>NC_138125.1:118501537-119201537 GCF_964188305.1 Podarcis bocagei
ACACAAACTGTTAAGTTGTGGGTGAACATATCAGACGACACAGCGATTCTTCAAACAGCTCTTGTTTATTCACAGGCCAGAACAGAACTGAACAGCAAACAGCTCACCCGGCCTGCTTTTATAGGCAGCCGGCTGTCAACATTGTAGCAACAACAACCCATGGTTTCCCGCTTAAAGTAACTGACGTGGACCTGAGTGAAAACTATATACATAATACTCCTAGGGGCCAGGGTGAGAACCTCAATACATAACACCCCTCCCCACTGAGATAAGGCATTAGTTACAATCATAGTGGTTCCATTACATACAGCAAAGTCTTTGATTAGGCCATCACCCTCTGCGTCAGAGATGAAGTTGATGCCGGTACGGACAAGGCAGACCCAGTGTCAATCTCCATGTCACACGGAGCTCCTTCGATGAGCACGGTGACATGTAGCTTGTGATGCGTAGGCGAGTCAGTTTGGCCAATCATGGTTCCGGACGGGCAGTGGCAGTTGGTGAGGGCGAAGCAGCTTCCCTTGGCGGACCGGGGGAAGACTTGGACTTGCGATATAGCGAGGGGGGTGTTGGACAGAGCCGATCGACAGACCTTAGCGATGTGGCACCTCCTGGAACATCACCGACAGATGGCGTCTCTGAACCGACACTTGGCACAGGAATGGTTCCCTAGCAAGACGCGGGCTACTGGCCGTGCGGATTTCCTGGGCAGAGGGTTCAGCAGCTTCTGAGGCCATGGCCTCCTCAATGGCTTTCTGCAGCGTGAGGTCTGGCTTGGCAAGGAGACGCCGTTGCAGACAGATTCAATCCATCAGGGCATCATCTACAGTGGATGGGGAACCAAATACTGAGCCATTATGGGCCATTGGCAATGCAAAACAACTGTCCCCACAGGAGTTGGCAGGGAAAGGGGAATTGGCAAGTTGCCAAGATGATGGAGACATAACGTCATGGGAAAATTTGTCTTTTTTGAAACCTTAAATGTTTGCTGGGAAGGAGTGGGGCAGAATTCCATGGGCTGCTGTGGAGGCAAAAAGGAAGAACAAATACATGATATGTAGGATGTCTCTGAGCGCAATGCTGGTTTGCGGAGAAGGACAAGATTCTCCTGCGATAAGAAAGCTGCAAACTGTGCACTCCCTTCATCTACACCCAGATTGCACATTTATGCTAATAAATCATATTTCAAAGACGCTGCAGATTCTGCCACACCTTATTTCTCCCCAAAGATACATAGACCCTGGTTGAAGGCCAAGACCCCTGGAATCTTGTGCACTGCTTAGTAGAGATTAGGGCGGCTTGCAACAGTACTAATAGGTAGTACAGCTAAGTACCATACTTCAGTTTTAGATATTGTCTCTTAAACTTCTTTCTCAACTGTTAGTGGCTTTGAAAAGTATAGTCTTCCAAGTCTGAAATGAAGTTAACTCTTCCGCATATGCTAAAAGATTATATGCTTTAATGTTGCTAAGATATCATCATGCCCAGATTTCAAGCAACAAGAAATGAAGCTGCCCATTAATTTAGGCAAGTGCTTCCTGCGCTATGGGAGCTGTGGCGTGGGTTGCCTGTGCCCCGTGGCCGCACAGAGGAGGGGGGAATGTGCATGCACATTCAACTGCCTAATGGCGTCCATGTTACCCAGAAGATCACAGCTGCAGAGATAAGAAAACATGAGTGGCTGGGGCAGCCCAGCCAGATGGGCGAAGTGTAAATAATAAAATTATTATTATATGAGTCATTCCATTGTCTGGAGACATCACTTCCTGGTTCGCATGGAGAAGCTGCTTTCAATGTCGCCCAGTGACAGAAGCATGCAGCTGTATCAAGGCAGCACTGGGGGTTGAAATTTTGTGCCCCCTAACAATTTTGCATCCGGGGCAGCCCCCACTTTGCCTCCCCCCCCCCAACACTACGCCGCTGTGTGGGAGAATTGCTCTGCCCTCTTTAGTCTCTGTCCTCACCCACCTTTTTATGTGGCCCCTGGAAGGTTGCGGAAAAGCAAATGTGGACCCAAAAGTTTTGTAGATATTTCAGCTTGTTAAGAACAGTAATTAGCATTTCTCATCCAATAGTTTTCCAAGGGAGGGGGAGAACAACCACAGTGCTTTCATTTTTTCAATATATTTAGAAGGCCGACTTAATTCTGATAACAAGACAATAAAATATAAGCAGAAGCTTGCTTGTTAACAGTTTATAGCCCCACAGATGGGAATACTAATAGGAAAGACAGCTTTGTTTACAAAACAGCACTAATTTGAATTTTAAAAACTAATTTCTTCGGTACTTCCCCCTCCCCAGGGGAAATTTCATTCTTGTTTTCCTAAAAGAGAGGGCTTGTTTAGATACAATGCATTGCAGACTGTGGTTGTAGTGAAATGTGCTTTTGTTGTAGCCCAGTCTCCCTCTGGTCCTCCACACTTAAATTTTAAAATATAAAATAAACTTTTAGTAAGATTTTAGATCAGGGACTCTTGCCCTGTACAATTACGTAGCCTAACACACAGAGAGAGACAGAGAGAGAGAAAGAGCTATATGAATGTCATTGCAAAACCCTATAGGAGGATTTTGCATGAAGTAAATATTAGGTTAGGGGAGCAAAAGGGAAGGCCAGTTGCACAACAGCAGTGGCCATGACATGGGAGCAAGAAGGGAAGGACACGGAAAGGGGGAAAGTAATGGTTTAAAATGGTAACAGAAGTTTACGTAAATCAGGGATGGAGGGAACTGAGAGGAAAATTGTGATTTTGAGTAATGGCTGAGGTTTGTGCTGGGCTAGCCCAATACATTTTTTCTAGCACACAATGGCACTTCCCCAGCCAGAGAAGGAGGATTTAGTGAAGATCTACGTCAGGAACAAGGAGGGAATAAAGATCTACATCGAGAACTTGGGGTGAGTGAAGATCTACATCAGGAACAAGGGTGGGGAAATCTAATAATAATAATTTATATTTATACCCCACCCATCTGGCTGGGTTGCCCCAACCACTCTGGGTGGCTTCCAACACACATAAAAAGAATAATAAAACTTCAAACATGGATAGTAGCAATCAGATCCTATATAAAAAGTCGCAATAATCCTAAAATAAACAACCTACCTCAAACAAAGCAATACTCAACAATCCATTAGGATCCAATACTCAACAGCAAAACTAAACATCAACAAATAATAATCCAACATTCAGGTAGGTAGCCGTGTTGGTCTGATGCAGTAAAAAAAATAAAAATAAAATTTGTCCAGTAGCACCTTAGAGACCAACTAGGTTTTTTCTGGGTATAAGCTTTTGTGTGCATGCACACTTCTTCAGATACACTGAAACAGAAGTCACCAGACCCTTATATATAGTGGGAGGGTGGTGTTTCTCTCAGAAGGGTAGGCAATCACCCATCTGAGAAATGGGTTTCTGGCTCCCAAATAGCCTCACACAATATTATTCCAGTTGGAATGACATTTAGGGCCTGCTTGCAGGAACACAAATAATGTGGTGTGTCCCTGTGGTGGCTGGATTATTCCGGTGGCATTTTCCACCCTCTTCTTGAAGAAACAAACATAATGGTAGTGGTAAGTGCTGTGCATACTTACTTGAGTGATCTCGACAACAGTTTATGAACTGCAGTGTGAAATAAAAAATTTAAGGTCACACACACACACACACACACACACACACACACAATGTTCATTAAAGTACCAACCAAGCACGTACATAGATATGTGGACCACATGTCTGGAGCAGCACAGGAAGACTGTCCTGAACCCATTTTGACTCCCAAACTGACCAAATGTTTTCTCTGCAAGGAGGGAGGGGGTGAGGGAACCTTCCATTGTCTCAGGAATTGGGAAATCACCATCTCAAAGGAATGGCCAGACTTCCAGGAAAGAGAATCAGATAAGGCATTATCAGATAACCTGACAGACAGGGAAAATGACAACATTCAAATTTCTGTTGTAGACCACCTTTTCTGTGATGTAGGTATGATGTTTGTGGGGGGTGGTTTTGGGTTACGCCCCTTCTGTGATGTATGTATGATGTATGGAGGGGTGGTCTTGAGCTCCAGGCAAGGCAATTTAAAATGTCTATATAAGGGCAGGCACACCTTTGTTCTGGGTCCTCCTCCTTTCCTGCGTGTGAGGGGAGCACCCTGTTGCAACAGTTCAGTAAAGATCAGGCTTACTAGCTGCTTTGCAATATTCTCTGGTTGGCCTCTGTTATTTTCTCCTTCCAATGGAGAACCTGCAAAGGACTCTATAAGGGCTCTTGTGTCCCCCATAAGGGAAGATTTTGTTTACAACAAGTGGCTGATCGGCAACTTGGAAGAGAATCATATCCATTGCTCCCCAAATTCTGGCAAGTAGGGAAGCATATCAGTTAAGCTTAGATAGGCAGGAAGTTGGTTCCTGGTTATGCATGTTGTGACCTTCTTCTAGAACTGACAGAACTCCAATTCCTGTGATATCCAAAGGCAGAGGTATTGCAAAACAAATACCGCAAAAACTACCTTTTCATGTGCAAAACCAGGTCAATGTCACAGCAGGTACAACAGGGCTGTTCTATATATTATGCTATCAGCCTTTGAGCTGGACGCTGACAGAAGTTGAACTGAAACAGAATCTCTGTTGGAGCAGTACACTTTGCCCTGAATACAATTGCATTGAGACTCTGTGTTTAGGAAAACAAGAAAGCGAATATTTATTACTTGAAATGTTATGTATTGAAGTTCTCACACTGGCCACCAGGAGTATCATGTATATAGTTTTCACTCAGGTCCACGTCAGTTACTTTGGGCGGGAAACGCTGGGTTGTTGTTGCTACAATGTTGACATCCGGTTGCCTATAAAAGCAGGCCGGCTGAGCTGTTTGCTGTTCAGTTCTGTTCCAGCTTACAAATAAAGAGCTGCTTTGGAGAAATCGCTGCGTCGTCTGCTATGTCTACCCACTATCTAACACTGGTGACGAGGATGGGATCAATGGACATCAGAGCACAGCCAGACATCAGAGCACATCAGAGCGGCCACGGAGCTGAGCTGAATCACGGAGCTGAAACACTGAGCGAAATCACAGAGCAGAACCAATTCAGAGCTGACTGTTCTGGCTAGAGCACTGTGTTCCATCCATCACCACCATGTCGGCATCAGAACCATGGCTTCACTCATGCCTCTACTGCCGTCTGCCCCAGCCTCTGAATCATGGGACTCCTACCTCGCTCGGTTTGACTGCTACCTCCAAGCAAATGAGCTGACAAAGGGTCTGTAGAGCAGAAGCGGGGCCTCTTCCTCAGCCTTGTGGCCCCGAAGTGTTTGCGACGGCCTGAGCATTGGTTGCGCCTCTAGCAGTCCAGGCAGAGCCGTGGGACACGATTCAAGAGAAGCTCTGCAACCACTACGTGCCAAAGCCATCCAAGATTGCTGCCCGCCATGCGTTCTACCACCGGAACCAGGCAGAGGAGGAGTCAATCAACAACTACACCGCTGCCCTCCGACAGGCTGCAATGCACTGCAAGTTTCGAGACTTAGACAATGCCCTGATGGATCAAATCGTCTGCAGGGTCCGGGACATCCATCTGCAACGGCGTCTCCTCACCAAGCCAGACCTCACGCTGCAGAAAGCCATTGAGGAGGCCGTGGCCTCAGAAGCTGCTGAACTCTCCGCCCAGGAAATCCGCAAGGCCACCCGGACTCTGGTACTGGCCCTCGGGGATCCAGCAGGGTCTCCAAGCGCCCAGCATATTTAAGAGACCCTTTCTACCCTTTCTCATGCAGATACATCAGCTGAGTCACACCTTGACACTTCCAACAAACGAAGCACAAGGTGGTAGAATTGTAGACTAAGCCACTTCAAAACTGCAGCATGCAAGTGCAGTATGTATATGTTTTAATGCACCACCATATAAAAGGCTTTCTGCATAAGATGTGTTAAGGGTTGAGTTAAATTTTGCTTCCTGGTGAACTACATGCAGAGTTTCCTCCCTCCCTTTGTAAATGTGAAGAGTCATTCAAAATTATCACTCACCCTCACAGACACAATATATTATATGTAATATATTGGATAATGACCCAGGGGTCATCCTTGGTGAGGCCAATACATAGTTTGCTGGGCTGAGAAATGTATGGATACAGTGGTACCTCAGGTTACATACTCTTCAGGTTACAGATGCTTCAGGTTACAGACTCCGCTAACCCAGAAATAGTGCTTCAGGTTAAGAACTTTGCTTCAGGATGAGAACAGAAATTGTGCTCCGGCGGCGTGGCAGCAGCAGAAGGCCCCATTAGCTAAAGTGGTGCTTCATGTTAAGAACAGTTTCAGGTTAAGTACGGACCTCCGGAACGAATTAAGTACTTAACCCGAGGTACCACTGTAATGAATGCACCTACGATTATGGGACTCAGGACAGACATGAACTCTCATGATGCAAACCAGTGGCTGATCATTAATGGTAAAGAAGAAGAACATTCCCATCAAAGTACTGAGGCGTTTTTCTTAAATATTTTCATTGCTATTATTATTATTATTATTATTATTATTATTATTATTATTATTTTACTTTCTCCATAGCATATGTTTGACACTTACGTTGGGTCACAGGGCTGCTAGTGCAGTTTCATTTAATTCAGGGTGCTGTTCCAGTTTCTGTATGCCTTTGCTTTCCTTACCACAGCATTCCTGACCCCTTTTAATCAGAGCGAACTTAAGTTCAGTTTACGTTTTCTTCTCTTCCTCTCTCCGCACTCCCCTTACATCATAAACCTACTTGAACTTGGCACAATTTAGAGTTAAAATGTTCCCAAGAAATGCAAACAACATTCCTGTAAGCAGATTTTCAGAACAAACCTGGTTTTCTTTACTAAAGAGATGGGGGAGAGTAAAGAATCAGGTTGCCAGTGAATGCTCATCACTAAATGTGGATTAAGCTGGCTGCATTTGAGAAGAAAAGAACATAAAGTGGATCGGACAGAGGACTGAGCACTTCTGAATTTTAAAAGATCTATGGAAGTGACTTGACCATAGGAACACAACCTTCATACAATTCCATTACCATATTTTATACAATAGCCTGTACACAGACTCAGCCCTTAGCTGTTAAATCTGCTGTGTATTTCCTTCCAGACATGGAGCGCCATTCTAGCATGGAGTACCATTTGTACAGAGAAATCTGTTAAGGATATTCCGGCAAATTCTATAGACTGTGGAATGTAGGTCCAGAGGGTTTTGCTCAGAGGCTAGCTATAGTCACACACTCATATATGCTCAGCGCAACAAGAATTAGGATTCTAGTCAGCTCAGGACTGCAGACCAGGTCATATATTACCTACAGACACTAGGATATTAAAACACTCAAGCTATTTTTTCCTCACCAACCAGTGAAATGAAGTAATTCCTTAATACAATTACCTCTGTATAATTGAAAGTTAAATCAAGGATGACTGTATGATTTGAATATTAATTTTAAAAATTTCATCTTTATTGCGCTATTCCGTTTGTACGTTGTACCGCCAGATGGGTTATTCATTTCCTAGTTGATTCTGATTTGCATGTGTATGGTTTAACAAAGGAATACATGAAGCCCTTTCAAATCGCCAAGGGGACTGGCTGAAATCCTGTTAATTATCTGGGCCACAGTTCACAAACCACTTATTTATACTCGTCCCTTGGCATTGCTAAGTACACAGCTTGTGCAGTTGGTGAACTGCAGCCTATATGGAAATAACACATTTTTGCAGTGCATACCGCATAACTGGAAGTCATACAGGAGGGGAAAAATTAATGCATGAACTAAAGCCCCCATATACACAGCAAAGATGGAATAACCATGACTAGCGTTTAGCTTCCTTAAAAGGACCCAGTGAGTGGTCTGGAAACAGGCTGTATGATTGCTGAAAAGATGCTGGGTGTGGGCAGTGATATTTTTCTAGAAAAAGATGTGCCAGAACCAGTGTTAAGTTGTGGGTGAACATATCAGATGACACAGCGATTCTCCAAAAAGCTCTTGTTTATTCACAGGTCAGAACAGAACTGAACTGAACTGAAGGGTTCAGCCAGCCTGCTTATATAGAGCTCCAGTACAACGTAACTGTAACAACTTTCTGTAACTATCCAATCACTGAATGTCACTTTTGATCCCTTATTTGCATATGTGGACCTGAACTATCTACAGTATCCCCCTGCTGGCCCAGGGTGAGAACTTCAGTACATAACACTCCCTGGTTCTCTTATAGTGGTAATGGCACCCACCTGAGAGGTGTTGCAACTGAGCTCTGGCAAGTTCTGGCTGAAAAGAAATGCCCTGTGGTGGGCCTGATCAATACATAAATGGAAAAGCTCAGAATATAATTTGAAAATGAACTCTCGATAGCAGGGCTTGATCTTTTAATCATTGTCACTGTAAGGAAGCCTTTGTAGCTTCCTTCCAACACCTGTCCTGAAATCAGCACATCTGGTTAAGGCTGGGTGTTGATGAAGTAGGAGGAGAAAGAGAGAGTGGGCGCTTGCGTGTCTCTTATTTTTGTGAACAATTGTGAATATGCAGGCATACACAGCATCTGATACAGAGAACATTGAAGTTCCACCATTCAGAGATTGTCTGCTAAACAACCATAAGCCCCAAAATAAAGGGATAAAATAAAATAAATCTGAGGAACTTGAGAAAATTTCACACAACATCCAAATTCATTCCCAGTCAGATGGTATAGTACCCTGTTATGTACTGAAGTTCTCACCCTGGGCCAGCAGGGGGATACTGTAGATAGTTTTCACTCAGGTCCACATATGCAAATAAGGGATTGAAAGTGACGTTCAGTGATTGGATAGTTACAGAAAATGGTTACTGTTGCGTTCTAGTGGAGCTCTATATTAGCAGGCTAGCTGAACCCTTCAGTTTAGTTCTGTTCTGGCCTGTGAATAAACAAGAGCTGTTTGAAGAATCGCTGTGTCATCTGATATGTTCATCCACAACTTAACATACCCCATACTGGTCATTTTGGCACCTAAGGCACTAAATCACACAAGTGCATCTTCCCACATCCCAGCAAGAAAAATACAACAGAGCAGCAATGTATTATATAATAATCATGAGGTTTCTGGAGTGGAAGCCTTTGGGCAGGCCTTTCCCACAATTTGAATTCCTGTCACTACTACTTGTTACATTTGTAGCTGAAATCTGTAATTTGTTTACCGGTGTTCTAATTTCACTGTTTAATTTTGATTTAGATTGTGCATATTTTTGCCCCGGGGCCTTTGGGTGAAGAGATTAGAAATACTGTTAATGTATAAGAAATAAAATTTTGCTGGTCTTTCATTATACCCAGGAATCAGCTGATTGAGACCAGGCAGTGATGCTCATGAAACCTCAAGATTCCAGGAATCCTTAATAATAATAATAATAATAATAATATTATTATTATTAAAAAAACTGCTTTAACCCTTTCCCTGCTCACAATAACCCTCACCTTAATTCATATTCAGACATCTAAGACTCCTCTGAAATGATCCGTTTTCTTGATGCAGTGAAGAGATCCACAAAGCCACCCCACCCTCTTGTTCTGATATCTTCGGGAGAAGAAATGGCTCAGTTCAGTGGCGTAGCGTGGGGGGTGCAGGGGGGCCGGCCGCACCGGGCGCAACATCTGGGGGTTAGGGTTAGGGGGCGCAAATCCACGAGTAAGGGGGCGCAAATCCACAGGTTAGGGGGCGCAAATTACTTGCCTTGCCCCGGGTGCTGACAGCCCACGCTACGCCACTGGCTGAGTTGTAAACCCTACACAAATCCAGAGTGGAGTCCCTAAGGTGGTTGGATGGTGTCTTTTACACATCTTTCCAGCAACTCCTACAGCCAAGCTGGTGCCAAACATATTGCTCTGCTTTCCTTTGAACTACAGTCGTGCCTTGGTTCTCAAATGCCTTGGTATGCGTACATTTTAGCTCCTGAACGCCGCAAACCCAGAAGTGTTCCGGTTTGTGAATGTTTTTTGGAAGCCGAACGTATGACACAGCTTCCGCGGCTTCCTACTGAGTGCAGGAAGCTCCTGCAGCCAATTGGAAGCCGTGCCTTGGTTTTCGAACATTTTTGGATTATGCTCGAGAACCAAGGTACAACTGTACTCTATCCAGTGAGCCATATTGCACATCAACTGTTACCTTACCAGTTTTTGAAGGAGAAAAAAAGGAGTTGAACCTGACACCTTCTATTTATTTTTATTTACTTATTGCATTTATATACTGCCCTATACCTGGAGGTCTCGGGGCGGTTCACAGAAAAGATCACAATATATAAAATCAAAATAAAAACAATAACCCAATAACACCCCCCAAAAAAGAGCCACATTCTAAAAGGGTATAGGGTGTCGATCAGGCCAATGAAAGGCCTGGTTAAAAAGGAACATTTTTGCCTGGCGCCTAAAGGTGTACCGTGGTACCTCAAGTTACAAACACCTCAGGTTACAAACGCTTCAGGTTACAAACTCCACTAACCTGGAAGAGTTACCCTGAGTTGAGAACTTTGCCCCAGGATGAGAATGGAAATTGTGTGCTGGTGGCACAGCGGCAGCAAGAGGCCCCATTAGCGAAAGCACGCCTCTACAGTGATACCTCGGGTTACGTACGCTTCAGGTTAAATACGCTTCAGGTTACAGACTCCGCTAACCCAGAAATAGTACCCTGGGTTAAGAACTTTGCTTCAGGATGAGAACAGAAATCGTGCGGCGTGCGGAGGCCCCATTAGCTAAAGTGGTACCTCAGGTTACGAACAGTTTCAGGTTAAGAACGGATCTCTGGAACGAATTAAGTTCTTAACCCGAGGTACCACTGTAGTTAAGAAGTTTCAGGTTAAGAATGGACCTCTGGAACGAATTAAGTTTGTAACTAGAGGTACCACTGTATAATGAAGTCGCCAGGCAACTTCTCAAAGTGTGTGTTCTACCACCCTGGGGAGGTCACTTTGGTGCAGCGGTTTGACCCCCAAAAGAACACTCCATTGTCTCTAGAGACAGACAGATGCCAACAGCAAAGCTGGGGATGACAAGGGTCATGCTCTTTGTTTACCACGAGGTGGCAATATCCATCAGAAATCCAGTGGTAGGGCTCTGGAAAAGCAAAACTGTCCTGTCTTGTGTGATTACACAACAGTAGTCTCGAATTACATTTGCCATACATCTGGAATTTCCCGGACATATGCAGAATACAGCAGTCGGAAGCAGTGTGTGGGTGGAAACCGTCTAAATGTTCGGGAAATCTGGCAGCCAATGATTTCCCTTAAAAAACGTCCCTTAACAAAACAAAACAAAACTCAACAACTTTTTTACTGTTTGAAATATGGCAATCGTACTTAAGTCTGCTTGGCAGCACAAGGAAGCCTTTACAGCAAGATACATGAAGCATGTATTAGAAGGGCAATGCACTGAAAACAAACTTGTTATAATGCAAAAGGGCCTTACAGATGGTGGCTGCATATACGCCATACATTTAAAGCACACAAACACCTAGTAAGAATCATAGTTTGTTACGAGTGCTGGTAAATGTAGTTCTGGGAGGAGTAAACTACAATTCCCATGATTCTTTGGAGTGGGGAAATATGCTTTAAATAGGTTGTGTGCATACATAAATTTATTGTGACATAACTTTCCTGGAGTACAGTCCACTTCAGTTTGGTGACCTCCAGTTCACCAATTGATTGAAGACCTACCCTGATTTGTTTGCACAAAGCTTACGCTGAGGTTTGATTATATCTAGTGTTTAATAAGCACTTGTTCTAATTTATTGTGGATATATAACGGGCATTCATTCTGCATTCAATACAGTTTGTTTGCTGTTTACATATCTTTCCGTTATTCGTTCACACAATACTTTTTAATGCATTTTCCCATTATTTTCCAAAGCACACCCTATACCCCTTTGGTATTTTAAGACTAGAATTGTTGCACCAGGGCGACACAAGTGCTTTGATCCACTTTAAATGCTCAAACTAGTACCTAACTCCTGCAAAACCCTTGCAGTCTGGAGTTGCTCTTTTCAGCTGCATGGAGTGATCCTCAGTTTTCAGGTATGCAAACATACAGTGGGAGGGTATAAACAGTCAGGTCAAGTCAGGGGAAAACAAAGTGCACAAAAGTACAGTAATATTTACGTAATTAGCGGTGGTAGTTTCTGTGTTCAACTAAAAACACTACTTGGGTGGATTTTACCTCAGCCTTCCTCATTTTCAGGCTTCCCTATTTCACAAGTTTTCACACTTCCTCTCAGTTTTGCAAGAGCCTGAACTTCCTTTATAGAAGTCCTTTGGTTTCCATGCTTAACGTTTTCTTAACCTAATGCCTTGGCGTTTGTTTTTGCCAACTAGTTTCTCTGTATTTCTTTTCATATCGGATGAACGTAACGATAAAGTATTTTCATCCGATGCTAAATTGTTCTGAAATTTATTCCCTATCATGCAGTGCCCCCTCACTCATTCTCTCTCATTCCATCTTCCTTATACAATACCACCCCCGTTTTAAATAAATCTTTGACTCCTTTTAAAACACACCTCAAAATCAACGCAAACATGCTTTATGGCCTCTATACTTCATCTTCTATTTCTGTGAAATAACCTAGGCCAAGTTGTTTGCTTACACTGTACCTGAGTTTATTGTACTCAGTTGAACTCTGTTTGGGCAGAACAAACAACACATTCTGGGTAGTTCTGTAATTGTTTTAAGTTCTGTCGTTATTTTACCCATGCCTTTCTTTTAATATTGAAAAGCAGCTTCATGTGGCTTCATGTTGAGTATGGGAGACAGACAGACAGACAGACAGACAGACAGACAGACAGACACACACACACACACACACACACACACACACACACACACACTTTTAATCTATCCTTTTTCATCCCAGCCACATCTTTTCTCTTCAGGCAACACAAGATGTGGTGGTTGACAGAGTTTAGGATTACAGAAAATAAAATGGCTTTGGTATAGCTAGAGTTATGGATATGGAAAAACATCATGAGGCTTCTTTCATCATAAAGGGGACTAAAATATCAAGGAACAGAGCACCAGGGAACCAATTTCGTTCCACTGTGCACCTAACATAGGGGATATTTTCCTATAGACCAACCTGCTGTTTTTTATTCCTTTACCCGCCAAGTGGGAGCTATTTCTTTGCTGATAACATGCAGTGCCCAAAATGAAATACTTCCTGACAGATTTAATTGCTCTGGTATTCCAAGCTCTTACTAAAAAATTTAAAGAAATCAAACGATGCACCACTTATATTACTGCTTATCAAAGTAAGAGGCCAAAGACTGTCTTGCAGTGATATGTTCTGATTTGGGATCAATGGGGTCTGTTTGTTCACATGTAAGCAAAATCTTAAGCCTGTCAGGGCCAAACTCAGGATTTTCAAATTTCGGATTAAAAACCACAGGCCCTCCTGAAGGCAATGGGAATGTTGTTAAAATAGCGTTTCATCCCATGATTTGCTTATTGCTCTAATTAATTTTGCACTGTATATGTAACTACAAACAAATAAAGGGAGCTATGTTGCCTATCTTAGCGTACAACCAATTCAGCTGATTTCAGTGTTCTATAAACTGCACAGCTGCGTCACGTAAGCACATGAAAAATCATTTTTAGGCAGATGTTTGTATGCTGTTGTTAAGCAGGCAGCCTGGAGGTTGCAGCGGAACCGCTTGAAACTATACTAAAAGAACTGCACAGATCCCACCCACTCCATTTCCCTCTAATGTTAGCAATCAATTTGTTACCTACAAAAGTGCTAGTATTAGCAAAAGAGAATTCTGAACTTGTTGTTGCTGTTTAGTCGTTTAGTCGTGTCCGACTCTTCGTGACCCCATGGACCAGAACACGCCAGGCACTCCTGTCTTCCACTTCCTCCCGCAGTTTGGTCAAACTCATGCTGGTAGCTTCGAGAACACTGTCCAACCATCTTGTCCTCTGTCATCCCCTTCTCCTTGTGCCCTCCATCTTTCCCAACATCAGGGTCTTTTCCAGGAAGTCTTCTCTTTTCATGAGGTAGCCAAAGTATTGGGGCCTCAACTTCAGGATCTGTCCTTCCAGTGAGCACTCAGGGCTGATTTCCTTCAGAATGGATAGATTTAATCTTCTTGCAGTCCATGGGACTCTCAAGATTCTCCTCCAGCACCATAATTCTAAAGCATCCATTCTTCGGCGATCAGCCTTCTTTATGGTCCAGCTCTCACTTCCATACATCACTACTGGGAAAACCATAGCTTTAACTGCACGGACCTTTGTCGGCAAGGGGTAGACAGGGCCTATGCCTGGAATGCCAGCAAGCTGAGGAATTCCTCCAAAAAGCACAGGGCACACAATTCTGCTCCCACGGATTACAAACATCACCCCATGGAGTAGTTTTGGCTGAGAGCTCCAGGGTTTGGCTGAGTAGGGATCTGATTTTGGCTGTCCTCCCTTCTGCCAATATTAATCTGATGCTTACCCTCCAATATTTCTCTGATGGAAATAGGGACATCCTATTCCATCTTCATCACCACCACCACCACCATCATCATCATCATCATTTTTTATACCTCACCCATCTGACTGGGTTGCTCCACCCACTCTGGGTGGCTTCCATCATATATATAAAAATATAATAAAACCTTGAAGATTATAAAAAAGCTTCCCTATACAGGATTGCCTTCAGATGTCTTCTAAAGGTTGAATGGTTACTTATCTCTTATCTCTTTTATCCTGTGAACCTCCCTGAGACCTGCGAGTATAGGGCAGTATATAAAATTAAAATAAAAAACAAGCAGGCAGGCAAGCAAGCAAACAAACAAATCTGTCTCAGGGGTCACATAACTCCATACCTTCCAAAAACTTTCTGAAGAAAATAGGGACGTCCTAAGGAAAAGCATGACATTTGGGGATCAAATCAGAAACTGGGGCATCTTCTTTAAATCCAGAACTATCACTGGAAAACAGGGACACTTGAAGGGTCTGCTCATGATCTTACGACTACTCCATGTGAAACAACTATTTTTATAAGAAACTCTCACTTTCAGAAAAACCCACGAGAACATGGGTTTTTCTATGACAATACTGCACATTTCACCCAAGAATTGCAGGAACTGTAGTTTACTCCTCACACAGCTACAATTTTCAAACTACAGGGTGATATTCAACAAAGCTGTTGCAAGTGTGGAACAAAGTCAGCTTGTGCAGCAGGACTCCCCCCCCCTCCTCCTGCACACCCCATAAATCTGCTCTGGATCTGTGCAGGGAGTGGGGGGGGGGCGGGGACGGGAATGGGGATTCCCATTGCATACTATGTTAAATTCAGCCTCCAGTCCTCAAAATTCTTTGAGGAAAGTCATATGCTGTAAATGTCTGGTGTGTGTGTGCAGCCTTAGTCTTTGCCACTCATCTCATGATCTCAGCCAGGTAGCAGAATTTCAGGATGAAGCATAGCACAGGAATATCTCACTATATTATATACACTATCTTAATATGCTAAAATACAGTGGTACCTCTGGTTACATACTTAATTCGTTCTGGAGGTCTGTTCTTAACTTGAAACCGTTCTTCTTTTTTTTTAATAAAAATTTATTGGAAATTTTCCATTTTTTAAAAAAACCAAAAAAGAAAAAGGAAAAGGAAAAATTAAAAACATATACAATTTGCAATCCTTATTTTCAATAACATATTTCCCTGACTTCCCCACACCTCCCCTTCTTATATTCCAATTCAAATTATAAATTCAACAAGTTCTTATCCCCAATTTTTAACCTTTTTATACTTAATTCATTTTAAAATACCAATTTTACCTTATAAACTTCAAAATTTACAATGCTCATTCTTAAATCCTTTTTTCTAAGGTCGACCCAAGTTCCCTTCCACAAATTCCCCACTTTTCGTACTGATAACAAAACAGAATAAAAAGAAAAAGACAAATTATGATTATACACCCTTTGGATCCCCAAACCCCACCCCATCCCCTTTCCCGGTCTCAATCCCCAGCTAATGTCCATCAGTCTTAATCTGCTATCAGCCTGGAGATCTCACATCCGAGGCCCTTAATTGTCTCTCAGTTCCTCTCTGCCGGTTTCTTTGATAGTCCTTAATATTAAACACCATGTCTCGGAGATGCTCTAATCTGATAGGAACAATACTTCCTCCAGCCAGGCCGCCATAGTTAAAAGTGGAGCCCAAATCTTGTTTCTTGCACCTTTCAAGTACAGATGTTCCCAAAGCTCCAACTTTCACCTTGATCAAATTTGTAATCCTTTGATCTTCAGATCTCCACATGAAGAGATCTCTCCATTCTTCAATCTCCAATTTAAACCAGATTTTCATCATCCAATTCTTGTTTTCCTTTGTAGCCATCATGTCAGGACTCTGGCTCTCCTTTGTCTTCTGCGACGCCACATCTCCTCCTTCCCTTTCCTCAAAAACAACATGTGTCTCTTTCGCCACACTCTCAAAGTTCTCAACTTTCTCCTCTTGTCCAGCTGTATGCGCTTCCCTGGTCAAATCCTTATCAAATTCAATGCATTTGTTTACTGTTAAGTCCAGGGTTGCAACGTTAGTAGCCAAAACATCAATTTGGCCTTGTAACTTTCCCAAGAGAAAGAAAATTCTGTCCAGTTTAGCTTGAGTTTTCCCTCCTTCAGCCATTCTTGTAATGTCCCAAAACCCCCTCTAGAGGGATTTTGGTTACTTAATATTCCTTCCAGCTCAAGTCCAAAAATCAAATTAGTTTGTATCAGTTCTTCCTTATTTTCAACAAAGCATCACCAAATTGTAAGAAATATAACCAGCAGAGACAGAAAACAAAGTTCACTTTTTCCGTCTTGACAACTAGTTTGACAGCTGTCAAGCTCTTCAATATCTCTCTAACAGGCTTTCTCGCGGATCACTCCCAGGTCCGGGGGAGAGTGACACTTCAGCTCCAAAAATTAACTCTTGTCCTCCAGTAAAAATTACTTAAACTGCCAAATCGTGAAATTAATATCTTTTGCCCAATAAAAAAGAAAAAGTCCTCTCGACCTTAGTTAGTTAGTCCCTGCTTTAGATTATTTATAGGATGGGGAGACGGACTTCCTGTTTACATCTTCCCCGATCGTGCCTAATTCAAAAAAAGAATTCTTCCTTTAGAGATCCAATTTCCGTACTACTCACGGGTTGCTGTTTTAAAGTCCAATTGTTCACAAGAAGAAGTCAGCGCTCTCCAACCATGGCATGCGGCTTCACTCTGTAGGAGAAGCAGTCGACTCACAGTACCGCGCCGTCCCCCGTTCTGAAGCCTTTAAAAGGGCTCCTTCACGGGTCGGGGGGGCGCAAATGGTGCCCGCCGAGTCACCAGGTTCACAGGCTTCACCGCCTGTGATTTTTAAGGGTCCCCGCGTTGCCGCAGCGGCAATACCCGATCCTACGGAGCCGATTCCCTCCGAAGCTCAGAGGGAATCCGCCATTAGCCGATCGCGCTAACCCGGAAGTCTTGAAACCTTTCTTAACCTGAGGTACCACATTAGCTAATGAGGCCTCCTGCTACTGCCGCCGTGCCACCATTTCTGTTCTTATCCTGAGGTGAAGTTCTCAACCTGAGGTACTAGAATCATAGAATCATAGAGTTGGAATAGACCACAAGGGCCATCGAGTCCAACCCCCTGCCAAGCAGGAAACACCATCAGAGCACTCCTGACATATGGTTGTCAAGCCTCTGCTTAAAGACCTCCAAAGAAGGAGACTCCACCACACTCCTTGGCAGCAAATTCCACTGTCGAACAGCTCTTACTGTCAGGAAGTTCTTCCTAATGTTTAGGTGGAATCTTCTTTCTTGTAGTTTGGATCCATTGCTCCGTGTCCGCTTCTCTGGAGCAGCAGAGAACAACCTTTCTCCCTCCTCTATATGACATCCTTTTATATATTTGAACATGGCTATCATATCACCCCTTAACCTCCTCTTCTCCAGGCTAAACATGCCCAGCTCCCTTAGCCGTTCCTCATAAGGCATCGTTTCCAGGCCTTTGACCATTTTGGTTGCCCTCCTCTGGACACGGTCCAGTTTGTCAGTGTCCTTCTTGAACTGTGGTGCCCAGAACTGGACACAGTATTCCAGGTGAGGTCTGACCAGAGCAGAATACAGTGGCACTATTACTTCCCTTGATCTAGATGCTATACTCCTATTGATGCAGCCCAGAATTGCATTGGCTTTTTTAGCTGCCGCGTCACACTGTTGGCTCATGTCAAGTTTGTGGTCAACCAAGACTCCTAGGTCCTTTTCACATGTACTGCTCTCAAGCCAGGTGTCACCCATCTTGTATTTGTGCCTCTCATTTTTTTTGCCCAAGTGCATTTCTCCCTGTTAAAGTTCATCTTGTTTGTTTTGGCCCAGTTCTCTAATCTGTCAAGGTCGTTTTGAAGTGTGATCCTGTCCTCTGTGGTGTTAGCCACCCCTCCCAGTTTGGTGTCATCTGCAAATTTGATCAGGATGCCCTTGAGTCCATCATCCAAGTCGTTGATAAAGATGTTGAATAAGACCAGGCCCAAGACAGAACCCTGTGGCACCCCACTAGTCACTCTTCTTCACCCCACACCACACTACTACTTCTGGGTTAGCGGAGTCTGTAACCCAAAGTGTCTGTAACCCAAGTTGTTTGTAACCTAAGGTACCACTGTAACCAGCGAGGTACTAGACTATTATTTTCTACAACCAGAAACAGAAGTTCCAAAAGGAGCTGTCTGAAGCTCTATAGTCCATAGAGAAATTGTTGTTGTTGTTTAGTCATGTCTGACTCTTCATGACCCCATGGACCAGAGCACGCCAGGCACTCCTGTCTTCCACTGCCTCCCGCAGTTTGGTCAAACTCATGCTGGTAGCTTCAAGAACACTGTCCAACCATCTTGTCCTCTGTCATCCCCTTCTCCTTGTGCCCTCCATCTTTTCCCAACATCAGGGTCTTTTCCAGGGAGTCTTCTCTTCTCATGAGGTGGCCAAAGTATTGGGGCCTCAACTTCAGGATCTGTCCTTCCAGTGAGGACTCAGGGCTGATTTCCTTCAGGATGGATCAGTTTGATCTTTTTGCAGTCCATGCAAAAAGTCCATAGACAAATAAAGCGTCTCAATTTTAGGCAGGTTTATCAGTGGCTATTAGTCACAATAGTTATGAGGTACCCTTGTAATAGCAGTTGCGGGGGTGGGGGGTGGGGAGTAGAAACAGGGGAGTGGCGTTATCTTCAAGCCCTGCATGTAGGCTTCTGGAAACAGAATGACTCCTGGATGTGTCCAGACAAGGCATTTACTCCAGAAAAGCTATATAATGTATTCACTTGCTTCTTAGGGGGCATCCACATGACACTTCAGCCTTTTAATACTGCAAAAATGAAGTGGCATTGGAATGATTTTACACAACACCAGAGAGAGTGCTGTTTTCCTTATGCACTGCAACATAGGTTTAAACCTGATTTTACAGGGAATTAGAGCAGGGGCACTTCCTGAGTTTTTTTAAATTAAATAATTAGTGCAATTTTGCTTTAACAACTGGGCAACAGACCAGGAAAGGTGATTTCCCAGAAAACAGGAAGTGCCATTATCTGTTGCCACACATCCAACTGCTCTAGCCCTCTGGGATCCTTTGAACTGCCTTGCCTCCCCAACCCCCTCTCCCTTCAGCATCTCTGAAAAACTGCAAGATATCTGCGGAGGAGAGCGGGAACTCACAGGGACTTACCAAAGTCTCTCTACCTCTGGTTGGGCAATAAACCTTTTCTCTCTCTCTTGCCCAGCCTGAGGTTCTGAAGAACCAGAAAACCCAGGCAACCTGTACCGAGAGGTGAAGCTAGGGCAAGACTGGGGTCAAAAGAGAGGAAGGCAACCACAGCTGCTTTTACAGCCCAAACTTGTACCTTTTCTCGGAAACAAGTCCCACCACATAATAATAATAATAATATAATAATAATAATAATGATAATAATAATAATAATAATAATAATAATAATAATAATTTATTATTTATACCCCACCCATCTGGCTGAGTTTCTCCAGCCACTCTAGGCGGCTCCCAATCAAGGGTTAAAAACAATAAAGAATTAAATATTAAAAACTTCCCTGAACAGGGCTGCCTTCAGATATCTTTTGAAGATAGGATAGCTGCTTATTTCCTTCACATCTGAAGGGAGGGTGTTCCACAGGGTGGGCGCCACTACCGAGAAGGCCCTCTGTCTGGTTCCCTAAATGAGGTTTATTCTTATGCAACTTTGTGGGAGTAAAGAGACTCAGCTTGTTTATTAATACATGGTGGTGAGAGAAGCAACCCACTATTCCAATTATGCGTAAGCTACTGATAAGTTAGGGAGTTAAGTCAGGAGCTATTTTTACTGCATGATTAGCAACCATGCCTGTTTTTGTTTTCTTTAATGCACACTCATTATGGCTCTTCCATGTCTTATCAGGATCACAGCACAAAGGGAGGGGAGGTTTAACCCTGGGTTCCTCAGCTGTGATCCCAATGACAATCCCCTCTGTGGCAATTAGCATTAGGGGAGAAGCAACTCTGTCATATTGGCATGTGTGATAGGGGGCTAAGTGCTTGCCAGCATCGTAGTAGGACCACGTCATACAGGTGTGCATGCTGGTCAAGTGATTGACGACATGCGGCAATTACCCAGTTCAAACACTCTGTGGGATATGCTTTACTTGCGTTGAGTCTGGTGGCATGCCTCACTGAGGATGTTCTGGGCAGGATGAGGAGACCAGGAACTGAAGGTGTTAAAAGTGATATAATAGTGCTATAAGCCTGTGTTTTACACCACCATGTATACAAAAAGAGCACATTGGTTCATGCATTTAATGGCAAATTAAAATCCCAGGGGTGCATCCAGAGGATAAAACAGGCTGGCTGAAAGAGTACTAATTCATACTAAGAGTAATTTCAGGGACCTTGTAAGCCTCCCAGAAGTAACTCAGATTAACCAAAGATTAACTCCTTTTAACCAACCAGTCATAGATGTCAATAATCAAATTGGTGTTGTTGTTGTTGTTGTTTTTAAACAAGCCCTTTCCCCAATCGTCCAGCACACATCACATATGGTTGTTTCCTAAGTTTGTGTTGCAGCTGAGATGGCACTAGGTTGCAGGTTCGATCCTGATACGGGACAGCTACATTTCCCTGCATTGCAGGGGGTTGGACTTCCAGTCTACAATTCCTATGATCATGAGTTATACCAAAACTATACTAGCTGCCATAGAAATATTTCATATATTAAGTGGTGTGCAAATTGTGTTACTAAATACCGAAATTAAGAGACTTTGCCCTTCACAGAGATATACAAAGTGCTCTTCACATTGACTTTTAAACTGCAAATCCCATTCTTCTGAGTGAATGGGTCAAGCAGAATGAGGGTTGCTCAGCAGTCTACAGATAAGTTTACAATGGTGAGAACTCCCTCGTAAACTGGGTGGAGAGCCTTTATCCAAACCGAGGACTGAATTTCCATCTGGGGAATATTGGGTGGGATTGGGGGGCAAATGCCACAGTTGGGCAGGGCCAAAGTGGGCAGAACAATGAATGTCAATGTTACCTTCTTTGGGTAGGTTGGTTTCCTGCACACCCCTCTCTCTCTTCTATCCCGGCAACCAACTGGCATTATCAAGAGTACAAGGGCACATTCCAGCTGGGCAAAGGTACTCAAGGGGACGGGACGGGACAGGGCTGCTTAAGGGTGGGGCCTGGGGAAAGGGGTGTGGCTTGGAAGGTGGTGTATTGAGGGAAGTAGCTAGTCACAGCCACTGTCCCAACTCACTTGTTTCCGCTTGGGAAGCGCAGCAGGCTCAGTCCCAACAAGCCCCACACTGGCAAGTGAGAGAGAACAAGCTTGCAGAGGCAGGGCCAGTTGCTTCTTGCCACCTCTCCAGCTGTCCTGCAAGGAGTAGCTACCCATATTTAAGAAAATGGATATACCTTATGATTGAAAACAGGCTCTATAACATAGCTGTCAACCGTCCCTTATTTGGCGGGAAAGTCCCTTATCCCAGTGCTGTGTCCCACTGCTGTCCCTTACTGATGATGTCCCTTAAATTTCCCGGGTTTCAAAGGAAGCAGCTCCTCTCCCTCCCTCCCTGCCGGTCAGGGAGGAGGGAAGCTCCAACTATGTTGCTTGGCTGCGTTGCTCACCCAATAAGGAGTCTAAGAATGACTGGGGGGTGGAGCTTGCATGCCTTGTGCCAATCAAATCGGCCACATTGCCTGGGGACTCCAGCGGAGAGGGGACGGTGGTTTTCCTTGTTGCATCCCCTTTGCCAGGTTGCTGTGCTGTGGGAACCACCGCTTGAGGCATCGTTTGGCTGCTGGCTGGGCTTTCTGCCTTTGGCTCGGAGAGGCTCAGAAGTTGAACAAAACCTGTGCTCTGAAAATCCCTTATTTTGGCTGCTGATCCCTTATTTTCGAGGCTGCTGGTCCCTTATTTTAAAATCTGTAAATTGACAGCTATGCTCTATAAGCAGTTCACAAAAACAAAGCGCTCTCTCTCTCTCTCTCTCTCTCTCTCTCTCTCTCTCTCTATATATATATATATATATATACATACCAGCAGTCAAACTAAAAACTTATGTCGATGCCTACATTTCTGAATAGGCACGATGGAAGAAAAATGTTTGCAGCCAGTGCTGAAAATAGCACAGCAAAGGCTGACATCAATAGGCAGTGAGTTCCAAAGTGGGGTGCTGCCACACTAAAAGCTTGATTTCTTACAATTGCAGAATGAGTATTGTGCTGCACTTGTAACAGGGTCAGTTCAACCAATCAAAGCAGTTGAATAGGCACATACTGTACAGGGTAATCCAATTCTCCAAGTAAACTAGTTCCAAATAAGTTAAGGGCTTTATACTGCTAAAGACAGGTTTTAAAATGTTTTTTTAAACAACAGTAGAAGTTTGAATAAAGCAGGGATGGACACACAAAGAGGCTCTATGGGGATATGGAGGGGTGGCGACAAGGGGAAAGGTGGGGCTGGCAAGCAGGGGTTGCAGACCCTAATATAAGTTACTGGATTTGTATCCCACCTTTTTCTGCAAGAAGCCCAAGGTGGCACGCACACCCTCCTCCTGTGAAAATTGGGTTAGGCAGAGAGGCAGAGACTGGCCCAATGTCACCTGGGCTTTGAACCCTGGTCTCGCAAATCGTAGTGGGGTGTGAAAGTAGTAAGGTTGTAGAAGAAGAAGAAGAGTTTGGATTTGATATCCCGCTTTATCACTACCCGAAGGAGTCTCAAAGCGGCTAACAATCTCCTTTCCCTTCCTCCCCCACAACAAACACTCTGTGAGGTGAGTGAGGCTGAGAGACTTCAGAGAAGTGTGACTGGCCCAAGGTCACCCAGCAGCTGCATGTGGAGGAGCGGGGATGCAAACCCTTGTAGGATGTCAAAATCATGGTATTCATATTAAGAACGCTATTTGTGCCATGATGAAATAAAAAGACATCCTAGATATTTTGCACGTCATCCTCTGGTTTAGCATTCCACCAATATACCAATTCACCATTATTTATCCATCTAATTTGTAGCATTTCCTGCCCACCCCAGAACTTGCCAAGGCAAAAACACCCCCCTCCGCGACTCTGAAGGACACAAAAGCGGGGAGGGACCGGGCAGCAGCCCAGCGGTCATGGACAGGGCCGGATTTAGGTTTGATGAGGCCATAAGCTACTGAAGGTAATGGGGCCATTTATATGTCCAGCTGTCCTTTGTCAACAACAAATTATTTTTATTTTTTGCTGAATATATGCTATATGGTAATATATGGAACTAATAGGTATCTAAAGCCATTTGCACATGCAGAATGTAGGCACCCTATATAGAGAAATGAGCAAACCAGTGATATTTTAGGGAGCAGGCTAGCAGGTGGGGCCTAAGACTTACATCACAGGAGCTTACACAATACAAAACACTGCTGCTGTATGTAGGTTTTATTATCTTATATTTTGGAAATTACATCCAGTTTTTTTCTTCCTTTAAATTTATTTGGGGCCCCCAAGATTGAGGCCCTAAGCTACAGCTTGTTTAGCTTATACGTCAATCCGGCACTGGAGAGCAAGGAAGGACCTTTCCTCTCCTTGAAACCGGCCGGACTGGGGTTTGTTTTCCTCCCGCCGCGCCTGCTGAGCTTATCTCGCCACCGGCGCGCCCGCCTGCCTTCCCCCAAGCCTGGCTGCGCTCCACGGAGCAGAAGGGGCCGTCCTCTCCGCCCTCCTTCCTCCTGCTCCTCCCGGGGCCCGTGAGTGGCTCGGGAGAAGGCGGGGCGGAGCAGGACAGGCGGCGGAGACTTTCCCGGCAGCGCGGGGCGGGCAGAGAAGGGGACAGCGGGGAAGCGCGACGGAGCGGACGGCCGAGCCAGCAGAAGCTTCCCAGCGCGCCCGTCCGTCCATCCGTCGGGGAAGAAGCCGAGCGCTGCCCAACCCAGCCGCCCCGGGAGCCTGGTCCGCTGCGCCAACCTCCTTCTCGGCACTATGGAGGTGGAGGCGCCGCAGGTGAGACCCGCAACGCCCCCGCTCCCCGCCTTCCTTGCGACGGCACCTGGCTGAGCAAGGAGAGGGTCCCTAAGGGGCAGCCCCTTCCCCACCGCAGGTCCCTAAGGGGCGTGGGAGGGGCGAGCCAGGCCTCGTTGCGCCTTCTCCTCCCGTCGGCTCGGGGCGGGGCGAGGGCAGCCGGCGCCACCCACTTCCCCGCTTGCGAGGGCGGCTGTCAGCTGCCGGCTTCGCTTCGGCGCCGGCCCGCCCCGTCCTCCGTGACGCAGCGCACACGAGCGCGCTGACTCACTGGCGGGCGCAGCCAGCCTCGACGGCGAGGCCGGGGCAGCTGCTGGCGGGCAGTCGGGTGCTTTAAGTTGGAAAGACCCACGGGACTCACCCGGGGGCTTTGTTTCTTCTCCCCCTGAGCCTGGGACCCGTCCAAAAATAAAAAACGAAACCAGGACCACCACCTGGGGCAGAGTGCAAATTTGTAAAAAGAAAGGAGTGCTTCTGGGTATGTGCAGAGTGGTGCTGCTGTCGTCGGCGGGGTGTGTGTGTGTGTGTGTGCGCACCACGGGCCCTGCGAATTTGGGAGTAGGAGATAACGCACCCCGGATGGGTTCCATAGCTGCCAAGGTTTCTCGTTTTTTAAGAGAAATTCCCTTATTCCGAATAGGATTCCTCATAAGAAAAGGGAAAAGTTGACAGCTATGATGGGTTCTGAAACGGCTTGAGTCTTGAAATCTTGAAAACAAGAACACTTTTGGAGGCTTGGGCTGCAAGCTTTGATTCCAAAATTATTTGAAGGAGATCTATGGAGAAGAAGGGAGGAGGGGAGGAAACACTTGAGTTGACTGTCGGCCCCCCCACTCTAGTGCCTATGGTCATCTTGGTCCCCTTTAAAGGTAAAGGGACCCCTGACCATTAGGTCCAGTCGCGGATGACTCTGGGGTTGTGGCGCTCATCTCGCTTTACTAGTCTATTATTACTATTTTTTAATTATTATTAAAATTTCTATACCTGCCGTCATCTGAGGATCACAAGGCAGTTTACAGTATAAAACCCTCCGAAATATATACCATAGTAAAAAAGTTACTGCCCCCCCATCAATTTAAAGCACCACAGATTATTTAATGAGGCAAAGGCCTGTGAGAAGAGGAATGTTTTTGCCTGGCACCTAAAGATATATAATGAAGGGCCCAGGCGAGTTTCCCAGGGGCGAGCATTCCACAAGCGGGGAGCCAATGCAGAAAAGGCCCTGATCTCTCATGGTGGGGGTACATGAAGAAGGGCCTCAGAAGCTGATCACAGGGGATTCGAGTTGGGGGAGGCAGTCCTTGAGATACTGAAGTCACGAGCCATTTAAAAGTGGACTGTTGCTGATGGTATAACTAATTATAAGGATTTTTCAATGTGTAAATTGTCACCTATGAATACAAGTCACTTGTTTATTTTGCTGTGGTGACATGGGTCTGGAAGGAGGCGTGTGCTGTGGTGTTTTCAGATGTTTTCTATTAAAACATGGCTTCCCACCTTGGGATCTGGTTCTTTGTGAGGTGTTTGGCCATAGTGTATGTGTGCAAACATGAAGTGTGCGTTTTTGGTAGTTTCTAGGAACATGCTTAGACTTAACATCATGCCACTAAAAAAAGGAAGCTGTAAGCGCTTTTCAGTGGCAAATTAACTTAGCAGCACAATCCTATGCTTTGTTTACTCAAAAGCAAGCCTCACTGTGTTCCATGGGACTTGCACACTGGTTACGGGATTGTAGCCCATACTAGAGTTACCAGTGCTAGTACTCAAAATAACCGTTAGCAAATGCTTTGGGCATTTATTTAACGTACTTCAGTGCTACTTAACTGTTAAAATACCAAAATCCACTTGCAACAAATAAATTTGCATGTGCACACAAAAATCACAGAAATATAAGTTAAGTTTGGAATTGTAAAGTTGGAAGGGACCACGAGGGTCATCTAGAAACATTTTTCAAAAAATCGCAACCACCTTATTGTAGAAGAAATATTTAAACAGCAGAGTTCCATGCAAGCAGCAATACAGTCTAACGGCATAAAGCCTTGGGGAATGAAAATGTCTTAATCTGCCATCGAAATGAGGAAAGTGTTGGCGACTCTTTCCTCTGGGATGCACGAGTATCATCTCTGAAAAGCTCCTCTCCCTAGTTAAAACCCACCATTTCACTTCTGATAATAGATTCCTGGATGAGGCCTCAGACTGGCTGCATATGCACCACAAATTCAAAGCACCCCCACTCCAATCATCATGGGAACTGTAGTTTACAGAACCACAATCGGCAGAGCCCCCAAGAAACTTCCATTCCTGAGAATCGTTGGGGGGAAGCAACATACTTTTAAGTGTAAGGGTGCGTATGCAACAAAACTTGCAGTTTTGCCAAGCACTGCACCACACCCAAAATAGTTGTTTCTTGGTTTTTTTTTTACACACGTTCAAAGCTGTCCCGAGTCTTGGAAATTTATTTCTATTTTCGAGACTCTCCTGTTGACGGTAACAAAAGGAAAAGTGCACACATACCTCTCCCTGGTTTCCATGCACACAGTGCATGATGTTACATAATTCTTCATTCATGGAGTGAAAGTTGTGGCAGGTTTGGACTTGTATAATATCACTAGGCCTTGGGAGTAAGCCTCACTGAACTCCGTAGGACTGGCTTCTGAGTAGATATGTATAGGTTTGCACTGTGTGTGTTTTTTACTAAGGCCACATGCACACCATACATTGAAAAGCACTCTTGCACCACTTTTTAACAGTTACGGATTCCTCCCAAAGAATCCTGGGAACCGTCAAGGGGGTTGATGGAGCTACAATTCCCATCACCCTCCACAAAATACAGTTCCAGCCTTCTCCAGGACTGTGGAGCGGTGCAAGAAAGCTTGAAATGTATGGTTACTGATGCAACTTAACTGTTTCCAGGAGCAGACAACTTCAGATTAACACCTGACGTTTGGGTAGCACCTCTTCTGTGTTTGCTTTTTAAAAACGGGAGCAGCGAAGAACTAACTGCCCTCTTGTTTTCCCAGGGTGGAAACAAATGGTGCCGTGGTATGAAAGTGTTTTGCTTTGTGTGGACTCCTGAAGCTCAGGGCATGGTATATTCGTGGCTCTGGGTGATGTACCTTCAGTTGGCACTGCAAGCAGGAGAGGGCGAAAGACGAGAGATTAAAAAAAAAAATTCCCTTGGCATCTCTCAACATCTCTTTCATAATCGCCCTCTTCCCCCACCTTCTTCTGGTCTGTCAGGGCTCGGCCTTACATTTTACAGGACTGTTAATTATCTGCATATCTACAAGTGCAAAGGTTGCAAGGCTTGTGTAGGGTTCTGTGGCTTTGGGGCACTGTACAGGCACAAATGGATCTATATCGTCATCCAAGTATTTTTAAGGCATTTTGAAAGTCAGCGCTCTAGGCAGAATGGAGGATCTGGCATGCAGATATCACAACTACAAGAAAACAAGCGTCATTTTGAGGTTTTGGAAGGCTCCAGAAAGGGGTCTGTGGCAAAGGTGTGTGAGGCTTTCTATGGGCACCTCCAGCCTTTAATCTCCATTAAGTTCAAACTTAAATGTCAGTACTGTACTGTACTTGCTCTCAAGTGCCTCTTGGAAAAAGAAAAAAAAAGGATTAAGGGCCAGTGTACATGATTCCCTGCTGAAGGGGGCCACTTCGGAAAAGGTGTTTCTGCAGTGGCTGCACCAAGCAAACAACTTGTCAGGCTACTTTGCTTTGAAGGCCCCCCTCCCCCTTTGCAATTTTGCATGCCGCTGCAACAAAAATATTGATGAAGGTTCAGGAGTCCTGTTCTCCTTTGCTTCTGGTCGTTCTAGCTTTATCAAAATTAAGTGAAATCTGTTTTTGGTGTGTGTGTTTTATGTTTATTTTTATGGCGTGTTTGCTACATCATCATCATCATCGCCAACACAACCTCTGTAAGCTTCGGATAACTACTACCGCACTAGTTTAACCTCGCAAAATCTGGTATTGGGCTGCTGGGGGCACAGTGCTGTTGCAAGTGGTTTCAAAGGGAGATACATAACAGAGGTTCGGGAAGCATGAAAGCATGCCAACTGCTGTGGAGGAGAGAAAAAGACAAGAACGTTCAGTAGGAGCAGCAGCAGCACTATTTGAGATTCAGTTTTAAGCCTTACTATCGCAGGGTGATGTTGGGAAAGTTAGTTAGTACCTTGGCTCAGCACTCAAATCTGAAATGTTGTTGTAAGTCAGTGATGAGAGCTGCAACCTGATTAAAATAAAAAAATTCCTTCCTGTAGCACCTTAAAGACCAACTAAGTTAGTTCTTGGTATAAGCTTTCGTGTGCATGCACACTTCTTCAGATACACTGAAACAGAAGTTGCCAGATCCTTCTATATATATATAGAGAAGGTGGGGAGGGGTATTACTCAGAAGGGTGGTGGGAATCTCCGATTCCCACCACCCTTCTGAGTAATACCCCTCCCCACCTTCTCTATATATAGAAGGATCTGGCAACTTCTGTTTCAGTGTATCTGAAGAAGTGTGCATGCACACGAAAGCTTATACCAAGAACTAACTTAGTTGGTCTTTAAGGTGCTACAGGAAGGAATTTTTTTATTTTGACTATGGCAGACCAACACGGCTACCCATCTGTAACTGGAACCTGATTAAAGTCGATTTAATTGATTAATCCTCTTGGTTTTTCCTCTCTCAATCAGTGGATGGTTAATGCATGAAGTATATTTTCTGTATTTTTTTTCGGTAATGTACTCGCTCAATGTAGCAGGAAAGCATTTCCAGGATGAGAGCAGGGAGAATGGCTTTTTGCAGATGGGAAGCAGTCATCTTGAGATTTTGTAAAAGTTTATATTAAAAAATATATATTATTTGAGGCGTCTCTGTATTTGAGAAAAAGTTCTGAAATTAACCAATTCACTGATTAAGGGAGCAATCGTATACCTATTTACCTGGGAGTAAGTCCCATTGAACTCACTGTGGCTCCTCCTGAGTAGAAGCATAGGATGGCTGTGTTAATGTTGCAACCCTGTTTTGTTGGCGCAATAAGGAAAATGATTTCATCCTGAGGAACAGGTCACATTTACTTTATCTTATCCCTTTGTTTCCCGTCCCCAACACTCATAAGGCAATCTGATATAATGCCAAAAGCAAACTTGGTAAGGCATGTCTAATTTCAAAACCAGTCTTAATTTTTATCCCTAAGCAGAAGTGCAGGTATCAGTGTTGGCCTAGAAACTTATTCCTTTTTGGGGGGGGGAGGGGGAGAGACAGAATCCAAAAGCAACTGTGGCGTCATACCATTACTATTTTTGATCTATCTAAAAAATGCTGAAAGAAATGAGCATTCTTTCAGCAAAGCTCTTAATCAGGCTAGTAAAATATGGGGTGTAGGAAATAAGAGACGTTGCAGGGTATGATTGAAAGCTCAAACCTTTTGTTTGTAATAGTTTAAGGTGGTATGTGGAGGAGGTGTAACACATTAAATTAGATTTAATTTGGTGCTCTGTGGGAAAAAGAGAGAGTATATTATTTCCCCCCGTTTCTAAGGCACATGTAGAAATGGCATGCCTACTGCAGCTTTGGAGATCTTGACCGAGGAAATGAAATACTTGAATAGATTTAGAAAAATTGTGTTCGTATTCATTACGGTTTTGACAACACCTGATCAAATTGCAAATGTGAGTAATTTGTCTGGTGTCTGTAACATGGAACTACTTATCTTTGAAGGATACTGTCTGCATTCTCCTTTTGGACTTAATGAAAGGTGGCAGTTGCCTGTCATAGTTTCCCTAAAAGGGCCCTTTCTGTTCTTTATAGCGTGCAAACTTCAGTGCTCTGAAAGCCAGAAAGAAGTTGGGAGTTGTGCAATCATTTATTTCCCCTCAAGGCAGCTGCTTTGGTTTTGGAATGAGACTTTTCTTGAAGTCAGGATCCACTGGGTACCAAGGGTAAAGGGACTGAGGGGTGTAACTGTTTAAAATTGACCTATTTCAAAAAATTGATTTTGCTGTTAATTTTTGCCTTTTCTAACAGTGTAACTGTAAATATTGCCAGCAATTCTCCTTGCAGGAAGTTTTTCCCCCAAGACACAGAAATATACAGCTCTTTCAGCAGCTTGTGCAGTGAGGAAATAAACTAATTTCTTTTTCTTTTCTTAAAAACAACAACAACCTATTTTAAAATAATAATATAAAGTACTGCTGTTCACTTGTTAGGCATTTCCTATTTTGGATATTTCCCATATTGACCTTGTGGGGGAACTCTTTTTGCTTTTTTATATAGCATAAGGATTTCAATGGGGCACCTCAGTTACCAGGAAGAATAGTATGAGGGCAATATGGGGCAGAGAATGATATGGGATAAAGATTACCTGTTTTTCAGCCCATTTCCCATCCGTTCTCAATTGCCCCTCTTATCCCCTGGTTTCCAGACATGGGTTTGCAATGTTTGTAGTCCTGCAGGAGAAGCAGGGGAGAGATAAAGGTTAAAGCAGCCATTGCTGTTTCTCTTTTTGAAATCTCTTCCTCTCCATACTGCTTTGCCATAAAGAAAATGGCCATGCTGCAGTGTATATGCAGGACCTTCGTGATATCCAAGCCTGAGCAACAATCTGTTGGCGCTGATTAGACATTAATCTTTCGTAGGCGTGTTTTGCAATTTGGCCAAAATGAAAAAGTAGACCACAGATTAACGGCCTAGTTAAACTTTGTTTTGGCCCCAGTTATTGCATTCCATCCCAAAGCAGCCTATTTCTTCGAGTTTAGAAGGCCCTTTGAAAACTTGGAATGACTGCATAATAATTTTTCATTTTTGCACGAGAAAGTATACTGAAATGTTTGAATTGTAGTTAGGAGCACTAAAAGTACAGCAAGATTAACGGTCTCTTGGAAACATTTCTGTACTGTTTATGCAACTGGCCGGTTTTATAGCAGAGAATAATCAGGCAAGAGTTGCCTGCACGTAGAAAAAAATTGCTAACAGGACCTAGAAAGTCAGACTTTGGAGTCCATATAGCCAAGAAAACAGAACCGCACAGCTTAATAGTTTTATTACATGCTTGTTTTAATAAGATAAGCAATTGAATTGGCTTTTAAGAAAGAAAATAGAACCTTGTGTAGTATAATAATAGAGAAAAATCCACAATGTTTTGAAATTTCATTCTGACACAGTTCATAGTTTTAAGGCAATTGTAGTGTACTTTGATCAGAGCCGTCTGTACTATTGGGCTTACTGGTGCATTGCTCCAGGGCTCTGGCCTCTCAGGGGCACCCCGGCGAGTGGGGGAGCTGCACAGCTTTGCCGGCGGCCTCCCCTTTCCCTGCATGCCTACCAGCTGTGCCCCATCAACTACATGGCTGGCGGGCATGCAGCTTCCTTCCCAAGCCTCCGCGGGAGGAGTGCGATCCCCGCAGAAGCTTGGGAAAAGGTCAACAACTCTGGGAAACGGGGGTGGGGGGTGGCGGCGCCAGAAGGATCTTTGCACCACAGCACCGGATGTGCTTAAGACGGCCCTGACTTCAATCCTTGAGTATACAGAGCCTGATTACAGCACCTCAATTTTCTAAAATGGAAGAAAGTTTGAAAATGTGCTAAAAATCAAGCCGGAAACCCAAAGGATGCTCAGGCAACACCTGACGCAAATCACCACATTTGGACTATCATATCGCAGTCACCTCTGATATGGGTCTCTGTTTAGTTTAAACACAGACAGCTAATTCAAACACACTTTCCTTTGTTTCTGCAGATCTGCTTTGTTGACTGAAACCAGGGTTTCACAGTGTTGAACAGGCTTGTTCCGTATACTTGACATTGACAAGCTACATGGGGTGTGTGTATGCAAATAATAATAATAATAATAATAATAATAATAATAATAATAATAATAATAATAATAATAAAATATATTATTTGTACCCCGCCCATCTGGGCGGCTTCCAACAAAGATTAAAAAATACACTAAAATATCACACATTAAAAACTTCCCTGAACAGGGCTGCCTTCAGATGTCTTCTAAATGTTAGGTAGTTGTTTATCTCTTTGACATCTGATGAGAAGGCATTCCACAGGGCGGGCGCCACTACCGTGAAGGCCCTGTGCCTGGTTCCTTGTAGCTTTGCTTCTTGCAATGAGGGAACTGCCAGAAGGCTCTCGGTGCTGGACCTCAGCGCCTGGGCAGTACAATAGGTATTTGCTGCTGGTCCAAATGAACTTGGGGTCTTGCAGGATCGCTGTCCCTAAATGTGGCTGTTGTGGGAGAACCTTGTGCAGCTTGATACTGCTTCCTTCCTAACACTTCTTGCAGTAAATTGGTATATGGCAGAGCTTTCCAAACAGTGTGTTGTGACACATTAATGTGTTGTGCTGCAGTGTGTAGGTGTGTTCCTCCTGGGGCTGGAGAGGGGTTAGTGTAACTTCTGGTTTGCTAGTAAAACTGAATTACTGTGTCGTGAAATGATGCATGTCTAAAAAATGTGTCACGGAAATGAAAAGTTTGGAACACTCTGGTAAATGGGAAGCTGCTGTCTGGACCCAGTCAGTAAAGGCGGTTTTAAATACAGTTAAAGGCGAGATGATAGACCCCTTATTGCCTGTGAAGAAAGCACTTCCTTTGATTTATTGCCTCTGGCCAGGCTAGCTCTGCAGGTTTCAGAAGCTCATTTTAAGGCGTGCAGGAAGGAAATGGGTCATATATAAGGGCGTGTGGAAGACCATGGCTGAACAGCAAATACTGGGGTTGTCTGTGCCAAGGACAGACATTGCAAACATCTGAAATGAGAAAGAACATGGGGTTGTATCCAGTGGGAGCCTTGCATTTGCGTATGGTGGAGCACCCAACTTTCAGCAAGTCCCCAATCTTTTGCAGTCCTCGGTACCAATGTTCTGCAAGCTTGGGTCTCTCCAATGGACTACAACTCCCATCATCCAAGTGTGCCCAAGCTTTGCCTTGGTCTCATTCATGTCACGCTAAACTACAGTGTAGTGATACCCAAATGTGATCACAAACTTGTCACAGTTTAGCATTGCACCCAAGTACAGTCCGTCTAAATATCACACATATCATATGCTACTTTTATAAAGGTAAACTGTATCACCATAAATAAATATTTCTGAATATTTTTCCCACAACCTGGAGATGTTACAGTAACCCAGAATGTATGTATCGCTGGTTGAATAGATGTACGCATGTAGACATTTGTTGAATTGTCCCACCTTTCCATTGGCATGCTCAAGTGTTTAAAGAAGTTATCGTTATAGCAGCTCGAGAGATTTGACCTCTCCCTTTTGGTCCTGTAAGTTAAAGGTCTTTCAGGGAAAGACCAAAAGTGATGGAAAATGTAGGAGCAAGTTTTGGCTTTCCTGCTACAGCTGATGGTCGTCTTCAGCAGCAGCAGTGATGATGGAGAAAATAAGGGTGCTTCAAAAACTCTGTTTTTTATAAAACACACAGCAACTTGGAAAAATGCCAGGAGTTGGGTATTAAACCGATTCTCTTCCGATAAAATGTTTAGGTTTTCAAGCTTCCCATTCTGAATTGAGTGATAGCTTTTTAATGGAACACTTACACCAGGTACAGTTTAAAATTGGCATTTTAAAAAAGCTGGTGTTTCAGTGAGAAAGGCTCTTTCATGAATGTTTTATGGAAGCATTCCCACCAGATGAAAATTATCTTAGCCACCTAGTTATAATTTTGTTATGTGCCTCTTGAATTCTCAGAAAATACTTGAGTTAAAACCATTGGAGCATGTGTCTTATGCTTCCCCCCCCTTTTTAAAAAAAATTGAAGCACTCAAAATTGTTGGGTAATGCAGAGCTGGTCGTGATACATAACTTCCAATTGAGAACATTGCATATATAATTTGTGATGAGGCCTGTTGATCATTACGAGCTAAAAACCACTCAAGGAATATGATAGCGAGGGCCAAGCCCTTGTTTTGATGAATAAAATAACACAATCAAAATGACTTTTATCGAGGAGCAAAGCTGCTGCAAGTAGCTCTAGACTGCCCCTTCCTCATCCTTGTACTTTTGAGCTTTTACTCACCACTGATGCAAGATTGGGTGGGAAGGTTTGCAGATCGGTCTCTTTAATCGTAGGGTGCGCTTAGAGAGAGGCAAGGACCGTGTACTATGTAAGGTAAACCATAATACTTGCGTTTATAGGTTCCTTGCATGCAGGTACGCTTCCTGCTCCCACAATGTTTAGATGTGAATGCTGGGATACTTCATTTCCATTTTTGCATATAAACAGAATGTTAGATATGCACGGACTCGCTGATTTTAAGCTCGAGGGCGTCGGTTTGCATCCAAAAATATGCCATTTGCTAGCAGATGTAGCAAAATAGTGTTCAAGTGCAGCAGAATGAAAACCGTAGGCAGTTTTTCAAAAATTTGTTTATTATAAGGAAAGTAGGTCACGTGGAATTTAAAACATTCGGGGTGTGTGTGGTGGTATTCAATCTGGTGAAAAGCAAACCTCATCCCACGATGGTATAAAAGCAGATATTCTTCAGTTACCCCTTTTCCATGTAGCCTTTTGTTTGGATAGTTTCGAAATGGCTGCGTGGGCAGATGCCTCTGGGTTCTGGCTAGCAAAGTGGGAAAGAATTAGAAAGAGAACAAGGGGGAAAGAAGCTATTGGCTTTACTCTTAAATAAAACTGAGGCATAATAACAGTCCAAATCATGGGCAGTGACAGCAACACTTATTGCCAGAACCATACAGCTCATCCGCTGCCACTAAAACAAGACCTGTTTATTTTTTTGAAAAGTGAGGAACCCTTCTGACTTGGCTCAGTTACCTTCTTTCTGAGGTAAACGGTGTGATCGGCTTTTGAGGCTGTTTTAAGACATACGATTCTGAGGGATTCTTCCACTCACCTCAAGATCTTACATGCCTTCCTTGATAGGCATGAGATAAATATGCTTGCTTCATGTTTGTTTTAAATTTGAAGGAGCTGCTTCAGCCCCACTTTGGTCAGTTGGGTTTCATTAGGGTCACAATGCAGTAGAGCGTGTATCATCGTCATCATCATCATCATCATCATCACTATTATTAAGATAAACTCGTTAGAGCCAGAGAGTTGGTGGCACTCAGTTTGAAAAACCCTGTTTTCCTTTTGCCCCCCAAATTTCATTGCACGCTTTCCTGTAAAGATCTTTTATAATTAATTTATTTTTAAGGCCTCCGGGCAGGGATTTAAAACATATTTGGACCACAGAACGCTTTTGTTATATACACCTAATATAAAATTCTAAATATGGGGCCCTTGCCTTGCTCCTTTTGTTTATCCTGATGCAAATATGTTTGCTAAAGCGCAATAAGAGTTAATAGCCAAACTTTACAACGCACACGGAGAGTTTCACATAAAATCTATAACTGACTACCCAGATGGCAAATGCTGATATGTAAACCTAAAACATGAAATTTTCCGTTGGGGTCCAGATGGCTGCTTAATGTGAATTGTTTAACATTTATGTTTATCTTATTAAAACTGCCTTTTATAAGTCCAGACTAGGCTTAGCAATGTGGCTCGGAACAGGCTCTGGAAAAGCGTATCAGTAAATGAGTAAAAACACCAAATGCCAGTCAGCATTTGATTTCGAAAAAGAGAGGGCTTCATCCCTAAGCCTGCTGGGAAGCCATATCATTTGCCTGGGTAGCTCTGGTCTTGTAAGCGTGAGTGTGGGGGGAGAGGTAGCGATTACTCAGTGGTGAGGCAAAGGCACTCTGTGCATGCCATGGGGCAATTTTATTTCTTGCTGTTTCAAAGATTCCTGGGCTCAGGCTGGTGCCGAGGACAGCTTCCAAGCCTGAGCGCTCAAACTAACCCCTGACACTTGCATAAATGCCTGCGTTTCCTACCTGTAATTGAACGGACCTTATACAGTGGTACCTCGGTTTTCAAGCATCTCGGAAGCCAAACGGTTCAGAACCCAAATGCCGAAAACCTAGAAGTAAATGCTTCTGTTTTTGACAGCGCCTTGGAAGTTGAGCGGCTTCCGTTGCGTGTTTTTCAATGTTCTCAATTGAATTGAGGCTTCCAAAGTGAGTTTTTGGTTCTCAAACGTTTCAGAACTCGAATGGTCTTCCAGAACGGATTATGTTCGAGAACTGAGGTTCCACTGTAGTTGTTTTAAGCACATTAATATCTGTGCTCTGAGAAATAAAGACCTGAGCCCACCATTTCCCAGTCCTGCACAGGCCATTGTGGAGACTCGGGGTGGTATAATAGTTAGACCAGGCTTCCCCAAACTCGGCCCTCCAGATGTTTTGGGACTACAACTCCCATCACCCCTGACCACTGGTCCTGCTAGCTAGGGATGGTGGGAGTTGTAGTCCCAAAACATCTGGAGGACCGAGTTTGGGGATGCCTGAGTTAGACCAACGTTTCCTAGACTTTGGTCTCCAGTTGTTTTTTTGGACTACAGTTCCCATCATCCCCGACCACTGGTCTTGCTAGCTAGGGATGATAGGAGTTGTAGTCCAAAAACTGCTGGGAACCCAAGTTTGGGAAACACTGAGTTAGACCGTTGGATTGCAGTTGTGGACACTCAAATCCCCAGTCAGTTATCAAGTTCACTGGGAAACCTTAGGCCAGCCTTTATCTCTAAACCTCCCTCAACATGGTTGTTGTAAGTGCAAAAGAAGAAAGGGACCACGAGGTGGTATTCAACTTAATAACTGAGTTAGCAAACTGATTTCTGCATGCACAATGGGACTCCCCCCTCCTAATAATAATAATAATTTTATACCCCACCCATCTGGCTGGGGCTCACCAGCAACCTGGGCGGCTTCCAACAAAAGATTAAAAATACATTTAAACATCAGTCATGAAAAACTTCCCTAAACAGGGCTGCCTTCAGATGTCTCTAAACATCAAATAGTTGTGCTTCCCCTCAGCTTTTGGTGCAGATTTGGGGTGCCAGAGTAGGATGGGAGGAAAGACTCATTGTGCAAACAGAAATTGTTTTGCTTGCACCATTGTTTAGATGAATACCACCCGCGGTCACCACCCTGAGCTCCTTGGGAGAAGGGCAGGATAAAAATGTAAAATAGTAATACTTATTAATCAAGCCCCGCCGAGACTAGCGTTAAACTGCTTAATAACCAAATTATTGTTCACTGCAAGTGTTAGTTGGTTCCCATCACGATTAAAAACAACATACATTTTGATTACCAGTGTTGGTTGGACAGTAGTGAACGTCTTGCATAAGGGGTGTTCCCGAGTTACGGGGGGAAAACAGGTTTTAGTTGAAAACCCTTCTTATCCAAAACAGTTGCTTTCACAGGTGTTGAAAGCCTAGTCCTTTTCCTTGGGCATTCCCCTTTCTTGGATCTGCCCAAACAGCTATTTCCTCTGACATAATGTGGGAACTTGCACAACGAAAAAAGAGAACAAAAGTCTTCTTATGGAGCAAGTCACATGATAGACCATTGCGTTGTTTTTTATCAGCAGTAAATTTTTCTGAAGGATGTGGTTAGCGAGACATGTGTTATGTGTTATGTACCGTTTATTAATATTGTGTAGAATTATCAACACATTCAGCCACATTTTGACATTCATCTGAACTTGGCAGTCGATGCAAGCATTTACAGGAACCTTAAGAAATATTTATGAACATAAATTTGTAGAAATCAATCTAATTGGAGCATAGCCTTAAATACTTTTTTGATGGGGTGTGTGTGGAAGCTTTATTTAAAATTAATGAAAGCACTTGCAAATTATCATATTAAGCATATTCTAGTTAATGAAAAAGTCATTGCATTGTAAAACCAGAATTGTAGAATCATTCAGTTGGAAGGGACGCCGAGAGTCACCTAGTCCAACTCCCTGCCATGTAATGTAATGTAAGATATAAAGCATTTAAAAGGGAGTTGCTCTCATCTCATTTTGCATAGATTTGGCTTATTCCCCGCCCTCCCAACTACTCTAAACAGGCTGTGCAATAACTTTCATGACAACAAGTCCCCTCTATTTCAAAAGCAGCTGTCGTCGTGGCTACGGCTTTAAAGCCACGCTGCTTTGTGAATGCTGTTTTCAGTACGATTGTTTTCTATTCATTTCTACTGTCGCAGCCAGGGCTGTCTTTAGCAGATGTGGCGCTGGGGTGCAAATATCTACCCAGTGCCCCCAAATTACCACGGATAGTGTTGGGGTGGCCAGCCTTATGGTTGGCGGGGCGCAGCTGGCGGGTGTGCAGGGAAAGGGGAGGCCGCCAACAAAGCTGTGCAGCTCCCCCACTTGCTGGGGCGCCCCTGAGAGGCTGGCGCAACGCACCACTAAGCCCTTTGGGAAAGACTGCTCTGGTCGCAGCTCAAAGCAAACTTGGGAAAGACATGTAGTTAATCTGACACGCTGAGGACCGCCGATAGGCACTTGATCTGCGCATCTCGCTTTGGCAGAGGCAGCAGCCCAGACAATGGCACTCTGAAAACGACGAGCAACTTAGAAACGGAATCTAAAATCCAGATCCTGCCGTTTTTATCCAGAACATATTGCAAATGCTCAGAGATGAAGGAGCCGTTTCCAAATCTGCCAGGAGAGAAGAGGGTGAGCAGCTGGTAAACTACTGGCCTTTAATGAAGCCCTGCCATATTGCAGCATCCTCCATTATTGCCAGACTTAATTAGTTCGTTCTACCATGGCAGTCTGGAGGGACCAAACCCTTACTGTGGACAGCCGTAACAACTCTTTCCGCTTCTCTTTGTTTTTACCCCTTTCCTAGTGAAATTTGGCATCTCCGTGGAAGAGGTTTAAAATATACTTTAATTAGAAAGATAGACGTTAGAGGGAAAGCCTGGAATTTGGTGAATATAGCCATGGGCACGCAGGAACATTACAATCACTTGGTTGGAGCAGATCAATGGCCCATCTGGTCCAGAATTCTGTTTCCTGTAGTGTCCGTCCAAATGCAGGACAGGAAAGCAATAACCCTTCCCTGTTTGTCCCCAGCGCCAGGTATCCAAAGGAATGCTGCCTCTGAATGTGAACGTCCCATCTAGCTATTGTGGCTGTAGCCATTGTAAGCCAGCATCCGTATTGTGTAATGGTGAATTGCTGTGTTGTCCACAAGTCTTTCCTTTTGTGTCTCGAACCTCGTGGGGCACCTGCTTTTCCTTGGGCAACCCTGAACTCTATTCTTACTCGTGAGAAACTTTTCTCCACCTAATTTCTTCTTCATGTGAATCCCAGTCCAGATGTTATTTAGCGAATACATTATCTGAAAACTTAAGATTCAGTGGGTCAGGTCCAGACTTGCCCTTCTGCAGATGGAAAGGCTTTTGTTTGTGAAATGGACCAAGATGCAGTAGAGGTGATATTTGCCAATTCCCCCTGCAGCCGCCAGTGCTACCGCCTGTGTTCAGCAAGAAGGTCCCCTGACTTTCTGGAACAGCGGTTTTTTTTAGGCAGGGGGTGCACAGAGCAAACTGCAGAGGGGATAAGTTAAAACTGCTTATCTCCCCCCCCCCCACTCCATTGTTGCCTTGTGCCTACAACATGGACTTTGTGTTTGAAGCTTTAACTGCTAGTACGGGGAGCAATATATTGCTGCAGTTACTGCTTTGATCCTGCTGGTCTTATGCATGTTAAGCACATTTTATGGCTTACTTTTATGACAAGGTAATTTGCCCTAAGCTCACCCTTACACCCTGTTTAAATGTTCTCCAAGTCATACAAGAAAATTAAGTTGTGTCGGACCATTCACAAATCGGGGGAAATTCACAGTTTAACAAAGATTTTGTTAGGGTCAACCAGTGTTACAGAATAGGGAGCAAGCTTCACTGGACTGGAGATTAAGCAATAAGAGTAGAACACTACACTTCAGGGCTGTCGTGCACTACTGTCTTTGCCCACCATGCAGTACGGAGGTAAAAGCAGTGAATAACAATGCACTTTCATTGTTAGTTAATCTCAACTTCAGCCCAGCTTTCAACCTGCAACAGGGGGTCTAATTCACCCAGACAACATTGCAGAGTTGTTGTATCCCACTCAGAACCTGATCTGCAGTATAAAAACTGCAAGGCTTCTGCTTCCCGGCCATAGCCCCTTGCAACTTGCAGTATGGGGATAATGACTTGTCAGTGAAACTCTAGAGCAGGGGTAGGCAACCTAAGGCCCGGGTGCTGGATCCGGCCCAATCGTCTTCTAAATCCAGCCCGCAGACAGTCCAGGAATCAGCGTGTTTTTACATGAGTAGAATGTGTCCTTTTATTTAAAATGCATCTTTGGGTTATTTGTGGGGCATAGGAATTCGTTCACCCCCCCAAATATAGTCTGGCCCCCCACAAGGTCTGAGGGACACTGGACCGGTCCCCTGCTGAAAAAGTTTGCTGATTCCTGCTCTAGAGAGCCACTTGTCAGCATGACCAATACTGAGCTAGATGGACCAAATGGTATGATATAAAGGATCTTCCTGTTTTCGTGCTTTTTAAAAAACCTGTTAAGGCCAAGGGTGCTTCCAGATTGTTGCTATTTCTGGGTGGGTTTCAGTCGCTTACTGACCAATTCAGCTTGTGCCACTATAGTTGATTAAGAGGTCGTGTGCAATGAACATGCGTTCCCCAAAGACCAGACTTTTGCAGGACCACGCACTGGAATGTGCTTTGATGCAAGGACATGAGCGCCGTAACCCCATAGTCGCCTTTGACTGGACTTAACCGTCCAGGGGTCCTTTACCATCTAGGACTAGGTTCCCAACAAATCAGGCTGAATGTTCATTTAAATAGCCGATGTTGTCTGTTGTTGTTGTTGTTTAGTTGTGTCCGACTCTTCGTGACCCCATGGACCAGAGCATGCCAAGCACTCCTGTCTTCCACTGCCTCCCGCAGTTTGGTCAAACTCATGTTGGTAGTTTTGAGATGTTTGTCTAACCGCCTGCAAACAAATCCCCTGATAAAAACTCAATAAACGGGTCCCTCTGGAAGCGCTCAAAAGATATCAGGTTTCAAAGACAACTTTCCCATTGCGATTTTGAATAAACAGCACCTCTAAAAGAATGAGGGGTTTTTTTGGGGGGGGGGAGAAGAAACGTGACACATTAAGATGTTTACGTTTTATTTAAAGCATTCTGTAATATTCTTCGTCTGTAACGGAATCCTGTAATTGCGTTTTGGAAACTGTATGTCAGTGCTAATTAATGCATATCCCTGGTCCATTACTTCGAATTTGTAGTGCATATTTACAATGCAGGCAACCTGGGTTTCACTTACAAGGAAGTCCCATTAGGTTTAATGGGACAATCGCTAGTGCTTACAGCCAAGAAGTTGCTACTGTGCATGTTTACTCACAAATAAATCCTACCAATGTGGGGACTGCTACATTAATCTGAAGCTAGTGCTCAGGACTGAAACTCTATTATGATGCCACTAAGTCACATCTTAACCTTTTTGGGGGGCGGGGGCAGGGAGGAAGTAAAAATATATCACGAATTTTGTATCAGCATGCAATGGAGAATACCCAGAGTGCAGTTAGAGGTCTTAGACCACCAGTTTACAGTCCTTTGATTCCATTTAAAGCAGAGTTTCCCAAACGTGGGTTTCTCCAGCTGTTCTTGGACTACAATTCCCATCATCCCTGACCACTGGTCCTGCTAGCTAGGGATGATGGGATTTGTACTCCAAAAACAGTTGGAGACCCAAGATTGGAAAACCCTGATTTAAATCAACTTAAATGAGACGGCACCTGTTTTGAAAACTGTAAAAAAAAAAAGTTTGAAGATCCAATATTATTATCTATACTGGTTTGTTTTTTTTACACATACAGGATATGAACCTGATCGACATTCTCTGGAGGCAAGATATAGATCTTGGAGCAAGGCGTGAAGTTTTTGATTTTAGCCAAAGACGGAAGGAATACGAGTATGAAAAACAGAAGAAGCTTGAGAGGGAGAGACAAGAGCAGCTTCAGAAAGAGCAAGAAAAAGCCTTCCTAGACCAGCTGCAGCTGGATGAGGAAACAGGAGAATTTGTTCCTATTCAGCCTGCTCCAGCCATTGAATCAGGAAATACCATCATATCCAATAATTATTCACAGGTAAAAAAACCCTCCCCGACTTTTTGTCATGTGATCTACATTTTGCCCCCCCCCCTTTCCTAAAGGTTACTGCAAGTCTCCTGAGCAACTATCTGAACAGCAGGGGATTGATACAATTTGTGAGACTATGGTTATATACAAACTTATTCAGGAAGTAAGGAATCCCATTTTTTTTTTTTTATCATAGTGCTACGGTTTCCATTTATTGCTCCATGGGTTCTCTGGAAACTTCTGATGAAATTCCAGAAAGTACAGATGCCTATATATTTTCTGATTACTATCTGTCCAGCATAGAACTTGTATAGCCAGTCTTTCAATACTTAATGAGAGTCTTCTTAGATTACATTGTCCTTTATTCTAATCCTCCCGCAAGCACACCCAAGAGATCTTAATGATTGCAACCAGCGAGTTTGCTTCTTTAATGATCTTGTTGCATTGCGGTGTGCTTTTTTTGGTGCCTTTTTAATTTCAAAATAAAATTCCATGGAGATCTCTCACTCTCTAAAGCTATAAAGAAACAGGTTGTCTGAACTTAGTAGAAGTATTACGGTACATATTTGCTATTTTTTATCTTCAATCTACAGAGCGTTCACATCTCCAAACAAGATGCAGATGACCTGTTCTTTGATGACTGGATGCAGCTTTTGGCAGAAACTTTCTTGTTTGCCGATGACCAGGTAAATCTCGCAAGTCTGATGTTTTTAATCTGGCCTGTCCTTTACAAGAATTAAAAACTCTTTTCTGTCTCTTTATCGGGTGCTGGGATAGCTCAGTTGGTGGAGCACGAGACTCTTTAATCTCAGGCTTGTGGGTTCCCCCACCCTGGGGGGGGGGGAAAGGTTCTTGCATTGCAGGGGGTTGGGACTAGGTGATCCTTGAGGGAGCTTCCACCTCTACAATTCTGTGTTGGCAGTGTCCCGATTAACGGCATGCATTATGCAACAAACACATTTGAATGTACAGATTGTCATACCAACATACTGCTTTGCAGGTAGGTCTCTGGTTCCATCCATGGCACGTCCAGGTTGGCCTAGCAAATTGTGGTCTGAAACCCAGGAAAGCTGCTGCAAGCCAGTGTAGACAATACTGTGCTAGATGGACAAGGACAGGACTTGCTATAAAGCAGCTGCCTATGTCCCTACTAAGGGACGCGGGTGGCGCTGTGGGTTAAACCACAGAGCCTAGGACTTGCTGATCAGAAGGTTGGCGGTTCGAATCCCCATGACAGGGTGAGCTCCCATTGCTCGGTCCCAGCTTCTGCCAACTTAGCAGTTCGAAAGCACGTCAAAGTGCAAGTAGATAAATAGGTACCGCTCCAGCGGGAAGGTAAACGGTGTTTTCATGCGCTGCTCTGGTTCGCCTGAAGCGGCTAGCCACATGACCTGGAAGCTGTACGCCGGCTCCCTCGGCCAATAAAGCGAGATGAGCGCCGCATCCCCAGATTTGGCCACGACTGGACCTAATGGTCAGGGGTCACTTTACCTATGTCTCTACTACAAAATACCTCTTTCATTGCCAACAGCCAACCTAAGAACCAGCTGGTTTCAAGCATAACTGACCAATAAATAAATAAATCTGTTGCCTGGTATTCCAGGTTCCCTCTGCTGAATTTCTGCCAGCGGCACCTTCTGAGATGGACAGCAACCAGGTCTTTGTTGAATCTGATCGGATGATCCCCCTTGACCCGGCTCTCCTTCAGTCTACCATTCCAGAGTCGACAGCGGTAGAGGCTGAGACCACACAAGACATAGAACAAGTTTGGGAAGAACTGCTGTCTATTCCAGAGCTGCAGGTAACAGCAGCAGTCAGCGCTTGAACGAAATACTAAATAATCAAATTTATTATTACTATTAAATAACACTTCAATAAGTAGCCAGATACTGGGGGCAAATATTTACAGTGGTACCTTGGGTTAAATACTTAATTCGTTCCGGAGGTTCGTACTTAACCTGAAACTGTTCTTAACCTGAAGCACCACTTTAGCTAATGGGGCCTCCTGCTGCTGCCGCGCTGCCAGAGCATGATTTCTGTTCTTATCCGGAAGCAAAGTTCTTAACCTGAAGCACTATTTCTGGGTTAGCGGAGTCTGTAACCTGAAGCGTATGTAGCCCGGGGTACCACTGTATACTAAAAAAGGCCACACTTTTGACATTTTTGCCCTTGGACAGCGGGTCCTCCTGTCGTCTTGCAACTACTGTATATTTACAAAATTTTGGGTTTATGAGGTTGAAGGTAGCGGCTTGAAAGGTTCAGTTACGTTTACTCATCAGTCAGTATTTTTTAGAACATGAAAAGCAAAATGTTTGCCCGTGTTGGCAGTTTCCCTTTCAGTCCAAACCTTTGCATGCTTTTTATTCAAAAGCAATGCCTGCTCTGTTTGAGACGTTTGTGTTGAGTTTCTAGCCTTACAATACAAATCTAATATTATTGAGTCTCAGGGCTGGCACTGGACTCAGGGTGGGGTCTTTTCTCGGTATGCTGATGCCCCCAACCCAACTAACCAGGACCAAGAAGTACTTCTGGAAGGCCTCCGAAACATGCTTCCTTGGAGATGCGCTTTTTTTGATTTGTGCCTAGGCTTGACTCTGATCCATTCTAGCAGGCCACCATCTTGTGTTACCCAAAATGCAATGCCCTGGCCAATAGATCTAAATTTTATAGCTCAACAGGCTGGGGTCTTACATATTGTGTAACCAAGATGGTGGGCAGCCGCTGCCTGATGGAAAACTGGTGACTGATAAAAGCAGCACTGTTGCCCATTGCTGAAAAGCATCTGGGAGCCTGGCAGGGAGGATGGTGAATGGCTGGGTCTTCAAAGCACCTGACTTTGTTGACTGGAGGCCTAGTGAGTTCATGTAAATTTAGCTCCACCAAGCTTGGGGCTTATTCTCCCCTAGTAAGGTTTGCTTTACTGGTTTTCCCAGGGTCTGTACAGCAAGGAGGGGAATAGCGTTTGTTTTTCACTTCCAAGAAGCTGAACAGAAACCCCAGTTCAATATGTAGCACTTTTCTCTACGAACATGCAATTTGCACAATGAATGGGGTGATTAGCATTTCTGCCAAGGTATAGCTATGCTTCCATTTCCATTTACTTCTTTGGATAAACAGCTGAAGACTTCTCTGAAGCCCTTTTTCAGCTTTATCCAGCCCATGGAATGTTAACACAGTAGACATGGAAGAGAAAGCATGCAGCTTTTAAAAAACTGTGTGTGTAGTCCAAAGCAACAGTGACTTCCACAACTACCAAGGAAATTAAAGCAACTTTTTAAAATGTGGGGGCAGGAATGTAAATGGCACAGAGGCTGGGGGATTATTGCTGCTCAGCAGGTCTTTTAACTGTCCAAAATGAACAGTTATATTTCATAGGTATCCCATGCACAGTAGCTGGGGGGGGGGGGGGAGGGATTGCAGCATTTTACCAAAGCCAAAAAACTTAAGTGTGAGAAGATGCAAATTCCTAATACAGAAGTGTTTACTTGAGGGAAGATTGCCTGCAACAATTAATTTGTCGGACTCATCAGATAGAAGTGCATCCAAACCTGCCAAGGGACTAGGCACATTCTCCCCCTTTTAAATATATAGCAGGCATCTTTGTAGAACGCAACTTCTGTATAGTGAAAGGCAGCAGGTGACTGAAAAAGCAAAATGCTGCAACCTATAGTTTCTGAAGTCTCAGGTGCCTCTCCCTTTCCCCTTATCACATCGTATAAGTTTACACAGGCTAAAAGGGAGTGTTTGCAGTTGCCACCATTTCTCCCCTAATTCCTGTTTTGTATTGCCAGCTCTTCTGGCCCCGTTGGGTATACAGAAGCAATAGAAAAAAGGGAGGACAGCCAAATGTATCACCTCCAAAGCACAAGAAATGCATCGACTGGCTAGAGTTTGCTAGGTGCACAATGCTAACTGTCACACGGTAAAACTTCATCACGTGTATATATCATTGCTGAACTTCTCTCTCCTATTTCCTTATAGTGCCTTAACATTCAGAATGATAACCTGGTTGAAGTAACCCCAAACGCATGCTTGGAAAACGCATCAGCAGAGGCCGATATGAACTTTAGCTTTTATGATTCATTACCTGCTATGGAGAAAGAAGTTGCTAACTGCAGTCCAGAGTACCTGAGCCCTCTGGAAGCTTCCTTTTCCAGCATGTTACTGCCGGAAGATCTTAGCCAAAACAACACATCATGCACAAGCACTGATTTTTCTGAGGATTTCTACTCTTCCTTTGTTGGTGTGAATATGACCACGTCTCCCCCACCGCCAAATTTTGTGGACCAGGCAATTGCTGGCTTTTTAAACGAACCTATCGATCTTTCAGAGTTTGCTCAGTGCAAAGCTTTTAACCGTGACCTTTCAGGAAATGCCCCAGAATGCAACGATTCCGATTCTGGCATTTCGCTGAATGCGAGTCCCAGCACAACATCTCCCACTCATTCTGTTGGGTCATCTTCCATCTCTAGAGATACAGGATTTGGATATAGTGATTCTGAAATGGAAGAGATGGATAGTGCTCCTGGAAGCGTGCCACAGAGCAATGCTAAAATGCATTCATTTCAGTTCTATGCTCCGCTGTCTCCATCCCCAGGACAGAGTGTCTCAAATCCTGAATTGCAGCTCACAAGCGTACCCAAAAAAGAATTGCCTGAAAACCCTGGTCATGCTGAAGCTCCGTTTGTGAAGGACAAGTCCTCCAGCCAACTTGATGCTCATTTCAGCAGAGATGAGCTTAGGGCAAAGGCTCTGTGTATCCCTTTCCCCGTTGAAAAAATAATCAATCTCCCTGTGGATGACTTCAACGAAATGATGTCCAAGGAGCAGTTCAATGAGGCACAGCTGACTCTGATTCGTGACATACGAAGGCGAGGCAAGAACAAAGTGGCTGCTCAGAACTGCCGCAAAAGGAAGCTGGAAAACATAACCGAGCTGGAGCATGACTTAGGTTATCTCAAGGATGAGAAAGAGAAGCTCCTCAAAGAGAAAGCAGAAAATGACAAGAGCTTGCAACTGCTGAAAAAGCAGCTGAGCACCCTGTACGTCGAGGTCTTCCGCATGCTTCGGGATGAAGATGGCAAGCCTTATTCACTTAATGATTACTCACTGCAGCAAACAAGAGATGGCACCATCTTTCTTATTCCTAAGAGCAAGAAGCCAGAGACTAAAATATGAAGATCAGGGAGACTAATGTTCTCTCAACAACTATTTTTTCAATTTGTATTTTCTACTCCTAGGACTTCCTAGGATGCAAAATATTTCCTTTCCTCCCCAAGTGACTTTACACAAATGTCTCTTTAAACTATATGAATACACTTAAAATCGGTGTAAGGCAAATATATGCACAATGGGTAGTACTTTTATAAGACACTAGTTCCTTTTTTTATATAGTAGCAACTCAACTAGCTCCTGTTCTAGTGTAAATATTTCAGAATTTCTTATTTATATACTGTTCCTATAATTTGTTTTACCTAACTGTATATCAAGGGTGATTTAAGACTTTTAATCCTAATTACTTACAAGACCAATCTTGTTTTCATGAACATTGATAAAATCTGAATGAAATGTTTGCAGTTCCTTGAAAATTTTTACTTGCTTTGCTTTAATATGAGATTGAATGTAGTGTTAGTAAACACACATACTAAAGGAGTATTGTTAGGGCTCAGCCCAGCCAAAATAACTGAACACTCATTACAAGAATTAAAACTGTTCTTTCATTGAAAGGAATGGAGTATCAATATGCTTAATTTGGGGCTGGATTGTGTCCTTAAAGCTGAAATTTTGCTTTGCATACAAATGTATGCTCCAAGTAATGCTAATTTTTAGATTTTGTACATTAAAAAAATAAACGGCATATACTCTTGGCCTAGATTGTTTCATTAGAATGTGGCCTTACCACAAGGGTTTCAACTTGGGCTAATATACCTGTAGAGCAGGGGTGGCCAACTCCTGATCTACTTTCAGAATTAAAATCTGGCAATGATCTATCTACCCCCTGGACTGGGTTCAGTTGTTGAGCTTTTTTTAGGAAGGAGAAAAGCCCCGTTTTGTGGGGGTTCGGGTCAAAGTTGCTGAGCTTTTTTTAGGGAGATCTACCAAAACCTCACGGTGAATCTACAAGTAGATCACAATCAACCTGGACATCCCTGCTCAAAATCTAGTGGGTGAGACATCCAACTTGTCTCACCGCGCAACAGCTTTTTACTTAGTGGAATGTTTCCTTCTTGCCCTTATTGACTACTGCATGCCCCCAAAATCTGTTCCAGAGGGTCTGTCAACCCTTTGGAGCAGTATTTAGGAAAGGGAAGCCTACTTACACGATCACAGAGTTGGAAGAGACCACTGCTACAATGAGTCTAACTGGTAAGAAGAAAATGTCCAACAGTTCTGATGGTATGGCACAAAACTCTTAAATCTCAAAAGTCATGGGTTTGGCCATGTTGGGCAATATCCCTACACTGAAAGTTGGTCACCCATTATGAAATGGAGTACAGGATACAGATTTTATTAAGAACAACAAACAGTGCAGCAGCTCAAGCTATCATTGGAAATGGCAGTAGTTACTTAATCTCACTGGAAATAACATTCCTTACCTAATATCCAGCTATTACCTCTGGTTTGATACTGTATTAGAATAAAAAACACTAACTGAAGACCAAAGTGGTTTTGATGAAGCCAAAGTAAGTACATGTAGGATGACTGTATAGGCATCCAAACTTCAAATTACAGCTATAGCTACTCATGATTATTATTATTTAAATGCAAAGTGTATTTCAGTTTCATGGATTTCAAGCACCCTTTTAAACCTTTAAAAGTAGTGCTGTAATTTCTTTAGCTTTAGGGCCATTTTGTATTCAGGAACCTGTTACTAATTAGAAAACAGTATGTATGTAACATTAGTTATGATGGCTGTTCATAGTATTGCCTACTCACCCTACACAAAGTCTTTCTTGGTTGCTATACACATTTTTGCAGGGGAAAGCATGAGTGACACAAATGCATGTCATTCATATTATTATAAACATGCAATATTGTATTCCAGAACATTTCCAACTACACAAAATACATGTAGATCTCTCTACAGCAACCCCCATCAGGACACTGCCTTGCTGAGCCCTGAATTAACTTTTTATTATGTGAAAAAAGATTTCATAAAATTTTGTCAGGTATTTCCCCCCCCCCCCTCTTTCAAAGGCTGAGATTTATTTAGAGTTAAATCAGGCTAGCCAAATCTGCTGTAATGTATCCAGGGATGTGTAGTCCATAGAACTAAAGGAAGGTTACCAATATTCACTTGAGTAATTCAAAACTCTTCGATTTTAACTTTGTGGAAGCTGGAAGGAAATATTTAATAAATGGACGGGCAGTGATGTAGAAATGAAGGTCTAATAGCTACATACAATTGGAAAGATTGGCCAACTCTCATAATTTATGACACTTTATTGTAAGTGTTTGAACAAGGTGAGTGAGAGATGACACACTTTAATCACTTTCACCTATCATAGGCTATCGGCATATTTCACATCATCTTTCAACTTGTGGAGATGGTTGTCTTTGTTCTACCCTGCAGAGTAGAAGAGAAAATGAAAGTTTAGCACATTAAAAATGTTAAGGCTAAGGAGTATCCCATCTTCGCCAACTAGTTATTGAAGAACACTGCTCTGCTAGCACTTCCTCTCTCCCCAAATCTTCTAAACATGCAGCTGAGACTGCTTTGGGACAGTACATAAGCAAGTTCACCTAGGATTCAGGACTTCCTTTCCTAGGCACAGAGCTGGCACCCTCCTACTAGAGGAGGAAGAAAACAGAAGCATATACACTCACCCCAAATCTACGTTCTGTTGTGTGTTGGGCGGAAAGGTGCAAAATGAGCACACAAGCAGCTTGGCTGAGTCCCTATTTTAGAAAAGAGAAAATGAGCAGAGCTGCTGTTTGCCACTCTGGTGCTGGGCAACGGCAGCAGCAAACTGCAATGTCTAGTGCAGCAGGAGAGGCAAATTAAGAGACGTGGCCTTGTAGCACTGTGTGCTCTCCCATTAAACATTTGCACTACATTTGACACGTGTGTTTGAAGACGGGAGAAGTCAACAATTATAAATGTTCCCTGCCAAAGTTCATGGTTGAATAGGAGTGAGAATGTGATGCTGACAAAAGCCTGGGTGCCCAACAGGGCAAGAAGATATGGAACCATGATCCTACATCCATTAGCATACAGACCTAGCACAGATGGAGAATAAGGCAAAGCAGAATTCTATGTATTTATAGAGATACGTCAAATTCAAGACTAATGGGACATTATGCAGGAAAAACCCAACCAAGATACAGTACTAAGAAGCCATTCTTAAAGATTTAGGTTACCTGAAAACCAATTATTTGGTAGGGACATCAGGTACTCAACTTCCAGAAGAAATTATTTTCTTGTCTGAAATTCAGTAATTAATAATATTACCAACAGAAAACCTGCAGTTCCAAAAGGTGTGCAAAGGTGGTCAGAATTCAGGTTGATTTTATGCATTGGATTTGCCCAAATCCAATTATAGGCAGTGATCATTTTAGGCACATCCAACTGACGCACAAGTCCTTTTGGACCAGGAAAAAGGAGGGCTGGGGGCAGGCTTATACACACTCCATTGACGTGTGCTTTGACCCAGAACGCAAGCCCTGCGGAAACAGGGAGTTACCTGTGTACTAATGAACATGAAATACAGTCTTTATTTTAAAAATCTACTTATCAATTAAGTTGTGGGAAATTACTACCAAAAGATGTAATCTAGTAGAAACCATTTCACTATGTGCAAGGCTAAATCCCAGATAAAATCTTGCTTCAGCAAGCAGTTCATCAGACAAGCTACTACACTTCAGCCACCTTTAAGCAATCTGGATAACACTGACCTACCTTTTAGGATTCTTTCATTACTAAAATAACACGAAACGTTTTCTAAAGGTGTATCAGTGCTAAAAGTCACCAGTTATAGCTTTCCTATACATCAGTCAGAAGAGAATTTAAATTTTAATGCTGCACTGCTCACATTTCATAGTATGGAAGTACAATGATTAAGTACTGGCACTCACCTTGTTTTTGCATAATTCCTTCTTATCACAGAAGCTGGATTTTCAAAGCCAAGAATACAGTCATGGGCACATCAATGTTTTATATTGTACTAGAGTCTTACCAAGCCACAGGTTTTCCAACAGGCAAGAAATCCACATCTGGTCAAGCAGAAGTTTCTTCAACAATCTGCAAGTCAAAGAGATTTTTCTTACCTTGTTCAGGAAAGAGTAGCTCTTTTAATTCGTTAAAAGTGTTAGAGACAAACCTTACCTATTCTCATTCCCCTTCCTTTCAGGTCTAAATGCTAGACCTATGACTGGGTGAACTCAAGTAGCTATGACTCAAGGAGGTTCCAACTGGTGAAGAACTCTTGCTAGACTTTCTTCGATATTTCAGCAGTGATAGGCAGTTTTAACTAGCTTTTGGAAAGCTGCTCACTATCAGCATAGTATTTTATGCTTTCACTTTTCTGGAAGTTGAAGCTGGTGCTGTCGCTGCCTTGTCATTCTTTAAATATGCTGACTGGTCCACATACACAATAGGCTGCTGGAAGTCCTGTCTGAGTCTCCTTTGATCCACACTTTGGCTAAGAGGTACATCCTAAAGTCTTTAGAGCTGGTTAATTGCTGTCCTCTGCTTACACTTCTCCACATCAGAGAACTAGGTCTAAGTCACTGGCACCAACAACTGGCAACTTACAGATTGCATGATTAAGAATAGCAGAACAGATTAACACACTATAAAATTGGTCCCCCCTCCCCCCACTGTGTGCCATCAAGGTCCCACCCTCTCCCACAAGAACAAAAAAACTCATCCTCTAGGTTCTGCCCCTACAATCAACAGTAGGCCTGAAAGGGGTGGTTTACATCTACTCTACTCTTCTAAGATGAAATCTGCATATGCAGCTTAGTAATGGGAGGATTCCATTTCACAATACCAACATGATGCCCTTCTACACGTTTTGCCTATTGGATTATAGAACACTAGTTTCCTGTTGGCCAACTACCCAATTCCCACCTTAATATATGCTATTATGATATTACAGTGGTACCTCTAGTTACGAACTTTCTTAACCTGAAAGTGTTCTTAACTAGAGGTGTACTTTCGCTAATGGGGCCTCTTGCTGCCGCTGTACCGCCGGCACACGATTTCCATTCTCATCCTGGGGCAAAGTTCTCAACTCGAGGTAACTCTTCCAGGTTAGGAGAGTTTGCAACCTTAAGTGTTTGTAACTCGAGGTACCACTGTATAGCACTTTGAGGCTGTATCAGTGCTTGACCCTTGTTTATGCACACTTGTACTTTTTGAGATTTAACCATAGAATTCTATACAACCACCACCACTGTATGCCTTGTACAAGCCCAACATACACATTTGGTTGAACCTACAACAATTTTAGAGCAAAGTTTTATAGTGTCTGATAATCCATTCCTATACTGGAATTGTTTACCTGATACTGTTCATTGGCCTAGAGAAGTAGTAACAGAAGAAAATATCCAGCATCATACTGGCAAGTGTCTGAGTTTCTTCTACTCACTGTGCCCTACTCTTCTGGATGTGTACTGACAGAAAGCACTGCTCTGGCAATAGTTAAAAGAGAAGTCTGATCAGGTTGAGAAGGATAGCCTGGGAACATGGCTGTACACAAATTTGGATAAGTGAAGGAGTAGACCACACACCTCTGCTTATGAATTTTATCAAGTTTTGACCACACGATTCTGATGCATAAAAGTATGGATTTATAGCCCACAATACTCCTGTTAGTGACAAATATATATCATGTTCAGCCCAGATATTTCCTGCTGCTAGATTGTGAACCATTTGGTTTTCACACCACCTTCAAGGCCTACAATCAAGGCATTAGAAAGTGTGTGAAATGTGTTGGGTTTGTTCATAGGTCAGAATATTTATACCCAATTGCAAGGAACTTGAAGGGATTGTGCCTGTGCTGTAAGTTTGTTTCAGATAAGAGAGCATGCAGAAATACACAAAGTAGGAAGTATTGACCATTACAGAAGAATCCATGTTTTGAGGGAAGAAATATATACAAATGAAGTTATACAATTAAGCTAAGTAACAGACCCAGGTCATTGGTTTCAAAGTTTTAATTCAAAAGAGTGTGTGCACACACACTTAAATCTGTTTGAGGTTGGGGGTGGGGTGTTAAGCCTCAACAGTAATAAACCTGTTCTGCCAATGCTTAATGTAGTTCCTGTATATACCAATGAAATGGGAGGCAAACTGAATAAAGCTTTAAAATATCTCTTTCAATGCTTATTTACTTATAAGTCTTAGGCTAAGAAACAAAGGCTACAAATTAAGATATGCACAAGCCAGAAGTATCTGGAATTTTCATTTGAAAGTAAAGTTTTTTATCATTCACAAGCACTAGTTTAAATGACTCACTCCTAGTTATACAGCTAAACAAGCTTTAATGCAAACATCTCTTCTCTCCCTTTGCATGTGCAACTCATTTCGTTCGGTTACATATGCAGAAAACTAAGGTTCTTAAACGATTCAGCATTTCTATAGTTTAAATTAATACAGATTATAATGCACTGATTTTTTTTCCTAGCAAGAATATACCCTAAAACTACATTTCTTTATTTAAAGAAGTTTCAGTAAGAAAAAACTGAACTACACAAATATTGGAAAAAATTAAAAGTTCCTTAATTATTTTTAATTCCTGGTACCACTACCACCACTACCACAAATTTACAGGGCAATATACCTGATTTATGAAGAAAAGACAAAGCTACAAACAACAAATTAAAAAAAAAAGTCAGGAATGTACATCTAAACACTACATTGCATTAAATCAATAGCTGCACTCTTTGCAAACTGTGGCTATGACAGTCCTTAAGAAGGGTTTCCTGTTTAAGCTGCAGTAACTTTTTCTGACTATGGTTCATCGCTCCTTCTGTGGCAGATTTTACAGTTCCTCTAATGCATTTGGGACGACTGTCTCAAAGTAACCTGCAGCTTTCCTGACAACTCCTCGCTCTCTCCTAAGAACTGTGTAGCCTGTTGAATACAGGATAAGAAAAGGATTACTCTCAGTGAAACGTTGTATAGTCTTCATATACAACAAGTATTTGTAGCATACCTACCATTATTCTGCTACAATTTTTAGAATCTTCTTCCACCATAGCCACCACCTCCTCCTCCTCCTGATCCATAGCCACCTAAAAATGGGAACATGAACTGTTGAAATAAATATTCTTTAGGAGTGTAACAGACACATGTGTACTTTAGTAAGATGTACTTACCACCATAGGGACTGCCTGAGCTTCTGCCACTGAAACTGCTACCTCCTTTCATGGGTCCATAGCTTGAGGCCTGTTGTCCACTATAATTGCCAAAGTCATTATAGTTTCCACTTCCACCGTAGTTGCCTGAGAATAATAAAATGTAAGGTTTGTGCTTATCAGATCAAGAATTATTTGAGAAGTACATTTCAAGTGCACTACAACTCATTCACATTAACTCACCTACCCAGCACAAAATACACTTTAGTATACAACACGTGTTTCATAACTCCAGATTTACTGTATGAACATAATGGGATTTCAGCTAACTGGACATAATCATGGCTAGGCTGAGTTACTGCAATTGTTCCCAAGAACATTCAAAATACACATGCAAAAATTTATTTCTTGTTCAGTTCTTGCCAACCTTTGTTATACTGGAGAAATAAAAAATGCTCACTCCTTTGCTAAATCATTAAGGGTTCCTGTTCTTTTAATTAACCACATTAATAACTCTGGATACTTAAAATTCTGCTGTGTTAACTTAACCAAGTTCAAAGTTTCTTGAGAGAAGTATGAACAAGATTATTATTCTTTTTCAAAAAATGATTATCGGACAGTAGTCCAGTCCCAGAAAATGAGACTAGTATTCCATCCACACTGAAAGGCATTCACTAGCACAGATCCAAAGTTCCCCAGATCTGAGCACTGAACAGATGGATTGGACTCTTTACACTCCAATGCCAGCATAAAATGCAGAGGCAGAAAGAAAACAACAACAGTAAATGATTCACAATGAGTTTCAGGTAAGAGAGGGAAAGTTTGTAGAATCCATTAACATAGATTCTTAAATAAATTCTGGGCAATGGAACTAGCTGGCTAGAAAGTTGAAGTTGTTCCCTTATTATGTTTTAAGGCTTAATGAATGTTTGTATGAAGCAATGGTGGGGAACCTCATACCTGGGCACAAAACGCAGTCCTTCAGGCCTCTCTATCCAGCCCTTGGGACTCAGCCCAGGTCACATTGCTCACTAGCCCTCCTTTCTACCTTTCTTGAGGGTTCTGCCTGGCTGGAATGTGTCAATGAGCTCTTTGCCCCTGGCTGGGGGATAGAGAAGGGCATGTGCAGAAAACTACAGGGGTACTTTCCTTTGCACACTTTTGCCTTGGGCTCTGTCCACCACTGACATGTAGCCACTGGAAGGTTGCTCAGGTGGGAAAGCAAGCCCTCTTTCTATAGATCCCCTGCTCTGGAGTCTTGTTACCAGTGCAACTCTATAGTTTAAAGAAGACATCCTATAAACCTGGCCTGGGGGGCAGGGAACCATGAAGCTTTCCCATATATCTTTCATACCACTGTGATTTCAAGGGGTTAGAACTTGGAAGTGGTTTTCATTTTCAGCTGAAGTTTACACTGCACAACATTTTAAAAACAGTGACAGGCTAAAGGCCTCAAGCTTGTTATCCAACATGAGCAGAACAGATGGATCAACACAATATACTTCAGGATTCTTACCACCGAAGCTCCCCCCTTCATTGTAACCATCATAGCCTCCACCTCCTCCGCCATATCCACCACCTGGGGTTCCATAGGTCGGGCTGCCACCATAACCTCCTCTGCCGCCGTACCCAGGACTACCTCCATAGTTCCCACCTTGAGAAAGATCAATAGAAGTGACAGAAATGTGAATTTTTTGTTATGAAACGACATGATCAAAACACAAAAGTAACTGGGAACTGTAAAGAAGTATCCAAAGAATCACCAATACTGCATGGAGACCAACCACTATGAAAGGCTTATTACGACTTGGTAATAACTACCAATCAAGTCATCCCAATGGAGAAGTCCAAATAAAATCAATGACTTAGCCATGACTGTCTAAGGATTTGTAGTCACAATTTGCTGTTTACAATCAATGGAAACCATTTCATGTCCATAGATGAAGACTGGTTGCCACTGAGCATGATTTATCACTTGATTACTGGAAACTGCCGAGTATTCCAAGTGCGAGGACCAGAGGCTCTATCTGTCATGGGTCATTCAAACAGCTTGAGGATCACCCATATTTTGGTTATTTATCCTGCTCTGAGAAGGCTTTGTGCATACCCAACTATATTTTGGCTGCAGTCAATAACGCAATTCCAAAGTCTCTTAATAGGTTACATACATTTCACAAATCTAAAAATAATGTTTAGATCCCGAGTTGCCTGTCCATTTACAGAAGAGAATCTGATCCAGTGGAAGCTCTTACTAATAGAAAGAGCGAGCGGAAGGGGGAAGTGTTTGCCAATTTCACCAGTAGCCCTCTGTGCCACACCTATGCAACTTTTATTGGAGATTCCCCAACTACCTGGAGCACTTTTTTAGGGGACCTCCTTCCCTGCCCCCAGGGGTGGTGGCACTCCCATGAGCAGAATTTTGTTCACAGGAACTTAGGATTCATGACACTGGATTAGATCCAGGCTGGGGCACAATCAACTGTCCTTCCAGGTGGCAGGGCTTTGTGGAATGACACAGAAAATGCATCTGCAGCCCTGCCACTCTTTGTGGCCAAGGTGGAAGGTGGGGTGGGGAGACATTCCAGGCTGGAAAGGCAATTGGGCCTGACAGCATCACATGACAGCAGTGAGACCAGTTTGGGATCAGTGGATCCTAGCTTGTCTCAGTCCTATTGCCTTTATTGGAATGCCGCATTCCAAGACCTACCACTGGCTAATTAAATGATATATCTGAAGAAGTGTGCATGCACATGAAAGCTTATATTCAGAACAAACTTAGTAGGTCTCGAAGGTGCTACTGGACATTTTTTTTATTTATTTCGACTGTGTCAGACCAACACGGCTACCTACCTGAATCTAAATGATGAACAGCCTGCCATCAGCTGCCCTGGACAAGTGTGGTGATCACCCAGTCTGATATAAGGGTGTTTTTTTTAGTCCCATGGGATAAGTTAATCATGACTTAAAGGTAAAGGGACCCCTGACCATTAGGTCCAGTCGTGGCCGACTCTGGGGTTGCAGCGCTCATCTCGCTTTATTGGCCGAGGGAGCCGGCGTACAGCTTCCGGGTCATGTGGCCAGCATGACTAAGCCGCTTCTGGCGAACCAGAACAGCACACGGAAATGCTGTTTACCTTCCCGCCGGAGTGGTACCTATTTATCTACTTGCACTTTGACACGCTTTCGAACTGCTAGGTTGGCAGGAACTGGGACCGAGCAACGGGAGCTCACCCCGTCGCGGGGATTCGAACCGCCAGCCTTCTGATTGGCAAGTCCTAGGCTCTGTGGTTTAACCTGCATCCCAATCATGACTTAAGAGAACCCAATTTCTTGTAATACTTAGATTGTCCACAAGTTGTCAGCTTCCCTTTCACATTTCTCACATTAAGATACACCAGGCAGATCTAAGGGACTGACAACCCTCCCCCACAAGTATAATTGAACTGGTATTAGATCCTTACCATCACCAAAGCCATTGTATCCATCACCACTCCCGTAACTTCCTCTGCTGCCACCACCACCACCACTTCCGCCACCGTAACCACCTAAAATCAGAACAAAAAGTGTAAGATACAGTGATGCACTGTAATTCAGGGTAGTATTTTTGGAGGGGGGTGGAGAAGCAAGAACAGATGTTTACCTCTGCCACCAAAACTTCCTCCTCTGCCATAACTTCCACCACTGCCTCCAAAGTTCCCACGGCCCATGAAGTTGCCTGAACTGCTTCCACGACCTAAAGAATAAAGAGAGTGAATTATTAAAATGCTTGTAGGCAGTTATCGCCACAGGCTGTGCTATTATGTAACAAACTCACTTCTCTGTGCAGTTGCCGTTTGCATTTCTTGCTTGGAGAGAGCTTTCTTCACTTCACAGTTATGTCCATTTATAGTGTGGTATTTCTGAACTAAAAGAAGTTTTGAAACGATCCTTATTATAAAAATGCACACAATTGAATAAGCACTTATGCCATATTATTCAGAAGATATTTTCACAGGAGCAGCAGTATTATTTAGTTTTATTTCCTCCTTATAATCAGGAAAGGAAACTCTAAAAATACCATAAAACAAAAGACACATAGCACAAAGAGCCAAAGAAAGGAAGTCAGGAAAACAGTGGGCAATGAAGTTTGTTTCCTAGATCTTCGTGGGCAGAATATATCATATCAACAACAACAAACAGTACAGGCTGGAAACTGGACTGTCTTTCTTAGCTAGACACGTAACTACAAAGACATGTTAATAATAATAATAATAATAGACATGTTAATAATAATAATAGAAAGATTCAGGCAGGGGAGGGGGATTGAAGAGAGGTTGGGGGCAAATCATGCTCCTCATGGTCTAAAATTGTAGGAAAGCCACCACACAAAAAAGTTCAGGAGAGAAAAGCACACCCCCCAGCGCTATATTGAGCTTTAAAAGGGTAATCTTTTAAAATATATTCAATTTAGTAAGAAAGCAAAAGGAAGTCTAGTTCTTACAGTAATTTTTTTGTTCACTAGGAGAAAGTTCCATGCAACAATAGCTTGAAAGAAATATAAAAAGGCTGCACAAAAGGAAAGCATTACATACCAACAATTTTGTCGACTGTATCATGATCATCAAACGTTACAAAGGCAAACCCTCTTTTCTTTCCACTTTGTCTGTCTTCCATTACTTCTATGGTTTCGATTTTGCCGTATTTTTCAAAGTAATCTCTTAAATTATAGTCTTCTGTGTCTTCTTTAATTCCTCCCACAAATATTTTTTTCACTGTTAAATGAGCACCAGGTTTCACAGAATCCTACAAGGTAACAAGTTACATTTAGTATCTCAACCTTCCAAGATGGTGCCATGCCTAAATACTTACAATTGTCTTACAAAAAGATTTGCAAATGATTAAAAGTTCCTACAATTAAGGTTTGACAAATTCAGTATATATACTTAAATATTCACTTACTTCTCTAGAAACGGCTCTCTTTGGTTCCACCACACGCCCATCAACCTTATGTGGTCGGGCTGCCATAGCAGCATCTACTTCTTCCACACAAGAATAGGTCACAAAGCCAAAGCCTCGGGAACGTTTTGTCTGTGGGTCTCTCATCACCTTCAAGAAAGTTAAAGCATATAACAATAATTTAGGCACTGACTTTTGTGAATGCTGCAAACCTGTGCATACTTACCTAGGAGTAAGCCCCACTGGAAACAGTGAGACTTTCTTCCAAGTAAGCACACATAACATTGTTAACAGTAAACTGAATGCTATGATCACTTACCACACAATCTGTAAGTGTGCCCCATTTTTCAAAATGTTCTCTTAAACTATCATCTGTAGTTTCAAAGCTCAGGCCACCAATAAACAGTTTTCTCAACTGTTCGGGTTCTTTAGGATCGTAGCCCTGAAAGAAGATAAGTTTCAATATGCTGTATGAGATTTGTGTTATTGCAGTGAAGTCCACCCACACAATTCACAGTAACTTACTGTCTTTATCACACTTCACTACAATTAGGTACTATTATACTGCTTTGCTGTATTTTTTAATGAAAAGTGAGGTCTGCAAATATTTAAATAAATAATAAACTCAATTGGCTCTCGGTACACTTACTTCTACATAAACAAGTTTAAAGGGTGCAAATCCAGGATTTTGTTACATAGTGTATAAACAGTTCTTACAGCCTCATTCAGTGCATGTTTACTCAGTAAAGTAGCCATCCAATGCGTTCTAGGCAAGTTTATGGAAAAGGAATCCCATCATGTTCAACAGTGCTTACCCTCAAGTCTGTCTTAAGTACAACCCTCTACACATTTACATGAAATTAAGTCAATGGGATTTTGGAGCAGACATGCAAAGGTCTGTGCTGTTAGTGTGCTAGAGGCAGCTAGGATAAAGACATAAACTTCAACCAAGAATCTAACACTTTCATCAACTGATGTCTTTGGTCTGTGCATATAAAGAAATGTTGACTATTTCAAGTTAAGTTAAAAGGAGCAACAAACCAAAAACCTTTAATGCCATGTCGTGAACTTCAGAGGATATACAACTCTAGCAAAAGTTGGCTAATCACTAAACACATCAACTAACGGTACTTATAATTTTCTACTTACCATGCCTAACATCTCAACCCCCAGATTTATTTGTTTTTTGCAGGAAGAACAAAACTTTAGGCTACACAACACGAGAGAGCATCCAGTCCTACTTAACTTTGTAAAGTTCAGAATAATCTGCACACAACGGAATAAGAATGTTGCTGCATTTTTTAAATAGCCAACTGCATTGCTTATGGCTCAGAAACACACCATTGCACTACAAAACAAAGGTGTCCTCTGTGCATGGCATAAGTGAAAAAGTTTCAGGAGACACAGGATTTGTCCCCATATAGATGAGTCCTAATCATTCCAAAGAGTAGATGAAGTATTTCAATTCTAAGAAACATAAGGAACAAGATGTTCTTACCCATTTTATATCACTTTCTCATTTACACTTCATGTACCAAGGCAGGGACCACCAATGTGGTACTCATGGAGCCTAGGGTGCCTTCCAGTATTTCCAACGGCACCCGCAAAAGGTCTTAAGAAACATCATCTAAAAAATCCACAGTGCCTGAGAGACTCTTTGTTCTTTCTGCTCAGTTCCTCTTTACACTGGCTCAGTCTCTCCTACATTGAACACCCCCCCTCCACTGCCATTACACATTTCATTAGATGCCAGGGCTGGACACTCACCCCTCCCTTCCCTTTCAAACAAGAGTTTCTCTCCGTGACTGAGCACAGCAGAGACTGATGAGGGGCATGCCTGCCTCATTCTGTGGTCATCTTTTTCCTGCTCTTTTAGATGTGGCAACCATTTTGTGTTATGCTGCAAACTCCATTGTATCAGTTTTGCTATGTCGCGCCCCCATGGGAACCGTTTTGTGACGAGCACCCAAGGAACTTCGCATTAAGGTTGCATAAATAATGTGTCGAGAGCTATTATTTATAAAATTATGTCCCTGCTGGGGGAAGGCTATAGCTCCAACAGTTCCATACCCTTCCCAGTTCCTCTATACACACACCCAAACTAGGGAGGTGACTGACAGCTCTGGAACTGGTGTAATGAATTTTATGGGGCATGAAAATAAAACCTCAGGGAAGGATGAAGAAGCACAAGAATGCTGCTCTGTCCTCACGTCTCCCCTGCTCATACAATCCCAGCAGGGCACTGGTAATGGTGGCTCATTTGCCTATGGTTCCTCTTTTAAGCTGCAACCTCAGGTGTCTTAGTTTGCAGGTAGAAATTACATGTTTTATTACAGGTGATGTATATGAGAGACTAAATAAAAGCCTAATGTTAAAGTCTTCAAACGGAGGAGCTATAATTCAAAGGAACAGAAAAATATAAATGTTTCCTTTTCTTTTTTTATGTACTACACTCTCACTTCACAATGTGTTTACTTTCTCCCTCAGAAGCAGGTTAGATGCTGTAGGAACTCCCCAATATCAACAGTATTTTTAACCATCGCTCCTTGAAAGTAGTACATTTCTCTGAATTAAGCTATTGATTCTTCTGGGGAGACTCCAAACTAAGTAACAGATTTCCCTAAATTATATTTTATTTTGTCCCTACACAAGAGGCTTAACAGCCACATGTTTTCAGAGAAACAAGTACAATGTTCTGCAACAGCCTTCTTAACTGACGCCCACAGCATTCCTAATTATTAGTGGAGAAATGTATGCCTAGCTAACACAGTTTAGCATAAAAGCATAGCTCACATCGCCAATTCTACAAGACTTTAATCTTTCCCATCATGGTTTTTATGGCAACTATTCTGGAATACTAGGGGGCTTCTAGGTAAAACCTGAATTATGGAAGCTGGTTACCAAATGGACACGGTATAAATTGGTCCAAACCGGAAGACAGAAGGTCACAAATTTTGGTTATCTTTAGTAGCCAAGCTGAAGCTTTGTGGTCATTCAGTCTCTCCTTTGCTGTGAAACATGCATGTTTACCAGGAAGCAAGTCCCAATGTTTTCAGTGGGGATTAAATTGTGCAGGACTACAGCCTTAGTCTCTGATCTCCTGCTGGACCTCCAGATGCAAGATTTGACAAAATGGCAATCCTCAACCTCCTTATTTGGGTGGGGCCTTGAGGCTCTTTGCAGCTCTTGATTTCTACTACTGAAGTGTCCCATCCCAACATTTCTCTTCAGAGCTGCTTTGACAGCAAGCATCCAAGGTGTTTCTTACATCTAAGTCACCCACAGCCAAACATTCATGCTTGGAGTTGGGAGAGCAAGGTTGGGGTCTTCCTTCTTATGTTCAGAACTCTTATGGGGATGATACCCACCCCAGATCCAAGCTACAGAGCAAGGAACGGGCTCCACATCTTCCTTGCCAAAAGATGAGGGCAGCTAGAAAAAACTTAAAACTGGTAAGTTCTCATAAAGCAGGACCTTTGTCATGATGGACTCATTGCAAAATGGCAGCTAGCTTTCCCTTGTTCCTCCTGCCTTCCACAAACAGGATGTCTTTAGATCTTACGCATTCCATTCATCTGTGGGCAGTTGGTGGATGGTGCTGCCTCACAGTAAGATCTTGTGGTTTTTTGGAACTCTACAATTATACAACACAGAACTAAAACCATAACCCCATACATTACAAGCCACCATTCAGAGTTTGTAAGAAGTCATGGGGGGCACTGGAGAAGGGAAATATATGGATTCTCAAAAACAGCTTTATTGCTAAAGAGCTCTAAAATATTTCCCACTACAACTCGTTCAGAAATTGATCATCCCCACTCCTGGCAGCATCTGGCCTTGTTCTCAGTCATATGGTAAACCTATGTTTGGTCTGACACTCTTAAGATTGCAGACATGACCTTCTATGACGTAATGCTCCTCTGCTTTGAAGACTACTGAACACCTTACCCCCAACACACTAGTTTTCTATACTGAGTATCTTTTTATGAAGGCGTATCCAACAATGGATGCAGTCCGAAATTTCTAAATCCTAATCAACAGGCAATACTCAGTCCTTGCTCATTTCTGTATATTGTATTTCTGGAGAACCATTAAAAGCTTAGTAAAATGCCTGTTCATAGAATTTGATCACTTTTATACCATTATAGACACAGCACTGCTGGTTTTCCAGTTCAAGACTTCATAGTAACACTCTCAATATGCATAAGTATTAAGATAGAAGCTATTATAGAAATCACCAACTAGTGTGGCGAATGAAAAGTATAATACATGCGTAAGAGCCAAGCAGAAGAGAAGAATGCAATGTAGCGTCTGAGCAAACACAGTGTTACCAAAGCAGCAGAAAGCAAGAATTCTCTGTTTACCCATGTAACAGAACTAGGAAAAAATAAAGTATTCCACCTGTGAAGATCTTCTTCCCCTCCTCTTGTAATCTTCAGCCTCTCTCTCATCTTTACACGCCATTTTTGGAGAGCGTTCTGACTCAGTTGCTCCTTTTAACCTAGATAACAAGTAGCACGAGTAATTTACCCGTTCCTAAAAGTTTTTACTTTCTTACTCTCATACAAATAAATGGCTTATTTTAGTGAAGCAAGCATATGGGAGCCACTTTAAAGGGATGGTACTGTATGAGAGAATGAAACAATGTCTTTAATCTCAAGCCATTTATCCTGAAATATGGAACTCATCTGTTTGCACCCTGAATTGCAAAGCAGTAGCTAGCAAAAAAGGGGAACAAATGCCTGAATAGGTCAGCCAGGCATATAACCTGACAGTATCACTGGAAATATATTACTATTTAAAAACCCGACAGTATCTTTATTTATTGTGGAAGCCAATTCAATAGCAAGCCAATCAGACACTGTTCAGATGTGTTTAAACATGCTTTAGAGTACCCGAGATTAGTTTAAAGGCAGGTCTCTGTGCTTCAACCCCTATAGTCCACTGACTGAAGGAAGGCCTGGTGGAGGAGCGGGAAGGAATCAAGAGCCCAGTCTCCCTTTAACAGCCAGCCAGCGCCCTTTCTCTCACCCCTATGCCAGCGCCTAGGCTCTTCCGCCTCTCCTCCTCATTGTGTTGTCTGAGTCCACCAAACCTGCCTCTCCATACAAGGCTTACGTCACAGCTACTTTGCCTTCAAACCTGGCGCCTCTCGTTCCTGCGAGACATCCGGGTCCTTGAAGCAGAGGCGGCCTTTTTTACTAGGCCAGCGGCTTAAAGAAAGGGGTGGGAGGGATTGACGTCCTTGTTTCCCTGCTTTCAGCTGGGGTATCACTGAACCCACAGTTCTGATCCTTGATATAGATTCAGATATCTATCTCACAGCGATGGCCATGTTGTTGCCTAGATGCGCCATTTCCTGCTTCTCACAGAGAAGCAATAATTTAAAAATCCCTCGGCAGGATAAAGGTGCCCATAACAACTCAACAGAGAAGCCCCCAGTTTCGGGCACTAGCATGTGCATTGCCTTACAAAGTGCCAGCAAACAGAGGCGCTGCTTATCTTTCTAGCCTCACGACCTATTTCCTGTGAAACACTACATTTAAATAATTAGCCCTGCCAATGCAATTCTCCCCATAATTCAGGTTGGAGAGGGGCTGGCTGGGAGAGTGATTTAGGACAACCCTCCAGTGTTTCACTCCTCATAATTGAAGGCTGCATTGTTTTCAACAACCCTGCAGTGTGGTCTGGTGGTGTTGCAAAACAGGGTGGTGGATACAGCCCAAGTTGGACAGAAGAAGTGGCTTACAACAGGCCTGCAATGTAGTTCATTGCAATTATGCTACTATTGCAAGTTGCGGGGCTGTGTTAGGTCAAATCTAGCAATTATGTCCTCCATTTATTTGTATGCAGAGGGGGTGTAGTTTTGATCAAAAATATCAGCCCCCACCTGTTATGCTGAGCAGGGACATTTATCCTTCTAAATTTTGCTTTTTTGCAGGGAATAGCTGTTGCCAAACCAGTTACATATAAATAATGGAAGAAAGAAATGGCCAATTAAAGCAAGAAATTCAAGAGGCCTTCTCTGAATCCTTTTATAACTCAAGACAGACAGTAGCTTCTACTGAAGAGGTTCAACACCTCACACTTGGGGTCCCTTCCAACTCTACGATTCTATGACCCAGGTCCCTAACACTCAGCTTAGATAAGCAAAGCTATAGAGAGAATGCAAACCCTGAAACAGTGCAAAAAAGCAAGCCCCAATACACCCTGCATAGCTCGTTTCAGCAAGAAGGCCAAGGAGAACATTAGTATCATGAACAGCATATAGTTCTTGTTACAGGTACAATACAAAGCCCTTTTCCTGCTACAGGTAAACAGGATTAGGCAAGACTGCTAAGTCACATAAATAATACTTAGATGTTCCAGAAGGTTATTTCTAATTTTCATGTACAAAACAACAAGTGTTATATACCATCAAGTGCAGGAATCCCCAACCTGCGGCCCTCCAGATGTTTTGGCCTACAACTCCCATGATCCCTAGCTAACAGGACCAGTGGTCAGGGATGATGGGAACTGTAGTCCAAAACATCTGGAGGGCCGAAGGTTGGGGGTGCCTGATTAAGTGTTTCTGAAGCTTAATAGGATAACAGATAAAATCTGTATGTCAGCTAGAAATTTTAAAAAACAAAAACCAGAATGCAATGTAGAGCACAACATTGTTATAGTTTTTTTTGAAGCAACATGTGTTTGACATTTCAAGTCTACATGTGCAAAGGTTTTAATCATGGATAGTTGTCTCCAGATTTGCAAAATATTATTTGGCATGTCATCATACAAAAATGCTTGTTATACTTTAGTTCAGCATTGGTTTGAGGAGGACTTTCATTGAAGCTACACAATCAGGTTCAGTTTTAATTAAATCTAATTTAAGATTTCAAGGTCTGGAAAGTCTTCTCACATCCAATCTTAAAAAGATATTTTATTCACATCCTTATGTTGATTTTTTGGTTACAGAATGGATATAATAAAAATTAAATTGGAACCTTATGGAGCTTTCTCACAAGTAATTCTATCAAAAGCATAGGATAGAATGAATTTATAAAGGGGACTCATCTACAAAACTAATCACTCAATGGGGTGTTGAATCCATTACTTTCGTTCAGAATTCAGCTGCCAGGCTTTTGATCATACTGGTAGAGAAAGATAATTAGCTAGATAATGTTATTAAAGAGGCATTTGAAGGCCTGGTTGTTTGCATGAACCAGAAAACTCCAGTCACTGGCTTTAGTGACAGCCACCAAAATACTCAGCAAGACAGACAGAATTAGGAACAGCTACAATTCAAAATCAACGTCAAACCACCAGTTATTCAGAACTATTGGGGGGGGGGGAAGAGAACGTGTTTTATCTCAAGCACCATTGGGCCACGTGGACAAGTGCAAGATATCCCATAATATTATAACTGAAAGCACCCGAATAATTGATTTATGGGAGGCAGTTAGTCTTAGCTGTTCTGCTGCTGTGTAGGAGGAACTGGGTGCTTTTTTTGTTAACTATTTTATTTTCATTTAAAAAAAACCACACCGGTTATGCAGCTAAAAGATATAGCAAATTCTAATACATATTTTTTTTGGGGGGGGGGGTTGTCCTCAGCCAGGTTCTCAGGATGTGTTTCGTCGTCGCGCTCAAGTCAGTGGGATTTTACTCGAAAGGTTATACTTTTAAACTTTAAAAAGGCGAAAGCTGCACAAGTGGCTCGGGAAGTCGAATGAGAACCGGCGAGACCATCGAGTGATAGGCACTTGGATCAAGTCACGGGTTGTAATTTGCATATATATATCTATATCTATATATCTATATCTATATATATATATATATATATATATATATTCAAGCCTACTATAGAGTTGAGGGAAGGATTTTGGTTTGGGTTCAACTTAGGAAAGGGCCTCCTGCGGCTGCTCTCGCTCAAACTCGAGCCTCTTTCTCCACAGGGTTACAATGGCGCCCAACAGAAGCCTCTCCCGCCCAACTGCCGCCGCCCTCTCGCGCCATTTCGGATAATTAGCTGTTTGCAGCTGGATAAAGCAAGAACCGAGGTGGTTGGAAAGGGGGGGGGGGTGGATGGGGAGAAGGCCAGGAGCCGAGCCAGCCAATCGCTATCCCTCCCGCGAGCCCCTCATACGCCGCGCCACGCGCCCGCTCCCTCTGCAACCCCCACCCACCCACTCTCACGCCCGCTCCGCAACCGCCGTTGCAGGACCCTCTCCCTGCCTGCCTGCCTGCCTTTCCCGCGCGGCGGCGGCGCCGACAAACGTTACCTCCATTTTGTGACTGGATTTAGCCTCCTTCAGCCTCAATATGGAGCCGAGAGGAAGAGGGTGGGCGGGGCGGGTCAGAGGAAAAGCGGGGCACGTGAGAGGAAGGCGGGCTCGCGGGGGCGGGAGGGAGAACAGCAAATAAACGGGCGTTTAGCGGGAGGGGGAGGGGAGGTGGGCGCGCGTGCACGAGCGCGGAGCGTTTAATGAGGGCGCTCGAGACGCGGGGGGAGGGTGGGGTGAAAGCCGTGTTTCGTGCTCGTGCCTGACCACGAGTGAGGGCCGATTCCGGGTTATGGGTGAGAGGGAAGGTCCCTCACCACCACCACCCACCTTCCCTTTGCCTCAGCCCAGTCCTCCCCAACGGCGCCGCCGCGGCCAAGACAAAGAGCGCGCTGGCACGTGGGACGGGATCGCGCGCGCGGCGACGGCGGCGGCGAGTGGGAAAGGGAGGGCTGACGTGTGTGGCGGGTGGGGAGGAAGTGACAGCTGACGTGGCTGCGAGGGAAAGCGCGCGTAGGCGGGCCGGGGTGCGCGCGCGCACCCGCATAGCCTCTCTTGCCTCTTTACCTCAGGGACGCAGGAGCCTCGCGGTGGGGGCGCCAGTTGTTGTTGAACTCGCCCATTCCCGCCAGATTTGGCCCAGCGGCCAGGGACGATGGGAGTTGTAGTTCAACAGCGTCTGAAGCTGGGACGGGGACGCTGCATTAAGGCCACTCACTTAGAATATATAATTGATCTGTAGAAAGGTCTGGAAATATAGGCGATGGATGCGCTTTTGTAACACACAAAAAACCCACACACCTTTATTAATACAATTTAAAGAGAGGAGGAAGGTTGCTCAACCTAGCTGCTGCTTCGTTCGGCCCTGATGGCTCCCCACAAATAACATCATAATATAATGGTTGTAGTTGTTTAGTTGTGTCCGACTCGTCGTGACCCCATGGGCCAGAGCACGCCATGCACTCCTGTCTTCCACGGCCTCCCGCAGTTTGGTCAAACTCATGTTAGTAGCTTCGAGAACACTATAATAACGTAATAAGCGCAGCTGAGCAAGAGGCCGCCGCCGCCGCCGCTTCCATTCCCCCCCCCCCCCGCGCTGCTCTGGGAGATCCAGCCATGGCGCCTCCCAGAGTAACGATTCGAAGCAGCGGTAGCTGTTTACTTGCAAGTGTTTTGCAGCCGCTAACTTGCCTGTTTTTCGTGGGCACGCGAGCAGCAGCAGCAGCTGCTTTGTTGTGCCGCTTTTGCCCCGGAGTTGTCTTGAGGAGAAGGCATGCGGTTGCAGCGCGGAGGAGGGTCTCCCACCACCCAAGAGATGCTACGATCTCCTTGGGGTGCTTCAGCTGGCCGGGGGCCCTCCAGAGTCGCTGGGCCTGGCCGGTTCCTCTGCAATGCTAACCCCTGTCTGGACTAGAAACCTGTAAACTTTATACCAAAAAACACAATTTCGAGGTGTACAAAATTATGGGCGTATCTGTGGGGGTGCAGCTGCCTCCCTTAAATCAATACAAATCGGAGGTTCTGTCTCCCCTTAACAATACCCTGCCCCCTGTTGTAAATAAAAATATGCCCTTTTCCCTTATGGGGTATCCAAGAGCCCATATAGAGTCCTTACATAGGTTCCCTATTGGTAGGAGAAAATAACAGAGGCCAACCAGAGAATATTGAGAAGCAAAGCAGCTAGTAAGCCTGATCTTTATTGATCTGTTGCAACAGGGTGCTCCCCTCACACGCAGGAGAGGAAGAGGACCCCCCAAAATGCTGTGCAATGGCTTATAAAGACTTTTGAAATTCCCATCCTCTAGATCAAGACCACCCCCAGAAACATTATGCATACATCACAGAAGGGGTGTAACCTAAGACCACCCCTCAGATACATCCCACCTACATCACAGAAATTTAAATGTTGTTTTTCTCTTGTCCTTGTTTATCTCCTGTCTGGCAGGTTGCTTGATTGGATTTCCTGGGGAGCCTGGCCATTCTTTTGTAGTGGTAAAATACTTATTTCCTGGGCCAGGTCACAGGCTCACACCTTATTCATATCTTTGAGACAGGATTTGTGAGGAAAGAGACAATGGGGAGGCTTTTCCAGTTTAACCTTGCAGAGAAAGGATTTGGTCAGTTTAGGAATCAAAATGGTTCCAGGTTGGTCTTCCTGTGTTGATCTATGTATGTGCAGTTATGAATATTACCATATATCTAAGACCATAAAATTCCTATCACACCCCCACAAACAGAATTCCTGGCTATGCCCATGTACAAAATTACATGGCATTAAAATGTATCATCCAATTCATATTCTGTCAAAATAGATCAATTCCCCCCCCCATCTCCATGCTTAATACTTTGTAGCTTTGATCTAATTCTCCTAAGGGTTCCAGTTACAGATGGGTAGCCGTGTTGGTCTGCCATAGTCAAAATAAAAAAATTCCTTCCTGTAGCACCTTAAAGACCAACTAAGTTAGTTCTTGGTATAAGCTTTCGTGTGCATGCACACTTCTTCAGATACACTGAAACAGAAGTTGCCAGATCCTTCTATATATAGAGAAGGTGGGGAGGGGTATTACTCAGAAGGGTGGTGGGAATCGGAGATTGGCAGATAGCATCTCACTGGCTTGGTTGTCCCCGAACTCGCGGTGCAGAGCCGCCCGCAGCAGGAGAGCCCAACCAACAGGCGGGCTCTTCCCCAGACTCAACTCTCGGGCCCCGGACTCTCGGCCTAGCGCCCTGAGAGCCCGGCGCCCGGGTGCCCCGCACCCCTACTGCCTATGGGTAAGACGGCCCTGGTGACACCTTGTGAGTGGAATCTCCATCTAAATCTGCATTGGCTTTCATGCAAATTAACATTTCCATTTGAATTCTCATCTGTACTGACGTTGCAAAAATGGCAAAAGCAAAAAAATAAAATAAAAAAGGGCTCAAATGTGTTTCATCTAGCCCAATTCAGCATATTTTTATGTGGTGAACCACCCTGTAATTTTCAGATAAAGGACAGTATGCAAATATGATAATTTTAAAAAATTATTTGGGTGGAGCTTCCTTCTTTGCAAAAACTACAGCCTTTTGTGCACAAACGTTCATTGGCAGCAGTCTCTGAAAGCAGGAGACTAAAGATGTAGTTGGCATATAAAACACATGTATAAATATGGTAGGGGCTGCTGCCCCTACTTGGGTTGCTCACCAACCCTGTCAAAGTGAAGGTCCTGCATTAGTGCCTGGAAGTGGTATTGAACTGGATGTGGATCAAGAAATGGAAGTTGAATCCAACCAAGATAGAAGCTCTGTGCTTTGGGGGTTACCATGTCTGGGATTTGGTCAGACAACGTGTTCTGGATGGTTTTGCACTTACTGAAGAGCAAGGGTGTGGTTTGGGAGTTCAGTCTAGAGCTATCATTGTCACTTGAAGCTAAGGCGACCTCAGCTGCTTAGGTTGGTCCATCAGCTACAGCTTTTTCTGGGCAGGAATAGCCTGACTACAGTTATTCCACACCCTGATAACCTCCAGGATGGACTTTTATGATACACTTTATATGGGTCTTCCAACTCTTGAAGGCTCTCCAGAATTTGCAACTAACGCAAAATGTGATGGTGAGAATATTGATATGAGTAGCGGGGTTGTTGTGTATATAACACCCATTCTCAGACAAGCAACTGGTTGCCAGCTATCTTCTGGGCCTAACTGAAGGACTTAAGCTGATATCTAAAGCCCTGAACGGGCTGGATCCCAAATATCTGAGAAAACGCTTTCTCCTATATCCATCCACCTGCCCACATACTAAAATCAGTGGAAGAGACTTTCCTAGTGATTCTTGTATTAAAGGACCTGTTGAGTGCAGCGACCTGTGGAAGGTCTTTTTCAGTGGTGGTTTCGCATCTTTGGAATTACCTTCCCACAACTCTGTTCTTTCATATGCCTGTTGAAAACCCACCTTTTCCACCAGGTTTTTAGTGGCTAATAGATTAAGCCATTTTAATGGTGTTTTTAAGTTATGCTGTTTATGTAACTTGTGAGAATGATGTTAATGCTTTTGTTTATTTTGTAGTTGTTTTTTTCTTGTTTGTAAATATAGTGAAGGGCAGTATGTAAATATCTTAAAAAGGAAACTAATAAATGATGGTTGCACATGCAGGTACATTGCAGTAATTTCACACATGACGTGTGCCTGCAAAAAACCTGACGTGGTTGCTTGTAATTCTTCAATAATATGCAAGATTAGCAAATATAAATGAGATTGCTTCTTTTTTCTCATAACTGTTTTTTAATTTTCAGATATATGTAAGTGAAGGCAAGGAGACAAGACATTAAATTCCAAATATTTGAGCTGTCAAAACATAACCACAACATCAGTATGCAAGATGGTGTGTTTATTTTGTTTTCTATTTTGTTTGTTTTGCTGTTGTGATTTGGTTCAACCCATCCTGTGCACTCAGTTACAGACGGAATAAATTTTAGGACTGGACCATAAAATATCCATCTCTGTTTGGCCAGAGGAAGCAGAGAATGGAAGTTGAGATGTTTCCATATTTTATTTAAGGATAACTAATTCAGTTTGTTGCTCTTTGTGATAATGACTTCTAATTCTACAGTCACTCTTTCTCTTTGAAGTCCCTTTGTTTGATGAATAAATCTGCAGTGTGAATGTAAGGTTTCCTGTGATTATTAATTTGAGAATTTTAATGAGACATAGCTGCATTATTTGATGCATATTTAATTTTTAAATTATTTGCTCTGAAGATCAAAACTAGAGAGATGTGAATGTGTCCTTTCTGACTTGCTTCTTAGAACCCCTGATGAGCAAGGTAGAAAAAAAAAATAGATCGTTTTCCTTCCATGACTGCAATGCAGATCTGATTGTGGGAGTGGTTGCTAGCAAACACCATGGGGTCTGTGTTCAGCCAATAACAGCCAACTCTCTCAGGCTGAATTTAAATATATGTTGTTGGTCTGAGTTGCCATTTTCTGGCTTCTAAACAGAACAAATATCACTTTTTATATTAGCCCCAGCAATTTCTTAAGCACACTGGCAGGCATTCATCGAACAACCAGCAATGATTACTTGTAAACACTGCTAATTCTTTGGTCTAATTATACAATTGCAAGCTATATAGCCCCTTTAAACCAGAGTACTATGATTTATGCCAGTCCAGTAGGACTAGACAGGCAGCTTTCGAGTTCTGCCATGGTGATGGCTGGCTTTCACTGAGCAGGAAAACGGAGGAGAAGAAAACGACAGAAACACAAAACAAGAGAGCGTAGCAGCCCTAACAGCTGCTTCCCGAGTATCCATGGCAATACCACCGGCACACACAAATCACCGAGAAGACGATGCTTGCCCATGTTAACAATGTATAGATTGAGTTAATCTGCACATGGGGACAAGAAAACATCACCTCACACCAGCCCACTGCACATCCTACCCGATACTGACATCACAGCTCCCTGCACTATATAAGCTGCTGAAGTGTGCAAGCAGCGAGAGCCCTGTGAGAGCCTTCAGAAATTTTGGTCCATGACTACAATGATGATAATCCCTACAGGGCAGGTTTGAGGGAGTCTCAGGCAAGCTGCTCTCTCCAACACAGTACCCTTCTCATAGGCAGCTCCCCACGTCCATGAGCTTGCTCTGTGATGGGGTGGCTAGCAGCAGAGGAAATGTGTGCTATAGCTTCCTAGCTTGGTGGGGGTCTCAGCTCTGCACCCCTTTTTTGGGGGGGGGGAGGAGGAATAAAAGGCAGCTCAGCTACCATAACCAAGCCAGCACCGCACCCTGAAATAGCAAGGCATTTCAGAGGAGGCAATGGTAGTTGCAGTGCTGGCCCTTAAAAACATGGACCCTTAAAATTAGAAGACCGCAATCCTGGCATCAACTTTGATTGATGCCTCCAAGGCATTTGCCCTACCATTCTGAGTGCTGGTGACACAAACTCTTCATCGCCCACGGAATGGGTTTATGTTTAGCACGCTATATCTCCCTTGAACACAAACTGGTATTCATGACAAAGTTGTGCATATTCAGTTCAAAAAGTAACCCAGTTAATCCACCTATTTTTTGAGGACACAATGAGACTCATTGCAACCACTTCAAAATATACTTGCAGAAAAAGATTGGAAGAAGTTAAGAGATGTTCAGCCTGCCCTGCTGGAAAAGCGAACTGAAAATATAGAACTACATTATCCAGTACCTGGTCAATATATTATACACCTAGATGTTGAGGAAAAACCTGTTCATATCTATGTCCAGCATGACTTGTGTGATAGATATACAGTTCTAATTCAAATAAGAGAGTCAGTAAGCCTGTTAGATGTAGGGAGCATAACTGAAAAGTCATGTTCAGATATATTTCATGCACCATATCTTCCTCCATGATCACACACACACACATTCCTCCAAAGAACTTCAGGTGATATCAGTGATTCTCTCTCCCATCCTCACAGCAACCTATGAAGTTAGCTAGGCTGAGATAGATGGTGACTGGTCTATGGACACCCAGTGGACTTCATGACTGGGTGGGCATTTGAACCCAGGTCTCTTCTGTCCAACACTCAGATCTAGCCTTCCTTTGTCTGGTGACCTCCAGGTGTTTTGGACTGAACTGTCATCCCTGACTATTGACCATGCTGGTTGGGGCAGATGGAAGATGTAGTCTTAAATATCTGGCAGGGACTAAGCTGGAGAAGACTGTTCTAACCACCACCCCATGCTGCCATAGGGTCTCAACAATCACTGCTTGTTGCTGGTGGGGCTGGAAGAGAATTAAGAGGACTTCCCGCTGTGCTGACAAACATTTGTTCTCACCACTGTTTAACTGAAAGCATTGTGATTATTATTTACATGGATTAGTTTCCTGTTAACCTAGTCCTCTAAGGGATGCCCAACACAAATCAAATAATCAAATATTAAATCAGGTAAAATGAGGCACGATGGAAGAAAATTATAAATACATAAAAAAGGCCTCAGTAATCCTCCAGGGGTAAAAATATAATACTCAAATTAATAGCCCATTTGCCACTAACGTGTGACATGCCTCACACAGTTGAGCTCTACTTGAGATTGTGTCAAATGAGAAGTGAGAATTTAAGCATAAAACATAATACCTTTGTAGGAGTAAATGAGAAGCACTTCTGTCAAGAGCTGAATTCATTAAATACAGACACTGACGGGAGTCTGATCAGTGATGTGCATGTTAAAAGGGATATTCACTGGTGTGTCATTGATACATTCATGTTTCTGCTCAGTAACGCACACCCGAGTGCTTAATATCGTAGGTCACATTGCAACAGGCACAGTTGGAAACTGCTGAGTACTACAAATATTTATGGCAATATATAACCTGATGACATTTCCTGCCTTCAGGACACACATGATTTGAGTTCTCCTGCTTTCATAGACCGTATGATTAATCATATTCTTACACTAATAAGGAGGATAGTAATATAAGCAGTTTACACAAACAAACATCTAAGTTAAGGTCAACTGTATAACACACAAAATGGAATAATACCTGAATGATTAATTTTGAGATGTGCTTTCATGGAGCTGAAATAGCCTTCAGATTGGTGCTGCCTTATAGAGGTAACATTCACCTTTTGTGGTAAACAAGTGCAGATCAACTTTAGCTAGAAGAAATAGATAAAACAGATTCTTTTGTTTGGGAAGGAAAAGGTTGAGCAACTGAAGCTGTGGAATAGTTTTCTACGTGTTCTTAAACATATGAAGTTAAGCAAAACAATCAAAATACGCTTGTAATTCAGGTGCCATGCAGTGATGAGAGTTTTTAAGTGTAGAAAACACACTGAACATCAAATATGTATTTCAATATGGGTTATGATGACCCAGCCAACCTTGGACTCTCCCACTGAAATCAATGGGACCAAAAGCATTGGCTGTTTTAGATGGAATTGAATCCATGGCAGAATTGTGTCTTTGACTGGCATGACAATCCTTGTTGAAGTGCTGTCAAACATAGTGGTCCCATACCAAATGAAACCTCTCAAAAGTGTCTGCCGAACATGGGGAAACCCAGGATAAAGAGTTCCATTGCAATCACATAGTGTTTGAGTTGGAAGGGATCTTGGAGAAAGTGAAAATACCCCTGAAAAGTTCAGGTTCAAGGTAAGCTTTGCTTGATTCAAACTACAGATCTGTAATGAAGGTTAATCCTTTGTTGAAGGCTAGCCTTTGGGGGTCCGAGAGTCACTTTGGTGGTCAGCCAGGGGCTGAAGCATACCAGCAAAAAGTCCACTTAGGTATTCATGGGGACGTGGGTGGCACTGTGGTCTAAACCACTGAGTCTCTTGGGCTTGCTGATCAGAAGGTCAGCTGTTTGAATCTGCTCGATGGTGGTGAGCTTCCGTTGTTCTGTCTCAGCTCTTAGCAGTTCGAAAGCACACCAGTGCAAGTAGATAAATAAGTATCGCTGCAGTGGGAAGGTAAATGGCGTTTCCATGTGCTCTGGTTTCCGTCACGGCGTCCTGTTGTGACAGAATCAGTTTAGTCATGCTGGCCACATGACCCGGAAAGCTGTCTGTGGACAAACGCCTGCACCCTCGGCCTGAAAGTGAGATGAGTGCCGCAACCCCATGGTCTCTCCTTTCTCACCTTCATAGGTGCTTCTGCTGAATAAAAACCACTTCCACCTGTGGATCCAACCCATTTTCCCCTCACCCTGTGTCTTGAAAGTGGTTTGAATGAAGAAGAAGAAGAGTTTGGATTTGATATCCCGCTTTATCACTACCTGAAGGAGTCTCAAAGTGGCCAACACTCTCCTTTCCCTTCCTCCCCCACAACAAACACTCTGTGAGGTGAGTGGGGCTGAGAGACTTCAGAGAAGTGTGACTGGCCCAAGGCCACCCAGCAGCTGCATGTGGAGGAGCGGGGAAGTGAACCCGGTTCCCCAGATTACGAGTCTACCGCTCTTAACCACTACACCACACTGGAATGTCATGCGCAGTGTGTACATTCACCCTACGTTCCCTTACGCTAAAATTTATTGGATGTTTTTCTTGGTATTTCAGGGAAAGGCTAGAAGTAACAGTGGGGCAAAAGAAACCTGTGGGCTCCCCATGCAATATGAAGTCCCTTTCATACTTCCTCCAGCTCTCTTTAAAAGTATCGTCTTTCTCCAGCTACATCAGTTGGAGTAAAAGGGGCCTGGTGCATTGGGACAAATGGGGCACTGCCCCCCAAGCCCAGTCTGCCCTCTCTCAGCCCCACACCACCTGCCTGCTCCATTTCTTACAAACAGTTCATGGGACAGCAAAGCCTGTCAGCTTCCTCCTCCTTAGTCTCAGTGTTGTCACACTGTTGGGAGTAGGTTGGAGACAAAGCTAGTGTTAGCTGGCACTGCCTATCATTGGCTCTGGTGCCACCTACTGTTGGGCTCCCTGCCTCCCACCCTATCAGTTCCAATGAGCATCAGCCTGCTTGAGGACTCATCCACACTGCTGCTTTCCTCTGGAACCCCCCCCCCCCCCGCTATTGACTGCTGAATCAGAGCAAATGTCTGCTGGGTTTTCTCTGGATTGACGTTTTCCAGGAGAAAGCAGTGGAGGAGAGGCAAAACCACTTGGGCACTTGCCAAGAAAGCATAGTTTAAGCAGAAAACCACTCAGCCCTGTGCTTTCTAGGCACAGAACAAGTGGAAGTGTGGACGAACCCTGAGTTGAGAGCAGAAGTCCAGGTCACTGATGCAATAATTCTGGTTTGGCAGAGTGGGAAAGCAGAAGCTCATTATATCCTGCCCAGCAGGTCAATGCCTCTGATGGTTGCTGCCAGGCACAGGAAAATGGACTTGCCTTGCTTGTTTTAGAAGCAAACAGACCTGTAACCCTTCATTAACAATGAGTTCAACCAATTGATCCTCAACTGTGTTTGCCAATTGCACCAGTGAATAAAGTTGAACTCTGACTGCTGGCATTGCTCCATCAACAACAGAGGTGGATTTAGGGGAGCATGATTGGTTTGCCTGCACTAGGCGTCAAGCCAAGAGGGTGCTGCAGAGGGTGCTATAACAATGAAGGTGAGAGGCAGGGTGGGGGTCTGAGTTTGGGTGTCACACAGGGCGCCACTGAAATTTTAAAGCCCAAAGTCCGACACTGCCAATGGGAGCCACAAAGCAGGAAGCAAAACAAAGGTGTTTTTTCCCATTTAAAAAATTGTTTTCCATTTTGGGAAGTTCATTTTAATTTGCCTTTCTGTAGGAGAGCTGAACTGCAAGGTTAATGCAATTGATACACCGTGGTTTTAACTCTGAATATTGCGTGAACCTTATTGCTTAAGAGGAGACATTGACGCGGATGACACTGTGGTCTAAACCACTGAGCCTCTTGGGCTTGCCGATCCAAAGGTTGGCGGTTTGAATATGCGCACGCGAGGGGTGAGCAACCGTTGCACTGTCCCAGCTTTTACCAACCTAGCAGTTTGAAAGCACACCATGCAAGTAGATAAATGGGCACTGCAGTGGTGGGAAGGTAAACGGCATTTCCGTGTGCTCTGGTTTCCGTCACGCCAGAAGCAGTTTAGTCCTGCTGGCCACATGACCCGGAATGCTGTCTGTGCACAAACGCCGGCTCCGTCGGCCTGAAAGCAAGATGAGCGCCACAACCCCACAGTCGCCTTTGACAGGACTTAACCGCCCAGGCGTCCTTTACCTTTTACCTGACATGTAAAGGCTACTCGATGAAGAAAGGCAGGATCAAACAAGTAGCTAGTTAATGAATGAATGAGTTCTTATCTGTTGCCCTGAAAAGTTCAGCCCAGGTTCCTTGGCAGAAGAAACAACCCACAACTGTTCCATGCACAGCCTTGCACAACCTTTGTTTGGAGCAAGCTAAGAACGCCAGAACAGAAGAAGAAGAAGAGGAGTAGTAGTTTGGATTTGATATCCTGCTTTATCACTATCCGAAGGAGTCTCAAAGCGGCTAACATTCTCCTTTCCCTTCCTCCCCCACAACAAACACTCTGTGAGGTGAGTGGGGCTGAGAGACTTCAGAGAAGTGTGACTAGCCCAAGGTCACCCAGCAGCTGCATGCGGAGGAGAAGAGACGCGAACCTGGTTCACCAGATTACAAGTCCACCGCTCTTAACCGCTACACCACACTGCATCTCTCCAGTGGCCCAGCTTGTCCAGCATCCTGTTCTCACACAGTGGCCAATCAGATGCTCCCTTGGAGCTATTTGTGATGCTGCTGTGAGATGTGGCATCAGACCAGAACTTGTCACCATCCTCTCCTGTGTGCTCAGGAGTCTCCTGTCTTCTCACCCCTTTGTTGTGGTTTATCAGCATCACTGGAACTTTAGCACTGAATGAAGTCCAGTTGGAACACGCTCCTCCTACCGGGATCTCCCTCAGTCCTTTAATTCAGACTAGGGAGACCTCTAGCACCACCAGTATTTCCTGATATTGAATCTACTCAAAGCCTCCCAAAGCCTCCTAGGCCTAAGAACACAGGCAGCTGCTTTAAATGGAGTCAGAGCCATGGCGGTTCATTTACGGTAACTAGGGCTGGCATGCACCTGGAATTCCCTGGACATAGCCGGGATTCGTCCGCCGGAAATAGAATCCTGGCGGAATTTCCGGAAATTAGCAAAAATGTCCGGGAAAACCCGGGTGTATGGCATGTCAGAAGTGTAGATTTTTCTGGCAAATTGTAAAATGAAAAAGCTCAACAACCCCATCCCCCCGAGAAGCTCAACAATTTTTGTGGCCAGATTTTCACTTTTTGAAATATGGCAACCCTAATTTAGTCCAGTCCTGTTGATAACAACTAGTGGCAGTTCTCCAGAGGTGTTTTTTTAAAAATAATTTTTATTTAGTTTTACAAATTAAAATTTGCATTCAAAATCATCAATAATAAAAATATAAACAAGCAAAGAATCAACCAAATCTCTGGACTTCCCCTCACCCCTCCAAGGGTTCCGTCACTAATCATTTTCTGCTGCATATTTTAAGTGACTCCAATCAGGGCCACTGGTCCCATCACCTCCTGGCAAATAGAAGGGGAAGAAATGGAGGCAGTGAGAGATTTTACTTTCAGCCCTGGAAGGACAGATCCTGAAGCTGAGTCTCCAATACTTTGGCCACTTCATGAGAAGAGAAGACTCCCTGGAAAAGACCCTGATGTTGGGAAAGATTGAGGGCACAAGGAGAAGGGGACAACAGAGGACGAGATGGTTGGACAGTGTTCTTGAAGCTACCAGCATGAGTTTGACCAAACTGCGGGAGGAAGTGGAAGACAGGAGTGCCTGGCGTGCTCTGGTCCACTGGGTCACGAAGAGTCGGACACGACTAAACAACAAAATTTTTTTTAAAAATATCCCATTTACTCCTGGTTCTTGTTACATTACAAGTGTTATTTAAATCCTGCTAAGGAGCTCAACTGTTTACAGTGGTCTCCAAGGTAACTTATAGATTTCCATCATTCTTTATTAGGAAATAGTGTGTTTCAATGCACGTCCTGCCCCACCCTCCCCAGCTTCAATCCAAATTGAGTAGAAGAACGACCCACCAGCCTTTTAAGTTGGCACTGTGTACACATTTGTAGTACGAAAGGAGGGAAGGGGAACTCAAGGAGCCTAAAGGGGGAAAAACCTTGTGTATGATTGTCGAGTTGGAAGGGACCCTGAGGATCATCTAGTCCAACCCCCTGCACTGCAGGAATATGCTGTTGTCCCATACGGGGATCAAACCTTCAACCTTGGCATTATCAGCGCCATACTCAAACCAACCGAGCTACAGTGGTACCTCGGGTTACAGATGCTTCAGGTTACAGACGCTTCAGGTTACAGACTCCGCTAACCCAGAAATAGTACCTCGGGTTAAGAACTTTACCTCAGGATGAGAACAGAAATTGTGTGGCGGCAGCGGGAGGCCCCATTAGCTAAAGTGGTACCTCAGGTTAAGAACAGTTTCAGGTTAAGAACGGACCTCCGGAATGAATTAAGTTCTTAACCTGAGGTACCACTGTATATTGATTTGATTGAAACAAAAAGACAACCACACCTCTGCTCCTCTGGCCTATCAGCATTTCTGAAATGTTATAGCTGTGAAAAAACTTATCGCTCTTCAAGGAAGATTTTTCTGGCTTTGCTTTTGTGTGAGCACACCCTGCATGTCTATATAAACACGGAGGCACTTCCTATAAAGAATGCTGCCTGGGGCACAGATCGTAAAGCTCACAGTGCAATTAAATGGGCAGTTTGTATTGGAAACGAAATGGGTACGGTGCCTGGAATCTGAACTGAAGCAAAGGAAAAACAGAGAGCCCCACACTTGTATCTCAAGCAACCTTTTTAGGGCTAGCTGTTCTCTATGCAGCTGACAGGTCAAAGCCAAACTGTGAAGAAAGCTAACTTGAAAAAGAAGAAAGAAAGCAGCTTTTTCCAAATTTGAGAGGAGGCCTGGATCCAACTCAATATCTTTATGCACTAATTAGTGGCTGTAGACATAGGCAATATGAGAAAAAGCAAGTATTATTTAAATGAATGTTGTTTATATTGCATGATGACCAAAATAAGTTTTAAATTCTGCTTTGGAACATTCTACCAAAAGTTTTTAGATTAATAAATAACTCCTAGGTACCAAAAGAGCATCTCAAGGTGTATTGCTGACCTTACAACACAATGCGGAAATCTTGACGTTGCCACACGGGACAGAGTGATTTTGCCCTTAAATGCACGACAATTTCGTTTCAGTGGAATTTCGGGCCAGTCCGTGTCATTTCTTGTGCTTTCATTGTCCCAACATGATCAACGTGCAATTTGTCATGATTTGGATCTATTTTGTCGATGACTCTTTTAAGGGAATGGCCAAAAGATTTCCTCGCTCTGGCTGATTTCTCTGAACCCTACATGGCTTGTACTTTAGAGAAGGTTCTGGAACAAGCATTGGAAAGCACAGCTGTGCGATCCTACTGGAGCCAGTTGATGGCAACAAAATGTAGCCTGGGGAAAAGAGGAGCAACAGAATAGCCTCTTGGGGCAGCTGTCACCTGGGCTCTAGGGAACAAAGGTAGCCAGGTAGCAATTAACAGAGCAAAATCTATCACACACACACACACACACACACACACACACAGAGAGAGAGAGAGAGAGAGAGAGAGAGAGAGAGAGAGAGAGAATATGTTTGTTAAATCAGCTGGCACACTGGAGCATTCCCCCCCTTTCAGTAAATATAAAACATTCACTGTGTATAATTTGTGATAGTAATAATTTGATTCCATATCAGTATTGTATACGTTCCCTGGTTGCTATATGCACGGCTTCCTGATCCACCAAGGATTAAGTCCTAATATTTTCCAGAACACTTGGATTCTGATTAATGAACACGGCCCATTAGACACTAGGCCCCTTTGCTTAGCAGTCAACCCCACAAATATAAACTTTCAGCTTGTTTCACCCCAGATGTTTTCTTGACTGACTGTTGCCTCCACAAAACACTGTCTCTTGCTTCCCAATTAGTAAAATCCAAAAGCGGATTCAAGGAAGTGTATGGCATTTTTAAAGCGAGGGTGCCAGCTAGTGGCGGAGAAATGATATACAGAGCTACAATCACAACCTTGACATTTATATAAGAATACAGTACGTTTTTATTTGCATCATGATAATGTGGCATTAAGTTTTATTTGTCAGTTATCACTACATTGTACCAGAGGGTGGGGTGGGGTGGGGAGAGTGGAGTGAAATCTGGTGCCTGCCATCCTTTTTCTTTTTCTCTTGTGATAGGATTTAATTGGGGATTATTTATTTGAAATCTTCATGCCGTTATTTGATGGAGAGATTGCCTCATACATCAGAGCATTTACTGGTGAGGTCTTTTCATTTCTGGTTTTATGTCTGTGGACATTGCTTGCTGTATATTCCAAACATGTAACTACTGTAGCACTTCACGAAATATATTGCATTTCCGGTGAAATGCAGTAAGTTTTAACATGGTGCTTTTTAAAAAGTCATTGAGAATATTTCCTCTTTGAGAGTGTATCTATCCCATCTCTCGAACTGATTCACTTGTGAACATAAGGAGAGCTATAAAGTAGCTAATAAAATGGAAATGTCTGCAGTGGCTATTTTTTTTTTAAAGCAGATAGTACATTGAGTGGAAATAAAGATCTAAAGCTTCAAAGGGGGAAAATACACACTTTTCTCATCTACCTGACGTTTGTTTACACTTCAGTACTGTATTTGGGTCGTGCTTGAAAAATAAACATGCAGGAAAAACTGAAATTACACTGCTGGTATTTTACGGAAAGAACAAAGAGTCATCGGCAGGTCATCTTTTCTAGTTTAATTAAGCAATAACTGATTTTAGAGGAGCTGTGGTGAGCTCTCGAATACTAATAAATAAGGCCAGGGACTGAGGCATTACTTTCGTTAAATAGTGGGAGCTGTTTATAACTCTATTACTTACTGGCTGGAATCAATTATTATTACTGATACTCTACAAATAATTTATAACCAAAAGCACAGGGAAGGCTGTAAAGCAGAACTTTTCTTTAAATGTCACATGTACCTATGAAGGTCAGCTGTCGCGAATAAGGACACCCCAGATGAACGCACTTGCAATAACATTTTGTGAAGACAGATTGAGTGTTAGTGACAGCTACCAGCAGCAAGCAGAGCTGGCGCAGTCCTTTCGCTGGTTCAATGAGACGAAGAGAAAACACACGAGGATGCGTGGCATTATTCCGGGGTATTAAAAAAATAAAAATAAAACAATGGTTGCTGTTGAGGGTCCCCCCCCCCCCATGGTGGGGTAGATGAGGAGCAAAGCTTGGAAGCCCTAGGGCCCTTGATGAGATTTCAGATACCAGGAGATAGATATTTGTAAGGGATAAAATTCTTTGTGCTGAAGGAAGTCCGGTCGTTTACACTTCACGAAGCACATCACATTGTTTGGAGTTTTCACACAATGTTTTTAAATGTTTTAAACATCTTGCTATGGTTGGTAAAGCAAGATAAGACTATATACAATCTGTTTGTTTGTTTGTTTGTTTTATATACTGCTCTTGCTGCCCTTCCTCATAAGATCTCAGAGCGGTTCACTGAATAAAATACAGGATAAAGGCAAGTAAATAAGTAAAACAAAACAGCAAAACAATACCCCCTCCCCTTCCCACAGACACATTTAAAAGGTTGTAGAATCTTAATCAGCCCAAGACCAGGTTGAAGAGGAACTTTTTTGCCTGGTGTCTAAAAACAGAGAGTGAAGGCATCAGGCTGAACCTTCTTGGGGAGAGCCAGTGTGGTGTAGTGGTTAAGAGTGGTGGACTCGTAATCTGGTGAACGGGGTTCGCATCTCCGCTCCTCCACATGCAGCTGCTGGGTGACCTTGGGCTAGTCACACTTCTCTGAAGTCTCTCAGCCTCGCTCACCTCACAGAGTGTTTGTTGTGGGGGAGGAAGGGAAAGGAGACTGTTAGCCGCTTTGAGACTCCTTCGGGTAGTGATAAAGCGGGATATCAAATCCAAACTCCTCCTCCTCCTCCTCCTCCTCCTCCTCCTCCTCCTCCTCCTCCTCCTCTTCTTCTTCTTCTTCTTCTTCTTCTTCTTCTTCTTCTTCTTCTTCTTCTTCTTTCCACAAACAGGCAGCCACTACAGAGAAGGCCCTTGTGTTGCCACCCTCCGGACCGCACATGGAGGAGGCACACGACTTAAAATGAAGAAGTATCATTCCCCCCACTGTGTTTCAAATCATATTGTACACACCGGAGAGGGGGTATGGATGTCTTCACCTAATGCACCTTGCCTGTTTGGTTTCCCTGCATAAGCAGCTCTCTCAACTCCTATTCACAAAGCTGTCGTCTGCAGCCCTCTCAACTCCTATTAAAAAAACCGGCATCCACACATGTGCTGTCATCCACGCATGTGCAATGGCTGCCTCAAAAGTGCACTCCTCAGTTTAACAGCAAAGTGAATGCATCTGATGTTTCTCAAACGGATGGAAGCTGGTTGGAGAAACAGTGAACAGTGAACAGCGGTGTCTCTCAAGAAACTACAGGATAAATATGGATTGTAGCTCCTGCCATGTATTCAAACAATAGTCACACGAACACTGCCTAAGCAACGTTCCAGAGAGCATCACCTACTATAATTATAGGGTGCCCATTGATTTCAGTGGGTCTGCTATGAGAATGACTGGTGCTGGTTATCATTCATGATAGCCCCAACTCCTTGGGTTTGCAGCCATGAAAATCAGCATTTGTACACTGGCTTCCATGAAGATGTGAACGGCAGCTTAAGTGCTTTTCAGAAAGTGTTGCTTTTATTTCCGTAAACAACAACAAAACCTGTGTTAGCCTGCATTATTCCCATTTCACAGACTGCGGATGGCAGGTAGCAATTTGCTCATCCAGATCCCAGCTGAGGAGGACTTCTGTTATGTACTAAGCTTGGATCCTAGAACAATAGGCAGGTAGGATCCTAGAATGCAACAACCTGATTGGCCTGCAGGAGCAGCCCAATCAGACCCCAGGAGGAAGTTAATCAGCCTATTAGGCCGGTAGGATACTAGGATTCAACAACTGGCAGCCCAATCAGGCTCCAGGAGGGAAACATAATCAACCAATCAGATGGTACTCATTGTGTAAATAATGTATATAAAGCCTGAGGTTTGGGGGAAATGTAATCGCTGTTCCTATGAGCTGAAATAAAGAACATGGAATTACTACTCGACTCTGAGTATATTTCAGCTTCCTAGACCAGTTTGTTGTCTGTTGTTGGTGGATGGTAGGTTTGGTGCCACACACAGGTAAAACACACATTCTGATCCTTTGATCCTTCCACCATTCGGCGGATGGCACTCACAGTGATGGTACCTGGAATTCTGGGTGGGGAAGACTTTGTGACACACACAAAAAGCCTAATAAACTGTGCACTAGGGAAAACTGCTTCATCTGATGGTTAAATAGTCTGCCCTATAATCTGGAGGGAAGAGCTGGAGGTTTTTTGCGGCGTTCCCCATTAAGAGATGCAACTCAGTATGGTTTGCCACATCTGTCAGGAAATAGCTGCAGATGGCTTGACTCATTAGCTGACAGAACTCCCAGTGAACAGCATCAAAGAGTACTGGGACCTCACTTGACTAAATGTGAAGGCTGCCTCCTGTTTAGTATCATTACATTTTCTCTGGAGTCAGATCCTGAACGGCTTCAACGGAACCCAAGACGTACTTTGAAAAGGCAGTCATGAGGTAACACCGCTCCATCAAAAGTAGCAGACATGGCGAACTTAAACAGCAAGAGTACGTTACCTTTATAAAAGCCCGAAATACAACTTGCCGCGCTATCTTTTAATTCCCTTTTTAAAAGCGTTTATACTTTTTTCCTCACAATAGTGCCATTAATAATTGTACGGTTGTTTCGGAGTAGCATTTTAGCTTCTTTTTTTAGAGGAAGACTTCAAGCTTTTTAATATAGCCAGAATTCAGCAGGTACTGGTTGCTCATCATCTTTACACTACACTTTTTGTTTGCGATGAGCAGGCAAGTGAAAATTGTTTTGTTGGGATTTTTGTCACTCAACTTCTCCTGGGAGTCCAGAAGAGGGAGCTCATATGTTGTTTTATAACGGAAGGTTTGGGTCAAATGTTCATGCACTGGGCTTTTGTTTGCGTTCAGGCTTGGAATATATGACGGCTGCATTTTAAAAACAAGCCTTAAGATACCTGTCAGCAGCAACTTTACAACCCATACCTAAAGGCAAGCCTTGAAATTTAGGCCCTGATTGCCTTATTAAGAATTACGAAGGTGATACTTTAATTAGTTTCAACGGGGCCATAGAAATAAACAGGCATTTATCTAAAAGAGCTGATCCAAACAAACAAAATGTGCTTTAAAAAAATGGTATCTCAATTATAGGTACAAATGGCTTTGAAGAGATCGCAGTTATTGCTACACACACACACACATCCCTTTATATTCTGTGTGCTTGGCATACATGTTTTTGCACCTGATAAATTTAAGAAACAGATTGAAGCCATTAAAAATGTAGAGCGTGATTCTTCTCTTCACAAGCACCATATGACAGTTGGAGAGATCTCTGCAGGGTATAAAGGAACCCCACTCCACCCCAATTTGCACACACATGGACAGTCACTCAGCAGCCCTCAGGCCATCCCAACTTATTTTAAAATTGTCCAGAATATTCCGACTGTGTGCATATTGTGCAAACGCTGAAGAAACCAATATACGTCATACGTCCATAGAATTTCAGGCTTTCCCCAAAATTGGGGGGAGGGGTGTCCGGATTTTTACTTCTTGAAATATGGCAACCATAATCATGGCCTATATCTCACGCCTAGGCAAACTGTTGCCAACAACTTGCTTGCACTATCTAGAATGTCCTGTTTGAAATATTAAGTCCCAATCTCTGGAAGTGCCCAAATTAACTATGGCATAAGAGTTTGTGGATCACAGCCAGGCTTCCTCAACCTCGGCCCACCAGATGTTTTGAGACTACAATTCCCATCATCCCTGACCACTGGTCATGCTAGCTAGGGATCATGGGAGTTGTAGGCCAAAAACATCTGGAGAGCATAGTGCATTTCTTAGTAGTTAAGGTGCCACAAAACTTTGTTTTTCCTAGAACAGACTAAGGTGGCTACCCATCTGGAAAACAGTTAAGGCACTCTAAAATCAGATTCAAGTAAATATTTACAATATATTTTGTGTTTTTTTATGATAGGCTTTTTTTTTTTTAGGCAGAACTCACCGGAACTTGGTTCCAGCACCTTTTAGGTGGGCATCTTTGACATTCTAAGAGAACAAGGGAGGGCAGTCATGGTGAGTTCTGGCACCGCGTTTCCTAGAAAAATATCACGGGTTATACTGTCGGTGAAATATACTTTTCAGTGAATTAATTAGTTTTAATGTGTATGTATTCTCCGCCCTGGGACCTTCAAATGAAGGGTGGATTATAAAAGTTCTAAATAAATAAATAAATAAATAAATAAACAAACCTCTGCAGATTAATAAAATTCCATAAAAGCAGCAGGAGCACTAAAACTGGGGAAAGAAGTGCTTCCACTTAGTGCGTAAACCTGGTGCCAGGTAAACATTCCTGAGGATGGCATTCCATAGCTAAGATGCCACTACAGGGAAAGGTATTTCCCTAGTCTCTCACCTGGTCTTGTTTTACTTCCAAAGGTGGAAGAATACGTAAAAGGGCCTTTGAAAAAGATCCATAATGCACCATCCCAGGCAGGTTTATATAGGATGATGTTTTAAAAAACGTATTTTGTGAGCTGCAGATGAAAAGCGGGATAGAGGTGCCTGAAGAAAGCCATGAGGAAATATTCCATGATTGTTCTTTTATTTGTGGGAATAGCTCAGAATACTACCGGTCAATTCCGTTATTGACCGGTAGTCATAGAAGGAAGACCCGCAATCTGAAGTACTACTGTACATGTTGCTCCTGAACATGGAGGGCATATTTTTTTTTATATGCCTCAGTGGTTGAATGTGAAATGATTCAAACCTTTTTCTGAACTTTGGATTTCATTCTTATTATTTTTTTGTTTGTGTCATGGCTTTAAACTTCATTTTAAATGTGTATCAGTGGGTTGTTTTCAGCATTATTACACTCTACGCTTGGTTAGGCCAGGCTGCTTGATTATCATTAAAGTGTTATTTATTTCTCTTTTATTAAACCCCATTTTTACATTCATGTTACAGGTTAATTTATACTTTTATTTCATGCACTGCTTGGCTTTACTGATTAATATGCCCCATGGCATTCAATAAAGCCAGGCTGTGGTGGAAATAAGAGTGGTATTAATTTCTAACATTGCTATAAATTTGCCTTAATAAAACTAGCTCAATAACACTGCTGTAGTAATACAATGGATGCTTCCAAATTGGTAACAAAGTCTCAACTGAGAGAACACCACGTTCCCTCCCAGAATTCCACATTGCCCTGGTTCCTTTTTTTTTTTTTAAAGGAAATCCCAAATTTCTTGGACCATAGTGTTTCCTCCTCTCTGCCATCTTGTTGAGCTGAAAAAGAGCACTGAATATTACGTTAAATAGGATTTGAAAAAGCACCTGTTCTCTGTAAAGATGGCACAGTATTTTTCAGCAAAACCTGCATTAAGAAGCAAGAAATGTTATGTAGAGCTAGAAAGCAAAGAAGGGAGAATGGAGTCTTCCTTCCTTTTCCAAAGCTGTAATAGAACTAGAATTAATTTACATGTGCCGTATAACTGATGTACATGGCCCCGTGCAGGAGGAGGGGAAGGCTTGACAGATTTCTTCTGATGCCTAATAAGTTTTCATTGTATGTGTGTGTGTATTCCCATGTATGGAGTCCCATCAAATACAAAGCCTTATGGTTTTAGCTGGTTTAGTTAATGCATTTTTAATATGACAACCCTTCCTCTAACGGCCATCAAAAGAAAAGTGTTGAGGGGGGAAATAGGCAGGTATTCCTTAAAAACCCTGCTTTTAATTCCTTATGTGAGCAAAAGTGCTTCTTGACTTAAATTCAGTTTTGAGCATGTGGTGGTGCTGGCTTGAATGACTGGGAAAATTATCCTGCATCGTTTCTCTGTGACCCATTCTGGTACCCACCTGCCCTATTTTCGCTATATCCTGCTTTCAGGCCACAAGACGGGGGTCCAAAGCAGCTTCTTTTTCGACATTTCACAGGCCAGTGATGATATCACATCACTAGGAATGCGCACACCAAACAACTATCAGTCCAGTTCGCAACCCAATTAAGCTGAAGTACTTGGGTTTAAACCAGTCTAAGTCTCATTGACTTTAATAGAGCTCAAACAGCTATTATTCTGCTTTAGTGGGTTGGCTGACCCGCTGCCCTATTTATTTCCAGCTTGCAACAAGCGGAAACGAAAATATTTCCATTTTGTATATCCTGAGTTCTGTCAGGGAGAACAAATGGCATATGCATGGGAAGGTCACTTGAGGAGACTGGGGTTCAAAAGCTTTCCCAGCTTTGGTAGGGTTCGGGAATATTTCCCTTTGCCTTTTGGTTTCTAATTTCTGGAGTGATCCAAACAGTGTTTGCATTACTGAAAGGTGGCTGCATATAGGAAGCTATAGACCAGGGGTCAGCAACCTAAGGCCCATGGGCCACAAGCGGCCCACGGGGGTCGTTTAATTGGCCCATGAGCCACCCCAGAACTGAGTTGCCCGCTCAGGGAGTCCCTGCGTGCTGTGCTAAACCGGCGCAGCGTGGCCCAGGGACTCACTTCCGTGGCACCGGAAATTGCACCTGCGCAGATGCCAGAAATCACATATGCACAGACGCAGATGCTGGAAATCGTGAGTGCACATGTGATCTGGCCCACGGAGGAATCTCCACTGGAGTGAACTGGCCCAAGCGAGGCAAACCTTGCTGACCCCTGCTATAGGCCATGTCTGAAAATAAGAGAAGGGAAGCTTTATTTTGTTTTCCACTCCAACAAGTCAGCTATGACATGTGACTAAACCAGCAGTGGATGGTGTGGGGGTTGCATTCCCCTGACCTCCCGTCAGTCAAGTCACTGCCGCTGCGTGCCGGGAGGTAGAAATGAGGTGGTGTCAGGGCTGGTTCAACTGCAGCTCAGGATGGAGACTCAGAGAGGAGCAGTAAAGTTGATTTTTTTTATTCAAGGAAACAGAATACAAACAGAGAAACCTATGGGCAAGACTGGCCCTGGTGAAGCACTGATGATCTGGGCCTCCCCGGCCTGCTGTTTTCCCAGCAGTCTTAAACTCCATCTGGGAGGGGCTCTCTGTACTCTTTGCTCTGCTACATACTCTTTGCTCTGTGCCCTTGAAGACAAGAGAGGGCGGCAGCTGAATACAGTAGGACCAGCGGGCTCTTATGAACCTGTCGCAGCCTCAGCCCCCACCTCCTTCTCAGCGGCCTGTCCTGCATCTGCAGTGCTTTCTGCCTCTTCTTCCTCTCTTTCACTCAAGCCTGTTGTTTGTTCAGCATCCAACCAGTCTGCCCACCCTCGTCATCCTCTGACGTGTCTTCTGTGTCCCACCACCACTCCCCTGGCCCTGAGCCTTCCTCTTCTGAAGCTTCCCTAGGGGGTTCTCCAGCTGGAACCTCCCACCACTCCTCATTGTCCAGCCAGTCCCTGACAGGTGGCAACAAAGGTTGGCATGGTGCAAATGTGACAGCAGAGCCAACCTGGCGCTCCCATTAGTGCATTTGCACCATGCTGAACATAGCATCCTCTAATGGCTGGGTGGGAGAATTTATATATTGCAGGATATCAGCACATGACATGAACACACATTTAAAAGGCAGCTCTTAATCTACTGGACATGCTGGATTTCTGATAACAAACACGCCCTCCGATGCAAGTGACTAGGAATTTGGGAATAATAATAATAATAACAATAATAATAATAATAATTACTATGATTACTACTACTATTTCTTAATTTCTAAACTGCTAAATGCTAAAAGAGATTTCTAAGTGGTTTACAAATGATTAGACAGACATTAAGATATGAACATCCGTAATGAAAATACACAATAAAATATCACAGCAATTAAAACTGGGAACTTAGGTTGAGAGTTCAAAAGTATGCCTGTGAGAGAGAAGGTTGGGGTAGTATTCTTTCATTTTTTACACAGTGTGTGTGCAAGGTTTCTGTGTCAGCGTCACGTGGGAAAGTTCTCTTTCTTTTCATTTATATGCTTTCAATGGTGGTGAGAGAGGTTGGTGAGTCCAGGGCATGTTTGGTTGATTTCCTTTGGCTGCAGTGAGTTTTGTAAGCTTGTGTGTGGGAGCAGGGAGGGGCTCGTTGGGTCAAGTTAGCTACAGGTATATCGATTCGTATGCTGATGGTGGGTTCTTGTTATCTTGTTGGGCTATAACATCAGTGTCCCACACCAAATAGAAAAGATTCTATGGACGGAAAACTGAGACTGTTAAGTTGTAGGTGAACATTCTGTATGTACTTTTGTAATTCAAGAAAATCTTTAATAAAAAAAATATTTTTTAAAAAAGAGAGCAGGTTAAAAGGTAAAGGACCCCTGGACAATTAAGTCCAGTCAAAGGCGACTCTGGGGTTGTGGCGCTCATCTCGCTTCAGGCTGAGGGAGCCGGTGTTTGTCTACAGAAAGCTTTCCAGGTCATGTGGCCAGCATGACTAAACCGCTTCTGGCACAACAGGACACTGTGACGGAAACCAGAGTGCACGGAAATGCCGTTTACCTTCCCGCCGCAGCGGTACCTATTTATCTACTTGCACTGGCGTGCTTTTGAACTGCTAGGTTGGCAGTAGCTTGGACAGAGCAATGGGAGCTCATTCCATTGCGTGGATTTGAACTGCTGACCTTCCCACTGGCAAGCCCAAGAGGCTCAGTGGTTTAGACAACAGCGCCACCCCCTGTGCAAACGGGTGCATTTTCAAAAGTTGATGGAAGGCCAATACAGATGGGGCATTGAAATTCAACAACATGTGACGCTTTGCAGCCTTTATATTGCTTTGAGTGTGAAGGTCAGAAATAAGTCAGACGCTTTGTTAGAAGACTATACAACAGTTCACAGGCGTGAAACTTATGGCCTTCTAGAAGTTGTGGGTCTTCAGATCCCACCACACTTGACGAGTGGCCATGTTGGTTGGGGTGGATGGGAAAACTGGAATCCAACAATATCCTGTGGGCTGCAAAAAGGGGGTGAATGGTACAAGGCAGGGCATTTCCATTTTAATTTCCCTTTTACGGGTTTGTGACTAAGGTGTTGTATTATGGGAGTGATTATAAAAATTAAATCATTAAAACGTAATGGCTGAATTAGCTGTCAATGCCATTCATTTTTTTGCCAGAGGGGAAGTAATATGTAACTGGGCTCTTACATAGACTTGTACCAACGTAGAAGTTTTTATTATAAAAGAAGTCACCAGCATTGCTGTCAAAGGATGGGGGAAGAAATACTTTGCATTTAAAGGCAAACCTACCTCAGTGGATTAGTTCTGTAGGTTCACAGAGCACTTTAACCCACATTAATTTCCTTAATTTCTGGTTTTTGCTTGAATCTCTTCCATGAAACGCTGACTGCTAGGAGGTGACTGTTGACTTCCAGAGATGCACTGTGGACTGGCAACCCCTTAGTTTTGCAGTCCCAAGCAAGCAAAAGAAGCATGTTTACTGATCCCCTGCTGGGTCACCATATATGACCAGTCAACCAGAGGACCACAGGTTTCTCCCGTCCCTGCTATAGATTATGGGGGTTATTCTGTATGTTAGAGCTGCCCTTGGAATATAAGAAATCTGGGTTCGAATCTCTGATTAGCTATGATACCCGTTTGGTGGCTGGTGGCCTTGTCACTCCCTCCCACCTCAAAGGATTGTGACGAGGATAAAATGGGATGATTCTCATCCATACTGCTGGAAGTCTTCAAAGGAGGGGCAGGATACATGTCAGGGATTCAACCTGGGACTTTGGGGATGCTCTGCCACTGACTTACAGCACTTTCCCTAAGCAGGGGTGGACTTTGGTATTCTTTTGCAATATGGTGTCCCATGTGAGGCCAAAATTTGGCACTCCAAAATGGATCTTTTCAATTATGGATTTTCTCAATTTTGTGCTATCTCAGCCTGTACCCTATGCAGGGGAACAGCCCACACTGCCCTAAATCTGGCACTGTCCTAAATCATATCTCTCCCTCCCACCCCCATAGATGAACTTTATTTCCTTGGATGAAAGAAGGAATGAATATTTACCATCCCTCCACACATTAAAACCTAGTTCTCAATGAGGAGGCAAACCTGCTTCTGAGCAGAAATTGCCTTTGTTCACTTGTTGGTCCCATGTCCAGAACAGAAATCAATCCAACAAATATGATTATTTGTTGTTGTTGTTGTTGTTGTTGTTCATTCTACACGTGATACACAAATGATGAGTCCTTCCCATTTGCATTGTGCTTCCTTTGCAGTGCGATGAAGGGTGTGGAATAATTAATTATGTAATGATATAATTATATAAAATTCACCCACAGCAGACAGCGAGATATAGAATGCAGTTCTGTTGCAAGCTGAACCGCAGTGGAATGGAAACACTGCTGCATGCAGTGAACATAGGTCAGAATGGAAATCGATGCCTTCTTACAGCCCAAGGTCTCCCAGAGGTTGTTGAACTTGAACCAGCATCAGCCGCTGCTAGTGTGGCCAATGGGCTGCTGGGAAATAAGAGGAGCTGTATCCCAACAAATCTCTATGTGGGACAAGAAGCTACAGTTAGAACTGGATATGGAACAACAGATTGGTTCAAAATTGGGAAAGGAGTATGACAAGGCTGTATATTGTCTCCCTGCTTATTTAACTTATATGCAGAATTCACCATGCGAAAGGCTGGGCTGGATGAATCCCAAACCGGAATTAAGATTGCCGGAAGAAATGTCAACAACCTCAGATATGATGGCAGAAAGTGAGGAGGAATTAAAGAACCTTTTAATGAGGGTGAAAGAGGAGAGCACAAAATATGGTCTGAAGCTCAACATCAAAAAAATGAAGATCATGGCCACTGGGCCCATCACCTCCTGGCAAATAGAAGGGGAAGAAATGGAGGCAGTGAGAGATTTTACTTTCTTGGGCTCCATGATCACTGCAGATGGTGACAGCAGTCACAAAATTAAAAGACGCCTGCTTCTTGGGAGAAAAGCAATGACAAACCTAGACAGCATCTTAAAAAGCAGAGACATCACCTTGCCAACGAAGATCCGTATAGTTAAAGCCATGGTTTTCCCAGTAGTGATGTATGGAAGTGAGAACTGGATCATAAAGAAGGCTGATCGCCGAAGAATTGATGCTTTTGAATTATGGTGCTGGAGGAGACTCTTGAGAGTCCCATGGACTACAAGATCAAACCTATCCATTCTTAAGGAAATCAGCCCTGAGTGCTCACTGGAAGGACAGATCATGAAGCTGAGGCTCCAATACTTTGGCCACCTCATGAGAAGAGAAGACTCCCTGAAAAAGACCCTGATGTTGGGAAAGATGGAGGGCACAAGGAGAAGGGGACGACAGAGGACGAGATGGCTGGACAGTGTTCTTGAAGCTACCAGCATGAGTTTGACCAAACTGGAGGAGGCAGTGGAAGACAGGAGTGCCTGGTGTGCTCTGGTCCATGGGGTCACAAAGAGTCAGACACGACTAAACAACAACAACAGCAGCAGCAGCAGCAGCAGCAGCAGCAACAACAACAACAACAAATCCCAACAACATCTTTAAAGACAGCTGGTTTCCTCTCCTGGATCTAATGCATATGAATAATATCTCACTTAATTCCGCAGTTCATCTGAACGTTCACACAGAGCCTTGTCCTTGTCCCATAGTAAGCTGGCCTGTCGTCAGGTTTCGTGACGGCAGCTTTGCACAGATCTGCCTAGCCCAGCCTTACCGGTTGATGCTGCAGTTCTTGGAATCAGGTCACAAACTCTGTTCTCTCCTCCTGAGGAACTTTTCCTTTCCAGAGGAGTAGATCACTGGAGCGATGACATTTTCTGGGAACCAAAGCCTCCCCCCTCTCCGCCACTCCCACTGTTAAAAACACACAGACAACTTGCCTTGCAACAACTTAAGCCCTTTGCCCAGCAATAAACAGCCATACACATTCATCAGTTGCAATAATAAAACACAATATTTTATGGATGTGATAACATTAAAAAGCGAGATTGAAAACTGTTTAAGAGGCTTCATGGTTCATAACCAGGGATGCTCTGCTGATATTATTTCCATGTCTCCATCCTTTATGCGGCTTCCTTTGCTGGGCCCAGCAAAAGATGTTCTGCCGCGCCAGTTAATTTATGAGCCACGTGGAAGCCTAATAGCTTCCGTCCTCTTATTTCTGCTGATTTTGGGGCTTATACCTCTGAGTATGATTAGATATTTTATTTTTCGGTTTACGTGCTCTGCAGTTTACAGTGCAATAATGACACGAGGCAGAGAACAATTGGCCAGCCGGCGAGGCTGTCTGCGTTTTCTAGCCACAGGGTGGCACCATTAGCTGTTGCTGCAGGTTGCCGTATTGACCTTTCTCCTCCTCTCGCCTGTGAAAAAGTGGACAACGGAGAAGACTCTCCCCCCTCGGAAGCTGCGGAAACAGCTCAATAGATCAATGCTGCTGATGGGTAATATTCGCCCTTAAGACCTGTTAAAAACCTGCAATAAATTCGGTGCTGCCTGATACCCTATTCATAAGCAATACAATTGCAGGGAAAGGAAGATCATTAGAGCAATATTGCACCCGTAGCTGATCTCCTTGCCTTTCGGTGTAGGGCTGATAATGAGGCTGGCCGTTTATTTGCTGGCTTTGCGCATTGCTGCAGTGGAGCTTTGAATACCCCCATCATTGGGTAAGGAAGGGGCGGGGGAAGCCAGGCACATCCTGATCTCTTGCATAGAATCCCAGTGCCTTTATTGGCTTGTTTTTAGCCTGCTTTATGCCAGATCTTAGTGTGGGGTGGGGGGAACACCAGGAACCGTAGAAAGCGATATCCAAGGGGCAGAGACAGTGGAACTTCTGCTACTATAGTTTTTCTGCCTGGTTGTCTGGAGCTGTTGGGAAAGGTTTGCCTTCCACTTGAGCACAGATCAATATGGCTACTAGGCTACTAGGCACAATGTCTAATAATAATAATAATAATAATAATAATAATAATAATAATAATAATATTTATACCCCACCCATCTGGCTAGGTTTCCCCAGCTACTCTGGGCGGCTCCCAACCGAATAAAAAAGCAATAAAATATCAAACATTGAAAACTTCCCTAAACAGGGCTGCCTTCAGATGTCTTCTAGATGTCAGATAGTTGACTATTTCCTTGACATCTGATGGGAGGGCTTTCCACAGGGCGGGCGCCACCACCAAGAAGGCCCTCTGCCTGGTTCCCTGTAGCTTCACTTCTCGCAGTGAGGGAACTGTCAGAAGGCCCTTGGAGCTGGACCACAGTGTCCAGGCTGAACAATCCTTCAGGTATACAGGGCCGAGGCTGTTTAGGGCTTTAAAGGTCAGCACCAACACTTTGAATAACAACAACAACAACAATACCCTCCAACATTTCTCCGAAGAAAATAGGGACACCCTATTCAACACCAACAACAACAGTACCCTGCCCATCTGAGTGGGTTGCCCCAGCCACTCTGGGCAGCTTCCAACATATATAAAAACACAATAAAACATAAAACATTAAAAAAATCCCTCTACAGGGCTGCCTTCATATGTCTTCTAAAGGTTGTATAGTGATCTCCTTGGCTCGGGGGTTGCATAACTCCACACCCTCCAACATTTCTCTGATGAAAATAGGAACATCCTAAGGGAAAGCGGGACATTCCGGGGTCAAATCAGAAACTGGGACGACTTCTGTAAATCTGGGACTGTCCCTAGAAAACAGGGACACTTGGAAGGTCTGATCTTCTGCCTCCACTGTTTGAGGAAATATGCCTCTAAATGCTGGTTGCTGGTGGGTAGGGTGCTGGTTGGCCACTGTGAGAGCAGGATGCTGTCCTAGATGGGCCTTTGGCCTGATCCTGCACACTGGCATTCTTTCCGTTCGTTCTTGTTTCTTGGGTGAGAGTAATTCCAGAGAACAAGAAGTCTTGGTACTGTTGATCAGGACAATGAACCCAGATTCAGTCTCGTATTTAAATTGTGATGCTCTGGCAAGATTCCAATCCTTTCTGTTTTCTTTGATTTTCTGTTTAAAATGCACAAACAGTAAACAAAGCAAAATAACCCCCCCCTGCAATGCCGGAATCTAAGCGTGCAAGATGATCTTTCAGCTATCCTAACCATAGCTGTCAACCGTCCCTTATTTGGCGGGAAAGTCCCTTATCCCAGCGCTGTGTCCCGCTGCTGTCCCTTATTGATGATGTCCCTTAAATTTCCCGGGTTTCAAAGGAAGCAGCTCCTCTCCCTCCCTCCCTGCCGGCCAGGGAGGAGGGAGGCTCTAACTGTGTTGCTTGGCTGCGTTGCTCACCCAATAAGGAGTCTAAGAACGACTGCTTGCATGCCTTGTGCCGATCAAATCGGCCGCATTGCCTGGGGACTCACCTTTGCTCAGCGCTTCCCAGCAGAGAGGTGACAGCGGTTTTCCTTGCTGCATCCCCTTTGCTGGGTTGCTGCACTGTGGGAACCACCGCTTGAGGCTTCGTTTGGCTGCTGGCTGGGCTTTCTGCCTTTGGCTTGGAGGGGCTCAGAAGTTGAACATGCCTGTGCTTGGAAAATCCCTTATTTTGGCTGCTGATCCCTTATTTTCGAGGCTGCTGGTCCCTTATTTTCAAATCTGTAAGTTGACAGCTATGATCCTAACACTGAGGCTGAGAAAGAAGTGATGTGGTGACCAGGGAGATCTGAGTTCAGATCCCTGCTCAGCCCTTGGGCCGGTCGTTCTCTCTCAGCCTAACCTGCTTCACAGGGTCGTTGTGATGATTAAGCAGGGCGACCATGCATGCTGGCTACTCCGAACAACTTGGGGGAAGGAGAGGATAAAGATCCAAAGGATGCAAATCCAAAGCAATACAACCTTGGAACAGTCTGCCAGGGAAACTGACCAAACCAGTTCCTTACCCTACAGTCTTGTTCCTGCCTGGAACTCCATTTAAGGCTTCCGCAGTGCTTTAAAGCGGAACCTCACCGGCCATCGTCTGGGTCTCCTGGAGGCCTGCACACTGCTGCCCCAGCCATTTTCTGCAGTTCAGCGCAGCCATGAAGCCCTACTTTGATTGCAGTGCAGGCACGCGCCTTGCTAATTGCAAAGGTATAGCCTTTTAATTAAAAATCAATGAGCCTGATTTTATTGTGCCTTTCCGAGATTGATGCAGGAGAGCCACACACTTTCTTTGGATTTAATTAAAGTTTTTGGTGAGATAAATAACTGGCGCTTATATCACCTCGTTGTTGCAGCTCTTTCTTTCTTTCTTTCTTTCTTTCTTTCTTTCTTTCTTTCTGGTCAGAAAAAATAGTGGGATGATGAGCAAATCCCGGGCTGTCTTACAAGGAAGCCTCTGCAGTCTTTGGGCAATTTGCGGTCATCACAAATCTGCTCATTTCCTTTCCAGCTTCCTCTTAAAGCCACAAGAATGAATCCAGGATGGGATCATCAGGGTTGTTCTAATTATCTTGCCCTTTTAACATGATGGTTTGGGAGGAAATGGCAGCACACTGCGGCATCCGCCACGCACGTGGAAACAGCCTGCAGGAGATTGCCTCTGCTTTATCTGGTGCTCAGTTTTCAGTGCTCAGTAGTGAGCAACATGACATAGTAACAGAGCTGCTCTCCTTCTCAGCAGGGCTCAGCCCCAGGGTATATCTTGAAATGGTAACTGCTAAGAGATCTCAGGCAAGGATTTAGCTGTTGCACCACTACTGGCCAAAAGCGAGAAGTGCTCATAGATGGTATTTAACTCCAAGTAGGTTGGCTAAGATTTAAAAACAGACTCAGATACGTGTTGGAAGTGTAAAGAAATGGAAGGAACCTTTTTCACATGTGGTGGACATGTAAAAAGGTAAAAGTATATTGGGAAATGATTTATAATGAATTGAAAAAAATGTTTAAAGCTACCTTCCAAAACAACAACAACAACCAGAGTCCTTTTTGTTGGGAATAAACCAGACAGAAACTCCTACGTGTCCAAAAAGGTTATTTATGTATGCCAACCTAGCAGTTTGAAAGCACACCAATGCAAGTAGATAAATAGGTACCACTGCGGCGGGAAGGTAAACAGTGTTTCCGTGTGCTCTGGCTTCCGTCACGGTGTCTCGTTCTGCCAGAAGTGGTTTAGTCATGCTGGCCACATGACCCGGAAAGCTGTCTGTGGACAAACACCAGCCCCCTTGGCCTGAGAAGCGAGATGAGTGCTGCGCCCCATGGTTGCCTTTGATTGGACTTAACTGTCCAGGGCTCCTTTACTTTTACGTTACCTATTTATGTATGCAACAACTGAAGCCCATGTTTTGTTAGTCCAAAAATGGAAAGTGAGCGATGTCCCAACTAAAGAGGATTGGCAACTTAAGTTGACAGAATATGCAGAACTTGCAGATTTAACACATAGAATAAGAGAGCAAGAAGAACATACATTTAAAGAGTGGAAAACATTTATTGAATATATGGCAAATAACTGTATACAGCTGAAAACACTGGCAGCACTAAGATAAAATCAACAGAGTAAATAATTTTTGATGGCTGTAGAAGTAGAAAGGTGATTTGAATGCTTATAGTAAAATATGCAGGGATGTATGATATGTATAATGAACCATGGAAGGAGAAGAAGGGAAGTCACTGGGTATTTTAAAGTTTGTAAAATGTTTATTTGGAAATGTAAAATTAAAAGTTAATAAAAATTATTAACCCCCCCTGCAAAAAAACCAAGAGTGAGAAATGCAAGCAAGACAGATTGAAATGCATAATAGTCAGAGGCTCACACAAGCCTGCAACCAGCTATCTGCTATTTATATAAAAGGGGAATGTACACTCTGCTAAGTAAATGAACTTGCTGGCGCAAGTTAGGAAATATTAATAAACAATATATCCTCTCCTGCCACCCTGAACATTCCCACAAACTCATGTCTCAGCTAGTCTTTTGCCTTGGCCATAATCAGAACACAGAGAAGAGCTGCCCCTTCAGATCTTAGGGAACAGACATGTTGGTATCGGATGAGGTTGTTAGTATGAGGTGCTGCAAACTCAAGTCACTTACGGCTTTCAGAGCAATCACCAGTACTTTGAATTGCATGCTCAGAAATTGCACACTCAGAAACGGGAACCGGCTGTTGAACAATGGGTATAATATACTCCCGCAAATGAACATCCCACTAGCATCCTAAATGCCTCATTCTGAACCGGTGGAAATTTCTAGAAACATCAACAGGCACTCCTGTGTAGCGTGTGCTATAAGACTCCAACTTAAAGGTGGTTGAAGTATTTGTCACCCTGACTGGGTTAGATCTTTCAAGGGAAGGGTGTAGTTGGTATGTCAATCTGAGCTGGTCAAATGTGCTTCCATCCATAGCCACTATTCGGGTATCCCAGACAGCATTTCCAGGCGGGTCCCTAAGCTGTTCTCTCTCTATAAAAAGAAAGCCTTCCAGTTCAAGCACACTTATTCACTGGGCAATATTTCTTGATTTACAGTTTACCACCATAGTTTCTGTGTGGTGTACAAGGAGATTACAATAGGAAATGACAAAACTGACCGGAAAGCTCAGGAACCAAGAAAACAAAAACTTCAAGAAAGAATGGGGGAAATTTATAATTTACTTAGGAGACCATTGTAAGCAGATGAAAACATTAGCAGGATTTTAATCTCACTTGTAATGTAAGAAATATTATGGATAGTATGGATAGATATAAAATATAGACTATGAAATAATATGCAGTTGAAAATGTTGACGATAGGACCCATGGAGGGCATGAGGGGAAATCTCAAGATTCAGAGAAATCTCTCTAGATGGATATGTAGTTGGTTTTGTTATAAAATCAAAACCATTATTATAAAATTATATTTGATTTTTGTTGTAAAAAATGCCCCCCCCTTTTTAAAGGAGGTTACAATAGGGATAAAACCAGCCCATGTGTTTCAAATACTCTTACCACTTTAACAGTCATGGAGAAACCTGGGAACTATATGGAGAAATTCAATGGAGCGCTAAGGAGATTGCTCTGTGAGTGCGTTTCTGCTTGGATGCAGCAGTGTAGCTAGCCGCTCGGGTGCGCAGTGTGGCGCGTGCGTCCTGCAGCTGGGGGTGGGGCAAGCCGCCCATGGTGGCAGGGCACACTGCGCAAAGCCTCTCTGCTGCCTCCCCCTCAGCTGTAGGGTGGCAGAGGGAGAGGCAGTGGGCAGATGCAAGTCCCGCGCTGCCATTTCAGGCGCCCAAGCCACGATGTCACTCCCAGGAGAGACGCACGGCTCGGGCATGCTGCAGGCCATGTGGTAAGTGCCGGCCCCCATGGTGTGGTGGCCAGTGCCAGCCACGTTTCGTTACATTTGTTGACTGAACTAAAAAGTTTCATGAGCCCAATTTTTTAAATGATTTTTTAAAACTCGTATTTTTGTCTTTTTGTCACCCCCCCTCACCGATGACACCCGGGGTGGCCCGCACCCCCTCCTCTCCACTGCTTGCATGTTGGAACACTCTCGTGTCTTCTGCCCCCCCCCCCGTTATGGGTGTTTTCCTGACTCTTGTGAACCAATCTGGGGGGCTCATGGAGCTCATGGGGGCTGGGAGGAGATGGGGGAAAGCCCCATTGCTCTGGTGAGAGTTCTTGTGTATAGAGGGACCCATCAGTTGAATCTGCCCCATAGTTTGTTATGGGTGCTGGGAACTGTAGCTGTGTGAGAGGTCAGCACCCTTAACAAACTGCACTGCCCAGGATTCCTTGGAGGGAAGCCAAGGCTGTTAAAATGAAATGATTGCTTTAAACCTGCGGCTGTGTCCTCAGTCAAAATTAACCATAGAATCAGAATAGCCAACTTAAAATGCCTGACAAAATAATAATAAACAAGTCCTTCAACAGGGATTAGGAGGGCCGTTCTGAACCCTGTTGTCTCTACTATTTGTGTTTATTATGGGGGCAGCACAGGAGAGAGAATGTGACATAATCATTAATGCTGTTGATTTCAACTGTGATTAAAAATTCACCTCTGGGTGCCACTGTTTTACTGTCTCTTGCTCATTGACCATCTGGAAGTTTAGTTTGGGTTGAAGATTCCAACACACACAATTTTTGCAGTATGTCCGTGTGAAATATGATGGACTTTGATCTAGAGCTAATCTATTACATAATGAACTGGCAAATGGAAGAAGATTCTCATCTGCCCTTTAATGGACAAAGGTCATATAGTCAAGCATCCTTAACCCTGTTGATTTCAATAGTTTCAAATATTCTTTGCTCTGTGTGGGATCGTGGCCAAAAGTGTTTTTGTCTCTGTTGTGGCTCAAAATTGAAAGATGTAAGTCATATCCACCTGCGAATTAACGCGGGCACCTATTGAGTCGATCCTTCCATTGATTCTCATAACACAGTTGATTTAAGCAATGTTAAAATGCCAATCTTGATTTGCCTTATTGCTCATAAAGTAGTTAATCCAAGCATCTATTGACTGATATCTTCCTTCTTCGGCTGCTGTGGAACAGCTAATATCCTGAGAAAAATTGATTGGCTTGAGTGTGTTTTCCTCATCACTTATTCTGATAACTCTTTCTTTCAGAGGAACAATTATAGCACTACTTATTTTTATTGGTAACCTTATATGTTAATCCCCAGATATACTCAAAACCCTTTACTGAGGCTGCAATTCTAAGCACTCTAAAATGGGAGTAAGACTGCAATCCTATATCCAATTACTTGGGTGTAAGCCCCATTGAAATAAGTGGAATTTAATTCTGAGTAGACATTAGAAGATTGTGCTGGAAGTCCCACTGATCTCAGTAGGACTTGTTTCCAAGTATGTATGTAGAGGATTAAACTACAGAGGTGTTTTTCTATAGGACACTCACAGTGCAATCTTATACATGTGTATTTGGAAGGAAGTTCCACTGAGCTCAATTGTCTACTACCAAGTTATTATGCGTAGGATTCTAGCCTAAGCCCCATTAGACAGGGCAGGGCTTACTTCCAAGTAAATATGCCTACAATTGTGCTTTAAGGCTTTGATCCTGTGTACGCTTACCTGAGAGTAAGTCCCACAGAACTATGTGTGAGTAAACATGCATAAGGGCACTTGTGGCATGATGGATGCTGTTAATATAGGAGAGATTTCAGCAAATAAATTGTATGCACATACAACCCAGGCTTTCATTCATATTAGATGAAAACAATTTGAAACAAAAGCTAATTTAAGTCTCATGTGTGACAACAGCCAGTCTTTTCACGAGGGTGGTTGAATCCTAGAGCTTCAACTTGATTGCCTTTAAAAAACATCTGAACATCTAATATAAAAAGCAATATAAAAAGCAGTGGAGTCTGTATTGTCCTTTTATGGGATGAAACTATGAATCCAACATGCCTCTTATCTCAAACTCCTATAGCCCCCATTCTACCTGCTACACATACATTCTCTTCTGATCAGAGGTGAATTCCTCTCCTCACAAATGAGACATCTGGTACAAATGTGCTTTAACTTAGTCCCAGATTTCCCCCACTTTTTTTCTTTAATCTGGCTTGCATTGGGGAAATTGCAGTGAAATAAAATCATTTCAAGGAACAAGAAATTTAACTTTGCCTTGTTTGAGAATGTGCACTGCAGCTCCTGGAAGGAGAAGCCTGTAACAAAAATTCCCTTCGGATGAAGCTGGTGAGGCAGTAAAAGACGTCAGTGGAAAGTCTGAGGAAATTGGCAAGGAGTTGGTGGAATTCAAAAGTAATATTAGCCTCATTCAACCCTTCTCTGCATGTGTCAACTACAAAGCAGAGCCTGGGCACGGGGAATGACTCACAAGCCCCTCTCTCAGGAACCAAAAGGGGTACAGAGATTCCTACCATCTGTTTCCTCAACTGTCCCCTAGAGGACACCCCTGGTAAATATGACGGTGGAATTGGGACGCTAGAGTCAACCAAAACGTGTTGCTGCTGTGGAACAACTAAAATGGAAAAGGCTGCGTAATTGGCTCTCTGTATGTTGGTGGCTACCTCAAAGTTGGTGTGTACAGCCTGCTTTTGCACTTGCAGATAATATGTGCCCATATGTGGTATGAGATCAGTGGTGGAGAGGAAAGAGGACACACACTTTTTTAAAAAAATGATATTTATTAAAGGTTTAAAAATTACAGAAAAAAGAAAAAAAAACAACAAAAAATTTAACAGGACATACATTACAATACATAAAAAGAATGACATAGAAAAACAATACAACAATACAGCAAAAAGAAACAATAACACTAAAACACACATCCAATATTCCATATCTTTACCTTTCATTTACTTGTTTCATCGACCTCGCACCTCCCTTTTTTGTATTCTAGTTCAATTAATTGTTTCAGCAAATTCTTTCCATCTTTCTCAATTTTTGTTCTATAATTTATCTTAACGGTCTAACCTTAAATTTTTCATTTTGGCCCATTATCAATCAGCTTTTACTTAATTCTTTATTACATTTCTGCTAAAACCATATAAGAGGACACACACTCTCTCATATATATTTATATATTATTGAATGCCGCCCCAATTTCTGAGTGGTACAAAATTCCAGGGGTTCCAGGCGCTTACCTAGGATCTGGATCTGGTTTTCGTGGAATGAGGAACAGCAGAGACACATATATACAACCGGAGCCTATGGTGGAGAGGCTGACAGCATTAACACTCCAAGAGGTCTTGCTTCTCCCATAGCCATGGCCTTAGATTCCAACCGAAACCAAGCATGGCTCTGTCTCATTGGTATCTGCCTGCTTCTAGCCCAGCTCCCTCACACCACTCTGGCTATTGTGTTTCTCAGTACTAGTCAGAAGAGGGAGGGGTCCTGCCCCACCCCTTTGCCCTCTGGCACAGAGCAGCCTCCTTTCTTATATTACCGACCCATAATTAGGAGATCAGTGATTTTGGAGGGATGTGGGTGGTGCTGTGGTCCAAACCACCGAGCCTCTTGGGCTTGCCAACTGTAAGGTCAGCAGTTCAAGTCCATGTGACGGGGTGAGCTTCTGTCGCTTTGTCCTAGCCCCTGCCAATCTAGCAGTTTTAAAGCACACCAGCACGAGTAGTTAAATAGATACCGCTGCGGCAGGAAGCTAAATGGTGTTTCCATGTGCTCTGGCACTCACCATGGTGTCCCGTTGTGCCAGAAGCGGTTTAGTCATGCTGGCCACATGAACTGACAAGCTGTCTGCAGACAAATGCCGGCTCCCTTGGCCTGAAAGCAGAGATGAGTGCCACACCCCATAGTTGAATTCAATTGGACTTAACCATCCAGGGGTCCTTTACCTTTTACCTTTACCTTTGACGTCATTTTGGGAAGAAGAAGAAGAGTTTGGATTTGATATCCCGCTTTATCACTACCCGAAGGAGTCTCAAAGCGGCTAACAATCTCCTTTCCCTTCCTACCCCACAACAAACACTCTGTGAGTTGAGTGAGGCTGAGAGACTTCAAAGAAGTGTGACTAGCCCAAGGTCACCCAGCAGCTGCATGTGGAGGAGCGGGGACGCGAACCCGGTTCACCAGATTACGAGTCCACCGCTCTTAACCTCTACACCACACTGGCTCTTTCTCAGTACTAAGGAGGAACATGAACTGTAGCAGAATGGAACTGATGCTGCATACAATAAATGGTAATATAGAAAACAATGCCTTATTACAGCCTTAATCATCACCCTCACAAAGGTTTTTATTAACCCTGTAGTGAGGGGGAAAAATACAGCATGATATACCTACAGTATTTCCCCACCCCAGCATGAGTAATAGAAGCAAAGAAGGGATGGTTTAGATTAATGAAATGGCATGGCGGTAGCGAGGGATTCAATAAATACACCTCCCCCAGCACCACTGGTGCAATCAAAACCAGAGCCCATACAGATGCTTTACAGTTAAGAAAGAAACTGGTTAGGCGATCTGATCATCAATCTCCTGCCTTACATGTGGTTTGGCCCTGACTTACAGTAGAAACCTCTCCAGTGCGAAAAAGACAGATCTATTGCCAGAGAGAAGAAAAAGAGCTGGTCTGACAAAAAAGGAGAATATCTGGAGAGGCTTGCTCAATGGGCTGAGAAGTTTTGTTTCTCCCCTTCCCAAAATAGGCTTTGCCTTCCTCCTTCCCAAAGAGGCCTCATTCTGGGAAGCTTTTGTGGACACTGAAGTGTGGCCATTTCTGGAAACCATGGGAACTAGAGGAAGGAAGGCACCAAGGGGGAAAGAAAAAGGAGGGAGATAAAATCTCAAGGGTGCACAAAAATAACAACGCTGTTGGCCCACACTCTTTAAAATGTATTTCTACTTCAGGGTCACTTAAAGAGCACACCACTTGTGTTTTCCAGGGTGCACCCTTATTTTTCATTTCCTCCCTCCCCCCTTGTTGAATATGTGGGTAGCCAATGTGGTGCCATCCAGATTTTGTTGGGACTATAACAGCTACCACCATCCCTGATCATTGTCCATTCTGGCTGGGACCAGTGGAGCTCAATGATATCTGGAGAGGATATCATTGACTGCCTCCTTCTGGCCATTGAATTTCCTCATGGTGGACACCTGTCTGTTGAGGATAGTGAATCTACAGGGAGAGCCTCACAGCCAGCATTGTGGAGTCACAAAGCACAATCTGGGACATGTCCCTTCATAGGGCCTCTTTAGAACCTAAAGCCTTTGATTTTCCAACATCCCAATCCGCTGGTCATGACCTTGTTGACACCATGTAGAGAAAGCGAAGAGGGAGAAGCTTTCCGCCCATTATACCAGAACTAGAGCTATCCTATAGAGCTGAATGTTGGGAGATTTAAGACAGATAAAACAAAGTACTTCTTCACACTGCACAAAGTTAAACTATGGAACTCATTCCCACAAGATGTAATGTGTTATGTATTGAAGTTCTCACCCTGGGCCAGCAGGGGGATACTGTAGATAGTTATGCAAATGAAGGATCGAAAGTGACATTCAGTGACTGGATAACTTTTATGCAAATGAAGGATCGAAAGTGACGTTCAGTGATTGGATAGTTTTAGAAAGTTGCTACAGTAACTGTTTCCTGGAGCTCTATATAAGCAGGCTGACTGAGCCCTTCAGTTCAGTTCTGTTCTGCCTCTGAATAAACAAGAGCTGTTTGAAGAATCGCTGTGTCGTCTGATATGTTCGCCCACAACTTAACATAATGAGTGCCACCAACATTAAAAAAAGGATTAGATCAATTCCCGGAGGATAAGGCTTTCAAGACGGTTTAGTTTGTCTCACCCTTGGTTTGCTCAGAGCAATTCTCGTCCTGCAGTAAGTATCCCTTGTTCCTTTACAGGGCAAACCCTACAACTCTCTGAGCCTTTTTTTGAAAAAGGGTCACGTATTTGTTATTGAACTCTAAAGATTATATTTATAAAAGGAGGATATGTGCCTAAAGTAAATAATAAGGCATTCACTTAGATGCAGTTGGATTTATAATATTATATTAAATTGGAGTTAGGGTATTTTCACAAATCAGATTTTGAACCAAAGCAGCAAACGTAATGGACGAGGTTGTCAAAGAAGCAAAAGTTAACAGCATGTAATGGAATAGATGTACTAAATTAGCATTGACATCTCTTAGTGGCTCTCTTAAATATACATTATTATCCGGAGAAAATGAATCCTATATACTTGTCGTGAGCTTGTTGCACATCCATATTTCAAGGGCACACTTTTTAGATTATTATTTTTTTACTCATTGGAAAAAAGGCACTGTTAGGCTGTATTCATTTAGCTTGAATTTTCTGTTTGGGATTATTATTTTATTTTGTTTTTGTTTAAAGACACCCCCCCACTCCTTTCCCCCCTCTCTCTAACAGAAAGCCTGATACAATACTGGGAAACAGTTTTAAGCCTCAGTTGGTTTCAGTATCAGTTGATGAATGGGATTTGTCAGAACAGTCAAAATTCGCTGACAAAAACAAAATATTCAGTGATGAGAACAATGAAATGTTCAATAAATACATTGGGAAAATGAAGGATGGGCAAGAGCACCAGGGCAAAGAACAGATTTTTGCACACAGAGGCAAATCAACAATCCTCTTAATTGGCACAGAGCCAGTAAATTAAATGGGTGCATTTCCTTCCTAGCCCCTTGCTTGGATGGTCGTAGCTAGGCTGCTGTTTTTCTGGGCAAGCAGGCTGTGTGTGTCTACATGCACACACACATATTCGGGTGTGTCTCTTTTCTGCCCATTGTGGAGGTGGGGAGCTATTGGCTCCACCCTCCTCGGCTCTTGGCTGAATGTAGGGATGGCTTGTGGGTAGGTGGGGCAAAGCAAGTGTCTTTTTAGGTCATTGCATTAAGGTTTAGCATGGTGGAGGCTTCAAAGGCTCATCTGGCCAATTTCAGTATTTGGGGGCAGGGAAAGGAGCCTAGGGAATTCAACTCCATACTCCTAAACACCCTTGCCCCATCACTGGTGGTCAGATCAGCAGAGTCACTGCAATAAAATAAATATTATCTACATCTCACAAGCTTCAAAGACCGTTTTCTCTCCATATAAAACACACACACAGAGTGTTGTAGAGCAGAGGCTATGTCTGCAAAGTGCAAGTCAACAACACAGCAACATTCATGGTCATATGAGTCTGGCGCCAGGGTCAGAATGATACCCTTCAGTAAATGGACTGATGATACGACATCACTGGCAATTTGTGAACGGACTGCTTACAGATGCAGGCTCTGTATGGATAAATACAATAATATTTGGCATGTGTTTATACAAAATGTAGTAGGCTATTAACATTTACATAAGCACTAGGATGATAACACTATACCAATTGATACAAGAATGTATGGGAATATCGTATATTGTTTTTTTGGGCCACAATGGTGCAAAAACGTGGTTACAAAGCACAGATCCACATGGATTCTTAGGATTTTTGCATTGGGCTACCCCAAACTCACCGTCCAATCACATGTCTGTGGCCACAGCATGAAGCACAAAAATGATACATCCACTGTTTCATTCAGAATATTTTTTTTCCTTGTTTTACTCCTCTAAAAACTATGTGCGTATTATGGTCAGCTGTGTGTTATAGAGCGAAAAATACGGTATATTTTTGCTTTTATATGCATCTCTGTTGTTGTTTTTCTCCCTCTCACTTTTCCTTCTTTTTCCCCTGTATCACTTTATTTCTTTTAACTGAAATCACCTTGATAAAATATAAATTATTGTTTTTTTTAATGATTCTGGCGCCACTGACCATACGCAAAAGGTGTTTCCAGACTGTCCCTATTTTCCAGGGTGGGTGGGGAAATTCAATCACATACCAGCAAGCTCAGATTGTGAAATTATAATTGAGTGAAAGCTCTTGTGCCAGAAAACCATTTCCTCAAAAGATCAGACTTTTCCCTTAGCAAGAAGGAAAGCCGCACTAGAACCTGCTCTGTTTGGCAGTGGGCTTGCATTTGGTGCTACATTTAAACCGAGAACAGGACACAAGCTTTCCAGCAGGCATGGAACATGATGTCAGGTGATGGGCAGGTAGGTATTCCTGCCCATCTGTCAAAAGTGACCTATGGAAGGGTGGCTACTTTGGGATCCAGCCTACCGTATCAAAGTGGTCCCCCACTTTTCCTGCCCTGTTTTGACTGGCATTGGCTTGCCAGAGTTTCAGTCCAAAGTATTTCCAAGTCCAACTAGGGATCAAACCTGGAATCTTCTGTTTCCAAAGCATGTGCTCTCATCTCTATCTATCTATCATCTATATCTATCTATCTATCTATCTATCTATCTATCTATCTATCTATCTATCTATCATCTATCTATCTATCATCTATCTATCTATCTATCTATCTATCTATCTATCTATCTATCTATCTATCTATCTATCATCTATCTATCTCATCTATCTATCTATCTATCTATCTATCTATCTATCTATCTATCTATCTATCATCTATCTAATCTATCTATCATCTATCTATCTCTATCTATCATCTATCTATCTCAGCAGTAACATGAGGTCAAGTATATGGGTGTGTCTATGGGATTGGACCAGAACTTCTCAATAACCAAAGCAAAACTTTGAAATATTTTTGAAAAGGAAACAGAAAATAAGTTTTTTTTTAAAAAAATGGAACACTTCACGAATTTTCATGTCATCCTTGCGCAGGGGCCATGCTAATCTTCTCTGTATTGTTCCAGTTTTAGTATATGTGCTACCGAAGCAAGCACGAAACAAACAATAAGTTCAGGCATAGAGAAGATGATAGGCAAACCAAAGTCATATGAAAAAATAAAAAAAAATCCAGTAGCACCTTAGAAACCAACCAAGTTTGTTCTGGGTGTAAGCTTTCGTGTGCACACTTCTTCAGATACCTAGAACAAACTTAGTTGGTCTCTAAGGTGCTACTGGATAATTTTTTTATTTATTTCGACTGCATCAGACCAACACAGCTACCTACCTGAATCCAACGTCATATGAGTTTAGCTATGCATTGATTTAGTTTTAGAGATGGAAAATGTAAAATTCAGGCCAGGTACTCCCAAGCTTGAAAGGCTTGGTAGTTAGGAGACGATCCTTGCAACTTGGAGGGCCTAGACCAAAATGAGTCTTAATGCACATATAGTCATGGAGAGTTTGAGGAAGTTAGAGGAATGGCAGGGACTTTGGGGCACGAAAGATGATGAAAGAACCAGTCAGCTGGGACAAGCTAGCAACATTTTCCTATGCACAGCCCCATGTGTGCCAGAACCTCCACAGGGAGACATCTGGCAAATCTGTTTTTGTTTTCATGTTGCGTCTCAGCATATCCGCAAGCCGACTCTGATCAATGAAATTGTGGAATCTTTACTTCTAATGATTGCTAACGGAAAGCTACAGAAGAACATCAGGATCAGTTTTGCTTTCGTTGCTTTATTTTGAAAATGCAAACCATCAACAGTTGAGAAGAAAATGGGCTGTTTCCTTGCAATTAACGCTCAATTATCCAGCAATAAGATTTTTTGATAGTAATTAAATAGGATTAAATCTCTAAATTATCCCGATGAAATGTCTAGCTTTTAATTTTTAATTGTAGATGGTACGAAAAGGGGGGAAAGCCACACAAATGCAGACAATTTCAAGAGGAGACCTGTCATTTTAAATAACTCCATTGACTCTTGGGAGCTGAGGCTGTTGTCAAAACATAATAACTTGGGGGTTGGGGAGAGAAAAGTCAGGCAATGCATATTTATAAACAGGGAAATCATTTTCAGCTGAAAGCTGGTCTCTAGAGATCACCACACTTTCACTGCAAAACAACTCTTGCTCAAATCCAATATGACCTCAGAGCTCTCTGCTGTCCTAGCATTGTACCCTTATCTGTTAAGATGCTAATTTCTTCCCCTTTGACTGCAGGAACTGATTCTGAAGACACTAAAGCAAGGCAAAGTGATTAAGCATATAATTATTGGACAACTGACATCATCCAGTGGCAGAGTTCATATTTACCTGAGGTTTTTCCAGTTGTCTTTGCTATTATTAATGGATTCAAAAAGCTCTTTTGTATCATGAATGACCTGACATGGGTGATCCACACAGGCAGTGCTTCACATGCTCACTCCTCCAAGAAGCAAAGAGAAGAAGAAAATGCCAAATTTTGGTGCTAATAAATCCTTTTCCTTTTTTCTTTTTGAGGGAGGGGGCATGCCTGATTATCACTTGATGTTACATGCTAGCACAGAAGTTGGCGATTAGATTAACAAAATAGTAAAAAAAGTAGAAATTAAAAAATCACTAAGTCGCTGTCTTATTTCGGGGAAGATAAACCGGTACCATATATTTAGGGGGATGCACTCATTAGCTTTAAATACAGACTTTTTAACAGAAGTGCTTTCTTGGTTTCTCCCTTTGTTTTCTCCGTCTGCATTTACTGTATTTTTTGCACCATAACACTCACTTTTTTCCTCCTAAAAAGTAAGGGGAAATGTCTGTGCGTGTTATGGAGGAAATGCCTACGGGTGGCATGCCTACGGATTTTCCTCCTCTAAAAACTACGTGCGTGTTATGGTCGGGTGCGTGTTATAGAGCGAAAAATACGGTATTTATTTTACTCATTCCTTACAATTCTCTCTTGCCTTTCTGCCTATGAATACGAGCCCCCATGGCAGCTCACCATGGCTATAATACCAATAAAAGCAGCAGGTCTTAAACGATAAATATTTTAAAATGCAGCAACGAGAACAAAAGCTGACGGTAGGTAGCAGCATTAAGCACAGCAACCAGAAGCTGAACGTTTAGTGGAAGTATTTCTCAGCAAAATTTGCATTCGCATTTCTGGTCCGTGGAACTCTTTTTAAAAGCAGAGGTGGGAGTGAATGTCCCAAAGGCCTACAAAGCATCCGTAGGACAGATTTCTACACGTGCAGCATTATTAACAGGATCAGGAACGATGTTGTACTCTCCCATCACTGCTTTGAACTAAAAGCTGTTTTGATGTCTGATGAACTTCACCATACACTAATATTAATGACATGTTACATCTCTATCTTACTCCTTGCCCTAAATCTAAGTGTCCCTTTTTTCCAGGGACAGTCCCAGAATCACAAAATCCATCCTGGCTTCTGATTTGATCCCTGAATGTCCCCATTTCTTCCTCCAGCCAGTGGCGTAGCAAGGTCAGGTGGTACCCGGTGCAGAAACTTTCTTGTCCCCCCCCCCACATTGAAATCTAGTTGGACTCCCAAGAGACTGCGATCTACTCACAGTATAAAAATACTGGGTGCGATCTACCCATTGTCATTGCCAGGAGCTGTTGAGCTTTTTTTTCAGGGAAGGATTGACCAAAGTTGTTGAGCTTCTTTCAGGGGAGGGTTCGCCAAAGTTTTTGAACTTTTTTGGGGGTTACAGGGTTTGGGTCCTGACTTGAGGGAGCTTCTGCTTCTCTCCTTCCCTCCACCCTACGCTTGTTTGCTCATCAGCCTCCTTCCTGTCATCTCCCTCCCTCCCTGCCTGCCTCCTACAGCAGCCCAGGAGCGTGGGACTGTCAAAGCAAAGGAGGAAAGGGGAAAGGCCACTGGCAAAGCAGCGCAACTCGCCCTCTTCCCCCGATCGCTCTGGGTAGGCAGGAGTCGTGGGCGGTTGGTGCGCCGAACGTCACCCCCCCCTTGGTGATGACACCCAGGGCAGACCGCCCCCACTGCATCCACCTTGCTCTGCCCCGGCCTCCAGCACCACTGCTGCCAAGCTTAGGGAGGAGGATGAGCAGGCAGCGGCAGTGGCAGCTGTGAGGGAGCATCCCGTTGCCTCTCCACTGGCCGCTGCTGCCAGCCTCCTCCCTTGCGCAGCTCATAGTGGCTGCTGGAGAGTGGGCAAGGAGGAGGAAGAGGAGGAGGAGGAAGAAGAAGAGTTTGGATTTGATATTCCGCTTTATCACTACCCTAAGGAGTCTCAAAGCGGCCAACATTCTCCTTCCCCTTCCTTCCCCACAATAAACACTCTGTGAGGTGAGTGAGGCTGAGAGACTTCACAGAAGTGTGACTGGCCCAAGGTCACCCAGCAGCTGCATGTGGAGGAGCGGGGACGCAAACCCGGTTCACCAGATTACGAGTCCACTGCTCTTAACCACTACACCACACTGGCTGCCACTGCTAAGGTCCAGTCTCACATGACACACCGGCTCTGAGGTGCAGGGAGAGGACAGGGCTGCCTGGGCAGGAAGAAAGGAGAAGCAGAGCAGAGAGCAAGCAGTCTTGAATTATTTATTTTAATAATAATAATAATAATAATAATAATAATAATAATAATAATAATTTATTTATACCCTGCCCATCTGGCTGGTTTCCCCCAGCCACTTTTTAAAAATGCTTTGTGCATCCGCGTCTAATCTTGCCCCTTTCTCAACTTTATTTATTGGTGTGTGTTTCTCTTTTTGTGAATCTACCAAAGAATAAAATAAAACCGGGATTAAGGGGTTTTTTCAGGACAGTGGAGGGTGTGTGTGCTGTGTCCCATTGGTGTAGTGGTAGTGGAAATGCTCTGCAACGGTAGAGGAAGGGGAACCAAAAATGGGAGGGTCAGTTGCGGGAAAGTGAGAAAAGTCCCTATTTTCATCTGACAAATATTGGAGGGTATGCGCTAGTCCAGGCATCCCCAACCTTCGGCCCTCCAGCTGTTTTGGACTACAATTCCCATTGTCCCTGACCACTGGTCCTGTTAGCTAGGAATCATGGGAGTTGTAGGCCAAAACATCTGGAGGGCCGCAGGTTGGGGATGCCTGCTCTACTCAGTAGGCTGCATGGAGGCCCCATTACTACATTACAAATAGCATCCTAAGTCCTCAGGAGCTTGGTTCTCTTAAGAAAACTCACCCTGACTGACAACATATTCTACCCCTTCACTGACTGGGGAGTAGAACACAACGCACTCAACTAGAAGACAGTTCTAGAAAATCAAGGACTCAATAGCAAGCAGCTCATTCCTGTTTACATCTAGGGATGAACCAATCTGTCAAATGTTGGTTTCTCATCTTTTTCTCATCTTTAAATTCAGCTCTCTACTTTTCTGCAGCTGTTTTCATATTCTCAAAAGTCCTCGTGAAAGCTTGTCAGGATTTTAATGAGCATTTCTTCTCCGTATACCTATAGCTGCAAGGAATTTCCCCTATTGTCATGATCGTTTAGTGCAAGTTTAGTGCTCATTTCCATGTTATTTGCTTCCAGAAAAAAATCGCTAGCAAATAATAATAGAAATGTGTATCAAAGCTGTGCTCTAATCCACTATACTTCCACTATAGTTCCAGAAATTGCTTTTACTTCCTGTGAAAGTTCAAATATAATGCAGAAATTAACAGTTAGGGAAATGACATGAAATGGAATAAATTGCCATGTGAATGCGGCCTTGGAAAGTTTTCCAAGGCTGGATCTACACTGACCTGTTTAACGTTATTTCCTCCTATTAGAATGATATTAGATATGTCATTCTAAAATGTCATAGGGCATATTTGTTAATGAAAACATTTTTTACCTTGGTTTTTTTCTTCAACTGTAAGTACAGTAATACCTGGCCACGCCATTTTCCGAAACGCTGTTTCTTTTCTGCTACTGGTCGCTGGTTGCTCTGCTCTGCCCTCTGGTGTAACATTTTAATTCTTCCTCCCTGAACACCATCCTTTGGATACCATTTGAGGGGGCGGGTTGCAGTTTGAACGCAGTGGAAAAAGGTAAAACACTACATAGGGATATACGAGCAGTGCTTCACTGGTATAGTCTCATAAAACAATTAAAAATGAAGCGATAAAAAAGACAAGGTAATAGCGCATTAGGAACGTAAAAAGCAAGACATCATGTGTCCGTCTGTGTTATCAAAACCATCCATTAACCCTTCCTTAACGTTAAAAACCATGCGTGTAGATCCATCTCAAGTATCAGACAACAGGCAGGATGCTGTTGGACCAGGGTTCCCGTTGTTCCTGACCGTTGTCTATGCTGGCTGATGCTGATGGGGAGTTGTAGTCCAATAGATATCTAGAAGGCACCTCACTGGCTATTCCTGATCTAAAGGACACCAGGAGTGGATATTGTTAGGTACAGAATTTACCGTGCATGCTTGATTAGGCTGCCAGACATTATGTACACACCGAAGAAAAAGTGGCAAAAAAGAGAACACACACATACAGAAGAAGAGTCGGGCGGGGAGGGCGAGAGAATCCTTTTCGGGATTGTGAAGCAGATGTTTCCTTGACCCAGCATGAAAATCCTCTGGGGGAAAGCAAGACTCCTCTGGAGTCAGGGCCGCACCTGCCTGCTGCCGTGTTTGTCATGATAGATAGATAAAGGAAAAACTGACTCAGCAATGATACTTACACTCAGTCTCCCTCCTCCCTGCCCACCATTTCCTTTCCTTTAGTTAGAATTAGTAGATAGATACTCAGATTAAAAGCTCCTGTCTAGATATAAACAATAACACTGATTAAATGGGATCATTTGGCCAAGGGAGATTTGGCTGGGTGGGTTGCCCATTTTTCATTCAAATGCTCCAGCTTAGAGAAGTAGCTTCCAGCTCCAAATAGATTGAATCACCATTAACTCACTGAAGTAGTATATGGAAAGAAAGATGAACATAGAAATGCAGGCTTCCTCTTAAGGCAAGCTCGCTATTTGTCTCAGCACGTGGACAATTAAATGGCATGGTTTATCTTGGACTGTCCATTGATGGCTCTATAATCTCACACGACAAGTTGCTCCTGACGAACTGCAGGCAGCAAAAGGCCAATGCTCTTTTCACTGAATTATTGGGATTATTGGTCCCAATGGCATGCCAATCTCAAATGTGTTACTCATACCCATTGGCACTAATGAGAGGTTTTCATCCGCATGGGCATATATTTTTGCCAGGATCACAGCAGGGGGAACGGTCAAACTCCTCTACCCACCATGTCTGAGTTTCCACAGCTTCTGATATTTGGGTCTCCCGCTTCTAACACCCCCTCCCCCAAAATTATACTATATCCCATAATGCATCCAGTACAGTGGTACCTCTGGTTACGAACTTAATTTGTTCCGGAGGTCTGTTCTTAACCTGAAACCGTTCTTAACCTGAGGCACCACTTTAGCTAATGGGACCTCCCGCTGCCACAACCACACGATTTCTGTTCTCATCCTGAGGTAAAGTTCTCAACCCGAGGTACTACTTCCGGGTTAGCGGGGTCTGTAACCTGAAGTGTTTGTAACCCGAGGTGTTTGTAACCCGAGGTACCATTGTATAATGTGTAGTTTGGGACTTTGGTTTCAGTTTTATGCTAGCCATTTTTGTGGTGCCCCCACGTGACAAGTACACTGGACAACTGGATGAGAAATGTGTTGCTTAACAGACCTGTCTTTTAGCTGTGAAAAATAAGGGGGGGGGGAAAGCACAAACCCATTCTTGCAAATGAGTGAACAGAACAAAAGCTGAGTTAGATGTGCTCATTCACTTCAGTGGAAGGGACTTTTATCAGGTTCATATCTAACTGACATGGCTGTATATTATTATTGTTACTTACACCTGTCAACATATCCTCAGAAGAGTGACACTCAAAACTGAGCATTAAAAACAACCACAAGCAATCTAGAATTCACCATGCGCTACAGAGTTTTGTTTGGTTTTTGCATGTACTCGATTCAGTTCAGATAGATTTAAATTCACTTGCATCCCTTGGGAACAATAATGCAAAATTAAATTCACAATTCCCATTGATTTTGGTGGGCTTTGAAGCCCGCTGAACTTTCTTTGTTGCACTTCACATCAGTGGCGTAGCGTGGGGGGTGCCAGGGGTGCCGGCCGCACCGGGCGCAACATGGGCGGGGGGCGCTCTCGCACTAGCAGCTCTCTGCCCCTACTAAAATCCACGGGTTAGGGAGCCCGCGCTCGCTCGGCTTGGCGAGGAGGTCGTGGAAGGGGGAGAGCGAAGCCTTCTGCCACGGGCAAAAAAAGGAGAGGAAGCCGGGCGGGCGGGCGGGCTGGCTGGCTGGCGGGGGTCTGGCTGCGCCTGCTGCTGCCGGGCTTTGACAGCTTGGCGAAGCGGAGGGAGAGGAGCTTTATGGTAATTGCGGCTCTCTCTCCACTGGCCGCCTGGCTAGTGAGCCGAGCCGAGCAGGGAGTCTGGCGAGGGGGCGGGAAGAGACTTTTCCACCTCGCCTGGTCAAAAAGGAGAGCGGAGTCTCCTCAGGGCGCCCTCAGGCAGGGCAGGGCAAGCAGAGCGAGGAGGAGAGAGAGGGGAAGGGGGGGGAAGCAGCCAGGAAACGCTGCGGTGTGGAGGAGGAATCAATTAAGGAGAGAAAGCGAAAAGCCTTGGAGAAAGGGAAAAAAAGGAAAGAAAAGAGGCAGCTCCAGGAGAGCGCGGGGGAAAGAGAAGCCTCGCTGCTGCTGCTTGGGAGAGTAAATTACTGTACTTGCCTTGCCCCGGGTTAGGGGGCGCAAATTAATTGCCTTGCCCCGGGTTAGGGGGCGCAAATTACTTGCCTTGCCCCGGGTGCTGATAACCCACGCTACGCCGCTGCTTCACATTTTAAGAGTGCATAATGTCAGTCTCTGTCTCTACAACTGCAAACCCAATAAGCTTTTTAAAATATAAATTTGAAAGTTGAAATTGTTGTTATCTTCTATGGCAGGAAGACAAGAAACCAAGTCAAGAAAAAAGAGAGGACATAGTTTTGTTTTGTTCCAAAATAGTAATTTTGTAGGATTTGGCAATGCATATAAAAGCAAAAAAATTTGCAACCAGACCATAATTAAGTGGACTCCTGTGCTTATTTCTGATATTTTACACTTTAGTTTTATGGATTGTAACACAAGCTCAGTTACAGAACTCATGAGATTACAGAATGCACCCTGATAGAAAGCTCTGTGGGTGCTCTGATGCAGGTGAGAATATACTCTATTTGCACACTGCTACTTTTGTATCTGGGGACATGGGTGGCGCTGTGGGTTAAACCACAGAGCCTAGGACTTGCCGATCAGAACGTCAGCGGTTCGAATCCCCATGACGGGTGAGCTCCCGTTGCTCAGTTCCTGCTCCTGCCAACCTAGCAGTTTGAAAGCATGTCAAAGTGCAAGTAGATAAATAGGTACCGCTCCGGCGAGAAGGTAAACGGTGTTTCCGTGCGCTGCTCTGGTTCTCCAGAAGCGGTTTAGTCATGCTGGCCACATGACCCGGAAGCTGTACACCGGCTCCCTCGGCCTATAGAGTGAGATGAGCGCCGCAACCCCAGAGTCGGTCACGACTGGACCTAATGGTCAGGGGTCCCTTTACCTTTACCTTACTTTTGTATCTAAAGTATTTCATCTTTTGGCTCATCTTTTGGTCACAGTGCTCATGATTTCGTATTTTACATTTTACAGTAGATTCTGATGATGATGATGGTGGTGATGATTTTACAGTATTAAAATCTCACAATGGAACTATTAAGGGCCAGCTTTGTGATCTGTGGAAATGATCCAAATGTTATTTACAAGAAGACCGCTAATATTAATTTTCAGTTATGGCACAGGAGTCACTAACTGAACCCTGTTCTTTTCCACTTCAGAAAAATGACCCTAGCAGCAGAGTGAAGTTAAAACCTGTAACAAGGCGGGGTGGGGGTGGGGGATGCAAATATAATTTAAGAGTGCCAATTTGCTGTGTAATAAAGACGGGAGCATGAAGCACTTTCGAAACCAGATAAAGAATCTAACATTTGATGATCCCCCATATAATTTAACTCCCTATTAGTCTGAATTGGTCTTCATTTCAGTCCTTTATAACTATTACAGTTTTAAAAGAAACAGAAATAAAATTCGCACATTGTTTTTCTCCCTACAACATCGTTAGACTATAATAGTTAAACTTTCCAAGTTTGTAATGGCTAGAAAAAAGGGCTCATAGATTTTTAAGACAGAAAGGACCCCAATAGTTATGTTCTGTGACCTCCTATATAGCACGGACCATCTGCGCCACAAATTTGTGGGTTATATGAACGTCTTTCGAAGAGATGGGGCTTGAAATCTGCATTGTTTTATGGATGACAATTCTCAATTTCTCCAGTCCATTCAGTGGAGGCACTGAGCTAGATCAGGACTGGAGAACCAATGGCCCCCCAGATGTTACTGGACTCATCCCTGATCAATGGCCAAGCTGGCTGGGACTGGCGGGAACTGGAATCCAGGTCCCCCAGTTCTGCATTAGATCACTGTTCTATGAAAAGCGCAAGGGGCTCGTTCAACAGGAGACAGGAACCACTTAGATATTCTAGGACTGCAGAAAGGTCATGTCTCTTCTCCCCACATGCCTTGCACCAGGAGCAGTGGCGTAGCGTGGGTTGTCAGCACCCGGGGCAAGGCAAGTAATTTGCGCCCCCTAACCCATGGATTTGCGCCCCCTAACCCTAACCCCCAGATGTTGCGCCCGGTGCGGCCGCCCCCCCCCGCACCCCCCACGCTACGCCACTGACCAGGAGTAAGCAAAAAATGGATTAAATTCTTTCTTCTTCTATACAGGAGCCACACTATGAGGGAAAGGGAAATGGCAGATTTTCGGAGTGCAGAAAGTGGTCACCAAATTTGGAGCACAGTAAATTCTGTTATCATCATTTTCTGGATTAGGCACCACCAAGTTGCTTAGTTTTTCTCTCTGTTCTGTTGGCACCTGTGTGGAGCACAAATCTTTATCACTGTAGAGGCCAGGATGCTGGCTTTATGAATATTTGTTTCTTCCAACCTGCACAAGTCCCTGAGTTTTACTGTGGCTGAACGTCTGCCTGTGAGCAGCTTGAAATCACCCTCATTACCCATTGGCATTTTATAATACAGGGTTTCTATTACCTCTACTCTTTTCCTTAGGCAAGCAGGTGGAAAGGGAGCAGTGCCATTTTCCAGCCCTAGAAAGAAGAAATAGGAGCTGCCACCACTGCTGTATTTGTCTATCATCTGTCTATACAGCCTGTCTGGGCATGTCAGGTGGGTGGAATTTGGGAATCAGTTGCCATATTAGTTATCTACTTACTTAACATAATGGTTCCTGCTTTTAGGCTGCATGCACACTATGCAGTAAAGAACCTCTCCCAAGGAATCCTGGGAAATGTAGTTTGTTATGGGTAATCAGAATTGTGGGCTGCGGGTGGCGCTGTGGTCTAAACCATAGAGCCTAGGGCTTGCCGATCAGAAGGTTGGCGGTTCGAATCCCCGTGACGGGGTGAGCTCTCGTTGCTTGTTCCCTGCTCCTGCCAACCTAGCAGTTCGAAAGCATGTCAAAGTGCGAGTAGATAAATAGGAACCGCTCCGGCGGGAAGGTAAACGGCGTTTCCGTGTGCTGCTCTGATTTGCCAGAAGCGGCTTAGTCATGCTGGCCACATGACCCGGAAGCTGTACGCTGGCTCCCTTGGCCAATAAAGAGAGATGAGCACCGCAACCCCAGAGTCGTCCACGACCAGACCTAACGCTCAGGGATACCTTTACCTTTACCTAATCGGAATTGTAGCTCTATGATTGTATGTGTGTGTGCTTAAAAACATATTGTGTGCGCGCGCATCTCTAAAGTAAAGCCTTGTTTTAAAGGGCCTTCTCGGTAGTGGCGCCCTCCCTGTGGAACACCCTCCCTTCAGATGTTAAGGAATAAAACAACTATATGACTTTTAGAAGACATCTGAAGGCAGCCCTGTTTATGGAAGTCTTTAAGGACTGATGTTTTTATTATGTTTTTAGATATGTTGTAAGCCGCCCAGAGTGGCTGGGTATAGATAATAAAATAATAACAATAACAATCATAATAATTAAATGGAGGCTATTATGTCCCAAATGAAAAAAAGCCAATTTCATCTCTAAAACCTAAGTGGGGGAAAATCAATGCTTCCTTTGGGGCAGCACTCTAACTGGCCTTACCCTCACATGGGTTACAATCCTAGTCTGAAGGACTAGTTAGCATGTAGGGCTCTTAAGCAGCCACCTTGACAGCCACGTGAGGGTTGGTAGGCAAGTACCTTAACTCTTAGTAATGTGGCCTGCCTCTCAGACACCACCAGTTGACCTCTCTCAGGTGGTCAGATTTGGCCCTGAGGACTCCAGTTGCAGGGCCCCATTTTTATTGGAGTTCTGGTTGGCGCACGTCATTAGTATATTTCCCCCACAACATGTCCTTGGCATTTCCATCTGTGTAAAGAGAGATTTGTTCCTCACCACCATGGTGTATACAGTGTTACCTCAGGTTACATACACTTCAGGTTACATACGCTTCAGGTTACGGACTCCGCTAACCCAGAAATAGTGCTTCAGGTTAAGAACTTTGCTTCAGGATGAGAACAGAAATCGTGGTCCGGCGGCGTGGCAGCAGCAGGAGGCCCCATTAGCTAAAGTGGTGCTTCAGGTTAAGAACAGTTTCAGGTTAAGAACGGACCTCTGGAACGAATTAAGTACTTAACCTGAGGTACCACTGTACGTTCACCAAAAGAAACAAAAAAGTTGATTCAGTCTGGCAAACATTTAACTATTGCTGTGATGTATTTGCAGCCTATTTGAAGGTCCACATTGTTAGTACATAAAGCTGACTGGTAATGGATAGCTCACGGAGTCGAGTGGCTGGTTAAAGTCGCTAAATCCAGATCACACTTAAAGGCACCCATGCACCACCTAATCACCGTTTTTCCAATGGGGTTTAAAGATTTTTAAATGCACGAGAGATCAGGGCGGCTCTGTTCTTTAAGACTCAAAACAGCCGCAGCAGCAAGAGTTAAGACTGAGTTTTAGAAATGGCCGATGCTGATGGATAGTGCATTCTAATTTATTAGCCTCCCTCCATCTTCAGACATAACCACATTAGGATAGATTTTGCATCCGATTTTAAGCTATGTAAGAGCCACAAACGGTATTTTTAAGGAGGCTAATTTCTCTTGCACAAATAAAATTTATTATTCTTGTTTTCTTTTTAAAATTTGAACTTTGTTAAGGCTCACTTCCACTTCCCCTTGGGAAAACCTGAGCAAGTGTCAGTCGAGTTTTCCGGAGGTTGGCATTTGCTCTGATTTAGTGCTAAAGAGAGAGTTTTCTGGGGGAAAGCGGTATGCCAAAGGCAAAACTGTTCAGACCCATGCATTCTAGGCACAGGGCTGATGGAAGAGTCCCTAGCCTTGTTTGTTATACATTTAAAAAAAGAGAAATAATAATAATAATAATAATAATAATAATAATAATAATAATAATAATAATAATAAATTAATTACTACTACCACCACCATTATATTACTACTATTTTTCCACTCTTCTAAAAATACCCAGAGCAGTGCATCGCATAATTTTATCACCCTTTGATCGCTCTTCTTTTGGCCCACTTTGTGCTGGTGCCCAACTACTATTCCCACTTCCTCGAGATGTTGTTGGATTCCCACCAGCCCTGCCAGCATGGGCCATGGGCCATGAATAGAGCAGTTTTCCAGCCACAATGGGAGAAGACCAGGTTCTCCATCCCTGTTATAGTATATAACAACAACAGTAGCAGCAGCAACAGCAGCAACAACAACAATTTCTACCCTGCCCATCTGGCTGGGTTTCCCCAGCCACTCTGGGTGGCTCCCAACAGAATATTAACAACAACATGCGATCACGGCTGCGTGGATGTTATTGGCCCAGAAAAAAGACAAAGTTCCGACCCGAGAAGAATGGCAGATAAAGTTGATGGATTATGCTGAAATGGCAAAAATGACCGGAAGAATCAGAAATCAGGAAGGCCAAAATTTTAATAAGGAACGGAGGAAATTAATAAAACCATTGTAAAAAATTGTTAGTAAAAAATCATTGTAAAATCATTAGTAGGATTGGAATAACACTTGTAGTTTAATGGTGAATTTTGGATATAATGGAGATGTAAAAGACTTGGATTCTTATAAAAGATGCAGGAGGAAATGACCAATAATAGGACCCACATAGGGGAGGAGGGAAGTCCAGGCGATTCTTTGGAGCCTTGTTTTTCTGTTGTATATGTGATTGTAAATATATATATATATGACTCCATCTTCCTCCCTTTGGAGTTCTACAAAGGCAACTAAGCCAGAGGGAGCTGGCAGCCAGGGCTACCCCCTAGACTGGTTGAAGGTAAGGAAGCAGGCAGGCAGGGCAGGCTGAGGGCAAACTGTGGTTGATGGGGCAGTACCCCTTTCACCCAAAGAAGTGAGCCTATACTGACTGGAATGGGGCCCTGGCCTGATGTTTCCTTCTTGCTAGGAAACATTCGGAAGTATGGGTACTCCAAAGTGGCTGTATTCCCTTGAAGGTGAGAAGGTCAGTCACTCTGAGAATGGCAGGCAATTAGTCACTAGTGTATTTTTCAGCTGACAAACGTGCGCCATAATATGAGACTGAATCGAGAGCCTTCTTTGCTCCCGCATCCCTGGTCAAATTTGTTTTTGATTATATGTTTGTCGGCCCGTCTGGTAACAAAAAAAAAAAGGAAACAAATTACTTACGTTGTAGAAGTTTGCTGGGCTTGTGTTTTTTTGGGATAGCAGCCTCATGGCCAGCCTTCCGTGGTCTGTTTGTAGAAAGTGAGATAAGAGTTGGGGAGCTGCAATGTGATGAAACAAGACTATAAATCATTGGTTCGGAAGACAAGTTAAGCTTATCGGTGCGAGTGGTGATGTAAAGGAATGACCCAGATGCCTCTTTCTTGCTGGACAGAGAACAAACAGGAACATTTTCAAATCAGAGGTAACTTTGTTCAGAAAAGTTGGGAATGTTCAGAAAAGAACACAGATGACGAACCAGTTTTGGGTATACAGAACATGTTTTGGCAGAAGGGGGGACTTTATGACATCATGGCTAATTATTCCTGCTTAGTTATTTAGATTTAGAGTGAGGAGAATTCACAAATGACAAAGTGTATTGTGACCAGACTAAGCCTCTTGGTGTATATTTTGCTCTAGGACACTTAGATCGGTCAGAACCACAACACCTCAGGGACTGCCTCTCCCCATATGAACCAACCCAAACCCTGTGATCATCATCTGAGGGCCTTTTCATGTTCCCTCTCCACAAGGGGTCTAGAGGGGGACAACATGAGAATGGACCTTTCTGCAGTGACTCTCCAGGGAGGCGAAAATGTTTATATATAATCAGGCCTTTTAAAGGTTATCGTTTATTTGCTTGTTATGTATTTTGTGTTCTCATTTTGTATTTTTATGTGAGCATCAGATGAAGTGTGGTATACAGTGGTACCTCGGGTTACGAACTTGATTTGCTCTGGAGGTCTGTTCTTAACCTGAAACTGTTCTTAACCTGAAGCACCACTTTAGCTAATTGTGCCTCCTGCTGCCACTGTGCCGCCGCTGCACAATTTCTGTTCTCATCCTGAAGCAAAGTTCTTAACCCGAGGTACTATTTCTGGGTTAGCGGAGTCTGTAACCTGAAGCGTATGTAACCCGAGGTACCACTGTACAAATGGTAATGGTGATTATAATAATAATTATATAACTGGACTGCCACCCTCATCCCAAAATGCTGAGTTTGGTGACAATATCTTGAGAGGCAGCAGAGCTTCTGGCCAAAACCTGGCAAGTCACACCAAAGTGATATTTTGGTCCACCATCCTGATTCAAAATGGCAGTTGGTGGCCCAACATCAATGAAAACAACTGCCCCCACAGTTAGGCAATGATATCTGAAGAGGCATCCAAATGCATAGAGCAAACAACTGGACAACCCCCCCCCCCACAAAAAATATATATAGTAGAAGAGGGTGACCTCTTTTGGCGGGGCATGCCAAAAGTTCATTGGAGGGCCACTCACAGTCAAATAAGGCAGTATTGAACCCCGTCTAGGACACAAAGCCAAGCTGTAGCCACATTCCACCCATGCTGGAAAATTTTATTTGAGGGTTGGGATATAAATTTATAAATAAATAGATAAAAATAGATGGTCCAAGTTTCTGTCTGCCTTGTATGTAGCAGCTTCCCATATTCCAGATATGAAATGCCACTGTTTGTTTAATCCCAAAGGATTAAACAAATTTCCATAAATGAGCACTTGAAATTATATTGTGGATGTAAAAGCAGGGACTCTGTTTAAATTACTCAATGGGAGCAGCTGAGTCTCTGATCCATTCAGGGGGATATACTGATCTAAGTAGGCACACACAACATTCTCGTGCTCTGTTTGATTTCCTTTCACGGTTTTTGATAAACCGACAACCAGATACTTCTGAAGATTGCGGCCGGCGGACAGAGGAAGTTATGCTTTCACACAAAGAACTTCATAAATATTGCAGGCTCCTCGTCTCAATTTTGCCTGTCTGCTTTTTGGTTTAGGGAACCTGGGGACCAGATGCTGGGAGAGGGGAGAGATACTTCCTGGCAGAACCCCAGCTCTGCAAAAGAGAAAAACGCTTTGCAGAGAATGATGAAGCGTTAGCCTCCCAAAGTTTGGAATCATTACAAATTTACAACCAACGCGTACCCAGCGATAATTATAACATACATCTATTATGTTCTAAATGAAATAGGTTACCGGGGAGGTGACTGAAGGATTTTGTATCCCAAACAATGACTACTCAAAGGAATTGTGTACAACAAAGAGAATATGAAAAAACAAATAATGTCCAGTTTAAGGAATGACTGAAACAGACCATAAATGGACATCTTCTGCTTTGGGCATTCATGAACTCAAGGTTCACCAGCTTACTGAAAAGCCAGAAAAAAATGTTTCGTTGGATGATAATGCTCAGATGGAAGTTGGGAGGTGTCCGTGGTTTTCTTTTTTTATCGCTTCTGTCCCCATTCATTGACAACACTACTTTATTCCTTCAAAAACTGGGACCTGCCACACAGTTTTGTTTGGATTCAGCATTGGGGAAGCAGTACTTACCTGACTCCTGACAGCTGAGTTGGGATTGCTTGCTGGGGGTGAGAGGGGCAAGGTGGCAGAGGGATCAGCATGGTACAAGCAAACCAGCAGGAGTGCTGGATTGGACCAGCGAGTGCTGACCTCCCCATTGCCTCGCTCTTTGCCTTCTCTCTCCCAGTAAGCAGCAGTTTTCTTCCTCTCTGCATAATAGTAGTTCTTTTATTCATTTCCTGCTTTCTATGTTTTATTTTTTGCCAAGTGCAGAAAGCTGCATGTGCATAAATTATGCTCATAAAACTTGCAAGTCTATTGTAATTAAAAAAAAACCTATTTCTGGGAGAGGGGTGTCTCCTAAGTAGCTTCTCCTATGGAACTGATGAGGTATTGGTCTCAGAAAGTGTTGAATGAAACAAAACAAAATCTAAGAAATAGCCAGGCATTGGAGATAGTCAGGTTGTTTTCTCCCAGTTGAACCTTCCCAGTTTTCATTCCAGTCTTTGGACAATGGGCAGAAATAACAGAGTACAGTGGTACCTCGGGTTACATACGCTTCAGGTTACATACGCTTCAGGTTACAGACTCCACTAACCCAGAAATAATACCTCGGGTTAAGAACTTTGCTTCAGGATGAGAACAGAAATCGTGAGGTGGTGGCAGGGCGGCAGCAGGAGGCCCCATTAGCTAAAGTGGTGCTTCAGGTTAAGAACAGTTTCAGGTTAAGAACGGACCTCTGGAACAAATTAAGTACGTAACCCGAGGTACCACTGTATGGCGAAATCCCCATATCCATATTTTAGAAGGGATAAAGAGAGGAAAGGCAACAGTCTAAAGGAGAAACCACAGTTAATTGTGCAAACCATTTCAAGATAATAATAATAATAATAATAATAATAATAATAATAATAATAATAATAATAAATTTTATTTATATCCCGCCCTCCCCAGCCGAAGCCGGGCTCAGGGCGGCTAACAACAATAAAACAGTACAAAAGTACAACATAAACAACATTCTAAAATCATTCATTATAAAAATTAATTAATTCAAGCCACTAGCAACCATTGGGCCAGAGCTCTGCGAAGATTGCCGAGGGAGGGAGTCAGGCTGTGCCCTGGCCAAAGGCCTGGTGGAACAGCTCTGTCTTGCAGGCCCTGCGGAAGGATGTCAAGTCCCGCAGGGCCCTGGTCTCTTGTGACAGAGTGTTCCACCAGATCGGAGCCACAGCCGAAAAAGCCCTGGCTCTAGTTGAGGCCAGCCTAACTTCTCTGTGGCCTGGGACCTTCAAGATGTTTTTATTTGAAGACCGTAGGTTTCTCTGTGGGGCATACCAGGAGAGGCGGTCCCGTAGGTACGAGGGTCCTAGGCCATATAGGGCTTTAAAGGTTAAAACCAGCACCTTAAACCTGATCCTGTACTCCACCGGGGGCCAGTGCAGCTGGTATAGCACCGGGTGAATGTGATCTCGCAGCGAAGACCTCGTAAGGAGTCTCGCTGCAGCATTCTGCACCCGCTGGAGTTTCTGGGTCAGTCTCAAGGGCAGCCCCACGTAGAGCGAGTTACAATAATCCAGTCTGGAGGTGACCGTCGCATGGATCACAGTGGCTAGGTCAGGGCGAGAGAGGTAAGGGGCCAACTGCTTAGCTTGATGGTGGCAAACTTGCTAGCTGCCCATCTGGTGGAGGGCTGGTCCCAAGTCCTCCCCTCTAGGAGCTTACAGGCATGTGGCACTTCCATTATTTTATTTATTTATTTAAGAACATTTCTCGACTACTTAGTATTTAGAAGCAGGACTTTTTTTCCAGCTGGAACTCTCTGGAACCTCTCAAGTGGCCTCCATTGCCATTATATAAGAGAACAAGGGAGGTGTTTATGGTTTTCTAGAAAAAAATGGCATTGTTTAGAAATCTCCAAATGCCGCTGCAGCAGCAACAACAAAAGCAGTCGGCCTTCTGCAGTGCCATTGGCAGGAGGCAGGATCCTTAGACGTTCAACTGTGTGGGTGAACTTGCCAAGCATGGCCGGGGAACAAGCTCAGCATGAACAAATCCTTATTAAGGCATTCATAAATGTTAAGAAGCAGTTCTTTTATCACAATCTGCGTAATGGAACTGTCAATAGAAATACGCTGTGCAAATATAATGGAGAAATCTATAACGGTTGCCGTGTAGTAAGGAAATGTTAGAGTTAATCCATTGCCATCTGTCTCCATTTTCCAGCCCGCTTGGTTGAACACCACAAATATGAGCCAGACAGATGCTTAGTCAAAATTGGAGGGAATTCAAGCTGCAGCGGTTGATGAGGAGAGAAGCTTGGAAGTTTTGGCTGAAGCCTGCAAGACACTGGATATGGAGGCAGGGGCAGGCATCAGAATTTGAGGTAGCCCTTGCTGGACGCACAGCTGAAATGAAACTGATGAGCTGGAAAACCAACTTGGCTCGAGACATATATGACAGGTAGAGGAAGTACCATGAACATGTCGGGACTTCAGTCCCCAATTGTTTATTTATTTAGCAATTATGAAGATATTGAAGGGTGGGCCATTCGTGGCAGGCTTTCCATGTCACCATTTTAAAAATTTGAATTGGCCTTCCCTTAGCACTTCAAATTTCCATATTTTAAAATATCCTCCATTTTAGAAATAGTATCTTGGCTGTAGTTGTTGCAATTATCAGTGAGGTTTCTTTTTAGCAAATAAAGCTGACTGACTTTTTGTTCACTATCTTCATATGAGGCACTTGTGAAGTCAGCAACAATTAGAATAAATATAACCGCTTTGTAATGATGCTGTACACACACACAAATTAGGGTTTTTGCTGGTTGTTTTTAGAAGTCTGCTTCCTCTATTGTACTACTGAAATTATTTTGGCCAGAAAATCATGAGCCTTAGGGATGGGTGACTCTATGAATTTCACTTTCTCATTTGTCCAATCTTAAATTCACTTCTCTACATTTCCACATCAGCTTGAGATTTTCTTTTCTTTAAAATGTCCTGAAAATTCACCAGCATTTGTGTGTGAATGCCTCCTGATACAGATATTTTTGTGTGCAATTTATACTAAAAATAATGCATCCTTGAATGCCATTTTCACCAATGGATGCATGTTTATGTATTTTTATTTTTGTAGACATTCCTTTGCTGGTGAAATACACTGTAAAACTTAGAGAAGTGCACATTTCAAAAAATGGCTGTGTTTGGCCTCATGTATTTTTTCCAAGAAGTGCAAATCAGTAATCTGTGATGTTATTATATTATTTCCCCTCCAATATTCAATCCATCCACGACAGTAATGGGTATGATTTTATTTCATGCTTGCAACCATACTCAGCCTTCCTGTTTTATTACACCAGTCTGATATTTTATTATTTTAATAGTATGTTACTTTAACTTACCCTTTTTGGTTATATCCCTTCATGCTTTTCTTCTCTCCTCTCCTTGTTGTTAAATATATGTTCTTCTAAGCTGTATGTTCAGAGGTGAGAACTGTCCCTGTACTACTGTGTCTAAAACCCAATAAAAATCTATTCAAGAAAAGAAGGAAGTGCAAATCAGGTAGGTTTGCCTTTAAATGCTAACTGAATTGAATTTCTACCCAACTGGATCCATAGTGTGGCGAATGCCCCCTTGCATAGAGCAACAATGTCTGCCATTTTGAAAGAGGCAACACATATCCACCAATATATTGAGTCCCAAAACTGGGATGCGGGTCTAATTGGCCATGATCCCTCATGAGTCATGACCCACGTGAGCTCACAAAAATTCATTTTTGGGGGAGGCATGCTCTAGTATGAGAGCAAAATGCGTGTTTTGGGGCACTGTGTGAGGTTGCGGCCCCCCAAATGCTTTTTTGGGGCAAAATCATAGCATCTAAAATGGTTGCCATTCTCTCTCACAAAAAAGGAATGTTCCAGTTTTACTGAGACACTTGTGGGTATGGGCAATGGCACGGCTGCTCTTGAAAAAGCCTTGGACCCAGAGGTTCATGAGAATACTGCCTGGTTGCAAATACAGTGGTACTTTGCTTCTCAAACTTAATCCGTTCCGGAAGTCCGTTCCAAAACCAAGGCATGCTTTCCCATAGAAAGTAATGGAAAACGGATTAATCTGTTCCAGACTTTTGAAAATAACCCTTAAAAAGCAATTTAACATGAATTTTACTGTCTAACTAGACCATTGATCCATAAAATGAAAGCAGTAATCAATGTACTGTACTATAAAATAAATAAGACAGTATTGTAGATGACAAAAATTAACATTAATTTTTTTTCTTACCTGCACTGTTTGCAGGTAAGAAATTATTTGCATGGGGGGCTTTTATCCATTTCCTTCAACCAACCAACCAACCAACCAACCAACCAACCAACCAGTAGCTGAGCTGGGTTCCACACGGTCACGGAAACAAATTAGCAGAAAAAACCTGAAAAACAAAAACGCAAAATAAATAGCAAAAACAAAAGCACCAAACTTAATCCCTTCTGGAAGTCTGTTTGACTATTGAAATGTTCGAAAACCAAGGCGCAGCTTCTGATTGGTGCAGGCACCCTGGAAACAATAGCCGACAACCGCATTGGATGTTCAGCTTCGAAAAAACGTTTGAAAACTGAAACACTTACTTCCAGGTTTTCAGCGTTTGGGAACCAAGGTGTTTGAGTACCAAGGTGTTTGAGAACCAAGGTACCACTGTAACCCCTTTCCAGTACTTGAGAGGGAGGCTGACACCGTTGATAGAAAGTGATAATCTGAAGCCATACCATAGCAATCTGGCTTCAGGACTTATTTGTCTGTGCTCACTCCAGAGGAGAGCGTGAGCAATTCACCCACACTGGGTGCTGAGCCGAGAGGGCACCGCAGAGAGTGCCACAACAATTATGTAGAACAAAAGGTGAGAGGGGGCATGTGCTTAATTTTGGCATTGCACAAGACACCACTGAAATTTGAAAGTCTGCCATTGCTTATCCTGATGGATGACATCTGTTGGGACAGAAATGCTGTCTCTGTGTCTTTTCAGGAAGTTTTAGAATGTTGTATTTCTTTTATGCATTTATTCCATGATTAGGTTTTACATAGTCTTATTCAGATTTGCCTATATTTAATTTCATTTTAATACAGTGGTACCTCGGGTTACAGATGCTTCAGGTTACAGACGCTTCAGGTTACAGACTCCGCTAACCTGAAAGTAGTACCTCGGGTTGAGAACTTTACCTCAGGATGAGGGCAGAAATCGTGCAGCAGCAGCGGGAGGCCCCATTAGCTAAAGTGGTACCTCGGGTTAAGAACAGTTTCAGGTTAAGAATGGATCTCCAGAACAAATTAAGTTCTTAACCCGAGGTACCACTGTATTTGTTAAGAGCGGGACATTTTAAAAGGGGAGGACAGACATGTTGCGAACTGCCAGAAAACTCATTGGGGTTTGCTTGTGAGTAAATCCGTGTAGGATTGTGTCCTAAATTAGGGAAGCCATATACTCCCAAATAATTCTTGCAGAATGTACCTAATTTGTATTGTATTTTCTCATGTGAATTCAGCCTAAGTGAGCTACATGCTCAGACTCTACAAAGCCTGCCAAACGATGAAGCCAGCCAAAATAGCCAGCTGTCAGGCATTCATCAAATCTTGGACCATACCACATCTAAATCAGTAATGTCAGAAGAGTATTATTGCTGATCGATGAGTGGACAAAAGCAAAAGTAACTTAAAAAAAACCTTTGGGGTGAGAAAAAATGTGATGCCAATTTTATACATTAGTAATTGAGCAATTTATTATTATTTGTGCCTCACTGTTCTATTTATAGGATGTCTTCACAACAGGAGAGTTATAAAAACAAAAAACGCCGTATCCAAAAGTTTAAAACATATTAAAATGCTGCTGCAAATAAACTAAAATCTAGAGTGTAATGCAAAAAGCAGCAGCACCAAAGCTTTAAACATGAAGTCTGTGTTTGCCATCCATTTGGAACACACGGCAACAATCACATGGGGAAGACCTATATACATTGGTACCTTGGGTTACATACATTTCAGGTTACAGACTCCGCTAACCCAGAAATATTACCTCGGGTTAAGAACTTTGCTTCAGGATGAGAACAGAAATCGTGCTCTGGCGGCGCGGCAGCAGCAGGAGGCCCCATTAGCTAAAGTGGTGCTTCAGGTTAAGAACAGTTTCAGGTTAAGAACGGACCTCTGGAATGCATTAAGTACGTAACCCGAGGTACCAGTGTATGTCCAACCCAAATGTTCACAGCATTCACACATATACCTCAGCTATGTAGGTTGAAAGGCAAAATGAAAAGGCCAGCATCAAATAATTTAGAAAATAATTTATTTTATTAAGTGCACAGGCAATTCCCCATTTATGCAGGGACTACATTTTGAGGCTTGAAATGGATGCTCCTACAACGTTTCTTGCAGCTACTTCCTCTCCTGCTTCATTTACCTGGTGTGATTGTATTGCAATGACCAGATCATTGCAACCCACCACCGATCTTTTGGGTAGATCGGGTCCTCCCTTAAAGAGGGCACGTATTGCAGTGAGACCTGGAAACTGACACCCTGTATTGTGGGTGGGTACGATTGGTCAGCCACAACACCCGATTGGTAGGTCCCTCAAAGCTGGGTGCAATCTGGCCAAGGGGGCGCAATCCAAACGGTTCGAGGGACCTATTTATACCCATGCACGTGACCCAGAGCTTCCTCTTTCAGTGTGTGCATATGGAACACCTGCCCACCTCTCCCTACATTTAGGGCTTTGCGCTTGACCTTGCTATGCCATCGTGTGTCATCTGTCGTTGGGACAGGGGCATGGCAGGAATTTCCCCCACTTGGCTGATTGGCTGTTGCCATTTGGGTTTCGCCTGCTGCACAGCAAATCGTCACAATTTGTAAGGTTGTGGATAGGCTCTGGTTCAGGTGATAGCGATGGGAGAACACTCTTGCCATCCCTATGTGAAGGGTATTCCGTTAAAGGAATCCAGGGACTTGATGGTTTGGTCAACCCCTGAGAGGGGGTTGTGCCCATGCCTGAGTCCAGGGGGGGCATTTGGGTGGCGGAGATAGCCTGTTCCCGGCTTTCCGCTTATCCAGGTGTTCACCCTTGGCTGACCTATGCTGGTGCCCGGGGTCAGCGCTACCTGCATGGCAGGGAGCTAGTCGAACCAGAGCCTATGCAACCAGTCACTTTCTGTAATCAATAAAGTTGTGGCCGAAATTCTGCCAAAAACCAAAAGCAAAAATTTGAGTCAAGTGTGAATTTATTTAGGAGGGAGGTTTCTGGCTCTGAACACGCAAATGGTGCATATGTGTTGATGTGAAAGAAAGGTCAGTCGGGCAGATCCTCGGCTCAGGACCCGAGCGTTGGCTTCTTCTGCCTGTCTCCCATCAATGCTGGTCTGGTTATCAATAGCTTCACAAGATATATGGCCAGTATGAAATGTGACTGGGGATACTTTACTGTGATCAAATGAACAGGGCTGGTGCAGGGTAGCGTGTGGGGTGGGGAGAGCTGGGAGTTGCACCGCTCTATATCAGATGAGTTTTTGAAATAGAAGTGCAGTAAATCAAACGCTTGCTTTATGTGTGTCATTTTGGCTGCCATCTGTAATATAGGCGATGATTATTAATTCAACAGGAGATAGACTGCCAAGGTCACATTGTGGAGGCTTTTAAATACGCCCCTGATGGACAGCCTGCCCCCGTCGAAATGAATAGGCTGGCACCGCAGGAATGTTTTGAATATTTTATATCCAAACCGAGCTAAGTCGCACGAGGCCAAAGCCTACTTACAAGATGTGGAAACCAAGCCTTGTGAGGAATGGTTGAGGGAGCTGGGTATGTTTAGCCTGGGAAAAAGGAGACTGAGAGGAGATACGATAGCCTGCCATCTTGGAATATCTAAACGGCTGTCACATGGAGGATGGCACAAACCTGTTTTCTTCTGCTCCATCTTGAATAAAATGTTGGGGGAGGGGGGTTCCAGGTAAGCTCCACCCTGCATAATCGATCACAAGATGCGGCACATGCACACCATTGAAATGGCATTGCCCATCAACTTTGGGGGGCCCTGGCCCCTTCAGATATTTTATTGAGGAGGTGTAAGGACTTCTTACCCCAGGAGTTGGGTCCTATGGGAGGGTAGGACTTAAAACAATGACTTCAGGTTATAAGGAAATTCTGACTAAACTTCAAGAAGAACTTTTGGACAGTAAGAGCAGTTCAAAGTGGAAAAGACCCCCATGAGAAGTGGTGGACTCTCCTTCCTTGGAAGTTTTTAAGCAGAGGCTGGATGGCCATCTCTCATGGATGCTTTAGTTGATATTCTTGCATCACAGGGGGTTGGGCTAGGTGGCCTGTAGCGTACCTTCCAACTCAACAATTCTATGACCCTATCTTGTTAAAACCTTTTAGCAGGGAATATTGGGCAGAAAAGCAATGAGCATTCAGGAATTCCTAGATGGTTTCTCTCCGGTAGAAAACATCAGGTAGCTTAAGTCACTAAACTAGAGGTGGGGTTCACACCTTCTTTGATGCTGGCAACCCATCAATAAGGTCTCCTCAACCACAACCCACTTTTTGAGTATAAACTTTTCAATTTGGAAACCACAGAGCAGTGCCTTCCAATGAAGGAGAACCCAGGCAAATCGACATCAAGCAGTATTTTACGGCAAGGTTGGGAAACCTTAGGCCTGGGCTGAATGCAGACTTCCAGGCCTATCTGGTCCTCAGAACTATCCCAAGTCCATTCTCTCTCCCCAGACCACTCACCAGCCATGCTCCATGACCTCCTCAAATGTTTTTTGCCTGTCCAGAATGTGTCCTTGAACTCTTGCTGGCCTGGTGGGAGAAATATCTCTGTGTGTAGAGTTTTGCATGATGGGCTTGTAGCCTATTGTACAAAGGTAAGAGTTATATTCATTTTTCCTGCCCACTGTTACTTCCAGTCTCCACCCACTACACCTGGAATGTGGCCTCCAGGAGGGCAATATCTATTTCCTTTTGGGTTTTTGTATCTTGTATTGTTATCATTATTTAAAAAGCCTAATATGTGCATTGTGGCCGAGTCTCCACACGTTTATCATGTGAAGGTCTTGAATGACTATTTGCTCTGAAGTGGGCATGTAGCAATGTTAGCATATGATCATGATAAGTTTCTTTCCTTTCCACTGGAAACAAAATAGCTAGGTTCTGCTCTGGTGGGGAGTAAACAGAAGCAGGGCTGCAGCAATTGAGACCACCCACTGAAATTTGTACTCGTCTCCCCCACAAAAAGATACTAGTTATGATCAGATTTTCCAGAGTCAGGAAAAAGCTGGATCAAATATTTTAAAAACTAAAAAGAATGGGATGATATTTTGAGGATGACAATGCAGGATGCAACAAAACAAAACAAAACTTGTTGACAATAATTGACACCAATTCCAGAATAAACTCCCATCTGGAAAAAATACATTATTTTATGGTATTTTACATTTTATTATTCTATGGTATCTCATTACACGCTGCCTTGATATCTTCTATGTGGGGACGGTCCAGAAATATTTTTTATAAATAAAAATAAAATGAATGCATGTAGGAAGGTGTGTGTGTGTGTGTGTGTGTGTGAAGAGAAATTAATGATACAGTTCTCTTTCAAAATACACCTATTAAATACTACGTGGATGGTGCTAACTTGGTGGATAACTTGAATTCCCATCCTGCTGCGGAGGGTTACAGTAATTTTAATTGTATATATTGGAAGCTTGCCAGTGTTAAACATTTTTAACTGCTGCCACAAACGCAGAAGTGTTTCTTCCTCCTCCCTCCCCTCCCTCTAAGCATTCTTAGAGGGCTTCCACGAAAAACAGACCAATGGAAAGGTAATAAAGTAAGCTTGGCCTTTTGGAAAAAGGAAGGCCTGATTTATGTATGTTTGGTACATGGCTGATGCAAGGTTTAGTAATTCATGAACTCCACTCCCCCCTCCACCAGCCCTTTCCTTGTCCATGTGGCCTCCTCGTGCCTCCAAAGAAAACAAAGGGTTCCCAGCTAGCAGATTCTGGCTGCACATAAACTGTACATTTAAGGCACATTTAAAGCACAGGGTTCAACTCCCCCAGAGCTAGAATTCCCAGAACTTTTAACAAACTCCAGTTCCCAGGATTCTTTGTGGGTGAGTGGGGGGAGATGTGCTTTAAATGGATGGGGCTGGATACAACTGAATAGTTACACTAGTGGGAACAAGCACAAAGAGTCAGATTAGGGTAACAAGGCTTCTCCCCACTTTTATTCCCCTGAGAGGCACCACATACCCTGGGGTAGCTCTGGGTGGTGGTCCGGAGAATGTGATCTTCAACACCCTGCTAAGACAACTGAAAAGTGAACATGTTTCAGATGGACATAGGAAGCTGCCTTAAATCTTAATGGTAGAATATCTGCAGCTACAGGAAGCGACAGGAAGAGTAAGAGGCCAGCCAAAACAAAAAGTCTACAAGGATTGGAGAATCTTTAAAGAATCTTTAGAAAACTATGGAATAAAAGGAAACATCTTGGCAGAATTAGACTGATCCCTGTATTGTATAAATATAAGTTTGTAGGGAGGTAAAAAGAAATTATCTAAGAAATATGTAACTGTGCAGTATAAAGTAATGGATAGACAAAGTACAGTGAGATTAATTGGAAGTCAGTTTAAAATTTCTCTTCCATAAATGTTATAATTGTGTTCAATACCAGGAATATAAAGGTAAAGGTAAAGGTACCCCTGCCCGAACGGGCCAGTCTTGACAGACTCTGGGGTTTGTGCGCCCATCTCACATCTATAGGCCGGGGGCCAGCGCTGTCCGGAGACACTTCTGGGTCACGTGGCCAGCGTGACAAAGCTGCATCTGGCGAGCCAGCGCAGCACACGGAACGCCGTTTACCTTCCCGCTGGTAAGCGGTACCTATTTATCTACTTGCACCCGGGGGTGCTTTCGAACTGCTAGGTTGGCAGGCGCTGGGACCGAGCAGCGGGAGCGCACCCCGCCGCGGGGATTCGAACCGCCGACCTTTCGATCGGCAAGCCCTAGGCGCTGAGGCTTTTACCCACAGCGCCACCCGCGTCCCACCAGGAATATATATGATGATAATTATATTAATCTTCTTATATCTTATAGTGTGGTGGTTTGTTTGATTTTTCTCTTATTTGTTTGTTTGATTGTATGCTTGTTTACTTGTATGTACGTCTGTTTTTCGTAAATGTATTTATTTTAAATTAATAAAGATCTAAAATAGGAAGCTGCCTTATACCAAATCAGACCTATTGGGACAGTGGTGGACCTTGGAGTCTCAAATTTCAGCAGTGCCCTGTACAACACCAAAATTGGGTGCTCCCCTGCCTCTCACCTGCCATTCTGCATCATAGTTGTGACATCCCCTGTGGCGTCGCTGAGGTTTTGTGCCCAGTGTGCCTGAACAGGTTTTGCCCCTCCCCCCTATATCTGCCTCTGATTGGGTCCATCTAGGTCACTCTTGTCTCTGCAGACAGGAGTGATGTCTTGCTCTACCTGAAGCTGCCAAGGATTCAACCTGTGGACTTCTGTCTATAATTCATGTATTCCATCTCTGACTAATGGCTCTTTGCTTGTGTCTGTCATTAAGCGCATGGCAACCTACTGTACATGTCCAGCTCCATCAACTCCAACTGCCCGAAGGCCTCCTGTTCCCTGAAACAATTTCACTCTTTCTTCCTTGCAGTCCCTTATGCCTGGAACTCCTGTCAACATAGCTCTCTGAAGCCACTTATTTCCTTTAAACACCTCCTTAAAACCCACCTTAGGGGCTATGGGAACGATAGTAGAGGAAAATCAACTGTAGGTGATCTCCAGCAAAAGTCACCGTTGGAATAGATCCACTGAGACCAATGGACCTACTCTGGGCCTGAGAAACATTGGCTATCACCCATATTCTTCCTCATCTATCCCTGCTTCTATTTCCTCTGTCTATTTTGGACTTGTTCACAACTTGGGGCAGGGAATCCAAGTCTTATGAGGAACAGTTGAAGGAGCTGGGTATGTTTAGCCTGTAAAAGAAGAGACTGAGAGGAGATACGATAGTCACCATCAAATATCTCAAGGGCTGTCACATGGAAGAGGGAGCAAGCTTGTTTTCTCCTGCTCTGGAGGGCAGGAGTCAAACCAATGGCTTCAAGTTACAAGAAAGGAGATTCCGACTTAACACCAGGAAGAACTTTCTGAGAGCAAGAGCTTTTTTTGATAGTGGAATGGTCCCCCTCGGGAGGTTGTGGACTCTTCTTCCTTGGAGCTTTTTACAGCATAGGTTGGGTGCCCACCTGTCATGGATGCTTTAGCTGAGATTCCTGCATTGCAGGGTATCGGATTAGATTACCTTTGGGCATCCCTTCCAACTCTACGAAGCTGGAGTTCTATGATAATCTGTCAAAACCACTCTTTTCTGTGTTCAGGGCAGCTGTGTACCAGCTCCATCTGGTACATAGGCTGAGACCCTATCTGCCCGCAGACTGTCTCGCCAGAGTGGTGCATGCTCTGGTTATCTCCTGCTTGGACTACTGCAATGCGCTCTACGTGGGGCTAACTTTGAAGGTGACCCGGAAACTACAACTAATCCAGAATGCGGCAGCTAGACTGGTGACTGGGAGTGGCCACCGAGACCATATAACACTGGTCCTGAAAGACCTACATTGGCTCCCAGTACTTTTCCAAGCACAATTGAAAGTGTTGGTGCTGACCTTTAAAGCCCTAAACGGCCTCGGTCCAGTATATCTGAAGGAGTGTCTCCACCCCCATCGTTCTACCCAGACACTGAGGTCCAGCTCTGAGGGCCTTCTGGCGGTTCCCTCACTGTGAGAAGTGAGGTTACAGGGAACCAGGCAGAGGGCCTTCTCAGTAGTGGTGCCAGCCCTGTGGAACACCCTCCCATCAGATGTCAAGGAAATAAACAACTACCTGACTTTTAGAAGACATCTGAAGGCAGTCCTGTTTAGGGAAGTTTTTTAATGTTTGATGTTTTATCACATTTTCAATATTCTGTTGGGAGCTGCCCGGAGTGGGTGGGGAAACCCAGCCAGATGGGCGGGGTATAAATTTATTATTATTATTATTATTATTATTATTATTATTATTATTATTATTATTATTATTTTCTAAAGATTCAAGCAAGTTAGTTTCATCCGTAATCTGGAGGTTTTGTGCATAGCTGAGATGATGATGATGATGCCACCATATTGCCTTTAGGAGATAATATTAAACGTAGAATAAAGTTCCAGTCTTTTAAGCGGGTGGCGCTGTGGGTTAAACCACAGAGCCTAGGACTTGCCAATCAGAAGGTTGGCGGTTCGAATCCCCGTGATGGGGTGAGCTCCCGTTGTTCGTCCCTGCTCCTGCCAACCTAGCAGTTTAAAAGCATGTCAAAGTGCAAGTAGATAAATAGGGACTGCTCCGGCGGGAAGGTAAACGGCGTTTCTGTGTGCTGCTCTGGTTCACCAGAAGTGGCTTCATCATGCTGGCCACATGACCCGGAAGCTGTACGCCAGCTCCCTCGGCCAGTAAAGCGAGATGAGCGCCGCAACCCCAGAGTCGGTCACGACTGGACCTAATGGTCAGGGGTCCCTTTACCTTTACCTTAAAATTCCAGAATGCCTTCCACTGTGGACTCATGGTGTGGTTGTAAAAAGGTGTGCTCATGCAGTGCTCTTGATCCAGGTTCTTTGCACAGACACTATCATGTTCATTGCTCCTCAACCTCCAAATTATGGCTGAAACTTATCTGGAGGAGTCTTGACTGGATTCAGTGGAATCTTTTGCCAAACTGCATCATAAAGGAGAGGTTGCATAATGGCTCCTGAGGCATCCCCTGGGGTTACAACATGCTTTGATATAGGAAACTTCCAGCTGTTTGCTCTTTAAGCTTAATTAGAACTGGATTTTTGTGGTGGAAAAGGACATATAATGATAAAGTGTTTGTTGTAACTTATTTTTGGTCGCTATATAAAAACCAATAAAAACTCCCTTTCTTTCAATGAAAACAGAAATGTTGTTGAAAGCAACATCCCAACACTTTTTATAAAATTGGTTTGGAACCCCACATACTTGATTCTTTCTTGTAAATATTTGTGGTTCTGAATTTTTGGCAGACGTAGCTTGACTTATGTGTCTTGTTCCAAGAAACACAAAGTTTTTGGTGCAAGGAATCTTAGAGAGTGCATTAAATATAATTGCACAGCAGCCAGCAAAAATGATCGTTGATGAACATATTGAATTTGTTTTAAGCTCTACTGGAATGTTAAAGGTTTGCCTGGTGAAGATTCCCAGAAATTAACATGATTTACCATCGGGGCTTCCTTTGGTTTTGATCCTGCTGTAGGATGATGTGTTTTCCCTAATAGCGCAGAATCTCTCGTTAAGTTCAGGAAACAGGATATAAGGGTAAGTCAGTTGAGCCAATTTATGGGCATAATAAAACAACTCCTATTACCTTTGGCAGTCAAGGCAAGACAAGGTGAAACACAGTGTTGTAAAGTTATTATGACAAAAGAATTTAGTATTTACCTGACAAAATCGAGTAAAAATACTGCATGTATTTCTGAAGCAGCATTTCAGGCATTATGAGGTAAAATTAATAGCAGTAGTCTATCATTTGTCCTGTTGTACAGGGATATTTCAGAGTTCACTCAAAGCCAGAAATGTCTGCTATTAAATCATTACAAACTACAAGGCTTTTTTTAAAAAGTGTTTCCTAATGTCTGCTCAATGTCTGCTTTTGGCTGAACCAAGCCAGGGGTGTTAACAGCTGGGGCACCCTCTCTATCCTCTCCCCCCATCTATTCTGCTTCTAAATTAAAAACAAATTTAGAAGCAGAATAGATGTTTTGTCTATTGAAAACTTGTTCATTGTAGGGAAGGCAATTGGCAGCGTACACAGCTGCTCTCGACAGTAATTAGGCTTCAGAAGTTAGGGGCAGAGGGAACAAGGAAACAGAATCCGAACTGACCAAATATGGTTCATTTTGTGCGCTAGTGGGACGGTTTGAATTCTGCACACGCCAGTCAAAGCCTTTTGTGCACATAGGAGTGGAAGAATCACAAAAGAAGCAGTGCGGTATAGCAGTTAGGGTGCTGGACTAGGACACAGAAGACCGGGCTTCAAATCGCCATTGAGGCCTGAAGCTCACTGGACGTACTTGGGCGAGTCATCCTCTTCTCTCTGCAAAGCCTACCTCACAGGGCTGTTGTAGGCTAAAACAGGGGTGGGGGCAAGCATGTGTGCTAACTTGCGCTTCTCATACGGAAAGGCAGGAAGTCAATGTAATACAGTGGTACCTCGCAAGACGAATGCCTCGCAAGACGAAAAACGCGCAAGACGAAAGAGTTTTCCGTTTTTTGAGTCGTTCCGCAAGACGAATTTCCCTATGGGCTTGCTTCGCAAGACAAAACGTCTTGTGAGTTCTTGTGAGTTTGTTTCCTTTTTCTTAAAGCCGCTAAGCCGCTAATAGCCGTGCTTCGCAAGACGAAAAAACCGCAAGACGAAGAGACTCGCGGAACGGATTAATTTCGTCTTGCGAGTCACCACTGTAAATGCATGCCGCTATGCTAAGCGTTCCGTGTGCTGCGCTGGCTCGCCAGATGCAGCTTTGTCACGCTGGCCACGTGACCCGGAAGTGTCTCCGGACAGCGCTGGCCCCCGGCCTATAGATGTGAGATGGGCGCACAAACCCCAGAGTCTGTCAAGACTGGCCCGTTCGGGCAGGGGTACCTTTACCTTTACCTTTACCTATGCTAAGTCTTGCAATAGACTCAGTGGAAAGGCCATAGCTGATTACGTAGAATCACCAACAAAGCATTTTCATACAGAAAACTGCTGGCACTTGTTACAGAGTTTCCCCATGAAAAAGCTTGGTTGCCAGTTCTCACCTCTCCATCATTTTGATCTCTTTAATTTCGCTGTCAGTTTTGCCATTTCTGCAATAGCCCATTATTTTCAAAAGCTTCTCCTCCGTCTCTTCTTTCCATTTCTGTGCATGTAATATTCCAACTGCTGTTGTCACATACATAAATAGTTTAATCATCTTCTTTGGAAGCCAATTGTTTAGCTTTCTTAGAAGGCCTGTGATCCTGCCGTTATGCGGAATGTGATGACCAACTCAGGAAGCTGATTTTAGGTGCCACAAAAGGCAGATAATCGTTACTCGTTTAATTGATTGTTGTATTTGTACTGCCAGGGAGGTGGTCAGAATTAGGGGTGGGGGAGAAATCTGATTCATTCCGAATTTAGAGGCGCACCTTACTCAATTCCCATTTTCCACAGCAATTCATGAATCAGAACACCTCCGTCCTTAGAAATTTTGCTGTGCCATTTTCCAATCAAGAAATGCATACACTAGGCTATAGTATGCAATGAAATGCACGTGTCTGTGAAAATGGCATGCAAAAATGCATAGTATTAGGACAAACTGCTATGCAAAAATGTGTACATTACGCAAAATTGTTAGACTAGATGTTAGACTAGATCATCCAGCAGGCTGTTTTGATGTTCTTAGGTTGGTCCTGGGTGAATATCCCTGGAGAGCGTGTTCCCCCAAGATAGTCTTTCTCTGGTCTCCACCTGCCTTGCCTGACAGCATGGACACCTAGAGTAGGCTCTTCACTTTTGCCACTTTGAAGCCTTCTAGAAAGCAGCAGGGAGAAAGGGGATACAACAGAGTGAAGAAAGAGGAGTCAAAAACTCTTATGAGTTGTGAAAATAAGAAAACAATCTCCTTAGGGAACAACCTCCTCAGTTTCCCCTGACCTCCTTACAAGGAGCAAAATACAAAATGTGCTAAGGTCCAAAGCCTTAGCTTTTGTTCAAATGCTCAAATTCAAATGCAGGTTTGTTTCAAAAGGTAAATCAATCCACACGCCTTACCTATCAAATTTCACAATTCCTTTGCCTATTGCTTACCAGCTGTCGACCCTTGTGCCAGAGCGGGATAATTGCATCATGGACCAGTTTAGCGAAGGGTTGAGAAACCAAGGAAGAACTGCAGGGACCGTACATCTGTTGCAGAAGCTAAATGGAATGATAATATGGATGGCCTTAGTAATTTATTTAGCGGACCAGAATTTACCATGGGAATGGAGATTTAGTTTGTTATTTGGATGTCCTCAATGCTGCCTTCATTAGCTACACATTGTAGCTGAGGGCGGTTGGCATGTTCCTTGCCATTTCAAAACACATTCTCTGCCCTGTTGCCTTTTGCGGACTTCATGCGCTGTGTTCACATGGATCACACAGGGCTTGAGATGGCTTACGTAGGTGTCCCCTTTTCAGATGTCAACACAACGTGTGCGCATCGTGGGGCGAATCCGACAAAGTCATTGTACATGTAGGATGACTTCTGCTCATGCGGTGATGGGACTTTCCTTCCTGCATATCTGCCATGATGGATTCAGTGAAGTAGATTTTAAAAGGTGAATTGAATCCCTGCGGCATTAGGGCAAATTACAGCTCTGCACCTGCTGCCCTTCAGTGAAGATGAGGATTCTTAGTTTCTTGTCAATTTTAGCTTTGGCTCCAGTTCCTTCTTCTAGCACAGGGTCTGTTTTGGATGGATCCCATCTTTTGCTTCCCTAAAATGGGCAGGGAACCTGAGGCCCTCCAGATGTTGTTAGACTGCAGCTCCCACCAGCCCTAAACAGCCTGGCCAGTTGTCAGGCATGAAGAAGAAGAAGAAGAAGAAGAAGAAGAAGAAGAAGAAGAAGAAGAAGAAGAAGAGTAGTAGTAGTAGTAGTAGTAGTAGTAGTAGTAGTAGTAGTAGTAGTTTGGATTTGATATCCTGCTTTATCACTACCCGAAGGAGTCTCAAAGCGGCTAACATTCTCCTTTCCCTTCCTCCCCCACAGCAAACACTCTGTGAGGTGAGTGGGGCTGAGAGACTTCAGAGAAGTGTGACTGGCCCAAGGTCACCCAGCAGCTGCATGTGGAGGAGTGGGGACGCGAACCCGGTTCCCCAGATTACAAATCTACCGCTCCTAACCACTGTACCACTCTGATGGGAGTTGTAGTCCAGCGACAACTAGAGGCCTACAGGCAAGCCACCCAGATAAATAAAGCAAGATGATCGGGGTTTGTTGTTGTTGTTGTTGTTGTTATTGTTGTTGTGATTTATCGCCATTCTTGGTGACCCTAGCCATGCAAAGGGTAGAAAACCCACAAAAAAATATACATTTGTTTTACTTTAAAGAGCTGGCAAACCAAATTCTGCAAAGCCACAGAAACCTTTTAACAGATGCATTTGTGGCTGTTTTGCAGAGCTGGAAGGTCTGGCAGAGGATTTCGTTTCTCTTGCCAGGCTTCTGTTGTAAAACTAGGCAGAGGGAACATGCTGAAAGGATTAATCTGGACGCTACTTATTGGCAGACCAGTCCCGTGGATTTCATCGGGGTACTCTCGGTGGTTTGAAATTTGCATTTTAAATTAATGCGACTTGTCTGGTTTAATTCTATAATTGCCATTAAGGAAAAAAACAAAAAAACCCCTTCATTTTTCTAGGCGCTAAATACAGTTCTAGGGGAACTGGTTTTGCCCACTGGTCACTTTGCCAAATTTTATTTGCCTTGGCACAAAAATCCCCACAGACTTTTGCACTGCATAATTGCTCATCATGCATTCAAGGCGGGTGGGCAGAGAGAGAGCACTTTGCACTTCATATGTTACTGTAATACCTTTTCTGACAATGTAAGGGCCAAACTTTAATTGCATAGCAAACAGCTACATCTGTGTTTTGTCTTTCTTTCCCTCTCTGGGGGAGTAGTGACTATTATCTGGGGGGCTGCAGCATCCAGGGAAGAGTGGCTATGCCATACCCTCCGACATCTCTTCGATGAAAATAGGGACATCCTATTCCATAATAAAAATAAAAGTAATGGTTTCATTATTTATACCCCATCCATCTGACTGCATTGCCCCAGCCACTCTGGGTACCTTCCAACATATATATAAAAACATAACAAAACATTAAACATTAAAAAAAACATTCCCTATACAGGGCTGCCTTCAGATGTCTTCTAATGGTTGTATAGTTACTGATCTCCTTGGCTCAGGGGTCCACATAACTCTATACCCTCCAACATATCTCTGATGAAAATAGGGACATCCTAAAGAAAAGCGGGACATTTTGTGATCAAATCAGAAACTGGGACAGCTTCTGTAAATCTGGGAATGTTCCTGGAAAATTGGAGGGTCTGCTTTCCCTCCTTGCACACAATCTCATGCAAAAATTTCCTGTTAAGTTGTGGGTGAACATATCAGACGACACAGTGGTTCTTCAAACAGCTCTTGTTTATTCACAGGCCAGGACAGAACTGAACTGAAGGGTTCAGTCAGCCTGCTTATATAGAGCTTCAGTACAATGTAACTGTAACAATTTTCTAAAACTATCCAATCACTCAACGTCACTTTCAATCCCTTATTTGCATAACTATCTACAGTATCCCCCTGCTGGCCCAGGGTGAGAACTGCAGTACATAACATTTCCCATTGAATAGCTATGAGGCCTCAGAGCCTCACAGGGTGGGATTTTGCTTGGGAATGTGGGAACAGATGCATTCATACAAGGTATGCAATATATGCCTAAGCGTAGTTAGGTGTATTCTACTCTCACTGTCTTGGGCTAGTATCCAACCAAATAACTGCAGAGGCAGAACAACTTCCCCTTGCCCAATGGGACTTTCTTCTCTCTCCTCCCCTGTGTTCCCAAAACTTCTCTGGAGGGTTGGGGTAACCAAGAAAATTACATGGCGGAATCATTTGCTTTAAACTCAAAATAACACAAGCCTGCCCCACAACACTAGAGAGGTTTTCCTACATTTTATTGATTCTCCACATACAAGTGGGCCAACCACCATGACACATTTTAGGCATTGGTTGGTTGGTTTCTTCTGGCTTCCGTGGTACGAATGTGTTCAATTCATTTTGTTGCACCAACTCTTGGTTCCTGTGACTGTCAGTGTGGTTTTGTGAAATTATCCTTTTAAAGAGAGTGTTCCCATGACAATCTGGAACTTGGCTAAGAACTGCTGGGGAAAGCCAGTAGTGTGAATCTATGCTGTATGCGTGATCCAGCCTTCAGTCACCTCCTGACAATTCTCCAAAATGGATTCTTGTGGTGCGTTGGGGAATGCTTTTCTGTACATACAAGATTTGTGATGGATTGAGAAATGCCACGCAAACACATAGCTTCTGGAGCTATGCCTGAGCTTCCGATTGCTGGATTGAGAACTAGGAGTGTATTTCTGGTTATGGTGGTCAGAGACAATATGTGTGCTTAGGTCTTCTCTCCATAGCGGGGAATCTCAAGCCAATGAGAATTGTCCTCACATGGAGAGATATATGTATGTTCATCCCTACTTGCATAGGGCCGCTTCACATGGTCACCAAACATATAACACATGAGGGGGTGGTGGGCATCATCAATGGAATAGGGCAGGCTGGTGCAATGCCAGAAACACCTCACATCTGCATTCAGAGTGAAGGGTTTCACGTGAACCCCTGTAGCATCAGCCATCTTGACGTTTTGGCAGGCGTACATGCAGGACCGAGATCCTAATAATATACTGTATGAGCTAGTTGTGGTTCAGGAGCATTTCATAATAAAAAGTTGGCTGATTTATCTGTCGCATTTGAATCTCACACTCCCTGCAGGGTGCTCCAACATGCTAGGTTACATTAGTAAGGATGGTTGAATCTTTTCGATTTTATTTTCTCTCAGTTCAGTTCACAATTCCCCATTGGTTAGCATAAAAAAACACCTTCATTGAAAATGACATTTAGTATACATTTCTCTAAATTAACAGAGTTTTGCAAGCCATTTCCCCCCATATGGAGCATTTTTACAAACATACGCATTTTTAAGGCACACTTTCGTATAATACACCCATATCTGTACACGTTTGTTGGTTGGAGAGCAGCGTTACAGTCATACCTCGGGTTACAGCCACTTCAGGTTGCGTTTTTTTGGCTTACGGACCGCCGAAATCCGGAAGTACCGGAACGGGTTACTTCTGGGTTTTGAGGGTTGTGCATGCGCAGAAGCACTAAATCGTGCTTTGTGCATGCGCAGAACGCCAAATCGCAACCCACGTGTGCACAAACGCGGGTTGCGAACGCTGCGGGTTGCGAACATGCATCCCGCACGAATTACATTCACAACCCGAGCGTCCACTGTACACAACATTTGGAGAAGCATGAATTTCAACAGGTAGCTGCATTTTGCTTCATGTAATAGTTCAGGAAATGTGAACCACTTTGTCCCAACATGTGAACTAAACCAAATCCCCCCCCCCATCCTAGCTAAGAGATGGTGAGCTGTAGCCATTGTTACTTCTAACTGGAGCAGACACATTGAAATAAGTGGGCCTAAGTTGGTCATGAACTTCAATGGGGTTTAATGTTGGATGCATGAAGATTTGAATTTGGGGAGCCCATGTACAAACTCAGAGGTCTAGTCAGCAGATGTGTGTGTGTATCAGAAAGAGAAAGAATGGGAAACCTTGTAATAAGGAGCACCTGCTTTTCACAGAAGGCTTTACTGCTTCCTTTCTCCAGCCAGCTCTAAACCATTGCGCTAAACCATTTCAACGTTGTTTTCTTAATACTTCATATAGGAAAGCTTGGCAGCTCATAAACAGATCTCGGTTTACTGAAAACTGCTTACCTGCTTCACTTCCAGCCCCTCCTCCCAGTTACCCATACATAACTTTTGTTGGAATCATTTGGGACTGAAATTTACCCTACACAAGAAAGCATCAGGGAAGGCTGGTATTTTTCCGTTTCAGCGAGACAAGCTACCGGAAGATTCAGTGCGAGGACCCACAAGCTACAGAGCTATCACAGCAGGAAAAGTCAGTGTGTGTTTTGTTGGAGATGACTAGCAGCAGCAGTGGTTGCAAAGGAAGTCTGCAATGATGAAGGAGCTTTGGATCATCCCAGGGCCGGCCCACCCATAAGACAACTTGAGGCGACTGCCTCAGGAGGCAAGATCCACTGGAGCAGCAGATCCCAGTGTCCATCGTTCTTTCCCTGTTTGTTCTTGATATAGATCTTCCCTCACCCCTTCTACCGTGGCAGTAGTCTGCCTAAGGTGCCAAAACATTTTCAGCCAACCCTTGATCTCCCTCTGCAACCAGAGGGAGGAAATTTTACTGAACTGCATAAAGGACTGAACCCCATTGATTGTTTGTAGTGTGTTACTTCGTCATTTTGTAATGTTTATCTTAATGTAACTCAGGGGTTAGCAAACTTTTTCAGCAGGGGGGCCGGTCCACTGTCCCTCAGAACTTGGGAGGGGGGGCAGACTATTATTTTTTTTGGGGGGGGGAAATTGAATGAATTCCTATGCCCCACAAATAATCCAGAGATGCATTTTAAATAAAATGACACATTCTACTCATGTAAAAACACGCTGATTCCCGGAGCATCTGCGGACCAGATTTAGAAGACGATTGGGCAGGATCCAGTCCCCGGGCCTTAGTCTGCCTACCCATGATGTAACTAGCATTTAAGATGTTCTACAGTTCCCTACCAGAGAGGAATGGCAAACTAAGCTGTTGGACTACGTCAAAATGGCAAAGCTGACTGGAAAGCACCAAGAAGACAAAAACTTCAATAAAGAATGGGGAAAAAATTATAATTTATTTAGGAGACCACTGTAAGCAGATGAAAACATTAGCAGGATTTTAATCTCACTTGTAATGTAACAAACACTATGGATGATATAGATGATGCAAAATATAGATTATGAAATAATGTGCAGTTGAAAATGTTGACAATAGAACCTAGGGAGGGGAGGAGGGGAAGTCTTGAGATTCAGAGAAATCTCTTTTTTTGATATTTATTTGGTATTGTTATAAACTTATATTTGTAAAATCAAATAAAAATTATTATTATCATTATTTTTAAAAAAGATGTTATGCAGTAAAGCATCAAGCTCATTCTTGTGGTGGAAATAATTCATTTAAGGTCCAGATCCGGGATTCCACTGAACAACTCTAACATGCATGCAAAGCTTTGCATGAGCAGAAGATATTTTTACTCACTTGAATGTGTATCTGAAGAAGTGTGCATGCACACGAAAGCTCATACCAAGAACTAACTCAGTTGGTCTTTAAGGTGCTACTGAAATGAATTTTTTTATTTTGACTATGGCAGACCAACACGGCTACCTATCTGTAATTGAATGTACCTTGTTGCTCACAGAGGTGCCATCTCCTAGGGCAGAGCCCTTGTGGCCCCCACAATGTCCAGAAGTGGAGGAGGAGGCCAAGGGTGGAGCTGAGTGTGGCCCCAGGCTGGATCCTGCTCCTCCTCCTACTCCAGTGTGGTGTAGTGGTTAAGAGCAGTGGACTCGTAATCTGGTGAACCGGGTTCGCTTCCCTGCTCCTCCACATGCAGCTGCTGGGTGACCTTGGGCTAGTCACACTTCTCTGAAGTCTCTCAGCCCCACTCACCTCACAGAGTGTTTGTTGTGGGGGAGGAAGGGAAAGGAGATGGTAAGCCGCTTTGAGACTCCTTCGGGTAGTGATAAAGCGGGATATCAAATCCAAACTCTTCTTCTCCTCCTCCTTCTCCTGCAGTGAAGGGAAAGGAGGCAAGAAGCAGACCCAGCCCAGTGTCAATGGCAGGAAGAGGAAGAGGAGGAGCCACAGTTATTGGAGCTGTGCTGCCACCATGCTGCTGCCATGTTCAGCTCCGCCCCTGGCTCCTCCGACATCCTGATGTAATGTGCAGCACCCGTTCTTCTTCAGAAGCTGGTGCCTCTGGTTGCTGCTGCTTGCGTTGAGGTGTCTGTGTTTAGAGTCCTGCTGAATTTTCCGTTGTGGAGAATTTGTCTTCCATTTGCAGTAATTCAAAGGGACTGGGGGAGGGGAGTTCTCTTCCAATTGAAATATGGCGTGCATGAAATCAAAGAAACCCAACTCACTGCCCAAATGTAATATGGAAGACTCGGTAATACAAAACAAAAGGAAGTCTCGATCCAGCTCCCATTAAAAGCCTAATTTGATTTCTGTGGGAGCAGACTTATGTCCTAGCCAAAAATGATGGAAAACAGGAGGGCTGAGTCTATAGGGACCTACAGCTGAAAAACATTATGAGCATGTGGGCAGCTACACAGGTGTTATAAAACTGCTGGTGTTGAGGGACGATTTGATTAGCTAATTACCCTTGTAAAGGAGCAACTGAATCTGCGCGAAAACTCCCTCGGATGAAACCTCATCATGTCATTCTAGCTTAAAATTATCTCTCCAGAAATTGCAGTTAAAAATAATTGGAGATTTTGAAAGAAAATCCACTTCATTAATACTACCAAAAAAGAAAGAGAGAGAGAGGGAAAAAAAGTCAACTTTTTGAATTCCTCCCTGGTGGTCTAATATTATTAAATTCCTCCTTTGTTTTTTGGTTCCCCGCCTCCGCCCCCCCTTACCTTAGTTTATTGGAGAGAGAAAAAACAATTATCTGTAAACGTAATTTTAAATGCATGGTAATAAAAATAAATGGCACAGCTCTGCTGCTGCTCACCTAAATCTTCTTCCCTGGTGGTCTGGTGGTATTAAATAATCTCTACCACATGTATTCATCATTTGCTGACAGGCAAAGAAAAAGTCCTCCTTTACCTTTTATTGTCCACCAGATGAATACAATGTAAAGTAAAATAAGTGGGATGGATGTTAGGGAGGGATACTTCAAGTCAAGAAAACCTCAGAGACCCTCCCTCCCTTCTACGGCATTTTTCCTTTTGATAATTGAATGGCTGTCGTAAATATAGAATGGCATTCACAGTTTACAGGCTACGGGGCGTTTTTTGTGTGCGCGCATTGTGTGCGCACCACGTCGCAAGGCTTGCTACCTCCACTCCCGGAAACAAATTAAATGGAGCGATGAGCATTTTCCAAAATGCTACTGGATGGTTTTTCAACACCCTGCTGCTGTTTTTGCAGGGTTGCCTTTTCACAAGCCTCCATTCCGCAGCCTCAGTATCTGCACTGCACCGGGGATAGGATTGCCAGGCTGCAAACTAGAGAATGTGTTTATGCCGCTATATACCCTGATGCATTGGAAGCGGAGGCAGCTGTAGCTTCTCCCATCTGTTTCTTTCTCAGTTCTGTTATTTCACACACACACCCCTCCAATGTGTGACACACCTGGATTGCTTTTTTGCTTGTGCAGATGGGGAAGAGGACATGTGGCAAGGCTGAGGAAGGAACAGGATGGTGAACTGGAGAATTTAAAAGCATGTTCTCCAGGTTGCGAGCTGGTCATCCTACTGGGATGACTCAAAGCACATTCTCCTCCAGATGAGTGGAACAGGCTATGGCTGCAATGCGTAGAGCAGCTTGCTATGTGAATCACAGCCATTGCCTGCACATTTCCTACTGGGCATTTGTGGGGACATAGAGGAACTTCATGAGAAAGTGGCAATTCACTTAGCAAACAAAGATGTATAAGACTGAATCAGATAAGTGCTGGAGATACAATGAGGTTGAGGGAACGCTCTTTCATATGTGGTGGACCTGTAAAAGGGTAAAAAAGTACAGTGGTACCTCTGGTTATGAACTTAATTTGTTCCGGAGGTCCGTTCTCAACCTGAAACCATTCTTAACCTGAGGTACCATTTTAGCTAGTGGGGCCTCCTGCTGCCACCAGTGCACGATTTCTGTTCTCATCCTGAGGTAAAGTTCTTAACCCGAGGTACTACTTTCGGGTTAGCGGAGTCTGTAACCCGAAGTGTTTGTAACCTGAGGTACCACTGTATTGGGAAATAATTCATAATGAATTGAAAAAAATGTTTAAAAGTAATTCAGAAGGAAATTCCCAGGTGTCAAAAAAATTATCTATGTATGCCACTACTGCAGCACATGCCTTGTTAGCCCCAAAATGGAAAACAAGCGAGGTCCCAACTAAAGAAGAATGGCAACTTAAGCTGATGGAATATGCACAGATTGCGGACCTAACATATAGAATAAGAGAGCAAGAAGAACTTACGTTTAGAGAAGATTAGAAAATGTTTATTGAATATATGGGGGGAAATTGCATACACTTGAAAACGGTGGCAGCATTAAGATAAATTCAACAGTGTAAGTAAGTTTGATGGGTGTAATAATGGAATACTGAATGGTTGAGTTTATGTAAAATATGCAGGGATTTATGATATGCAAAATGAACCATGGAAAGAGAAGAAGAGAAGTCATTGGTATTTTAAGGATGTTTAAATGAGTATTCTAAATTGTAAAACAGAAAATTAAATAAAAATTATATACATATAAAAGAGAAAGTGGTAATTCACATAGCAAGCAAACTGTGTTACAGAGGCCCTCAAACTGGGCGCATGAAGTGCAGAAGCTCAAAGTCTTGTTATTCAAGGACCGTGCAAGGTGCATGGTCAGATAACTGAATATAAGAAGCTGCCTTATGAGAAGTCAAATCACTGGTCCATCTAGCACAGTATTGTTTACACCCGGTGTGGGGAACCTTTGGTTGCTGAACTGCAACTCCCATCAGTCAATAGCCAACAACCCGGGAAGATGCAAGTTTAAGTTCAGCAACAACTGGAAGGTCAAAGGTTCTCCACACCTTATGCACTGACAGCAGATCTTCAGAGTCCAGCACAAACACTTCCTAGCTTAAACTAAAAAAGCTGGAGATTGAATTTCTTCAAGCAGTGGACATCTATTTCAAAAAGTGAAAGCCTGGACACAAGTTGTCCAGCTTTTTAAAGGAAATCTGCCCAAATATAAACTTCTGACAAGGGTTGTCATAGGTCCAGATTCTCCTGGACACTTAAGCGATTTCTGGCCAGGCACTGTTACAGATGGCTGAATATCATCTATGTCCAGGAAATTCCAGACATATGGCAACCCTAATATATTGTAAATCATCACAAGCTATTTATTATTCATGAAAATTCCTCGGAGGTAAACAATAGGTATGCAAGTGCCCACAATATATTTGCATATAGTTATTCCTGATTTATGTTCTGGATCCATCTCAGAACCACGTCAGGACCTGTGCAAACACAGAGAGCGAAAAGAGAGAGAGAGCCAGTTACGGGATATACTTTTGATTCCATGATTCTGCAAAATCCTGGTCACTCAAAAAGATAATAATACAAGAGACTGTTAATCTCAGAGTTGTGGGCTGGAGCTCCATATTGGGCAACAAGAATCCTGCACTGCAGGGAGTTGGACGAGATGACCCCCCCATGGTCCCTTCCAACTCTACAATTCTATGATTCTATGAAATGCATAAAATAGCGTGATATGCTGTGTTCCATCCAAGCACTTTGGTGATGCCATGGTTGTTGCTCTTGTCAGTGCTCGCCCGCCCCAGTAAAACAGGTACTGGTATTGACCATGAAGTTGTTACAGTAAGTGTCACAAATTTTACCCCCAAATAAGAGAGGTGCCGGTACTCTGTACCCTTGAGTACCCCCTAAAAAAAAAAGCACTGGTTCTTGTTACCATGAATACATTTCATCCAAACAGAATAAATGAAAAAGTCTGACAATATAAACAGCTTGCGATTGGAAACATGTGCTTTAGGCTGCTAATAGAATGATTTTGTCATGCAGCCTGTGTGTGGCAGAAAGAGAACTCAAAGGTCCCCCCCTTCCCTTTTCTCACTCCCAATTGAATTTTTATTAATAGTTTCTATTTATATGGCATTTATTTTAGAGATCTATCGAGGAACAAAAACCAGGTTAAAACATTTTGGAGGTGTAGTTAAGAACCCTTGAGGGAATAAGATGCAATTTAGGAGAAAGATCTATTAGGAATCACATTCAGCTACCTGATTTTAAAAACATGTCTCCTTTCTTCCTTTTATGCTGATGCTGTCAAAGTGACTCTTAAGGGAACTCTTGGGCAATAAATGATTTACGAGCAAGTGATAACAAAGTGTTTTATTATGCTCATAACATTTGCACATGGTAAATACTGTAAAAGTATAATAAAACCAGCCTTTGCGCAATTCTAATTGACAAATAGTTTCTGTTGACTTCTGAAGGAAGCCTGATATAACGCAAGGGATTTGTGTCAGACTTTGCCTGGTAATACAAAAGTTCCAAATCAGGCTGGTGGACAGGATTGGAACTGTGTCACATGGGGATACAGGCTTACAGTGCAAACCTATGCACCTTTACTCAGAAGTAAGCCCCACTCTCTTCAATGGGGCTCACCCCCATATACGTTTGCATAAGCTTGCAGCCTTAGGACCAAATTAAGCCTTATGTTAATAGCATTTTTATAGGATCCTTACAGCAGCTTGTGTCTCTTTCTTAATAAAAAGTTTAACCTTTCCTTGCTGTGTGGGTCTGTCCTTCCACAGCTGCATTTCGTTCGGAAAGAGTTAGGGCCAGTCCCTAATGCCCAGCCCAAGACATTTTGGCACCTGAAGCGAACCACAAAATGGCATGCACACTCTGCGAGGGAAGAAGGGATGAGTGAAGATCTACATCGGGATCAAGGCAGGGGGAATATTCCCTTTGAGCAGGCTGGACCCCTCATTTTCTACATTCTATTCATGAGTCTCATCCCACCAGATTTCAGTAATGCCTATTCGGTCATATTTGCCATCCTGTATTAAGAACTCAAGATCTCTTTGCTTGTTTCTCATACCCTGTGCATTAGTGTAGAGACAACTGAAACCATGAGTCCTTTCTCGGCACAATGCAGCCTCTGCCCCCTTCCAAAGGCAGCCACCTGCACCACCACACGTCTCTTCCTTCTCTGAGGAACAGCAGGAATCGTTCTGTGCACTGTACCTGCACTTCCACCTTGATGTCTTCTGAGTTCTGCAACTGCTGTTCTTGCCTCTGTCTGAGAATCGGTGTCCAAGATGAGGGCATGGAATCAATTTTGCAGCTCCAGAGGCACAGCATGATTCCTGACAATCCTGCTTTTTTGTGTCACGTTCCCCCAGGAGTTCGTCTCCTGCACTGGGTGATCTTCCTTACCCCTAGGGGCAACCCACCTACATCTTTATTCCAGGACAGTGCACTCTTGTCTAGCGAAAGCTTTCTCATCTTGTCTGCTAGCATGAAATGTGGATTGGTGGGCCTCAAGTTCCTGAAGGTGTAGTTTTGTACGTTCTCCGTCAGGAAGACAAACATGGCACAGGTTTGCAGCTCCCTCACCATCCATGTCTCTTGGTCCTACATACACTGTGAGACAGCACCCTGGGTTCCCTCTCAAACTCCTCCACTAAATGTGTCCTGGTCACGAGAACTTCACCTGCTGGTTTTATTGCTGCAGAGAATTCAGCCTTCACTGAATGAGGGGTCCAGGATCCAGCAGGTGGTGCTGCTGCCTCCATTCCTATGGCTAACCTGTGGCGAGGTCAAATCTAGGTATCTCAGGCATACACTGCTTCAGTGGCCTTATAGTCTATAAATAGAATGCTCTATAAATTTGTTAAATGCATCAATAAATCTGACCAGCTAACGTTTTCAGCTGGCATTGCCAGTAATCAAAGTGCAGAGAGAAAGGGTAGGTGTGTGTGGAGGAGAAGAAGAAGAAGAGAGAGGACACAAACACTGTTTCTGCCTTCCACAGTTTGTTTGACATTTTCTTGTTTCAGGAATACATATATGCTGTTTTTAATAACGTGAATATAATGTTCTGCTTCTTTCATGGTAGTTGTGGTTGCAGGAGAAGTAGGACGTATATATAAAGCAACGTGAGCTATTTCAAACAATGTGTATTTTGCACAATGCTTGTGATTCTAAGTTGTTGTAAACGAGTTTTTAACATTGTGTTATCATTGTTGCAACCTGCCCTGGGATCTTAGGGTGAAGGGTGGGTAAGAAATACAACAACAACAACAACAACTACTACTACTACTACTACTACTCCACATGCTCAGTGTGGGTCTTCAACATTCAGGGTGAAGGATAATGAAGGCAGAAAAGACCCAAGATATAGGGAGGGAGGGGACAGCTCTCCTTGACAGATGCGGGAGTTTCACATGGCCTTCGGCTACAGAAATAACATGGGACACCTGCAAACTGCTGACTCACTAATTCCAATGACATTTCATTCTCCTTCCTCTCCATTTTTCCATTTTGGAAAAAAACCTGTTAGCCCGAAGAGTACAGAGCCCGTGTATGCTACCTTGTACTGACCAGCTTATTCTTCAATCCATCATTTAATTCCCTCGTTAACAATGTGCATCTCTACATACTTTATTGCTCAAAATGACCTTCTGCTTGCATATTCATAGCTATTAGAGTAAGTTGGGAAACCACTGCAGGTATCTGGCACTCAGCGGATAGGAATGAACCCCTGGTACACACCACATCACATGCAGGTGTGTGTGTGTGTGTGTGTGTGTGTGTGTGTGTGTGTGTGTGTGTGTTATATATATATATATATCTATTTATGAATGTTGAACATTTGGCTTTTGGCATATTTGGAGTGGTTCCTTTGGGGGCAAACAACATGGCGTAAAGGCAGAGAGTGTATGTATGAACTCAACAGGGCTTCGTTTATCTTTCGGTTGCTATTTTTGTTAATATTCTTAATGTTGTTTTATAGATTATAAATGCTGTATTGATTTGTTCATCATACAATATGACCTTTGCTTTAATTGTGATATTTAGCATATTTTTCAGCTGTTGCTTTGTTAACAGTGCTTTATAGATTGCAATTGTTTCACCGGTGATTTGCGAATTATTCCATAGGAATTATGCTGTGTTTGTGATGTTCTAGTATGTTCTATCGTGTTATTGATATTTATTGCTTGTAAGCCTCTTTGGCATTCATCTGAATGAAAAGTGGCATACAGATATAATAAAACAAATCAAAATAAAAACTGAACACGATAAATCTGCATTTTTTTTTTTTTTAAAATATAAAATGCCAGTGGCATCCTCTAGGTCCCGTGAGCCCCGGCACTCGCCTCACCATGTCAGATCTGTTTGTGAGGTCTGAGATGTCTGGAGACGTGATGAGAGAGTCAAGCTACAGAATAAGATATAGGAGAATAGAGAAGACAGAAAGAGCATGCTGCTAAATAAAGCATCTAGCTAGAGAAGGGGCTTTTCAGCTGACAACAGGAAAAAGTAGTAAGCAAACAAGCCTACTCATCACAGACAAGCAGGTGTTGGAGTCCCTTAACAGGACATAAAGGCTCAAAAGCTCAAAAAACAAGGGCAGAATGAGGAAGAATTTTTAAAAGTTTGTTACCTCTTTTTATTTCCTCTGCTCCAAGGGCCATTCCCGAGCCCCTTTCATGTGCTACTCGTGTGAAGGGGGAATCATGGGAGTAATATGGGGAGTGGCCTCACCTGCAGCACCAGAGACATTGGCTGACCCCACCTTGAGGCACCTACAATGTTATAACACGGTTGATTGCAGGAAAAACATTTTCAAGGGAGCAGATGTGCATTTTTCTCTACCTAAATAGACATTGCAATCTACTTGCGTGCAAAAATGTCAGGGCTGGGTACTTGTACGATTCTGACATTACATGTTCATGGCAGCATGCCTGAGGATTATCGTAGCTGATTCTGAGGTGGAGTCAGTCTGTCAGAGGGTATTTTGGCAGCTTCCGAACAGAAATTAAGCAGCATTTCCTGGTACTGTTGCTCAAACATCAGCAGGTCCTAGACGTTTTATGGGAGGAAATGGGAGGTGATTGGTTTCCCTGGCCACCTGATTTCATGGCTTGGAGATTCCTGGCTTGGGGTTTATTCTGGTGCCTTCCAGTCTCTGACCAAGGTGGTACAACAGAGAGCAAGAGATTTGTGGCTGTCTGTCAGGATTCCAGTGCTGAACCCTGACAGAGGAGTGGCTATCCAGTGTGGTTGTGGTGGTGGAAGAGGAGACCACACACCCCAACAATCTTAATAAGTCACAATTGGCACACACACAACCTCTTTGCAGTCCCAAATGTGGGATGCCAATCAAGATTCAGTTATTTCAGCTTGCTTGTCGCTTATGTGTCTCTTCAAGTTTCACCTTATAATAATTTACTTTGGAGCTGTCCACACACACACACACACACACACACACAATGATGTTTCTTTCACACACTGCCCCCTGCCCCCTGGAAACTTGGGATGGGAAGAAATATAAAAAGAAAGAATTGTGTGGCAAAAGCAGAAAGAGCTCTGAATGGATAATAAAACATTTAGTGCTTTTCAATTAACTGTTCTGATGATTAGTACACTAGTATATTATAGCATAAAAACCATGTCTATTAATTTTTTTGCAGCCATTATCTTGACTGTGATTTACTCACCTCAAATAATTAACATTGCCATTAAAAAGGCGGATGCCTTGAATAAAGTACTGAGAGCTTTCTTCTTCGTCTTCTGAGGGTCATGGGCAAGGCTTGAAGAACCACAGGTGGTGGGCTGAGTATGCAGGGAAGCCCTGAGGGTGTGTGACAAGTTGAGCATACTAGAAAGAATAGGAAAGGTTCTTTTTTTTAAAAAAAGAAGCAGCTAAGTCTAGTTTTGGTACTAGCTGTGAGGGAATTGTTTCCCCTTCCTTCTGGTTTAATCTCAATACTGGGAAAATTCTATTTCCCTATAAACATCAAACGTTGGGGATACCATGCTTTTCTTCATGGTGCTGTAGATCAGTGTTTCCCAACCGGTGTTCCGCGGCACACTAGTGTGCCATGAGATGTTGCCTGGTGTGCCGCGAGATGTTGCCTGGAGGGAGGCGGGTGAGGGCGTTTGCTTCCCGGAGGACTTGTGGGAAGCCGCCCCTTCCCTGGGCGACGCGCCGCCTCGCGACTCCGGAGTCAGTCCCGAGGGCTCTCGGAGGGACTCGCGAGCGACGGCGCGGCGGCTCCGGGGCACGCTCAGCCGGGCCGCCGTGCGCCCCCGCTGCAGCTGCCCGGCGTGGAGCGCGACGCGGAGCCGGCCGGGCTTGGAGGCGCCCAGGTAGGGCCGAGCCGGGCGGGGGCGGGGAGGTCTCGGTCTGCTGCGGGCGCAGGAGGGCTAGCGGGAGAGGGGGAGCCGTCGGGTCTCCTGGAAGGAAGCGAGGCGGCGGCTGAGGGGGGTGCAGCCCCGTCCCCAGCAACAGGCGCTCCTCGAAGTGAGGCCACAAGTCGGGGCTCGGACAGGGCCTGGAAGCAGCGGCTCCGGCTCTTGGGAGCGGAGAAGGGGACTTCGAAAGCGGCCTGGAGGAGAAAAGCCCCGATGCAGCGAGAGCGGGGAGCGTGCTGCCTTGTCCAGGCCTCCTCACTTTGTGCCGTCCGCTGCCGGGAGCAGGACACGGGGGCTCCACGTTCGCATGCCTTCCCGGGTGATTGGTGAGGGTTAGGGTTAGGGTTAGGGTCCCTCAGTCCCTCGCTTTGCTGCCTCCTCCCCCCCCACCCCCAAAGCTTGGAGGTTCCCCAGCAAGGGGGAGGGAAAAAAATTGAAAACTTTCACTTTCGTGCGTCCCTCCCGGCGTGACGCTGCGCGCTGACGTCACGGGGCTGTAATGGTGGTGTGCCTCGAGATTTTTTTCATCAAAAAAGTGTGCCTTTGCCCAAAAAAGGTTGGGAAACACTGCTGTAGATGATAAATACATGTATGAATAGATGTTCCCTGGAGTCTTCTTTTCCCCTCCTGAGGCAGCAAAGCATCCTTATTTCAGGTTGCAATAGCAGCTTGAGGGCAGCATTTCCATCTTGAAGAACAGGTCTGTGGCTCCTCATAAAAATACGCGTCTTAAAAGCCTCGAGGAAGTTGCAGAAATGCACATGCCATAATCAAGGGGATAAGAGACACTGAAGTAAAGCAAAGAACCAAAGAGTTGCTTGGGAACCGGGCTGGGAAAGTTACAGAATTCAGGGGAAAATAAGGTGGGCCATCATCAAATCTTTGCACCGACTATGTATTCCATTATTTTTATTTTTCTATTCTATGGCTGAATACACGCCATACATCAAAAGAACATGTAAAGTACATATCTCTTCCCACACCACCACAAAGAACCTTGGGAACTGTAGATTAAGTGTGTTGGGAACTGTAGCTCTGTGAGAAGTACAGCTTTCTGGAATCTTTGTGGAAAGTCATGCGCTTTAAATGTATGGCGCATGCCGTCCTGTATCTTCAGACTGTAGTCATATGCTCACCTACCACAATGGGAGCAAGACCCACAATGGGAATTACTTCTGAAAAAACACAGGAGTTAGAGCCACATTGTCTATTGGCACCCTTTATTCTGGAGTGGGGGGGATCCTTTTCCACCTTGAATGCCATATTCCTTTTTGGGCAACCTCCAGAGCTCACACTGAAGTTCTACTTACTATGAAGGTCTCCACCATCGCTACTGACATCTCCAGATTAAAAGCACATGTGTACACACAAAAAATACACCAGGAAGCAGATGATAGGAAAGATCTCTGCCTGGAACCCTGAACAGCTGTTTCCAGACCAAATATGATGCTAGATAGCATAATAGCCTGACATTGCATAATAATGCTTCTATGTTCCTAATCTTTCTGTGGCGCCAACACTATGAATGGGTGGTGCTGTGATCTAAACCACTGAGCCTCTTGGGCCTGCCGATCAGAAGGTTGGCGGTTCAAATCCCTGCGATGGAGTGAGCTCCCATTGCTCTGTCCCAGTTCCTGCCAACCTAGCAGTTTGAAAGCACGTCAAAGTGCAAGTAGATAAATAGGTACCGCTGTGGCGGGAAGGTAAGCAGCGTTTCCGTGCGCTCTGGTTTCTGTCACCGCATTCTGTTGTGCCAAAAGTGGTTTAGTCATGCTGGACACATGACCCGGAAAGCTGTCTGTAGACAAACGCTGGCTCCCTCAGCCTGAAAGCGAGATGAGTGCCGCAACCCCATAGTCGCTTTTGACTGGACTTAACTATCCAGGGGTCCTTTACCTTTTTACCTAATGAACAGTCTCTATCTCTGACTGCACGAAATGGGGAGTCTGTAGCCCTCCTGATTGCACTGAACTGTTGATGATCTTGGATTCTAGCTCCCGTAATCCTTTAAGCAGGATAACAGCTGGAGTCCAATAGTATCTGGAGAGCCACAGGTTCCTCATTCCTGTGGCATCAGTTGGTGGTGCTGATAACGCCAAGGTTGCAGGTTCAATCCTCATAAGGGACAGCTGCATATTCCTGCACTGCAGGGGGTTGGGCCAGATGATATTCAGGGTCCCTTCCAATGGTGATGCTATGATTCAAGATAATGTAGTTGTTTGTATACCATATTTTAAAAGTGTAAACTTGGCACCAATCCCTCAATTCCTGAATTCTTCTGCACACTGGTACTGGGGGGGGGGGGGAGAGAGAGAGAGAGAGAGATTAATGCTAATCAATTAGTGACTTCCCAATTTTAATTAAATCCTTATGGTACACAGGGTACTGATCCTGATGTAAGTCTTTTCACAAAGCTGAACAATCAGTGCAGTGGAGGGCTGGAGAAAGGCATTGGTTCTCATTTTATTTTTATTTCCAGGAGTGCTGGCAGGAATATTAATGAGAAAGTACAGTAGGATTTATTGTACCTGGGGATTAAGATAAGCAGCTTTAAGCCAGGTTGTGTTCCTGAATGTACTCAGAGCCGTTTAGTCAGTGGATGCCTGCTTAGTATTGAAACAGTCAACAACAGAACAACTAGGAAAGAATAGAGCCACGGGGCGGGGGGGGGGGTGGAGTAGGGGAAGGAAATGAACTCCTAGATTCTAGAATTTTCAAAATGTTGCCAGCATGATCTATACTAAAAGACAGCATATGCTAAGGTTTAATTATTTAAAATGCTTTTGCACAGTTACACAAGCAGATTTGACATCAAAAGAACCAAACAGTAACGCTGTTACATTATTGGACCCAAAAAAGACAATACTTTAAAAAACAAAACAAAAAAAAAAACTTCCTAGGTTGTAAAAGCAACAAAGATTCTAGTGGTACCCCAAATACTAATAAATATATTGTGGCACAACCTTTTAGAGGCTCTTCACCCAATATGTCAGACTTTGAAATTAGTGCCATTAAAATGTCATTTTATTTATTTAAAACAAATAATTATGAGCTATTCAAAAGTTTTCTACTCTTCTTAAAAGGCGTCTTGATGCCATATTTTTGCATGGGGCGGGCGGGCCGGCGGTGGGGGAGGCGGAGAGGGGGAAAAAACAGGAAAAAGGCAATCTCTAAAAACACTTAGTAAAGCCTTTAATACATATTTGGCTGTGCAAGTTTCACACTTGGGTTCGATTATGTGATGAAAATAGCTTAAGGTGAAAATAATGAAGTACTAGGACCCTAATGAAACCATTAAAGATCTAATAGTCTTTTTACAGACTCATTTTTTAAATACCACAGCCCTTTTTAGTATGACACACAAAACTTTAAACAGTCCCCCTCAACATTAGAGTAATCTAGGAGGCGGCTAATTAGCAGTAGCTGACTGCAGTAAGCCAAACCGTGAGGTTAACGCCAGTGCATTTTTATCAACGAAAAGGATAAGCATTTTCTTTCTTTCTCTTTTTTTTACTTAATGCTACTTAGGCTTGCCAACCCTTTCCCCTTGATGGTGGATGAGACCTTAGAGCTGCGACTAGCAGAAAATTATCCAGTGCTGCTTATCTCTTCAAGTGAATTGAGCTCCCATCCCCAATAATTCACAAAATGGAACGAGTTTGCTGTATGGGTGGAACAGGGCCAGCCTAAGACATTTTGGCACCTGAGGTGAACCACAAGATATCACCCACCAGGGAAGAAGGAGTGAGTGAAGATCTACATCCAGGAACAAGATGGCAGGTGAAGATTTCCATCGGGAACAAGGGGGCGAATCAAATCCATTTTCCTGGCAGGTGATATGGGAATCAAAGACAGGGAGTGGGCCCTCCGTTCTGAATCATACTAGGTGGGTTTGGAGCCCAGGAGATCCCAGAGGGCAGCCCCCATCATTTTCTCCCTAGGGGTGGGGGGAGACTAGCAGCTCCTCCTATTTGCGGACTGTCTCACCAGAGTGGTGCATGCTCTAGTTATCTCTCATTTGGATTACTACAATGCGCTGTACGTGGGGCTACCTTTGAAGGTGACCCGGAAACTACAACTAATCCAGAATGCAGCAGCTAGACTGGTGACTGGGAGTGGCCACTGGGACCACATAACACCGGTCCTGAGAGATCTGCATTGGCTCCCAGTACGTTTCCGAGCACAATTCAAAGTGTTGGTGCTGACCTTTAAAGCCCTAAACGGCCTCGGTCCTGTAAACCTGAAGGAGCGTCTCCACCCCCATCGTTCAGCCTGGACACTGACATCCAGCACTGAGGACCTTCTGGTGGTTCCGTCACTGTGAGAAGTGAGGTTACAGGGAACCAGGCAGAGGGCCTTCTTGGTGGTGGTGCCCGCCCTGTGGAACGCCCTCCCATCAGATGTCAAGGAAATAAACAACTATCTGACTTTTAGAAGACATCTGAAGGCAGCCCTATTTAGGGAAGTTTTTAATGTTTGTTGTTTTGTCGTATTTTTAATATTCTGTTGTGAGCCACCCAGAGTGGCTGGGGAAACCCAGCCATATGGGCAGGGTATAAATAATAAATTATTATTATTCACCAAAAATATTCAGAGATGGTGGGGTCTACTCCAAACAATGCACCACAGCTATTGCTGTCATTGTGACACCAGCATCAGGAGTGGATGATTCATTCATTGGAGGCCATATCTGCTGCCCCTGGATCTTGTTACCTGAGGTAGTCGCCTTGCCTTGCTTCATGGGTGGGCTGGCCCTGGGGAAGATGCTGTCTTGGAGATTTTTATCAAATCTGCCCCTACCCCACAAACTAAAAAGCTAAACGATTTGGTTAGTAATGGTTGTAAATAAGAGCAACAATTTGAGGCAATTCAATTACTAATGGGATTGATTTATTAATTATTGGAAACCGAAGTTTTCCCTTGCACCTAAATGAGATCAATGTGGGGACAAATGCCATTTGGAAGGGAATGCCATAATTGTGCAGGCCACCACCAAGAATGCCCTGCTTTGAATTCCTGCTTGGTCAAGACATGCTGGAACAACAAGAGGGCATCTTCAGCAGACTCTGGAACACTGCAAGGGAGGGAAGTAAAAGTTCTGTCCCCCTTTACTCATGATTTTGAAGTGAACATAAACTTTATCTACTTAGTCATTCATTATAAATAAAAATATTATATATTTCTGTAATGTGAGTGGTATGGCAAATCACATAGTCAAAACTGAGGCCCAGAATTTCCTGATAGAGCTCAGGTGACTAGTGAGAAAATTGTGGGGGGTTTTTTAATTAAAAAAAAACTCTCATAAGTGTGTGTGAGTGAAGCATACATACATCAACAAACACACATTCACCTTAAAAAAATTGCACTCCTCTGAATTTTGCAATGCATTCCTCTAAGCAAGTAACAAGTACAAAAATGCATATACCAAAGCAAAATATGTGTAAAAATCCCTACATTCAGAAAATTGACATGCAACAATGCATTATATTAGGGCTTGGGCAGAATTGCATACAACAATGTGCAGAAATGTGAGGTAAAATGTTGATGAATTTTCACGGGGACTTTCCAAAAATTTACAAATTGCTCTGGAAAGCAGAACTGGACTTTAGACTGGAAAAATGAGAAACAGAGAGAACTGAAATTGAGCAGATCACACACCCTAACATTCCGGACTGGAAGATAATGATTTGGGTTGCCTGACAATTTTTTCCAGCAATTTCCCCTCCATTTTTTATCTTTATCAACAATGTCTGGAATACTGCCTGGGAATTAATGTTCCTCCAGGTGGTGAACAAGACTGGTGCATGTTTCTTTGAACTACTAAGCTTGTCTAGATAGGCTATGAGGTGGTTACTGAGAGGAGAAGTTGCTTCTTGCATGACAGGCACCGAACGGGCTGCTCCAAGTGCATGGAAGATACATCAAAACATCGTAAAAGTGGCTAGACTGAAATTTTAGAACCTTCGGCTTATGCAGCTCCTTATTTTCATGCAATGCTTTATTGCCTCTTTCTTTCTTTCTATCCAGAGCCCTTAACTGGATCTCGCCATGCTTTGCCCTAGGCATTTATCACATTTCTCTTTGACAGAAGAACAGAAAACAGCAATTGTAGTTTACCCCTAAATTGATTATCCTTTTTTAGAAAGTCTTAAAGTTCTGTGACAGATCAACAAAAAACACCACAGAAAACTAATTCCTTAAAAAAAAAAAATGAAAAGAGGAAGTTGTGCAAAATGGGGGCAATTAATCTTGCAATAAAATAATTGTTTACAGTTAAAATTAATGTAACATGCATTCCTCAGCAGATAATAAATTATGGGTTTTCTCATTAGCATTTGAATTGATTTCCTCTAATTTCTGAGGAACACATGAGCATGTGACTAGATTAAGTTTAATTGGGCTACAGCTGGTACTGATTGGGAGTGGATAAAGGTGGGAGGTTTTCTGACTCATTGGCCGCTTCCGCATTGCTTTCCATTGTCTGCATCCCCCTTCTCATTTCGGCTCCCCTGCTCAGGGACGATAAGAAAGGGTGAACCAAAGTAACAAGAGTATAAAAAGTAAAAAAGAATCCTGAGATTTCTAAATGAGGGGAAATGTGACAAAGGGCGTTTACGGGAGTTCTTGGTTTCAAGGGCTGAGCGAGATTCAGAACAATAATCCTTCCTCTTGCCTTTCAGAACACCATATGGCACAGGGCAGCGTACAGAAATGAACATTTGTAAACAATTGCCTTACTCCAGACTCAAACCTCACTTAGGCAGTGAAATGTACCGATGCGTTGATTTCTCTGGGAGCTAGCTGAGGAAGGTTGACTCTGTGAATTCCAGTTTCTTTCAGTTTCTCCCCATTTTTCAGTTCTCCAGTCATGCGTTGTTAAAAGTCTTCATGAAAATTCAGTAGCATTGCAGTGCACGTTTCTCTTAATATAGACACGCTTGTATGCAGATTTGTCCATAACGTACATTTTTGCAAAGCCATTTATCCCAAATAAATACTTTTTGTATGTTATTTTCACTAATACTTCAATTTTTACTTTAAATATATGCATTTTTTGTATACATTATTTGGCTGGATAGCAAAATCTGGAAATGTGCAAATTTTGAAGGGTGTGTGTAGATTAGATAAGTATGCCCTACTGCTTGCCTCTACTGCTTGCCTTGTGAAGTCAGTTCTCCAAATGGGCTGATTTAAAACAGGAATGTAGAACTTTTGGCTCTTTGGGTGTTGTTAGACTCACACTCCCATCAGTGGTTGAGACCAATATTGTCTCCAGGATCTTGATTATGAATTTCAGACCCAGATTCATTCCTGCTCTACTGCATGCATTTCCAGGATTCATTCTGAACCAAAATTGTGAGTTTTTTCTCTTTCAATTTTTCTTTCTTTCTTAGCAGCACTGAGTTGGGTGAATACTTTCTAAAATGTATATGTGCCCCTCATGAATTAATCACCCTTTAGATTAGAAAAGTAGTTTATTTTTAATTTTTTTAAAAAGGTCAATTAATTGCTGATTCAAAACATAATGTGTAATGTAAAATAATGCTGATGTATTACTAGTGCTCTTTAACCTCAGGTTTCCAGATATTGTTGGACTACAACTCCTATCATCCCTGACCATGGGGATAATGGAAGTTGTAGTCCAACAATATTTGGGGACCCAAGGTTGAAGTACACTGCATTGGAGTCAGGGTAACCAGAATGAGATCTAAAGAGACCTTGGTATATGTGCTCAAGGATTTCTGCACTCACATAAAAGAAAAGCTCTCTCTCTCTCTCTGTGTAGCTCTGAAAATAAAAATGTGTATGCTGTTTTCCACAGTAGTTATTTCCGTTTCACAGTGTATTTTAAATATGTATTCTATTTCAACACAGCCACTCAGCATTTAGGCCAGCCTTTCTGCCTGTCTGATCTTAATCAGGGGAGATTTCAACAACTGTGAACTTAGAAGTGTAAGTATCAACATCTTCTACCCTGTCTTTGAGTTACTGTCAAACTGTGATTTTAAAAGAATGTAAAATTAAAATACAGGGTGCAAGGTTTAAAGCAGACCCACCCAGTAAGAGGAATGCTGTATCTCTAAATGCTTCCTTCCTTTCAGCTGATGGTTATCTAGTGGTTATATATGGCCTACTCATTTGTAATCCATGGTTGACAAACCCTGATAGGAAGAATGGAGCATCTCTTGCTTTTCCATCTTTCTCTCTCCATTGTTGTTATATCTAACCTTCATTGCTAATTAACATGAATTCCCAAATGAGTCTTGGGGGAAAGTGTCATGCTTTGTTCAAAGTCATGTGCTCGCTGGATATGGCAACCTTCAGTCAGAAGCTTTTAATTTATGTAAAAAGACAGGGTTCATCTCTGCTGAAATGCCATTCACTTGCTGTTTTAAAAAAGCCACATTCAGCCTGCAAACTTATGCAGTTACTTGGGAGTGAGCCCCATTGAACTTGATGGGACTTACTTAAATACACCCACCCACAGGACAGTGCTATTGTGGGTGACCTTTAATTCATTGAGGCAAAGTTGGAGTTCGCTTACAACTTCTTATTTGACATTCTGCCATGGTAGCAGAAATTAGGTCAGTGCTTAGGCAGAATATAATTTCTACCCACTTCAAGTCTGCTGGCCCCTGTCCATTTCATTCCAGCCTCCAAGTAATTTTCTGCCCCTTCCCATGACTGGGAGAAACAATAACAAAAGTTCAAATGAATAAATACGATAAAAATTGTCGAATTAGCGTCTATGATTTATAGATTCTTCTTCTTAGGCGATCACTTGTAGCCAAGTAAGATTGTCTTCCATAAACACAGTTTTAACAGTGAGTCCGTAAGTGACTGAGGAGGCCAATTCTGGATCCACACGTCCTTCCACAGTGGGGACATAAGTTTCCGGGTGCGAGTTGATCATGGTGAAGGTTTGCCAAACATGCCTTCCTCTTGGCACGTTTCTCCCTTTCGTCCTGAGTTCGAGCGTCTTCAAAGTCCATGACACCTTTGGTAAAGGCTATTCTAAAATTGAAGCGCTCACAGGCCTGTGTTTCCCAGTTGTCGGTGTTTATACTCCATTTTTTAAGATTTGCCTTGAGAGAGTCTTTAAACCTCTTTTGTTGACCACCAGCATTACGCTTTCCATGTTTAAGCTTGCATTTTTAAGTTTACCTGCAACACAACAAACATTTGCACGACTTTTTCCTAACCGGCTGGGCTGCCACGACAGGGTTTTCCTCTCAGCAGGAGAAATATCCCACCAGGGCCCGCCTATTAAATCTTTCGCCAGCCAAAAAGAGGCCTTAGCCCTCAACTCTTTCTTGCTTTGCTCTGCAGGAGAGCTATAATCCACAGTATTTGTTTGACGGTGGGAAGTGGTGGGGTTATCATAAATTGAAATACAAGCACACTTAAAATATCCTAATAAATAAAGTGCTATGTTGTTTCAAAGCTGCCTTTTCACCTCATTACAGGCTCAGCAGAGTGGAGAATGATGTCATGGTTGACCTAGCACCAGTCCGCCCATAAATGTTACAGTATGCGCCCCTCTTTACTTCCTGGCTAAAGCACCGGGAAGCAGCTTAATATGAAATTCATGTTGTGCTGACAGATTTAAAAGTTGCCACAATCTGGAACAGGCAGCAGCCTCAGGTTTACAGACACATCTTGGGCACTCTCTCGTATACCTAAGTGATGACATTTTCCCTTAAAAGAGTTGTGTTTCTATCATATAGAATTTCTGTCCATCTAAAGAAATTTGGCAGGAAAAGGAGGAAAGCGAGGGGGGGGGGAGGTCTCTGAATTTGATCGAGAGCTTTTACTAGGATAGTTTGCTACATGTCAATGACCGGGCTTGAGAGACCGCACACCGTGGAGTTCAAATATACAGCCTCTGTTGTCTGCCTTATGTGAAGGGAGAAGTGAGGGGAAGGAGATTGGATGTAGGGAGGAGATGGCCCCAGCTGTTGCACTTCATGGGGTTGAAATGCGTCCCTTATTCTTCGGACACTTAAAACCCGGAAAGTTCAAATGTTGCTAAACTGTAAATCTAGAGGCAGGAAATGAACAAGATGGCAAACTCGAGACACCCCTGTTTGGCTGGGTTTTTCCAAGCAATTAAGTAAATAGCTGTCACCCAATATCTCCTGAGTGATAAAGCATGTCACTGAGGTGGATTTATAGAAGAGGCCCAATACGGCTTTCCCTCACAACCAAGCTCCGAAATTAGACCTTCCAAGTGTCCCTATTTTCCAGGGACAGTCCCGTATTTAAAGAAGCCGTTTCGGTTTTTGATTTGATCCTGGAATGTTGTGCTTTTCCTTAGGATGTCTCTATTTTCATGGGAGAAATGTTGGAGGGTATGGATTTATGCAAGGAGATAAGTACCGTATTTTTCGCTCTATAACATGCACCCGACCATAACACGCACATAGTTTTTAGAGAAGGAAAATCCGTAGGCATGCCACCCATAGGCATTCCCTCCATAACACGCACAGACATTTCCCCTTACTTTTTAGGAGGAAAAAAGTGAGTGTTATGGTGCAAAAAATATGGTAATTTAGAAGACATCTGAAGGCAGCCCTGTATAAGGAAGTTTTTTTAAAAAAAAGTTTAATGTTTTATTATGTTTTTATATACGTTGGAAGCCACCCAGAGTGGCTGGGACAACCCAGTCAGATGGGTAAGGTATAAATAATAGCATTGTTAATAATAATATTATGGAATAGGATGTCCCTATTTTCATCAGAGAAATGTTGAGGAAATATGAAATACTTCTGTGGACCTGGCTATTCCCCTATGCTGAAGGGACTTCCATATTGAAAAAAAGCCAGACTGTGAAATGTAAGCTTCTGTATCTGCCTGTAACCTTGGTGCGTTCGTTTACCCTCTGTTAGCTACTTCCTTTCACTTTTATTTACTGTTGCACCACATGTGAGAGAAAGCCCTCTCAGATTTATAGGTACCATGCAAAGTTATGCAAATAAATAAGTATTAATTATTAAACATTGGCCTAGATGAAAAGAAAAGACATTGACTCCTTCCCAGAAGGTATATTGCACCCTGCTCTCTCCGAATACATATAAACAGCTGGTGAAATTATGTTCTGTATCATCCATCAAACAGTTCCACACTAAAGGTGCTCTAAAATAGCATTCCTCTAAAACAGGGGTTTTCATGCCGAGGCTCTGAGGCAGGATTTCCTATGAAAAAGACCACGGGGGCAAGCATTGAGCAAGCGTTGAGCTCTCATTCAGTTTTAATCTGTCTTTTTTCTGGTGCACGAACATCACCTGACTTACCTATAGCCTCCAACATTTTTCTGATGAAAATAGGGATGGCCTTTTCAATAGTAGTAGTAGTAATAGTAGTAGTAGTAGTAGTAGTAGTAGTAGTAGTAGTAGTAGTAATAAATTTATTATTTATCCTCCACCCACCTGACTGGGTTGTTCCAGCCACTCTGGGAAGCTTCCAAAGTATATTAAAACATAATAAAACATTAAACATTAAAAAACTTCCCTATACAGGGCTGCCTTCAGATGTCTTCTGAAGGCTGTATAGTTAGTTATCTCCTTGACTTGGGGGTCACATAACTCCATTATCTTCCAATATTTCTCCAATGAAAATAGGGACGTCCTAAGGAAAAGCAGGACATTCCAGGATCAAATCAGAAACCAGGATGGCTTCTGTAAATCTGGGACTGTCCCTGGAAAATAGGGACACTTGGAGTATCCAATCCTACATAGAATTATATGTTGTCCAAGGGGCTATTTCAATTTCAAATGGAGGGTGAGTAATAATAATAATAATAATAATAATAATAATAATAATAATAATAATAGTTTTTTTACTCACAAAAGCCGTCGTGTGTGCATGGTGAGCAAAATTCACTGCAAAAATTCAAATGCCTTCTTTTGGAAGAAGATTAAATTGTGGAAAAAAGAAAAAGAGAATGAAATTTCTGAGCTTGTTCCATTTTAATAACTTCTAATATCCAGAGGGGCATGGATTGATCATAAAGATGTACAAGGCACATTGTGGACATCACCAGGCCCCACCAAGTGAAGGTAATCCACAATAATAGGCCCAGTTAGTGCACTGGAGATCTCCACTGACTGATCTACCACAATTGTAGCATGTGAGACAAGACGGACGCGAGCAACTTTATCCTCGCATGCCTGGCAAACACCCCACAGCATGACATGGAAGGTTCTGTGCTAGATTTGAAAAGCACATGCACTACCCCCAAATACTCACCTGGACATTGTTGAGAAGACACAAAAGTTATGGAGAAATTGCATCTTTGTCACTATCACAGCCATCAAGCAGGCTTGATGCTGAGCTATTACTTGTGTTTTGTTGGGCTTCCTGCATGGTTTCCATTGCTTCCATTCAAGCCGCCTTCCATCCTGATTCATTCCCCTCTGCTCTAGTGTATATCAAAGAGCTGAACAGCCTCAGAAGAACGTGATTGGTAGCATGGAAAAGAAGAGAAAGACTCAAACTCCAAGCATGATTTGGGGGGGAGATGTCTGATTTCTAAGCAGGCTTCTGCCAATTCTCTTTACTCTAGAAGGCGGTTCGTTGACTTTTCAAGCAGAGTGTGGAAGTGGTCAATGCCTTCTCACCAGTTTGTATCTATGGAAAGTCTGCCAGGTAGAATCAAGGGCCACCATGTTTTACGGTTTGACCTTCACAGAACACAGCTTGAAGTCCATATCTGAATATTGCCCTCACCTACCGTATTTTTTGCACCATAACACTCACTTTTTTCCTCCTAGAAAGTAAGGGGAAATATCTGTGCGTGTTATGGAGGAAATGCATACGGGTGGCATGCCTACAGATTTTCCTCCTCTAAAAACTACGTGCGTGTTATGGTCAGGTGCGTGTTATAGAGCGAAAAATACGGTATCTCCCCAGCCACCCACCACACACTTCACCCCACAGGAGCCAACTCCTAGTGGCCAAGGTCCCTTCAGGTCCACCAATAAAATGTTTGAGTGGGCCACCCCCCAAAAAAATCATTGGGCATTGCCATTTAAATGGGGGGGGGGTTGTGCTGCATCTTGTAATTGATTATGCAGGGCGGGCCCCTTCCAAAATTTTATTCAAGTTGGCATCCCTGCTTCACCCTCATCCCAGCCCTCCCTCTTCTTAAAAAAGAAATTAGGCTGGACCACGAGATGCTTAGGAAATACAGCCGTTGTGAGTTTTCCAGTCTGATAGCACAGCTGAGAAGAGAACACACACAAAAACGTCAGGTGGGGTCAACCCATTGAAATGACTAGGTTAGGTCCATTAATTTCAGTGGTTCTACTCTGAGTAAAACCTAGCTGAGTACCCACCCATCCAATGGAGCTACTCTTCTTCAACCTCTCTGCTCTTCCTTTCTAGCTCTGGCCTCTCCACCCACAAGTGACCAGCCATAGGATTTGGCCCTCCAATTCAAGAAGAGGTATGACGACACTCTATTTTCCTGACATTTCCAATTAACGTGTGTAAATAAGACCTGGCATCTTAAGGTAGGGCATGCCACCGGGTGTCCTCTGTCACACCGCTGTCAGGCGAAGAGGACATCTTTTTAATCCTCTCCTCGGCCCACCTTCCCCAGATCCATATTAATTTATCTTTGTCTCTGGCAAGGCCTCCCTCAGATAATTGTCTCTCATTTGTACTGTGACCTTTGCTAGCCCACTGGTTATCTTGTAACGAATGAAGGGAAACTCCTCTCACACGGATGGTTCTCCTTCCTTGCTCAGCTCTGCGCTAGAGAGAGCCCTGCTGTTTACAGAAGGTCTATGTGAGGATTTCCTATCCTTCTTGGAAAGGGCTCCAGCACTGACTGTAACAGGACAGCAACAAAATGTATTTAAAAATGGGCATTAATGAAAAGCTACAGAAATCTCCTTGGAAGGTTAGATGAAGAGATCCATTGCATAGTTCCTTAGCGTGGTGGGTTTCTTTTTTTAAACAGTTCTTTCACACTCGTATGGTTGGCTGGATCTCTCTTTCCCTTTTACATTATTGATTTAAAGCAGCATATATTACATTACCAGCAATCTGCTCAGTTTCGTTATTTTTATAGCCCACAGAGGATAGTATTATCGTTCCAGAATTAAGATATTTTTAAGGGGAAGTGTGGCTGATGCTGTAAAACTGAGGGAGTGAGAGAAACTCTGTGGCCTGTTTGCCAGACTAGGAGCATGGATTAGCAGTGTGTAAAGAAGAAGAAGAAGAAAGAAAAGAAAAGAAATCCCCAGGGATGAACTATTGACCCAACGAGCAAGTCCTCATCAACAGAGAGTCTAACAAAGTAGAGTGTTATTAATCACTACTTCCCATGTGTATTTTGATTTTTATTCTTTATTTGGCTAAGCAATATTGTTAATAAGAAGTCATTTACTGAATATTGTTACTGTAAACATACAGTAGATACACAGAGAGATATAGCTACTGCTTCTCTTTCAAGTGACAAATTTAGTGGGGTACCTATTAAAGGAATGGAGGCATTATATTGTCTACAATGGTATAGTCCCACTGGCTTCAGCAGAAGGTTACTGGAATTGAAAGGCCTTAAAATAACACCGTGCTGCTAAACATACTTCTTGGATGCAAATTCCATTAACTTTGGCAACGTGTTTAGGATTTTGAAAACTGGCTATGAACCAGAAAGTTAATCCAAAATGCTGTGTCACTGAAAAATATATGACTAGAGACTCAACTATACAGCTGCAAATAAAATGTTTTAAGTGTGTTTTAAGTGCAATATACAATGTGAAACTAGATGCTGATAGTGAGCCTTATGGAAAATTCAATGTAATTTTGAAAACGCTTAAAAAAACCAAACATTTCAGAACGGTTTTTATATGTGTGTAGATTCCACCTATGACAGGCCAGCTCCAGACATGGAAAAAGTGGGCTGGGGACTGCAACATTCCGAGTGTTCCCCTGAATGCCTGAACTGAGGTTCAGGGTATGGTCTGAAAACAGAGGAGGCTTCCAGAAGCTAAGCCGGTCTGGGTGTGGTCAGTGTTGAGATGAGAGACCTCTCAAGAACTGCATGTGTTGGGGTCCATGATGGAAGCCAGTGTGGTGTAGTGGTTAAGAGCGGTAGACTCGTAATCCGGTGAACCGGGTTTGATTCCCGCTCCTCCACATGCAGCTGCTGGGTGACCTTGGGTTAGTCACACTTCTCTGAAGTTTCTCAGCCCCACTCACCTCACAGAGTGTTTGTTGTGGGGGAGGAAGGGAAAGGAGAATGTTAGCCGCTTTGAGACTCCTTCGGGCAGTGATAAAGCGGGATATCAGATCCAAACTCTTCTTATAAATATAAGAAGTCAATCAATCAATCAATCAATCAATCAATCAATCAATCAATCAAGTAAATATTGCAAATGCTTTTAAGAAAAAGTGGTGAGGCCCTTTGCACATGTATTTGCCATGTATGTTTCCAAAAAGTTAACCTGTGCAACATGGTAAGCAGAAAAATGAGTTGCACGTGTGATTTGTCAGTGCATTTCTGCACATCCTGTCCGCTACCCAGCCTGTTGCTTCATACAAGCTGTTAAACTTTACAACTACAGGAGTAATTGACTGCTGGAAGTTGGTGATCATACTGCCTCCAGAGTGTTAGTATTTTGTGGGAGGGTTTTTAAGCACATACTATAAATTTAGGTTTGCACCATTAAAGCGGATTAAAGCACCTTGTTGCCCTGCTGCAATAAACCTGCTTAACCCCCCCCCCCCAAAAAAAAACCCCCTGAAGGCTTTTGGTAGAAAAGTGACATGGGAACACATTAAAAAGTGTAGGATGAATGAAACACCAATGGGAAGACATATAAACACCACACAAGGAAATCAGGATGAATTCAGGTAGAATGCTCCTATTTGTATAACCTCGCCACAAACAAAACAGGATGAACACTCAGTAAAGGGCCTTCTGGTGGTTCCCTCATTGCGAGAAGTGAGGTTACAAGGAACCAGACAGAGGGCCTTCTCGGTAGTGGCACCCGCCCTATGAAACACCCTCCCTTCAGATGTCAAGGAAATAAGCAGCTATCTTATCTTTAAAAGACATCTGAAAGCAGCCCTGTTTAGGGCAGTTTTTAATATTTAATGCTGTATTGTTTTTAACACTCAATTGGAAGCTGCCCAGAGTGGCTGGGGAAACTCAGCCAGATGGGTGGGGTATTAATAATAATAATTATTATTATTATTATAAAGGCCACACATAATCCAACCTCTGCGTTTGTGCAAGCAAATCTGGACAAATGCTCAATAAACAGTTTGTCAGGAAAAACCCACAGGGAGTGGGTTGTTGCACATATTTGGGGGTGCACTTCCAGTGTAAATAGTGCATATGTAACCTGCATATGTAGGCTTTAAGAGGTTGGGGAAGAAGTGCCTGCTCTAGGCACAAGATATTTTGAAGATATAACTAGGACCTTCAAACATGCAGTTCCACACATCTAGGCCTCTCCCCAAGCGACCTTACATTTTCAAGGCGCATTGCAGGAAAACCAGGGCTTTTTTCACCCAGAACTCGCCAGAACCTCAACAAGTCCTGAGGAAAACAAAGTAGGTGCACGTTAGCCTACCTGCACATTCAAGCTGTTACTGATGGATTAGTAGGGATACACTCTAAATCTGGCCAAACTGAATTGGCATGGACTTCTTCAGAAGGATCCAAAGAATCTCTTGGCTTGTTCCCAGGGCCATAGCTAGGGGGTGGTAAGGTGAGCCCCTGCCAGGAGCGCAGGCAATGGGGCGCGTGCAAAATTGGCTAAAATATGTCGATAAATATAAATATTGATTATTGTATAAACAGGGCTGCCTTCAGATGTCTTCTAAAAGTCAGATAGTTGTTTATTTCCTTGACATCTGATGGGAGGGCATTCCACAGGGCAGGTGTCACTACCAAGAAGGCCCTCTGCCTGGTTCCCTGTAAACTCACTTCTCATAGAGAGGGAACCACCAGAAGGCCCTCGGAGCTGGACCTCAGTGTCTGGGTAGAACGGTGGGGGTGGAGACGCTCCTTCAGGTATACTGGGCCGAGGCCATTTAGGGCTCTAAAGGTTAGCACCAACACTTTGAATTGTGCTTGGAAAAGTACATAATAAATTATTTTTAATAGAGGGTGAATTGATTGGGTGGAAGGGGTGGGGGTTAGAGGAGAGACGGAAAGAAGAGCTATTGTCCGTGGCTAGGGGGCACAATCTGGACAGTTCTGCCAGGGGCGCAAGATCAGCTAGCTACGGCTCCGTTTTTTCCATGATCCCAAAAGGGCTTTAGACTTGTATCTCTTGAAAAGTAACCCCCCCATCCTACCCATCCACACAAATCTGCATGGCAAACTGCTTTTGAAACTGGTGTGGCCTTTTCTTTCCCTCGAAGGGAAAAAAAGAGGAAAACTCCATAGGTGTGCCCAAGCCTTGGGATGTGACTGAGAAGCAGTTTGGATCCCAGCCCTCGAAAACGGAACTCTTCCAACTATTTCAATTAAGCCGTGTTGTTAAAATGTTTTAATGTATGACTTCACCCTTCATTTTTATGGCATTCCTGGAATACTGTTACAAATACAATAAATGCTCTTTTAATCTTGAACGCTCTACTAGTTGTCATTTGTGAGACAGTGCAATAAAATGATCACAAGTACTAAATGGCCTATTTTATATAGAATACAATATCCGTTGCTATAACTGTGAGGTATGTTTCAAGTTAGGATTTACTTTAGGATTTAAAGTTAAAACGTCTGAAAGGAGCTGTTCGTATTTCATTTGGCACATGATTTCCAGTAGAAGTTAATCAATCCCTGAACGTTCTGGGCCTTCCAGTTGTGTAACATATTTATAGGTGAATGTAATTGATTCTATGCCACTGTTTGCTTTAATTCTGCAAAGTATATATTCAAAATCTGCTTCTTATTATCAGCTAATATGGATATCCCCATCAGAACTATTACTTTATGGTTCCACAGAAGGCATTGCTTATGCATGCACTTTGTATAGTTGTGAGTGACAGTCACCATTTGGTGCATGATATTTACACCCGTTCATCAAACTGTCTCCCCGTTGCAAGTTCTCACAAGCTCTCTCTGCTATATACACAATTATGGTAATTTGGAAACGAAACATAGAGTAGAAAAAAGTGCATGATAAATGCATATCATCTTAGTTTTTATGGCTCTAGTAAATTTCACACCCTAGGCTAGATCAAATTCACTTTGAGTTGCTCATGCAGCAATCATTTTTGAAATGAGTCAATCAACAGGCTTTTCCTTACTCATTACTCCTTTGCAGAAAAATCTTAGAAATCTGTTTTCATTCCTTTATCAGTTTATTTCCAAGTAATATTGTTGCCTTTACCTAGCACTGAAACCATTATTTCCTGTTTATAACAGTTGCAAAAGTAAAAGATTTCCCTCTAATGCCAAAGACATCTACTTTTGTGGCTGAATATTTCAATTTCTCCAAGATGCTTGGCTAAGAACAAAAATAAAAAAGCAATTTTCTCTCAGCAGTAGGCGAATGTTAGAAAAGAAGGGGTTAAATCCCCCCCCAACACTGTTGATATACAACTGTGAATTCATCTGAAGAATTTGGATTTAGAATGATTTAATCCCATCAAAGTCCATGACATCAGATTGGTTCAGATGGATCACAGCACTTCAGTTTTACACGATTGTGGATAGATTCTTCAGCTATTAGATTATTTTATATTACTACCCTAAAGACAGTTATATTCAGCCTCCCTGGGCATTACGGAAGACTACATTCTACACTGTCCAGCAAATAGATTGTAGGAGGGAAATAAAGATTGCCTGAAAATGGCTTGTATTTGTAAACAGTTCTGCGAGAACATTGTACACACTGTATATCAGCTTGTCAGTGTAGTATATTTTTTGAGTTTATATGCATCATCCCCCTCTCCTTTAGCATTTTCAAGTAAACAGCTCTTGGAATAGAAATATTAAATATTAAGATCTGAGAACCTTGGAGAAAAAGAAGGGAAGACAAACTGTCACTTAAAAGACAATTCTGGTTGTGAGACTTATAGCTGAAAGGTGTGTGTGTGTGTGTGTGTGTGTGTGTGTCTTTTACACTCAATGTCACCCCAGGATCATTAATAAAGAAGAGCATTCACAAAGTGGTATATGTGGAAACATCTCTGCTAGCTTTATTAGATATTATATGTTGTAACAGAAAACACACGCCACAGTTTAATTAATATGGATGATTAAGAAGAAAACATGGTGGACCATTTGAGTCCTCTACAGGTATTCTTGTTCTCTTGTTTGCTGACACAGGAGTAAGAATGAATGAATAAAACTTTATTTGCGTCAGCCATCGGCCATATCAACGAAAGAACATTGCGATATACACAGAACAAAATAAAATTTGATTATATAAAACACAGTTTAGGGTCCTGAATCAGCAGTCAAATAGTGGACCATATTCTGATTGCCCCACCTTGCAACCTTCGCAGTCATCTGCTCCTTTTGATCTGCCAGGAGAAAAAGACACTGTGGCAGTGGTTGGGTGACCCAGAATAGACAATAAAAGATAGGTGATAATCTCGTTCATCAGGTCTTTGTAAAGAATGCACGCAAGGAGGGCATCCACCACTGATTCGGTGCTGCCATCTCTGCAAGGACATAAGCGTTTTTCGTATGGAATCTGTTGGAATCGTCCCTCAAGTACAGCCGAGGGGAGTACATTACAGTGGTACCTCTAGTTACAAACTTAATTCATTCTGGAGGTCTGTTGTTAACCTGAAACTGTTCTTAACTAGAGGCGTGCTTTTGCTAATGGGGCCTCTTGCTGCCGCTGCGCCACTGGCACATGATTTCCATTCTCTTTTTTTTAATAAAAAAAATATGTTTATTAACAGGCCAATCAAATCACATTATTTCCAAATCACATTAGTTCCAAATTATACTGCCAGATTTTTAAATTTTGTTGGGGGTACCCATACTTCAAGCTCCGAACGGGGGTCCAAGCATCACTTATATTGCTGCTTTAATTAAACAATTCTATCCAGTTCTGTCCAGATAGTCTCTTTATTACTTTCTTCATCTTCTTGTTGTTATCATATATTCCTTTCTTTGCGATCTCTGATAATCTTCACAAGCGGGTTGGAAACAAACATCCTCTGTGTGGGTTTTAGACTCTCCCAAAAATCATATCACATAGGGACAGACGCCATTCCACACTTCCGTAAAGAATTTATCCTCGGCCTGTCCTTTAATTTCCCCAGGCTTGCCAAGTATATCACAAAGGGCTCTGCCAGGTTTAGATCACATTCCAATCATCATTCACATTCCAATGATCCTGGTCCTCTCATCCTGGGGCAAAGTTCTCAACTTGAGGTAACTCTTCCAGGTTAGTGGAGTTTGTAACCTGAAGCGTTTGTAACCTGAGACATTTGTAACCCGACATTTGTACAGGTACCACTGTACAAGAGTAAGGAATGAGGGTGTTCCAAGTAGCACCCCTCTCTAGTCTTTGTGTGAATTGCTCAGCCGTCTGTAGTGATGGGGACTTTACACATATAGCTGCACACAGAAAGACTTTCTTGCAACCACAGAACATCCATTGTGTAGGGTCTGCAGCAGATGATAGTGTGGTGTGGGAGTGCTCAGCTGATCTCTGGTTGCTGGGTTGCAGCACTCCAGGAAGGAAAGGGAGAGTATTAAGGTTGGCAGCAAGGTTGGTGGGATGCAAACGAAGCAGCGGAGCCAATCCAGTGTTCCTGCTGGTATGTTTGCACCATGATGACACGTCACCCCTCCCCATTCTGGTATGCAGGGGTGATGTCCCCTGTTTCCCCCCAGGAAATGTGGAATCTTATGCACATATACCACACAAAGGTTATATCAAAAAAAAAGGTTGCACTTTTCGTACAAAGAAACCTGTTGGGAAACACGGGAGCAAGAATGCTTGGAATAGGGCTTTGGTGAGTTAGCCATTTGTCTCAGGCAACTATCAGAAGCCTTGACTGATGGGAGAGGAGTCTATGATGTAGTTCTGTTGGGTTTCCATGTGCAAGAGGATGCCAAAAGGCCCAGTGTCCATGCCCCCTTGTCCCCCCCCCCTGCACATGATTAGCCACTTCCAGCTGGATAGTTTCTTGTTGTTTATTAGGGACAGGGTGTTACATCACATGCTTCCCCCCCCAGTTGACAACACTCCAGCAGTTCCTTCTTGGGGCACCTGTTGGATATAGTTTGAGACATCACCCTGTGGCCTCTTGAGCTTCTTTCCAGGAACTTCTCCCTCCTGAGAGAACTCAGGCCATCTCTCCACCGCCCCTTCTCTTCCTCCTCAGTTGTAAGGAACTCTGAAGTCCTACCAACAACAGTTGGGTCCTTCCTGTTGTTGTTGTTTTAATCTGTCTTGTTGTCAGGCTTCACTGGAGAGAGGCTAGTCTTGCCAACCAGAGTTCTGACCCTGCATGTACAATTCCCATAATTCCCTTTGACGAGGGATTGATTGCTAAACCACTCAGAGAGTCAGGCGCACCAACTTGATATTTGTTTTAAGGGAGCTGGGCCTCCTCAATCTTCAGGTGGCCCTACATGCATGTGACGTCATGTGCACAGCATGTGGTGCATGGTGTAGGTCCAGTGTGTCAGGCTTTGGGGAATCAGTTCTTCCCCCGTGGCGGTAAATAAGAAAATCCAGCAAAAGGAATGTCTTACCAGTTAGGTTCTTTAATAACCACAGTGAGAGACAAAAGAACACATCTTCTTAGAATGGCGGTGCTCCAAATTAAGGCTCACTCTGCCTTTCCGTCCCTATTAATCTACATCACTCCTACGTCTTGTAATCTGAGCTTGTACCCTCTATGCTTTCTGTTCTAACACTTACTGAGCTCTCAGTCTCTTTGGGGAAGGTGGGGGTGAATGCTGTCCAGAGACAGTGAACCCGTTAACCCTCTCTCTTCCAGTGTTTCTTTTCCTAGCTGTTCCCCATCCAGTATTTCCCAGCTTCTGCCTTCTGAACTATGGCCCTCCGCAAACCACTGTTCCAAATCTCTAAACACCCTTAACAAACTACAGCTTCCAGAATTCTTTGGTGTAAGCCATCACTGTTTAAAGTCGTATCATAGTGCTTTAAATATAAGGTGTGAATATGCCCATACACTATTCCCACAATTTTGTCTGCTGGGGGTGGGGGTGGCTTCATTTAAAGGATTATGCTAAAGAATAGTGGATTGACTTTAGCAAGTGTTCGAAAATGGTGGCACTCTGGCTGCTGACATTAGGCATGTGAGGCTCCTGCTTCTTCCACCATATACTTTTTAATTCCCCAACATGCATCCATGATAGTGGGGGCTTTGTTTATAGGGTTATGCTATGCCCTCTGTTGTTGTTGTTTAAGCAAGTCAAGCTGAATGTCAGGAATTACCAGCAGGACATCTAGCTTGTTTTGCAATGGGTGTATAGTTTAGACCTCTAGTCAAACACAGACAGCAGTTTAGCTGTCGAGGCACTATCACTCCTGTGAAAGGTGAGATGATTTAGAGGCCGGGAGAAGCTTAATTTTTCTTGATCGCCACGTGCAACCTGGAATTTTAATGGCAGGCATAATTAATTCTTCTGATGTTAATCATCAGGGCTGGACTCCACAATTATCAGCCTTGTGCAGCTGGGGCATGGTGCAGACATGAAAAATTAGGAAAATGAATCCGTAATAGGGTGGCAGATTTAATCTGCATCGTGCAAAACAAAGTTGAAAAAGAAGGGAGACTGGGAGAATTTCAGCCGAAGCTTTTGTGCCAATAAGTGCTGACAGAACTGAAAAATGTTGCCGATGTCCAAAGTGATTGGTAATTACCAAGCCATTGAATTTTTTATTGTCAATTTATCATTGCACCAGAGGTTAAATTTAACATCTTCTTCTAAAGCCATCACTCTAGGAGGAAGGCAAGCTTTGTATCACGTGATCCCAGGAGTCAGTGAAAGGTTAATCAGGTATTCCTTTAGCTGGCGTGTGCTTCCAAATAATTCTTCCTTTTTGTGTCCTTGTATGAGTGTGTGTCTCTGCCGGGGTGGAGGGTTTGGGGAAGAGGTTTAATTTTCACATTTACAGCACCTGTGCATTTCAGTTAAACATCTGATTGCATTCCTCAGATGCATCTCTGGTCCATACAATTTCCCTTCTTTAAGGGAAAAAAAAAACACATTGAAATTTTACTTATAGGGTAATACAAGGGAGGATATTTCAGAGCTTCTCACTGTGTGTTTTAAATCACATCTTTAGCTGCCCACAAATAGAATCTTAAGCGTCTTGCATCTCTGAAATGCCTCTTTTCTGGTCAGAAATCTTTCTTTCATTTCATTTCAATTTTGCCTCTTCGTTTCCCTAATGAGTCATAACTGGATAGTTTATTGTAAAGTGAGGGGCCTATATTTTTTAGAACGGAAAGATATTTTTTAGTTGTAAGCAATATGTGACATGTTTACATGCCTTGTGGAACTCCCAGAACAATGATGCTTCTTAAAGAAAAGGAATATATAGGATGTTTATGTGTGTTTTAATATGGATTGCCCCATAGTCAAAACATGCATGGCACAATCCAGACAAATTTAAGCGCTGTAACAGCACCAGCCTAGACATATATACTCAGAGGTAAGTCCTATCCTGTTCAAAGTACATTATGGTATTTGTGCATAGGATTGCAGTCTTAGTCACATTAATTTCAGGGGAAGAGATATATATCACAAACCAATGCATTCTTATTCAAAAGTAAGTCTCACTACATTAAATGAAGCTTACACCCAGGTAAACTTGTATCAGTATTAAGCATGCATTTAATGCTCCACCTGAAATCAGTGGGACGTAATATGCTTGCTATTGTTTTGATAACACACACAAAAAGTTTAAAATTACCACAAGATTCATAGTAAAATTCCCTAAATGGCGCCCTGATATCAGGAACCAATCCCAGCACTTGTAAAAATCCAATATATCTTCATAAAGTTAGTGAGATTATTTTCTTTAGCAGACTGAGTTACAGCTTCCATTGTTAGATCCTCCCTCTAAACAGCAAATATGTTTTTTTTCTAATCATTGCAGTTCAGCCTCTTTTTAATATGATATGAAATTCACCCCTTGCCCTCATCGCTCGCTCATCTTTCCACAGAGCAGGCACCGGATATTTTTTTCTTGAATTCTGGGCTGTGCTCTGTTGAAAAGGAATTGTATGCGCTTTCTATAAATTAAATATGGAAATGACCTTTAAGGGGGAAAGTTGGGATCGGAATCAATGTGTGCATTAATTACTGCAATTCATTACCCAAATAAACACAGAGCCTTTCCTTCTTTCTTTCTTTTCCTGGGTGCAAATGTTGGGGCAAAAGATGTTCGCAAGAGACAAAGGCTTTTGATCCGGCTATGTTAATCTGCAGATAAAAAAAGAAAGGGAAAGAGTGTGACTTCAGCTTCAGTGTGTAAGCTCCTCTGGGGATATCCTGGATGGGATCAATTCCCACATGCAGGCAGTGAATTATTGATGCTGAATACAAAAGCTAGTCATGTGACCCACACCGCTATCACCTAACAGTCCCCTGCACGATCTTCATGTTCTGACACCCTGCCTTTTTATTATTAAACTCAACACACAAACCAGCACCTCTATTCTGATTTCTCTTATAATCAGAAAGATAATGCCTCTCGTTGCAGCTACTCATTTATCTCTCTGTGTGTATATGGGAGAAAACCCAACATGAAAACGAAATCTTTAGCACCCTAGAGCCCAAGCAGAAGCCTAGAAAATATATAGCACGCATGGTTCTATGGGAAAGATGCAGTGAATTATTGAAAAGATTTCCTGCTCGTCTTCTGAATTAGTATCATCTGTTCCTTCTTTTTCTTAAGCAGAGCCACTGCACAAATGTAATTCTCCCCCCCCCCTTGCAGTGTTGGGCTGCCTTCCTTTATAGCCTGATGATAAATTGTCACAGGAAGGTTTTTTTCCGTACCAAAAAAAAAAAAAAAAAAGCCCCAACGACGAGGTATGATTTTAATTCTGAAGGGTTTTTGCATAGCAGCCATTGGTTATGAGAGGGCATAGCAATACACATTAGACCGGAAACTTCAGCTATTTTAATTGGATGCCATCCAAAATCGCAAGTAATTAAGAATCAATTTGAGGCCATTAGTAAGTGAGGCTAGCTAGCCAGTGTTGCATATTTCAGAAGAGTTAGTTTTAATGAGAGGAGTTCCTGGATTGGGAAGAGAGGAGAAAAAGAAAAGGGGGAAGCGGAAGGGGGGGAACGCACCAGAGAGAGATTAAAGATAGTGTAGGGACTGTCTGCTGCTTAACTAAACAACTAATGGTACATGGAAAGATGCTGAACTTGTAGTCCTCCCTAATTGATCTACTTACTGTTCTTGAGGAAACTTTAAAAAATGAATGTAGGTATTTACTGTGCATTAGTGGCTCAATACCTATTTATAAACATTAGAAATGAGTGCATCCCTCAATGCCTTTCTCTTCACCATGGAAGCCTAAGCTGTCGCTTTTCAGACATATCAAGCTTACGACCATCAAGCCATTTGCTCCTCCCTGGACTTGGTAGCCCCATAGTTTCCACCGCGTTGTCTGCAGAGGGCAATGTGAAAAATAATAACAACAAAAGGATTTAGAGAGTCATAAATTGGGGTGGGAAGAAAGCTATTGGCTCATCTGCCAATTCCGAGGAGCTCATTTGATTCGTAATTGAACCTTGCTCAAATTTAGATTTCTTCTCCTCTCTCTCACACACGCTCTATTGCTTAATGATAAGTTTTAATTCATTTTAAAGAAGGGGAAAAGGGGGAGAATGTTGGATTATTAGATGCTCACCTGGGCTTGAAGGTTACAGGCTGGAGGGATGAAGTTTCATGGGAAGAGTTGCAGATTTACTATAGGAGCGGCAATGCAATAAATCAAGCACACAGACCTGGGCATGGTCTCGATATTTCCGTTGCAGACCTCACTTTTTCCATGGACGTATCTCCTTACAAATTATTTGGGCCCAGGTTTTTCGGTAAAACAAACACCAGTGCCACATTACTGTTACCGGGTTGTTATTTGTTTATACACCACACAATGGCGCAACCCTTCGGAGAGCTATTTGTATTTCCAGGCTGTGAACAGAAAAGAACATTGTTCAATGAAGTGCTGGCGTTACTAAGATTAAGGGTTACATTCTTCTTTTGAAAAGTAAATATAGGTCACAAGAGCATCACTCTCATATGACCTTAGCAGTGATGGATTCCCTCAAAGTGATTTTGTGTGTGTCCCCCCCCCCCATTTTTTATTCATTTTATAACACAAATAAAAAAACACAAACAGAAAAGACAAACAATACAAACAAATTCTTGTCATATCCTTATTTTTCTAAACATTGTTAAGTGGGCTTCCCCAAGTCCCACCTGTCTGATTTTCATTTTACTTCATCTTTAGCAGCTTACATATATCATAATTTCTAACCATCTTTTTTAAAAAATCACACTTAAAATAACTTCACATGTTATCACTTACAAATAATACTATTTTAAAATACCCTATCTTCTACTTCTAACCCTACAGCCTATATCCACTTCCAAAGCTATTCTAAGTTTTAAATATTAACATTATTTTCAAATATTCCTTAAACTTCTTCCACCATCTCTTCTCTCTGGTCACGGAGTCTCCCGGTCAGTTCGGCAAGTTCCATATAGTCCATCATCTTCATCTGCCATTCTTCAATAGTTGGTAAATCTTGTTTCTTCCAATTCTTCGCTAACAATATCCTCGCAGCTGTTGTGGCATACAGAAAAACAGTAACATCCTTTTTGGGGATTTCACACACCCCCTCAAAGTGATTTTTGGGGAAAGGGGAACGAGGTGCTGGTACTCATATTTTGGAAAAAAAAAATGCCATGGGTGCCAACACAAAATGGCTGCCATGAGCAGCAAAAATATTGGTGACAATACTACAGTCCTGGTCCTTGGAACTGTAGCCCTATGAGGCATCTCTGAACAACTCACATCACGTTTATCAAACTATGAGGGAAGTGGTATAAGAGTATGTTAAATGTATGGTGTGAATGTGAACATGGAAAAGAAGAAATTTATAATAAAAAATAAGAGAAACACCAATAGAACAGAGCTAAATGGGTGCCGGAAACCAGCTTAGAAGGACACGTCGTACCTTACGAAATTGAGAAAGAGCATTTCTCAGTCATTTCACCTGCCTCAAAATCAGTTATTTTGTTTGAGTTATATCTCATGGGTGGACAAAATTCTGTTTGAGGAGAATTGGCTGCCATTTTGTTGTTCTGGTTGTTTTTCTTTCTTCTTTATTTTGAGAAATTCAAAATGGCTGGCAACTTCTTCTTTTTTAAATGGCTGCCTCTTTTGCCACCCACTGATGGTGTAATACCCCTCCCTAGTAAGGGCATTTGTTGTAGCAGGCTTGTTTAAAATATGATATCACAGCACATCGTTCCAAACAACCTTACTTTTAAACCTGAAAAACTTATTTAATGTTTGCTTTTATTTTTATTTTAAATGTTTTTGCAGAAAGCCAAAAGACACTTTAACCAAAAGAAGATGCAAAGATTTTAAAGGCATCTCATGTTTTCTAATACTTGTGTTGGGGAGAACCAGAGATTAATAGTGCAGTCCTGTGTGGGTAAACAAAGGTAAACAAAGTTCAATCGGACTTATTTTTGTTATTATTTTTTTAAAAAGAAAAATGGTCTTAAAGAAAATCCATCAGCATTTTAGTGCAAATTTATCCCAATAAACACATTTTTGCAAAGCAATTTCCCCTAAAATGATGTGTTTTTGTATTGTATGTTACGTTCACTAATACAGTGTTTTTTTATGGACACTTTACTCCAGGCTTCCTCAGCCTCGGCCCTCCAGATGTTTTGAGACTACAATTCCCATCATCTCTGACCACTAGTCCTGCCAGCTAGGGATCATGGGAGTTGTAGGCCAAAAACATCTGGAGGGCCGAGGTTGAGGAAGCCAGCTTTACTCCAATATATACATATTTTATACAAATTACTTGGCTGGATAACTGCATTGCAAAATTCAAATATGTGCAAATATTGAGAGATGGGTGTGTTTTGGTTCATGAATTGTGCCTGAAAGTGAAAATCAAGAATAAGAAAAAACAAGGAGAAGTTACAAGCTCAGAAAGAAATGAGTTTAGGTTCCAAAGCACAGGATGTGAGCATGATTTTTTTTCTTTCCATTTTTCATTTTGCTTCTGGCAGCCACACTGGTTAATTTTTCCCACAGATTAGGAAAGGTTATGGAAAATTGATTTAAAATTTACAGACTGTTCTTTGTTGAAAGAAAATTATATGAAGATGATGTATAGATGGTATATGACACCAGTGCAGTTAGGAAAATTGTATAAAACCAGCTCAAATATGTGTTGGAAGTGTAAGGAAAAGGAGGGGACATTTTACCATATGTGGTGGGAGTGTAATGAAATTTAAAAGCTTTGGGAAATGATGTACAATGAATTGAAGAAAATGTTCCATCTAACATTTGTTAAGAAACCTGAAGCATTTCTGTTAGGGATTGTAGGAAAAGACCTGCCAAGGAAGCTGAAAAATATCTTCATGATTGCGACAACGGCGGTGAGAGTTTTAATAACACAAGGATGGAAGAATGAGGAAACCCCGACGAAAGAACTATGGCAAGAGAAACTGATGGACTATGCAGAATTGGCAAAACTGACACATAAACTACGGGACAAGGATAACTGTGACTTTAAAGATGAATGGGAACCTTTTACAAAGTACTTAAAGTAGCAACAAAGTGAACTGGACTCCTTGGCAGGTTTTGAATAAACACTCACAAACTTTTTATTGACAATAACCAGTCAGATAAATTAAGGATTTATACAATTTTGTAACAGGCAGAGAATAGCATTTGTAGAGAAACCAGAGATTGGAGCTGAGGGAAGTCGGGGGGGGGAGGGGGTCGTTATATGGAGGGGGGAATGGGAAAAAAATTAAGGATGATATGTTTTAAGATAATACGTTTTGTTCGAATGTCTAATAAAAAAATATTTTTTTAAAAAAAATTCCCACTCATTATTTTATAATACATTTTCTTCCCCATTTGTTAGTTTTTTAATGTGTTTTTAATTTCTAATTTGTTTGGCTTCTTCTTTGGAAATGCAGCCCGGGTTCTGATGCCTGAAACTTTGGTGTTTTCAATCCAAAGGGTATGACATATTCAGGTATACTCTCTACTGCTTTCACAAGGCTCAGCACAGAAGTTCCAACCAGTCTGAACCGGTTCCAACCGCCTGAACCGGTTCGAACCGGCTCGGACCGGTTCCAACCGGTCTAAACCGGTTCCAACTGGCTTGGACCAGTTTCAACCGGTCTGAACCTGCTCCAACAGGGCTGAACCAGTTCTAACCGGTCTAAACCGGATCCAACTGGTCTAAACCGGTTCAAACCGGCTCGGACCAGTTCCAACCTGTCTGAACCGGTTCCAACCGGTCTGAACTGGCTCCAACCGGTCTAAACCGGTTCCAACCAGCTCGGACCAGCTCCAACCGGTCTGAACTAGTTCAGCCTTCTTCTTTGGAAATGCAGCCTGGCTTCTGATGCCTGAAACTTTGGTGTTTTCAATCCAAAGGGTATGACATATTCAGGTATACTCTCTACTGCTTTCACAAGGCTCAGCACAGTCTGAACCGGTTCCAACTGGCCTAGACCTGTTCCAACCAGTTTGGAGTGGTTCAAAACGGCTTGGACCGGTTCCAACCTGTCCCAACTGGTTCCAACCGGCTTAGATCTGTTCCAGCTTGCTTGGACCAGTACCACCCGGTCTGATCCAGTTCCTACTTGCCTAGACCGGTTCCAACTGGTCTGAACTGGTTTCAACCGGCTTGGAGCGGTTCAAACCAGTCTGTACTGGCTTCACTTGGTCTGGACCGGTTCCAACTGGCTTGGACCAGTTCCAGTTGGCTTGGACCGCTTCCAACCATCTTGGACCAGTTCCAACCAATCTGGGCTGATACCAACCAGCCTAGACCTGATCTAACCAGCTTGGACCAGTTCTAACCAGTTTGAACCAGTTCCAACTGGCCGGGCTTGGGTCAATCCTGCTTGGACTGTTTCCAACTGGTGTGAACCAGTTCAGAACGGTTGGAACTGGTCCGAGCTGGTTTGAACCAGTTTAGACTGGTTAGAACTGGTTCAGACCTGTTGGAACCGGTTCAGACCGGTTGAAACTGGTCCGAGCCAGTTGGAACTGGTTCAGACCGGTTGGAACCGGTTCAGACCGGTTGAAAGTGGTCCAAGCCAGTTGGAACCAGTTCAGACCAGTTGGAACCGGTGCAAGCCGGTTGGAACCGGTTTGGACCAGTTGGAGCCGGTTCAGACAGCTTGGAACTGGTCCGAGCCGGTTTGAACTGGTTTGGAACCGGTTCAGACCAGTTGGAACTAGTCCGAGCCAGTTGGAACCGGTTTAGACTAGTTGGATCCGGTTCAGACCAGTTGGATCTGGTCTGAGCCAGTTGGAACTGGTTCAGACTGGTTGAAACTGGTCCGAGCCAGTCGGAACCGGTTCAGACCAGTTGGAACTGGTCTGAGCTGGTTTGAACCGGTTCAGATCGGTTGGAACCGGTTCAGACCGGTTGGAACTGGTCTGAGCTGGTTGGAACCAGTTCAGACCGGTTGGAAGTGGTTTTGACCGGTTGGAGCCAGTTCAGACCAGTTGGATCCGGTTCAGATCGGTCAGAACTGGTTCAGACCTGTTGGAACCAGTTCAGACTGGTTCAAATTGGTCTGAGCTGGTTGGAACTAGTTCAGACCGGTTGGAACAGGTCCAAGAAGGTCAGAAGATCGGTGGTTCAAATCCCCGCGACAGGGTGAGCTCCCGTTGCTCAGTCCCTTCTCCTGCCAACCTAGTAGTTCGAAAGCACGTCAAAGTGCAAGTACAGTGGTGCCCCACAAGACGAAATTAATTCGTTCCGCAATTTTTGTCGTCTAGCGAATTTTTCGTCTTGCGAAGCACGAAATCCCATAGGAATGCATTGAAAATCAATTAATGCGTTCCTATGGTCAAAAAAAGTCCAAACAAAGCCAAATTTGGTACAACAACAGTTTCTTAACTGCTCTTTAAAGTCACACATACTGTAAAGAGCAGTTCAAAAATTGAAGGGAAAATAAATTAACTTTATAAACAAAACATGTCTTTGTTTTTAGACAAAGGAAACAAAGCCGCGAGACGTTTTCGTCTTGCGAAGCAAGCCCATAGGGAAATTTCGTCTTGAGAGGCAAATCGTGAACGGAAAAACCTTTCGTCTAGCGAGTTTTTTGTCTTGCGAGGCATTCGTCTTGCGGGGCACTACTGTAGATAAATAGGTACAGCTCCGACGGGAAGGTCAACGGTGTTTCCATGCGCTGCTCTGGTTCTCCAGAAGCGGCTTAGTCATGCTGGCCACGTGACCCAGAAGCTTGACCAATAAAGCAAGATGAGCGCCGCAACCCCAGAGTCGGTCATGACTGGACCTAATGGTAAGGGTCCCTTTACCTTTACCTACCTAATTGGCAGTTCCCTAATCAATGCACAAACTGAAACAAAGTTATCCTTCAAACTTCAGACAACCCTCCTCCCTCAAGAGTCCTTTAAAATGAATACTTTAGTGAAAAATAACATACAAAAATGCATTATATTAGGGAAAATTGGTTCCCAAAATGTGCATGCTAGGAGGAATGTGCATTAAAATGCCGGGTTTCATGAGGAATTAAATAAATCACAAACTGATACATGAATGTGGTGAACTTAACTATTCACATTTACATGATGTGGAATTTTTGCCAAAATAACAGCTGAGTCCCATCTTTCGAAAGCACAGTCCCCAGACAATCTTTGTTGAGTTCACATTCTTGAACTTTTGTCTTTCCGTTGATGAAATGCTATTTCTAATAAACATTCTCCTCTGCACTGTACAATATTGCTGTCACACTAAGATTTTTGACTCCTGGAACTTCTTTTGCAAATGACATCATGGAGTACCTCAGCTGTTGACGAGATACCAAAATCAAGTCTAGTGAAGAATATATAAATGAAGCTGGAACTGCATTCCAAATGTATTTGGCGATGTCCTGAAATATTCAGGCTAAGCTTTGAGAAAATTGTGCACCACTGAGATCATGTCAGCTGTTGGTCGTATGATATGTCTCTCTCAGATGGTCACTTGATTACCCACATGCAATGAAGTTGTTTACTGTGTTGGTAGTCATTATAATGTTCAGAGCAACTGGTGCTCGTTGTGTAATAATCCATCCAGCTAAAGAGAAAGTTGAAATATTCTCTCAATTTTTAGATGTTGTGATAGTAAAATGTTTGATCCTCCCCCTTGAAGCCATGGACATGTAGAAAATGGGTTGAACATTCACATTGTGGGTGAGTCCTTCAGGCCTCCATTGGCTATTTCATCTAGAACAGAGGCATGAACCTGTAGTCCTCCATATGTTGTTGGTCCAGGCAGGTCCAAGTTGGTTGGAACTGGTCCAAGCCTGTTTGAACCACTCCAAGCTGGTTGGAACTGGTCCAAGCTGGTTGGAACCAGTTCACACCAGTTGGAACCAGTCCAAGCAGGATTGAACCAAGCCAGGCCAGTTGGAACTGGTTCAAACTGGTTAGAACCAGCCCAAGCTGGTTAGATCAGGTCTAGGCTGGTTGGTATCAGCCCAGATTGGTTGGAACTGGTCCAAGATGGTTGGAAGCGTCCAAGCCAACTGGAACTGGTCCAAACCAGTTGGAACCGGTCCAGACCAAGTGGAGCCAGTACAGACTGGTTGGAACCAGTCAAAACTGGTTTGAACTGGTCCTAGCCGGTTGGAACCAGTTCAGACCAGTTGGAACCGGTCCAAGCCGGTTGGAACCAGTCTAGGCAAGTAGGAACTGGATCAGACCGGGTGGAACTGGTCTAAGCCGGTTGGAACCAGTTGGGACAGGTTGGAACCGGTCCAAGCCGTTTTGAACACTCCAAACTGGTTGGAACAGGTCTAGGCCAGTTGGAACCGGTTCAGACTGGTTGGAACCGGTTCAGACCGGTTGGAACTGGTCCGAGCGGGTTGGAACCGGTTCAGGCCAGTTGGAACTGGTTTAGACCGGTTGGAGGCGGTTCAGACCAGTTGGAACTGGTCTGAGCTGGTTGGAACCAGTTCAGACCACTTGGAACCGGTCCAAGCCAGTTGGAACCGGTTTAGACCGCTTGGAACCGGTTCAGACCGGTTGCAACCGGTGCAGACCGGTTGGAACTGGTCCAAGCCAGTTGGAACTCGTTTAGACCAGTTGGAGGCGGTTCATACCAGTTGGAATGGGTCTGAGCTGGTTGGAACCGGTTCAGACCAGTTGGAACCGGTTCTGACCGGTTAGAACCAGTTCAGACCTGTTGGAACCGTTTCAGACCAGTTGAAACTGGTCTGAGCTGGTTGGAACCAGTACAGACCAGTTGGAACCGGTCCAAGCCAGTTGGAACTGGTTTAGACCGCTTGGAACCGGTTCAGACCGGTTGCAACCGGTGCAGACCAGTTGGAACTGGTCCAAGCCAGTTGGAACTGGTTTAGACCAGTTGGAGGTGGTTCATACCAGTTGGAATGGGTCTGAGCTGGTTGGAACCGGTTCAGACCGGTTGGAACCGGTTCTGACCGGTTAGAACCAGTTCAGACCTGTTGGAACCGTTTCAGACCGGTTGAAACTGGTCTGAGCTGGTTGGAACCAGTTCAGACCAGTTGGAACCGGTCCAAGCCAGTTGGAACCGGTTTAGACCGGTTGGAGCCGGTTGAGACTCATTGGAACCGGTTCAGACCGGTTGGAACTGGTCCGAGCCAGTTTGAACCGGTTTAGACCAGTTGGATCCGGTTCAGACCGGTTGGAACCGGTTCAGACCGGTTGGAACCAGTTCAGACCGGTTGGAATTGGTTTAGACCGGTTGGTGCCGGTTCAGACCGGTTGGTGCCGGTTCAGATCGCTTAGAACTGGTTCAGACCTGTTGGAACCAGTTCAGACCGGTTCAAACTGCTCTGAGCCGGTTGGAACTCGTTCAGACTGGTTGGAACAGGTCCAAGCCGGTTGGAACCGGTTTAGACCGGTTGGAGCTGGTTCAGACCTGTTGGAACCGGCCCAAGCCAGTTGGAACCGGTTTAGACCGGTTGGAACCGGTCCAAGCCGGCTGGAACCGGTTTAGACCGGTTGGAGCCGGTTCAGACCGGTTGAAACTGGTTCAGACCGGTTGGAACTGGTCCAAGCCGGTTTGAACCGGTTTAGACCGGTCGGAACCGGTTCAGACCATTTGGATCTAGTCCGAGCCGGTTTGCACCGGTTTAGACCAGTTGGATCCGGTTCAGACCAGTTGAAACTGGTTCAGACCGGTTGAAACTTGTCCGAGCCAGTTGGAACTGGTCCGAGCCGGTTGGAACCGGTTTAGACCAGTTGGGTCCGGTTCAGACCGGTTGGAACTCGTCTGAGCCAGTTGGAACTAGTTCAGGCTTCTTCTTTGGAAATGCAGCCTGGCTTCTGATGCCTGAAACTTTGGTGTTTTCAGAAGGTCGGTGTTTTCTGATCAGCAAGTCCTAGGCTCTGCGGTTTAACCCACAGCGCCACTTGCGTCCCTTCACCTGCCAATTAGGTGGATTCGCCTTAAAATGTGAATTGAACTGAATTTTCCCTCCATCCTTAGTTAAGTAAGTAAGTAAGTATTCCACAAAGTAACGCCCGTCTTTAAAGCAACCCAAAATATCCAAGTAGTTCACGAAGAACACTATAACCCTTCCTGTAGGTTCAAAGTCTAACACTGCTTTTACACAACACAAAAGAGAAGGGCTGCTGACTGGTCCTTGCAGTGAAGTGCTGCACTGAAATTGGGGCATTACCTGCACACAACCACTGAGCAGACACTTTAGCTTTAGCCACGTTCAGCTCCCAGGTGTGTGTTAACTCTAGATGAAGACCTGCCTCTCTTTAGGGCAAAATTGGCGATTCCTGCGGCCCTCAGATGTTGGGCTCCTACTCCCATTGGCCCCAGCTAATTGCTGGGATACTGCTGGGGAGACGGGGATGTCAGGTAGGCCCCCAGCTGGTTCCAGCCACCGGCGGGCAGCCGGGCGATCACCAATCTCCCTTGGAACAGCATCAAACAGCGACACAAGCCTCAGATAACTTTAGAGACTCGGCACGCTCTATCAGCAGAGTGAATTCATCTTCTCACAACGGAAGCGGCGGACAGAGACATGTGTAAGCATATTGACAGCATTTACTCAGCATCGTTCAGGAACAAAGGAAAAACATGTCTGCTTCCCTTCGTGTCAGAGCAAACAGCAAAAGCAAAAGCCATCTACAAAACAGAAGTTCCCAGCAGTCTGTGCTGGAAGTAAACAGGCATGTGACACACAACAGTCATGCCTGTTCCCTTTTAAGGTGGAACGGAACTATATCCTAACACTAATATGGCCAATATGCAGGGATGATGGGAGCTAGCGTCTAGCAACTTCTGGAGGGCTGCTCCCTGCTTTAAATGTGAACAGGGTTCCCCACTGGAATGTGCAGTGAACGTATGTGAAGCTCCACTTCTTGTAGTACATGAAGTGGACCTCTAACATCAAAACATGTTGGCTGTGCTTGGAGATACCCAGGGTGCAGTGTGAGACGCAGCTTACAAATCACCCTGCACATTGAAACTGATGGATAATGCGCTGTCTTGCTCCTGGGCACCTTCTCCTTAGACATAAATACAGTGTGTTATTATTACAAGAGATGTTTAACTACACCCTCTTACCTTCCTTCTGACCATTTCCACAAGCATTATTAACCTCTCCAGGAGCTTCCATGTTTGTTGGTCATGGAATCTGCTGTAACAGTTTTGATAATAAAATTTAGAAAAACAGGAACCCCAAAAGCAGAGCTTCTGGAAATCGGCCAAAGAGAAAAGCGAATGGAAATCAAAGGCAGGGTAATTAATTGACTACAGACGAAAGATTAGCCAAGGCTGCAGTAGCCTGGTGGACACACACACACACACACACACACACACACACACACGTTAAAGCTAGCGATGAAAAGCCTCGCTTCCCATTCTTTATGCTTAAGAGTCTGGCAGGGTCGTTACATTTTTTATCATTTGGGCTGCAATGTGCTGGAAAGCAAAGAATGCCCAGAACCCACAAAGACCGGGGACTGATCCAAGCTTGTATGGTTTTTAATGGAGTAAGGAGGGTGGCAATGGAAGCTAGACAGAACTTTTTACGAAGAGCGAAACTACAAAACATTCTAGAACGGACTGTCCCGTTAAGTCTGGATGAGACATTCTGGGAACACAGGGTGTTATGTCTTGTACTGGTTTGCACATGTATGTGATTCCCTTGATGACAATGGATTGCTCCACAGGGGAGGCTTTCCTGTCACCTCAAACACAATGTGTAACAGAGACAAAACCCCTGTGTTGCAATATAGAAAAATCTTCTCAAATCAAACCGCAACACATGGCTAATAATGTATTATCAATACAGTCATACCTCAGGTTACAGATGCTTCAGGTTGTGTTTTTTTGGGTTACGGACCACCAAAACCCAGAAGTACCGGAACGGGTTACTTCCAGGTTTTGGCGGCTGTGCATGGGCAGAAGCGCTAAATTGTGCTTTGTACGTGCTCAGAAACGCCGAATCGCAACCCGCATGTGCACAGATGCGCCGCTGCGGGTTGCGGACGTGCATCCCGCATGGATCACGTTTGCAACCTGAGCGTCCACTGTAGTTAGGTCATAATACAAAATTTACAAATCATAAACATCCACATATAATGTATGTATAGTTATGCAAAAGTCCATAAACAAGAAATAGTAAGCATAATAAATTGAACAGAACAGAACAGTGTTTCTGGGATAAGTCAACTGTTTCAAGGATGATTCTTCATCAGCAGATAAATTCTTACTCCGGAAACACTGTTCTGTTCTGTTCCTGTTTTGTTTGCTGTTCATTGCTGCATTCTACATGTTGAAGCACCTACCACTGCAATATTGCTGGATATTGACTATTGATAGGCATCCTGCCTTCCTTGCGGTGTCCCCTGGCAGCAATTTATTACGCTTACTATTTCTTGTTTATGGACTTTTGCATAACTATACACACATTAAATGTGGATGTTTATGCTTTGTAAATTTTGTATGATGACCTAACTATTGATAATACATTATTAACCATGTGTTGCGGTTGGCTTTGAGCAGACCTCAAACACAATGGCTTGTATCCTGAGATCCTGTGACCAGCACTCTACTCATGTGATGCTTCTCCTGATGGGAGAGAGGTGCTTTTTGCTGGTTCCTCCTTCGCCACAGAGCTCCGTGCAGCTGGCACGCCATCACACCTCAACATGCAAATACCTCATACACAACCAAGCGCCAAAACATTCTGGGGGAAAGAGCATATTCTGCTGCTGCTGCAAAAAAAAATGACCACCAAGGCATTTTCTCCAGAGTGTCCTAAAATGATGCATGGCCCAGTGCATTCTGGGGGAAGGGGGAATGTCACAAGGGAAGAGCTATACTCTGCTGGCTTCTGTCAGCAGAGAAGAGCACAACTTGTGGCAGGGGGCTCCACCATAATGGAGACCCCAGTTCCCAGTGGCAGTAGCATTGGAGTGCTTCAAGGATTGGGGCATGGTGTTCGTGGCTTTGAATCCATTCAGTCCAAAGTCCTGTTGTACCCCCAAGGGCCAAATTCTTGGTCTCTTATGCTGGTGTAGCCAAAAAACAAAACAAAACGGTGACAGCACCACTCACCCACTGAAGGTTGAATCCTGTGAATGATAACATGGTTTTCCCACCACAGATCAAGGCCACTGTGGACAAACTCCTTCTACAACCAGCTTATGCCAGATTTTTGTGTGATTTGACAGTGACGATCCATAAAAGCAAAGTTTAGAGAAATCGGTGCTTTCAAAATATTTAAGAAGCACAAACAAAAGCAGCAACAAGGCACGAGAATTCCATCTGTAATCTGTTTCGGTGCTGTTTTCTAACAAAGATGACTCCCCTCCCCCCGCTTAAATTTTGATAATTTGTTGGATTTTTTCTATTTAAAAAAAGCAATAAGACATGACAAGCGTGAATTATGGCACGCTCATTCACACTTCAGTTCAACACAACTGGATGTAAATTAATGTCCCATAACTCATTTAGCAGAGCGCAGGGTCTTATTACAATTGTAAAGTTTTATTTGAAAATGTTTTTTAAAAATATTTATACTGTTAATTAAGTGATGATGAGTCCCATAAATTCTGACAAGTGAGTGATGTTGTATTAGTCACTCTCCAGATTCCACATATTAGCCAATCAGGAGTCTTGTATTGCTGTGCTATGTCTTGATTTATGAAATATTAAGGCCTGCCTAGGGCACTTTTTAGTTTTGTGTGTACTCTTTGTTCAAGACTTTACTTTGTAAGCCAGTAATAACACCTGGATGGGTCAATCCAGAGATGTTACATTCATCTACAGATGCAATGGGCATAATTCACAGGACATTTTCCTGCCTAAGTTCTACTGAAAGGAGTGAACGCAAAATCAGAAACTGTTATGCTCCCATCAAACTTTAAGAAGAAGATTGTTCCCCTCCCCCAATGGTTTTGAAGGAAAGCAATTTGAATGTTTCTGTTCTCCTTTACAAATGAAATGAAGCACAGGGCTGATTGGTGCATATTGCAATCTATCTAACATCTATCTATCTATCTATATCTATCTATCTATCTATCTATCTATCTATCTATCTATCTATCTATCTATCTATCTATCATCCATCTATCTATCTATCTATCTATCTATCTATCTATCTATCTATCTATCATCTATCTATCATCAGAAGTTGACTGATAATGCTGGTCTTTGCCATGCTTGGATTACAGTGTTCCTGGGGCTTTTCTCAGCAAAGTGTGCCAAGCATTCTGATTATCACACTGGTTTCTCCTTTCCTTCTTTGTTCTTTAAAACACAATTTCATTTTTTGTGCTTCCAACACTAGGAGCCTGATGTACCATTCGTTGAGGGTGTGAAGACCAACAGACATTAGAAACGGTCAAATGAAGTCGAGGTTTAGATGAACGTAGTATATTTCTTTCACATTTATATGCGAAAATGAAAAACAAACAAATGGTGCCAAAATTAAATATATAACCTGGTAGCCAATGAAATGGGCAATAACAGCTAAATGCTCTTGTGCAGCTTTACAACATTTTAGTACAAACACAGTGTGTAATCTCATATAAATCTGTTCTAAGCTCTAGCTGTGCTTGCAGAATATGTCTTATAATTCCTAGTTATACCACAACAATAGAATGCATAGTTGTTTTTGCAAATGTTCAAACCACTTACAAAATCTTCATTCATAGATTTGCTTTGAGTATTACTCAGAGAGCTGTTTTTAATTTTGTGTCCAAGCTGGATTTTTAAAGGCTCACTTGAACACTGGGAGGTGTACTTGAACAAGGAGGGCTGCCAAGCATCTCATAGTTTCTGAAATTGCACTCCTTCCTTTTCCCCCATATGTCTGCCACTAGGAGGGAAGCTATTTCAGTAAGTTTATTCCAAGATACCATTGCTGGAAAACATTGGGTCTGCAATGAATGCAAAAGAGGGCTCTCCATAGGTATGTTATTCACAGTGGAATGGACTTCAGACTTGAAAGCTTAAAACCGATTACATTTCCACCTTGGCATGCTTCTCTGTCATGAACTGTAGGCAGAATACCTGCTTTTCTGTAGCTTGGTGTTAAGTATCAATGGAGCTTGCCCTATGCAAAAGCAGCTTTTCAAATATTATGATACAATGAAGACAACCTTTGTGGAGAATTGTGAGTCTTGGTGTGAAAGAATACTATAGGTGTAGCCAGGGGGGGCAGCTCCCCCCCATCAAGCAAATAAGTAAAAATACTTAACTAAAAGTAGAAATAATCAGAATATTTGAAATTCAAATGCTCACTGAGAAGAAGAGTTTGGATTTGATATCCCACTTTTTCACTACCCGAAGGAGTCTAAAAGCGGCTTACATTCTCCTTTCCCTTCCTCTCCCACAACAAACACTCTGTGAGGTGAGTGGGGCTGAGAGACTTCAGAGAAGTGTGACTAGCCCAAGGTCACCCAGCAGCTGCATGTGGAGGAGTGGGGACGCGAACCTGGTTCACCAGATTACAAGTCTACTACTCTTAACCACTACACCACACTGGCTGAGGTCACTTGGATGATGTTGTGGTGCATTCTAGTGATGCAACTGGCAAGCCAACTGAACGATAGGCAAACTGACCAATTACTTCACAGGTAGCTCAGTTCTACCCCTCCCATCATAAATTCTGGCTACGCCCATGAAGAATAGGTAAGGCAGAAAAGTGAGTTGGGGGGGGGAGATTATTCCAGATTAGTTAATTCAGAACATTTCTTTCTCTAACCCCATCCATCATCTGCTTTGCTTCAGCCTGCCACCAGCATGCAGCCCCTGGTAGATTCTTGTAGCCCTAAAAAAATGGATGATGTCCACCCCTTAATTAGCGATCCACTCTTGTAGTCACGTAACCTCACAAACAACTTGCCTTTTCTTTTTCAAAAACAGGACTTACATGAATTTGAACATTAACCTGAAATTTGCCAGAATGCTGTTTCTATCCAAAACCAAGATGAATTAATCAGTTGGTCCAGATGACAAGTCTTAACTTCAGGCCCAGATGGAACAACATTTTGCATCTGATATTTAGAACAGTAAAGGTGTAGACTAGACTCTCTGTTCATTAGCTGAGGCTGTGTACCTTCAATTAAGTACTGGTGATGCAAACCATCGCACACACCCCCTTCTAGCGATGCCTGATGAAGCTCTATTAACTCACTAGAGGTCACTCCATACTAAAAGAGCAACGAGATGGACTTGGCGACAGATCTAAATATACAAATGCCCAAGAGCTTGCAAGCACTTAAAGCTTCCAATTTCCAACCAGGGCCACCAGGGATTGGTCAGTAGAGCTTCAGTGATTCTAGGAATTTGTTTTAGAATGGGTTGCTAAATCTCTGTGTCAAGCATGAGAAATCTCTAGGGCAAGAAGCCCTACTAGTGGATGACCGGCAGAGTCGAAGGATGCAGTTGTTAGCTTTCTTGGAAAATGTCACAATGGTAATATAGTTAAGAACAGAAACCGAATTTTAAATCTAAGTCTAATGTCTGATCCTTTTTAATTGAAAAGGAAGTTGAAAGGCAAAGTCAAGAGGGCCAAACTACTCCAAAATGCTTGAGAGTTGTTGTTGTTTTCTGTGTTTTTCCAAAAAGTGACTCAACTAAAGTGTAGACCTCAAAGCAGAAAAGGTACCACCAGGGCTGGATTTAGGTTTGATGAGGCCCTAAAGTATTGAAGGTAATGGGGCCCTTTATATCCCAGCTGTCCTTTGTCAACAACAAATTGTCACTGTTTTTTATGTTGAATATATGCTATACAGTGGTAGCTCGGGTTACATACGCTTCAGGTTACAGACTCTGCTAACCCAGAAATAGTGCTTCAGGTTAAGAACTTTGCTTCAAGATGAGAACAGAAATCGTGCTCTGGCGGTACGGCAGCAGCAGGAGGCCCCATTGGCTAAAGTGGTGCTTCAGGTTAAGAACAGTTTCAGGTTAAGTACGGACCTCCAGAACGAATTAAGTACTTAACCTGAGGTACCACTGTATGGTAATTTATGGACCTAATAGGTATCTAAAATCAGTGACATTTTAGGGAGCAGGCTAGCAGGCGGGGCCCATTACTTATATCATAGGAACCTACACACCACAAACACTGCTGCTGTATGTAGGTTTTATTTTATTTGTTTTTTATCTTATATTTTGGAAATGTACACCCAGTTTTTCTCCCTTTTTGGGGGGCCCCCCACTCCTAAGCTATAGCTTGCTTAGCTTATACGTAAATCCAGCACTGGGTACCACCCGAGCTAAGAGGATGCTAAAGAAGCTATTAGAGGCAAGAAGGCTTCCTTCAAATGATGAGAACAAAAAGGAACACAAACGTTGACAAAGGAAGTGCAGGTAGACAATAATGAAGAGAACATCGCTAAAAACGTTAAGATCGCCAACAAAATGTTATTTAAATATGTTAGTAGGCGTAAACCTAGGGCGGTGGTTGGACCCCTGGATGACAAGGAAGTCAAAGGTGTACTAAACGAGAATAAGGAGATTGTAAAGATGCTGAATGATTTGCATCTGTCTTCACAGGGGAAGATATAGGGCCGATCCCCATGCCTGAATTTTGCAGAAGGGGAGCCTGAGGAACTGAGGCAAATAGTGTGGTTTAGAGACGAAGTTCTAGATAATAAAAACTTGTCCCTAAGACCAGCTTCCATACCTAAAAGCTAACAAGCCAGTGCAACACCAGTTCTACAAAGGGATCCAATGGGGTTTCTGGGAATTATAAGCCTGTTAGGGAAACCTCTTAGCAAATTAAACATGGCTTTGTTTGGGCTGCATACTTGTTCTTTTACCTGGAAGTAAGTTTCATTGAACTCTGCAGGGCTTACTTCAGAGGAAGCGTGCCTGAGATCACACTGTTAAGCGCTTATGGTAAAACTCTGATTGTGTGCCACATATGTATGGAAAGCAATTAGAGAGCCTGCCAGGAAAGCAAAGTACATTTCCGACAGTTCCAGGTGATGTGGGATTGTGGCACATTAAGAGCATTTGTTGATCCAAATGGAGGAGGCAATGGAACCGCTGGGCTTTCCTTTGCAAGGTGAATAGAAAAACGAATGCATATCCGTTGGCTATTGATGCTTACAGACTGAGGATGGAGGCAATTTGGGGACTGCAACAGTCTCCACAGACTGCACCACTTGACGATGCCTTTCTTTTTCTCTGCACACAGCAGCCCAAGTAACATTTAGATCTGCACCATCATTAAAATTCAGATCACATTCCCGAAGCTGGTGCTTTTATAGATAATCCCCCAGAAATTTCATCAGCGCGAAAGCTTTGGTGTACAGTAGGCAGCGAATGATAAGGGCTAATATTTAATAAAACCATTCGCGGAGAGCTATATTTTTTGACAGGATGCTTCAGAACTGATCTGATTCATTACAGATATTAGACAGCATTTGAAAATATTAGAAAATTGCAAAGTAAAAACGCTCTGTGGTTTAGTTCCGCCTAAACCATTGCTTAATATTAATGAAAGCAACTTGAGTGAAAAAAGAGGAAAGTTTAACTGTCTTCCAAATAAGCTAGGAAAACAAATCCCCAATCATGTAGAGCTACTAAATGTCAGATTTCTTAAATGTCAGGGAAGCAATAAAATAAAATAAAATAAAATCTTGATAGTATTTTAGTTTTGATTCAATTCTTGGGGTGCCATTGCCTGTGTAGACAAAATAGCAACAGTCACACACAGTATCACCAGACTGAGGTTTGCAAAAGTTCAAAAAACCTTTTACAGTGTGTGTGTGGGGGGGGGGGGAGAGAGACAGAGGACAGGGTAACCTTCCACAAGCGTCCCAGTGTGGACTGAGCATGCCCAGTGGCCATGGAATGCTGGCATGCTTGTTGTGAGGAAAAACCACAACTGGGCATGAGTGGATATGGAACAAAGTGACTGGAAAAGCAAGATGGCAGAAAAGAGACTTAGACAGATGTTCACTGATTCTCTCACCAACTGACATCTGTCCGTTTACTCTCTCACCTGTCCATTTGCTTCAAATTTTGAGCATTTAAAAAAAAAAATATTCCACCCAGTTTTACTCTGAGGGTTGTTGTTTTTTAAAAAACTTGATAGAATACACATCCAGTGCCAGATTTACGTATAAGCTAAACAAGCTATAGCTTAGGGCCCCACTCTCTTGGGGGGCTCCAAAAAATTTAAAGGAAAAAACCAAACCTGGATGTACATTTCCAAAATATAAGATAAAAAAAACAAATAAAATAAAACCTGCATACAGCAACAGTGGCAAATGGCTTTAGATACCTATTGGGTCCAAAAATTACCACATAGCATATATTCAACACAAAAAACCAGCAACAATTTGTTGTTGACAAAAGAAAGCTGGACATATAAAGGGCCCCATTACCTTCAGTAGCTTAGGGCCTCATCAGACCTAAACTGGGCCCTCTACACATCTATCCATGACTATAAATCAGGCAGACAGGGGTTGTCTTTGTTTGTTTTTCCTCTATTATGTATTCTTTTTATATTGTGATTTTTGTGTTGTAAACCTCGGTATAAAAATTTATTTAATAGTTATTATTAATAATAAAGGGCATAAACAAAAGGTGCTAAAGAAGGGTCACCTCTTAGTGTCAGAAAGCATGTTCTGCATGCAGAAGATTCCAGGTTCGAGCCTCAGCATCACCAGGAAAGGCTTCTGTCTGAAACCCTGGCAGCCTTTCTCAACCTGTGGGTCCCCAGATGTTGTTGAACTACAGCTCCCATCACCCCTAGCTAGCAAGGCCAGAGCTCAGGGATGATGGGAGTTGCAGTCCATCAACGTCTGGGGACCCACAGGTTGAGAACCGCTGCACCTGGAGAGTTACAGCCAGTTAGACAAAGCTGAGCTTCCTCAAGGCAACTTCTTATGTGGCTCATCAAGATTCCAGTTTTTCAAACCAGTTAGGAGCTTCGGGATGGAAAGAGGTGGGAAAGAAAGTCTTCATTACAAGTTTGCAGTGGGTCCAGGGAAAGAATACTTGAGCAATGGATCTACCTAATTCAGTACTGACTGACTGCTCTGACTAGCAGCAGGTATCCAAGGATTCAGTCTGGTGTCCACCTGTGCTATGTGGGCTCCTTTGGTAGGAATGTTGAGATATAAAATGAACTGTATTCTTCCGTGTACAGTGGTACCTCGGGTTACAGACGCTTCAGGTTACAGACTCCGCTAACCCAGAAATAGTACCTCGGGTTACTAAACTTTGCTTCAGGATGAGAACAGAAACTGTGCAGCAGCGGTGCGGCAGCAGCAGGAGGCCCCATTAGCTAAAGTGGTACCTCAGGTTAAGAACAGTTTCAGGTCAAGAACGGACCTCCAGAATGAATTATGTTCTTAATCTGAGGTACCACTGCATAAGGCACCCCCATGTATAAGACGACCCCTATTTTGGGGGACTAAATTTAAAGAAAATGAGGGGAGAGATGGCCCAAAGTTGTTGAGGTTTTTTCAGGGGGAATTGCACTCGCACCATCTCCCCCAGCAGGGCCGTTGCTGGGGGTTGGCAAAGCGGGCAGCCGCTCCCCCCACGCCACTGCAGGCGGGAAGCTCCCAAGAGCGTGGACCGCCAACCAGCTGGCTGGTGGCGTGCAGCCCCCCCCCTCATGCCACTATCCATGTATAGCATGACCCCCGTTTTTTGACATGATTTGAGACTCTTTATCTCTGGGTTGTGGGCTTGAGCCCCATGTTGGGCAAAAGACTCCTGCACTGCATCTATAATTCTATGATCCTGCATACAAAATATGTGGTCTCTGCCACTGAGCTATGTAATCAGAAGGCTAGCTCTCAAAGCACCACAGAAATAAAAGCCAGGATTTTTTGTCTGTTAGACAGGTGCTTTAAGCCAGTTTAGCCAGGGTATAGTAAACTCACTAGTGATGAATCAGATCACTTCCCTTGCATGAACCTCCCGTTTCCTGAAATTAGGATGCATTTGTATTTTTACTGGAGGTTTTTCTTGGGGGTGGGGGGAAGCATTATGTATTATGGGCTAAATGCTCCTCCCTCATGTTGTTGTTGTTTAGTCGTTTAGTCGTGTCCGACTCTTCGTGACCCCATGGACGAGAGCACACCAGGCACTCCTGTCTTCCACTGCCTCCCGCAGTTTGGTCAAACTCATGCTGGTAGCTTCGCTCCTCCCTCTTAACATCTTCCAAATGGCCTTCCAATTGCCAGAGAGAGGAAGAGAGAGAAGTAGCAAATACCAAAAAGACAATACTGCTGCAGAAACAGCCCATTATGCCATGGCCCAGTAGCTGAGAGAGAGAGGGGAGGGGGAATATACCTTAACTTTTTGAAGGCTCCCTTCCCCATTGCTGCAGTACACATCTCTGCTTTAAACAAAGTGGCGAACTAATGAGTTTCAGCAGAATCTATGTTCCCAGGGCACTGGAATGACTTGGCAGCCATTCATTTCAATGATAGTAATTGTGGACAATACATATTAGAACATGTACTCTTGATGTGAGAACATTGTTGGCAGAGAAAAGACAAATGATCCCACAAACAAACAATGCATTGGGCATCGCTTCAACAAACAATGAGCTTTGAAGAACATCTGCTTGCTGTTTTCAACTGTGAATATATTACAAAGCTGGATAGGAACCAGCTTGTTGTATATCTTGGAAAAAAATGAGTGATTTAAACCCATTCCTAATGTATCTTGTAGGTAAGCAATAACTTGATTTGCTGAGTGGGAGAAATTTATGTGTCTAATGCATTAGGCAAATAAAAACATCCTCATTCAGTAATAAAGGTGAGGATAGAATGTCTATATTTGCAAATAAATAAATTACTTAAGAGAGCCAGAATTGGCTTGCCAGGTCATTTTCTAATACATGCTACAAAAAGAAGGTGATTTACTTCCCCACTTCCCCCAACCCCTGGACCTTTCTGTCAAAAAAATTATTTGAACGTCCAGGTTGTTGTAAGTAACCCAAAGTTTTCAAAATAAAATTTAAGGAAGTTATAAATATATTTGGTTTGTATCCATTATTATTTAGGGGAATGTTTTAACTTATCAATATGACTACTCATTTATTATGGAGTTTCTATTTGCTTAATATAATGCATTAGATCCATAAATACCATCCACTCCACAAGTCAAGACATTGCCTGTGGGTTTAAATCAGTCACACATTGAGATATATTGCAACTTATTCCATATACAGACTTGCTTCCCATGGCATACTTCCTATGAGTCACTGGATGGATCTATGGCAGACACATGTTAAGAAACAGAAAGAATTCCAAAACAAATTAGTCATTTTTTTTATTAAAAATATATGATTGTAGCTTAACAGTACTGGTATTTCTACACCGCCCTTTCCTGCCTTTACACAACTTGCTCACTCATTTATTCCTAGACTCCAAACAACAATCCTCCTCCTGGGTTTTCCATGTTATTTTCCAGTGTTGCATTGCTGCCGTGCGTGTTTTTAAATGTGATTTTTGGAGCTTCCATTGTAAGTGCAGCACAAGCCTTTCAGGTATGAGCTGGCAAAGTGAATTTGTGTCACCTCTCCACCTGCTCCACCATCAATACCATTGACTTTCCCCACTTTCTGCTCTCTGATAAAACCAATAAGATGGCAGAGAAGCCTTGTCAATTCCATGGCTTCCCTGCCATTTCCCTTCCATTTTGGTGGTGCACATCTCACAGGCTTTTATGAATTAAAAAATAACTCCTCAGAGCAGCATCACCTGTTACAGATCTCTGTGATTATTATTATTTCTTCTTCTTCTTCTTCTTCTTCTTCTTCTTCTTCTTCTTCTTCTTCTTCTTCTTCTTCTTCTTCTTCTTGTAGCATTGTCCCTTCCAAGGCTAAATAAAAATGCTAAATAAAGAATAATATATGCTGTACGGTCACCTCTAGGAAGCATGTGTTGCTAGTTTTTGTAGCATTTCAAAAATCTGCAAAATTCACAGGGACTAAAATATACTGAGGGTACATTCGTGATGTGTACGCAGAGTGTACCCGCCACAATCCTTCTATCAAAGCAGTTTCCATTCTCTCTCTCTTCCCTCTTTTACAGTGTATTAATGCGGTTGGGTTTATTACTTCAGAGCCCTCTTAAAAAGTATTGTCTGCCTTCAGGCTAAGCTGTAATTCAACGGCGGGGAGAAAAGAGCAACTGATAGCCTTACATTTTGCACGCTCCTCTACAGCTCTGCTGTTCTGAACTGAACTGCAGAAGTCTATAACAATGATAGAACTCTAAGAAGATAGAAGTCCTCCTTGGGTGGTTACCCAAGTGAAAAGCGTGTCCTGCCTTGACGCCAACTACTGTCAGCTGTAGAAGTTGGCTTCTTTCTAACATGCATTCAGAATTAATTTGCAGAGTATACAACCACTTGTTACCAACTGATGGGCCAGCCTGAGTGCTGGGGATGTCAAATGATGGACATGTAGGGTATTCAATTTAGCCAGGAACTGCTGCAGAGGCTGATATACTGTAGCATTTGACACTGATAGTGATGAGTGGTGTGCAATGCCAAGTTGGAGATGAAATGCTAAAGCAGATTCTTACAGGAGAAGCCCACTTAGGAGCCTGATCTTTCTGACTGCCATGACTGACTGGGAGAAAGGCCATGCCTGGCTTGAATTATATTACTGTAGAAGGTGAAGGGAGAAAAGACTTACTGCTTTATATCATGCCCCACCTCCCATTTGGGCGAAGCGCATTTTGACAATTCACGTAATTAGAACTTTGCTCTTGGATTAGGAGGAAATGCGCCAGGATAAAAGGAATGAAAAGCTGTCAGATTTCCTTGGCAGTGTCATGTCCTGAAGAGAGATGGCTGCCGGAGCCTTCACCTTCCATGTTTCGCCCATATCCCAGTGCAATAACGTATTGCCTGCATGGCACAGGTTGCTGGCAGGCTCAGTAAATCAAAAAGACACTGGAGATGAAAGAAGCAGGTACTCATCTAAAGAGTTCAAGAATCATGAAGCCACCTCCCTTCACCACCGCCTTGGTAAGCCGCTACGGTGGTACCTCTGGTTACGAACTTAATTCGTTCCAGAGGTCCGTTCTTAACCTGAAACCGTTCTTAACCTGAAGCACCACTTTAGCTAATGGGGCCTCCCGCTGCCACTGCACGATTTCTGTTCTCATCCTGAGGTAAAGTTCTCAACCCGAGCTACTACTTCCGGGTTAGCAGAGTCTGTAACCCGAAGTGTTTGTAACCCGAGGTGTTTGTAACCCAAGGTACCACTGTATAATGGTCACCTCAATGCTATGTTTTTAAAACAGTGGCATTTGTAGGCTCTTCCCATATGTTGATATCCGTCTAGTCTTGGGAGACAATGGAAGAGTGTGCCTTCGGGGGTGAAATCAAACCATTGGAGAGTAACTGTGCCTGCTATGGCTGTAGACACCAATATAGGGGAGACATGTTTTGGTGCAGCTAAAGCAGAGGAAGGCATCAAGTTTTGCTGTTAAAGATGCAACATGGTGTTCCTTCTCCCAGTTGTCATTTCTCCTCTGGTCATTGCTGTGGATGCACAACCTGACTGTCTGTTTCCGGGCACTGTGGTCATCTGCAAGGGATTCCCACACAGTGGGGTTAATGTTGCCAGCCTTCATGTCACGTTTGCAGATGCCTTTGTAATGCAGAGTTGGTCTGCCAACAGGCCTGGTGCCTGAAGCCAGTTCCCCTTGGGAAGCCCATCCCTGGGGATCCTGCCATCTTCATGCTATGGACATGAGCAAGCCAGCATAGACGTCACTTAGACAGGAGTGCAAGCGTGCTGGGAATGGTTGCTTCCATAGGGCATGTAGGAAAGTTTTGTGCAACATTCACACAACCAGGGCCGTCTTACCCATAGGTGCTAGGGGTGTGGAGCACCCAGGCGCTGGGCTCTCAGGGGCACCAGGCCGAGAGTCTGGGGCCTAAGAGTTGAGTCCGGGGAAGAGCCTGCCTGTCGATGGGCTCTCCTGATGTGGGCGGCTCTGTTTGGGGGCAACCAAGCCAGCGAGATGCTGAGGTCGCTGGCCGGCTCCGCCCTCCTGTGCGCCTGGGACTGGGCAACCTGGGGGGGGGAGCACCGGGCGGATCTTTGCCCTCTGGTGCCACATATGCTTAAGACAGCCCTGCACTCAACATCATCTGCATCAAAATGACCTCTAATATTATTTTTCCATTTAATGTCTCTGGGGGAAACTCAAGAAAACAAACCTTGTGGAAACTGTAAGCCCGGATTAAATGGGGGAAAGGTGGGGTGGCATTTTGACGAAGACATCATGTAACATCGGTCCTGAAAGACCTACATTGGCTCCCAGGACGTTTCCAAGCACAATTCAAAGTGTTGGTGCTGACCTTTAAAGCCCTAAACGGCCTTGACCCAGTATAACTGAAGCAGCGTCTCCACCATCCTCGTTCAGCCTGGACACTGAAGTCCAGCTCCAAGGGCCTTCTAGTGGTTACCTCCCTGCGAGAAGTGAGGTTACAGGGAACCAGGCAGAGGGCCTTCTCAGTAGTGGTGCCCGCCCTGTGGAATTCCCTCCCATCAGATGTCAAGGAAATAAACAATTATCTGACTTTTAGAAGACATCTGACGGCAGCCTTGTTTAGGGAAGTTTTTAATGTTTGATGTATTTTAATATTCTTTTGGGAGCTGTCCAGAGTGGCTGGGGAAACCCAAGCAGATGGACAGGGTACAAAATCATCATCATCATCATCATCATCATCATCATCATCATCAGGCAACTGCTGCTAAAAGCGTGCATGAGCAGCAGTAATAAATCCATAATAAACAATTATGGTGGAGCACCACAAGTTGGCGACTGTCATTGTTTTTACAACATTCAGAAAAGAAGGAAACACAGATGGTTCTCTGATGCCCATGAAAAAGGGGTAATTCTGCCAGGGTCCAGACTGAGTCAGAGCTAACTGTGACATTTGCACTGGCAGGCTTTTCTTACATTTTTTTCTTATGTCTCTAGTAGGAACTGCCAGCTGCTACAGTCACCTGGAAGCTTTTTGCCCTGTAAAGCCTCATGCACCAGCTCCTGTGTGAGCTTACTACTTAAGAGAGCTATAGTAACAGAGAAACTACATTAACTTTCAGGCTGAGCTTTCTGCTTTTCTGATTCCATAAACAAGGATGCCGGCAGAGGGGCAGGGGCATGGCGAAGGGCTTGGCCAGGGATGGCTGAGCCCCGGGAATAACAAGGCAAAAGCAGCTACTGCTGTAGTCAGGGAACAGAAGGAAGAGCAGGTTTCTAGGATCTAGCAACACTGCACTGTCTTGTCTGCTGTGCCTTGGAAGGAAAGCTTTGCTGTGGATGGAGGAGCTGAGCTAAATGTGGAAAGAGAGGGAGGGAGGGGAGAGCCTGTTCAATAAGCTTGTAGTTCTGCTACCATTTTATACTCTTGCTGAACTATGTCCTTTCAGTACAATTTTGAATTTCATTTTTAATTCAGTATTGGCTCCACTTCAGCCACTTCCCCTATACTTCCCCTAGTCCAAATCTACAAATGGAAAGCAGCTTATCTCCCTATGATGTTCTATGGAGTATTATTAGATTATTATTATTATTTACATAATTAGATTTTTAGGTAATTAGATTTTTAGATTAGATAATTACTATTTTCCCCCACTCAAAGACGACCTTAGGATGGTGTTCAATCTGCTCTCCACGTCACAGCAATTCACAAGACGTCTGTATGAAGAATAGTTAAATTTTACTTATCCATGTATTTATTCATTTAACAAAATTCACTTACTGCTGGATTGTGAATCATCCCTCACGAGGTTTACAAAAAATAAAACAAACATTAAAATTGTCGACAGGTATTTTGAAAAATCCAAAATATAATTAAAATCAACAGTGAAGCTAAAAGGATGCTCAGATTCATTAGGAGACCCCATTCCCCTCAATAGAGTGGTTTGACAGTCAATTCCTCTTCCAAGCACCTCTGAGAATTGTAGTTCTGTGAGGGGATGGGAGTGTTCTGACGTGTCTCACCACCCTTAAGAAACCAGAATTCCCACACTTCTTTTAGGGAAGACATGACTGTTTAAAGTGGTATGATACTGCTTAAAATGTCTAGGGCACGCGGGGCCTTAGTTTCAGCAAGGTTGCTGCATCATGTACCTTCAAACCATCAGTCCTGGGACAACAACTGATTTCAGTGGTCCCTGAGCCAAACATCACCCAAGGTCATAAACAATCAATGCAGGGCTACCGGCAGGCTTGCAAACATGTCTACAGGTGCCAGGTATAAATGATCTACCACATTTATGGGACTGGGGTGGGGGTGGGGAGCAGGGGCGCCGACTTATAAAAAATATTGGGGGAGCCCGCGAAAGCTCATGAATAATAAATAAGCTCATGAATATGCAAATAAAGTGGCGCCGCCTCCTCTTGAGCGAATAGGGGAGAGCGTGCTGCGCCTATTAATCAGCTCCGAAGGAAATTGGGTGGAGCTTTTGCTCGGGAGGGAGGGCAGGAGGCATGCAGCCCGACCCTGTGCATTTTGGGCTGGGGGAGGGGCGGTGGTGGCGCTCTGCTGCAGGGGCGCCCGAGATTATTGGGGGGCGGAGCCCCCCCAAACGAATTTTTGAGGGGGCTCGGGCCCCCTCAGGCCCCATGGAGTCGGCGCCTATGGTGGGGAGTCTTCATGCAGTTTCCGTCAGGTTGCAAGCCCCTCAACAACTCTCACCCCTGCAGGACTTTGAGACAGGCATCCAAGCTAATGGTCTCCTGATGGCGACTTCAGTATGTTTTTCCTATGGTGGAATTAATATGCTTAGCAGCTTTTCCTCCTCTTCCCTGTTTGAGAAAAGGAAGGAGTCCTTATGCAGCTAACAATACTGTACTTGCCTGTTTGGTGTAAGATATCGCCTTCCCACTGTTGTGTAACAATCACCTTATCTGCTGGGCCAATGAGACGGGTAATGGAAACTCTGGCACAACAGATTCGCTTCTTGATCAATAGTTATTTACTTCTGAGAGGTCAGAGCTTGGCTAATATAGCTGAATAATTTTATTGATAGATCCCATAACAATGAAAAATAAAGTTTGAAATGGAAGATGAATACGGCACTTTCTTCGGACCTGAATATTATTATTATTTGGAAATATTAATAGCTGCTGGAGTGTTGAAGGGGCAGACAACAAAAGCACTGAATAATTGTCCTAGGTCCATAATCAGACTTTCATTATTGACCCCTGCTAATATTCTACTGTAAGTGTCTGCTAAATTGGTTCCTTGGGGCTTGAAATATACAGTGATGTTATGAGTTCCTATCGTAAATTGCCACACCGAAAAGTAGTGAGCCTCTTGAAATAGTGTCGGCCCTGGTTTGATCAATACTCAATTCTATGCCGCGCAATAGGCAACTGTTTCCATAGAAACATTGATGTCACAGAGGTTGAACAGTGGCTGTTACAACAAATCATTTCCTTTGAGCAGTTGTAATTGACTATACGTACAGTTGGCTGTCACCTGAGACTATTTACATCAAGCCAGCATCAGAGCTGCATTAGTTATTCCAGGAGTAAGAGGGTTAGATCTTCTTTTGGTGACCTTACAAATACTTAGGAGGATGTTGCTATGGCAACCAGAGGTATAGCAGCTGAGCAATAATGCAGCCCCGGAATGTAGCAGCATCCTTTCTGGAATGCAAGAAGTAGTTTTTAATAAAGTTTACCTGGCCATCGCATAACATAACAGGCTGCATTAAATACTTTCCCTGCCCACCTGTACTGGGTTTAGACTTGGCAAAAATGAGAGGACTTTTGAGGTTTTGCTGGATCACAACTTCCATCACCTTCAATATTGTCTCTGCCCTGTGGAACCTGAGCTTGCCAGCAGGGAAGTCTGCTCCTCACTCAGTTCTGACCAGGGGCACCTACTTGGGCCCCAGATGATGGGTGCCCAGTGGCACTGACATAACATGACGTCATGGCATTGCATGTGCCATGACGTCACGTTTCGCCGCCCCTGGAAGAAGCATCAGAGGCCCTGTGAGGCCTAGGACACCACTTCCAAGGCCCCCCCCCCCCGAGGCATTGGATGCCACATCCGAGGCCCCACAGGGCCTCAGATGCTATCTCCATGAGGCCTTGGATAGGATCTCTGGGAGTTCGCGAGGAACCAGAAGTGGAGTTGGAGATCCAGCAAGGCATAGGATGCTGCTTTCGAGGCCCTCCAAGGCCTTGGACGGGACCTGGAAGTCACGTTCAAGGCCCCTTGGAGTGGGTGCTGAGCGCCCACAACAAAACTTTTGAGGGTGCCTGGGCAACCAGGGCCCTCTGGAGTTGGTGCCAGTGACTCTGACCAAAATAGGGAAAGTTCAGAGGGCTGGCAAAACTGACCTGACACTGGCGTCAGGGTGGGAAATAAAAATGGCAGTTAGATCCAACTGCCAAAGTTGCTTGCTTGGAGTGCTAGGCTGGGCTTCTTAAAGAAATCAAAGCCAGCGTGTGATGCTGTGGAAAATATTTAGGAAAGGCACATGCTAAGATCAGTTACTGTCATCAGTGCGCAGCTTGTGTAGTTGCCTAGAGTCCTAGGCCCCATGTCCACTATACATTTAAAGCTTAGGGGAAGAAAACGAAGAGAAAGAGAGAGACAAAAAATAAAAATAAATCGGGTCCTCCCTTAAAGAGGTGAGACCTGGACAACCGACACCCTGTGTTGTGGGTGGGTACAACTGGTAAGCCACAACACCCAATTGGTAGGTCCCTCGAAGCTGGGTACAATCTGGCCAATGGGACGCAGTTCAAACGGTTCGAGGGACCTATTTATGCCCATGCACGTAACCCAGAGCTTCCTCTTTTGGCGCGTGCATTCGGAACACCCGCCCACCTCTCCCTACTTTTAGGGCTTGTTGTGCTTGACCTTGCTATGCCGTCGTATGTCATCTGTCATTGGGACAGGGGTACGGCAGGAATTTCCCCCACTTGGCTGATTGGCTGTTGCCATTTGTGTTTCGCCTGCTGCATAGCAAATCGTCACAACTTGTAAGGTTGTGGGTAGGCTCTGGTTCAGGTGATAGGGATGGGAGAACGCTCTCGCCATCCCTATGTGAAGGGTATTCCGTTAAAGGAATCCAGGGACTCGATGGTTTGGTCAACCCCTGAGAGGGGGTTGTGCCCGTACCTGAGTCCAGGGGGACATTTGGATGGCGGAGGTAGCCTGTTCCCAGCTTTCCGCTTATCCAGGTGTTCACCCTAGGCTGATCTATGCTAGTGCCCGGGGTCAGCGCTACCTGCATGGCAGGGAGCTAGTCAAACCAGGGCCTATGCAACCAGTCACTTTCTGTAATCAATAAAGTTGTGGCCAAAATTCTGCCCAAAACCAAAAGCAAAAATTTGAGTCAAGTGTGAATTTATTTAGGGGGAAGTTTTTTGGGTCTGAACACACAAAAATTCAAACCATAAGCAACCACTTATAAACACCGCATCCATAAGTTGCCATTTGTGAGCAATATATACAAATGATAGGGCTATAAGGATTTGGTTCTATGGAAAAAAGCTTAAACTGCCATCCTAGCGTTTATTACCTGAACCACCTCCGGGATTCTGATAAACACCTGTGATCTGCTGGGTAATTCAGAAACGGAAGCCGCTCTCAGCAAGCCCTGCCTTTCTCTTCTTCTTTTAAGTTGCCGCAGTGTTATAAAGAGTGAACACGCTGATTTTGAACATGCACAGAATACACAGGGGCAAGTCAATGTGATGGCTGTCAGCTTAGACAGGACAACAAAAAGGATAATAGCAGGAAGGACGCTGTTTAGCACCTCTGTATGGTGCAGTTAAAGATGGAAGGAAAGGACAGAGGACAATAGAAACCAGTGGGACCTGGAAAGCAATTTACAAGGCGATGCTATGTGTGTTTACTCAGAAGTAAGGTCCACTGTGTTCATTGGGACTTGACTGCCCCCCCCCCATGGTATTTAGGACTGCAGCCTTAGCAATTTGTTTTGAAAGAGTAAACAGTGGCAGTTTTTGAACATATATGGTTATAAATGTTTAAGGTGCTACGTGATCAGTTGAGTAGCAATTTCCTTGAAAGTAATACTTAAATATATCCATCATCATTTAGAGTTTAGACACACAGTTAAATATTATTGATCATTTGCAATTGTGTGCATCCATGTGTTCCTGTATTAAACCCAAAACTAACGGTAGCATGAAAGGAGTGGAAGATGGAATACAAAATGGCACTTGAGTTTCTAATTACTAGGATAACTTAATTCTCTCCCCTCCCCCTCGAAAGTCACAAGCAAATTACAGGCATCCAGTTTATAGCATTGCAAACTTATAAGCTTCTAGTCATGAATATGGTAATTTTTTTTATTTTACACTCTCTCAAGATGTCTTGTTAAAAACATTTTATCGGTGATCCTAAAATTCAGTAAATTTGATGCCCCTGGCACCTTAAAGATGGTTAAAGTTCTTCAAAGGGGGAGGGATGCCAGCAATAAATATCTGGCAAATCTAAAGAATATGCACATTTTCCTCAAGTGAGCAATACATTTATCTAAGCATAGTTCTATATTTTGTGGTTCTTTTCTTCAAGTGATGACACCGCAGTTCAATGCGAAAGTGCCTATTGACATTTGCTTCTCAAAATTGCATGTGTAGCTTCAAGAGCACTGCTCCCATGCAGCTATATTTATGGGGGCACCTGGAAGTGGTTACATGCTTGCTCTGAGTTGCCGTTGTTTTGGACAACCAGGTGTAAATGGACTTTATTTGGAGCAATTAAAATCCTCACATTCGCCTCTCTTGACATGCAATTACTGGAGCTCTGCTGTTTCCACTAATTGCTCTTGCTGAGGACATTGGTGAGAAGCCAATGATTTTGATGGGTAACGGATTATCATTTTTACCCGGCTACCTGCGGGAAAAAAAATCATTTGCAGAATCCCATGTGTAATTAGCACAGCTCATGATTAATTGTCCTGCAAAATTAGCTTCACCGTTGCTTTTATTTTACTGCTTCAAATATTAATTAATGTTAACTCCTTTCCTTCATTTTCAGCTTTTGAATATTCAACATGGCTTTGAAAAATTAGTTAGGGGTTTGAGTTGCATTAGCATGCCGGGGCTTTGATTTCAGAATAAGTATTCTGATTTAGAAGATCACACTCGGGCCATAAATAATTTTTATAAGAGGACAAACAAAGCATCAAGGCATCACGGGAAGGCATTCATGCACTAACCGAAAGTAAATTGCCTCAGTAATGATTCATTCCCCCAGTGCTTTTGGGGAAACATCAGCAAATATTCAAGCGGCTACATTGTGTGGGGCAAAACAATTCCTCACTGACAGACAATCAATGTATGTGGTTCCTAATCTGTTACTATAGGACACTGGGCAAATACTGCTGCAGTAGTATCTTTGTGGCAAAAACTTATACTCTAAACTTCAATTCTGTGCCGTATCAACTCCTTGCGTGCTGTGATCTGTGGGCTGTTAAGTTTGATGGTGCAAGATAGAAAATGCAAAGTGTCTGTATTTTAATACCATCTGCCTTAGTGCTCTCCTAACTATTATGCTTAAACCTGTGCTTAAAATAGGCAGGGAGGAGTTATGCTGCGTTGTAACCTTAAGGTGCTTGAACATAAAACAGTTCACTACCAGAGCCTTGTTGTTGTTTCCCCTGGAAAGTTGAAAGGCATGCTGCCTCTGGATTTGGACATAGTAATATCGCCATCAGGACTGGGACGCGGGTGGCGCTGTGGCCTAGACCACTGACTCTCTTGGACTTGCTGATCAGGAGGTTGGCGGTTCAAATTCCTGTGACGGAGTGAACTCCCATTGCTCTGTCCCAGCTCCTGTCAACCTAGCAGTTTGAAAGCATGCCAGTGCAAGTACATAAATAGGTACTGCTCTGGCAGGAAGGTAAATGGCGTTTCCGTGTGCCCTGGCTTCCGTGACAGTGTTCCATTGGGCCAGAAGCGGTTTTGTCCTGCTGGCCACATGACCCAGAAAGCTGTCTGTGGACAAACGCCGGCTCCCTTGGCCAGAAAGCGAGATGAGCGCCACAATTGCCTTTGACTGAACTTAACCATCCAGGGGTCCTTTACCTTTATAGTCATCATGACTAGCAGGGCATTTTTCCCCCAGCCGAAACTCACTGGAACTCAATTCTGGCACCTCTCAGGTGGGTGCCATTGCCATTATAAGGGAACAAGGGAGGCGTTCATGTGAGTTATGGCCCCTCTTTTTGTAGAAAAATAGCCCTGATCACTAGTTGCCATTGACAGACATGAATCTGCGCAATCGCCTTTTAAAGCTATCTGAGGTATCACCCACCGCTACATCTTGTGGAAGTGAATGCCCTAAATTAATCCGGTGTTTGTATATGCATACCTGGAGCTATTGGCACCTCTTTTATCCATTGCCTGTTCTAGACAAATCATATTAAAGAAAGGAACCTGCCATCAGCTTTGGACTCCTAAAGCAGGGGGGGTGAGGATTGGTGATTTTCCATAGAGGAATGATCACTCTCGTTCAACATTTAGGGCTGTCAAAAAGGTTTGGAGATCTCAGAGCAAATATGAATCACTTGCTCCTTCAACATATTTATTTTTTGGCGGGAATGGGGAGATTGAATAGTAGTTTCCTCATCATCTATCCTGGTTCTACACGGCTATCTCCCCCTGCTGTCCAAATACTGTAGCTGACAGGGCTGGCCCTACCATTAGGCAATGTGAGCATCCTCCTTAAGCAGTGGTAGCAGCAGCTCCTTCTCCCCAGGCTGCTCCTCCCAAATCCTTCCCCGCCAACAGGGATAGATTGGGCTGCACAAGTAAGTTCTCATAGATAAACGAAGAAAGAAAGGAAAAAGTTGTGGGGAAGCATGCATAAACCCAAACGATATATTGCACCTTATTGAAAATATTTATTGCTGGCCCCATCTTGGTTACTTGGGTTTTGGGAGCCCACATCTTTGGCTCTGTGGGAAGAGAGTGGAGGTGAAAAGCAGAAGGTTAGTACAATGAATGCCTATGGAAGAGTCAAGCAAACCAAGATTTTCCCCCTTCCCCCGCAGCAGTTATCCTTCTTTCCCTTGAACCTACATCACCTTGATGGTGGGTTATTGCACTATCTGCATTTTAGCTGATGCATGTATATGCACTGCATGAGGAATAAATTAATTCAAATCAAAATTGATTCTATTAAGAAAGTTGACATTACATTTACCATGGTATTAAAGCACTATTGGCTACTCAATAACATGGTGAGTCAGAGATGAAAACAACTTGGAGGTTACACTGTCTAGGACATGGGATCTGAGAGCAAGCACTTTGTACGCAATATATTTCTTCTATTTATGTTAATTCCTACACACCCACATCCAAAAAATGCATAATTTTTTAATGCAATATATTTCTTCTATTTATGTTAATTCCTACACACCCAAACAATGCATAATTTTTTTAAAAAATCACTGTGTGCATCTATGGTTGCAGGGGATTAGCCAGCCTAGTAAATATGTGTGTATATAAATACACACACACACACACACACACACACACACACACACACACGTATAAAATATTCCTTTACGTCTCAGGTTGCGAAAGTAAATAGAAATCTATGAAAGTAGCCAAAGTGCTGAAGTCATTCCAATAAGTGAAGAGCTCATTAATTTAAATCTTACACTTGGCATCCTTAAAGGCTAGTGAACAGCATGGTCTGTGTGAAGCTAACTTCCAAAATTGTACCACCAGCACTATGGCAGCGGCTAGTATGTTGTTGTTGTTTCCCCCCAGTGGCATTGCTACAGATAGGAAATGCCTTAGACCTCAGCATTTTGCACAATGGAACACCAAACTCTGTGTAAACAGATCAAACATATTCACAGGCGATTCTTAAATCAGGCTGTACTTCAATTAGCCTTCAATGCAAGTGTAAAACCTACCATTGCTGGACATTTATGTTGGCTGTAATTCTATGCACGCGTAACCCTTGCTGAAGGCAACAAAGCTTACTTCTCAGTAAGCAGATGTAGGATTGTGCAATCATTTTCTCTCCCCTGTTTTTCTGCGCATTAAGATTTATTGCACAAACGATGTGAGAAGTTCAATGTCTTTCTTGATAAGTTACATGATTTATTTCGTGCTATTAGCAGCTTTGCAGGCAGACAGTAGCAGCTTAGAAGGGGATTTCCAAAGGGAAATGACACTGGGGTTGAAAAGGGGTGCCCCCCAGAAGCTGCTTTTGGTGGTTACAAAAAGAGAGAGAGAAGACATTGCCATTGGGAACCCCAAGTTTGAGTTTCAAAGCTGCGTTTGAAGTAATGCATACTGGTACTTCAGTCTTCTCCAACCCGGCAAACTCAGATGTGATTGAACTCCCAGCCAGCAAGTGGAATAAATGAAGCAAATGGTTAATTTTTTGGGTGGAACGCATTTTGTGATTTTGCAAATGGAATGAAAGGAAGGCAAAGCGTTTTTGAGAGGGTTGATGGCAGGAAGAAATGAACACCACAGAAGAGGAACAAAATGTTGTGAGTGGTGGCAAAAAGCCCTGCGCCTCATTTTGTGGGTCCTTTCTGAGTCTGCGGACTCCGACCTTTCAACACGAGACGGTTAAAAAAAGTACAGCAACACAAAGAACCAAACAACCTGTGTCTACTCAGAAGTCAACCACATTGGTTAAGGAGAGCTGACAAGTCAGGGATCAATTAATTAAACCCTTATTGGTAATTTTTCCTGGAAATTCTTAAACCTTTTATCACAAGTATCTTCTCGAAGATAAGACAAATTATATTACCCTGGCCATGGCAAAGATTTCTCTTGGTGGTAATAAGAATTAGAAATCAACATGCCCTGGATAAAACATAGTGACTGCCTTGGAATGTTTTCTCTGAATTCCTGCTGTATTTTGGTTTAGAAACTGTTGTTGTGTGTCTTTGGACCATAATAAATAATGTGTGTGGACAATGAAAATGGGATTTGCAATCCAAGGTTGTAATTTTGCACATATAACTGGGGGGAAATCCTGTTCCCGCTTAAAATGTAATCTGCTCTTCAAGTTTTCTTAAATACCCTTTCGCCAGTGACCACATCCCACTTTCTTTTTAAGACTGCAAGCATCTTTGAACTGCTTTTCAACATATATATATATAATAGAACTTCATTTTGGAGCTATACAAGCACATAGATAAATTTATGCATAAAAACAACAATAATTCTGCACTCGTTAACTTAACCTGCAGATGCTGGAATATGCACACGGTTCCTTCGCAGTGAGAAGAAAGAAATTTCTGACAGAGCTGAAAGAAGTTCCTTGGAAAACATTGGAAAACACTCCCAGTTCCTGCTGTTCCCAGAAATATGCAAATACGTGCCATGCCTGTGGGCTATTTAAAATGGGAAGATGTACAAAGAACAAGAGGTGGATGCACAAAAAGACAGAAAGTAGCCTGTGCCATCGGCATATAAGTGAAATAAATGTACCATCATATGGTGAGGTAATTGGAGAGGTGTGTCAGCTCAGCTGATGTGAGACAGATGTCTATAAATTGAAGTGAGCATTAGCAAGTTACTTGTTACTAACGGTAAGTTTGGAATGCGCTAGCATATCTCTTCCACCATTTATTTCCCCCCCCCCCTGTCTAGTCCTCTTTTACTTTTTTGAAAAGTTTTTATTATTAAAATAATTCAGCATTAATACACACATATTGCGAATATACAAGCATACAAACATACATTTCATACAATCCTTAACAATGTTCAAACATACCTACACTCAATCCCACAGATAATTCCTTTTCCTATCACCATCCACCACCCCTCACCCCACCTTTGTGTTAGACTTCCAATCTACTCAACTGCAATTTCTTTCCTCTTCTATTACTTTCTTTTGCACACCTTTAACCTAATTTCATGCTTCTTTTTCTGTTACACATTGTTATCCATCTTATTTAGTATTTCAGTATTTAAAACGGAACTTGTTTATTCTAACAGGAGTTCTGATTTTTCAATATGGTTTTGCAAGTATCCTTTAAACACCTTCCTTTTCTCTCACAATTTCCTTTTCTTATCCTTACATGTGCAAAATTAAGTGGAAATGTCAGTTTTCTGAATAATAATTTCCTTGATGGGTCACAGGAACCTGCCTTCCTTTGAGTCCGATCGTCGGCCCACTCAGCTCAGTATCATTGCTCCCCAGGGTTTCAAGCAGAAGTCTTTCCCAGCCCCCCCCCCGAGATGCCGGCGCTTAGGAACGGGGCAGAAATTTGATTCATTTCACATGAAATAGTGAACCTCCCCGATTCACACTTTCTGAAACCCCACGTGAGCTGAAACAAGGTCCTACTTCAAAATCCACACTTCTCCAGATTTCGCAATGTGGTTCTCTAGACGAAAGAAACGTGTACAACACACTTTATGGGGGTAAAGTGTCCATGGAATGCACAGATTAGTAAAAACAACATTGTTCACTACCAGTGTGTGTGTGTGTGTATTACTTTACAAAAATCTGTATACTGGGAGAAAGTCAAACCCAAATGGTGATGAATTTTCATGAGGACTCTCCCTCCCACTCCCTGCAAACTGAGGTGGAAATGTGGAGAACGAAACTTAAGATTGGAAAAAAGAGAAACGGAAATTGACAGATTCACCCACTCCTATGTGTTCTACCCAGGGGTGGCATGTCCTATATTGCCATGTGGTGTAGTGGTTAAGAGCAGGAGACTCGTAATCTGGTGAACCAGGTTCGCTTCCCCGCTCCTCCACATGCAGCTGCTGGGTGACCTTGGGCTAGTCACACTTCTCTGAACTCTCTCAGCCCCACTCACCTCACAGAGTGTTTGTTGTGGGGGAGGAAGGGAAAGGAGAATATTAGCCGCTTTGAGACTCCTTCGGGTAGTGATAAAGCGGGATATCAAATCCAAACTCCCCTTCCTCCTCCTCCTCCTCCTCCTCCTCCTCCTCCTCCTCCTCCTCTTCTTCTTCTTCTTCATGTGAGGTGAAACAGGAAGGTGCCACTCTGCTGCTGTTATGCTGCCAAAGCCCTGCTGCCAATGGCTTCCTTGCCTGGGTTGCACAGCAGCGCCCTCAAAGCGGTGACAATGATTGTATGTTACTGTGATATCTCTTGTAGCACATACTGGGCCTGGGGCTTGAGTTTCCGTCCTTCAGTCCACCGAGAATTCAGGTGCTAATCTACTGACATTCACATAGAGAATTCACATGATTAAAATATGAATCTCCTTTTAGGATTTTAAATCTCCCCGAGAAAAGATGGGCTTAAAAGATTTAACAAGGCAAAAGTTGGCAGGGCTGTGGGATCCAAGCGAGCGGATCCTTGCAGCCCCCTTCCCCTGTCCATAACAGCGATAAATCCTTCTCCTGGCCTTGTAAAACTGATTTAGTGTATCTAAATGGCTTTGTCCACTGATTTGTACAAGAGACTTAGATGGGCAGATGGAAATTCTTTTCGGCCATAAATACCACTAATTCTGTGATGTTGCCGAAGTTCAAATAGAGGCAGAGGGGTGTTAATACCTGCCAAAGTGCATTCCAACCTGACCCGGCTAGCGTGATGGATCCACTTCTTCTTATCAGTTTGTTTGGACAGACAGCGTCTGACCTTTGCTTGCAAGATGTGGACCAAAGAGAGTGGCTAGCTCTGCGCCAGAATGCACAAAATGACAAATTTGTCTCTATGCTTTTCCACCACTCCTCCACCCCCCCCCAAATGCCAAGGCTTAACCTTACCCAGACATTTCTGAAGTTTCATGCATCTGCTTTATATCTATAAATGTTGCCCGCCATCACCTGTTTTATTCCTCACAGACAAGGCTTCTGGGATTCCCTGGTTGCAGAAAGGTTTTGCTTAAAAATAATATTATTGGGGAATTGTGATGCTTCCTGTGGATCTCTTTATTTTTCTCCTTTGCTTTGCTTTTGTTAGCATTCGGGGAGGGGCGTGTTGCAGTTACATTTTTTCTTTTGTCAGATTTTACAGGAATGCTTAATGTAAGAATGTAAAAGCAACGGCACATTTTTAGATGCTACTTTGTCAGTAAGTATTATAATGTAAATAGGCTACACCAGTAAGATGAACAAGAACCGGTTTTCTTGGTTTCTGTTAATACAGTTTTTGGTCTGGCATCCATCTTGGAACCACGCCCAAGAACACAGACCTAGAGCATTCTCACTTCCAAGTGTTTCTCAAGAAACATTTTTTTGTGTTTTTGGCAACTTGGTAGCCATGCATAACCATACCTTACATGCGATGTGTCAAAGCAGGACTCTGCAGCATAGGGTGACCATCATCTGACCTGCTTTACAGAGGACAATTCTCTCTTTGAAGGGGTGGACAGAGGACACTTTTCTGTTGGAAAGGCTGTCCAAGTTTATTTCTCCTCATATTATGCACTGCTTAACACCTCCAACATTCCTCAGATGAAAATAGGAACATTTCTCCCTCCCTCTCCCAACTGACTCTGCTCAACCCTCCATTTTGTCACCCCACCCTGAGCATTTCCTATCAGAAGAAGAGCTAGGGCACACACTATCCTCAGAAAACCCTTTAATCCCCTTAAAACACACACACACACACACAGAGAGAGAGAGAGAGAGAGAGAGAGAGAGAGAGAGAGAGGTACTTTGGTTTTTGAGCTTCTTGGAGGCTGAACATTTCAGTTTTTGAACGCCGAAAACCCAGAGGTAAATGCTCCCCTTTTAGAACTCGAATGGTTTCCACTGCGTGTTTTCCAATTTTCTCAACTGAACTTGCAGCCAGCCATTTTTGCCTCGATTTTCAGAAGTCAAACGGTCTTCCGGAACAGATTATGTAAAAATAAAAAAACAAACCAATAAATAAATTTTAGACAGGGGCAAGATTAGACGTGGATTCAAAAATCAAGACTCCTTGCGCTCTGTTTCGCTCCCTGTTTCTTCCTGCCTGGGGCGGCCTTGCCCTCTGCCTGACCCACAGAGCCAGCTCGCCATATGGGGCTGGGCCTCAGTGGTGGCACCCTCTCCTCTTCCTCGCCTTCTCTCCTGCAGCCGCTATGAGCTGCCCAGGCCATGGAGAGGCAACAGGATGCTCGCTTGCCAGCACTATCACTTGGGACAAGCGCCATCTCATCCTTCTCCCTGAGCTCGGCCGTGGCAGCACTGGTAGGGGAAATAGGGACATTTTCAGCAATGGAGTGGGCATGCTCCTGAGGGGGGCAGAGCGCAGAGGGTGGCCCTCCCAGGCGCGGGGTAGCCATTCGGGTGCACGAAGTGGCGTGCGTGCCCTGCAGCCGGGGGCGGAGCGAGCCGCCGACGGAGGACATTCGGCACGCCACCTGCCCCCAACTCCCAAGCCTCCCCCAGCTGTCAAAATGAAGGCGGAGGGGGGGAATGCCGCCGGCAAAGCGGCACAGCTCCCCCTCTCCCAACAGGTCGGGGTAGGCTTGGGAGTCGCGGGTGGGTGGCGTGCCAAATGTCACCCCCCTCAGCAAAGACACCTGGGGCGATCTGCCCCCATTGCACCCCCCTTCCTCCACCCCTGGACATTCTGGGATCAAATCAGAAGCCAGGATGGCTTTTGTAATTCCAGGACTGTCCCTAGGAAATCGGGACAATCGGAGGGTATGCTGTTTTCCCCCCAGTTTCTGCAGTAAAGTATCCCCGGTTTCATTTCTCTCTGGACTTCGTCTTCATTACAGTCATACCTCATGTTACGTTTGCTTCATGTTACGTTTTTTCAGGTTGCGTCCTGCAGCAACCCGGAAGTACCAGAAAGGGTTACTTCCGGGTTTCACCGCTCGTGCATGTGCAGAAGCGCTAAATTGCACTTCGCGCATGCACACAAGTGCCAAATCGTGCCACGCACCTATGCAGATACAGCGCTTCAGGTTGCGGGCTTTTCATGTTGCGAATGGGCCTCCGGAATGGATCCCGTTCGCAACCAGAGGTACCACTGTATTTAAGTGGCCATAGGAAAACTACCCACCATTTAAGGGGTCACTGTATGTTGCATATTGTTGCTCCAGGTGCATGTAACATTTCATATAAGGCACATACGTCACATTTAATAAGGGGCTATGTGAGCAAAACTAAACGTAACATTCAAAGACAAGATTAGGTGGCTGGGGAGCTGTTAGATTGAGGAAGCCTTAAAATGTCTCTTATGGGGGCCTTTGGAGGTATTTGTTTAGTGGTTTTTAGTCTCATAGGAGATACTAAGTTAGTAAACACAGCATGCTCAGTCATCAGCGGAATACTTGTTAATTCATTAGCCAAAGCCTGTTTCTTGCAAAAGGAAAGGTGGAAACAGAGCAGGCGAACTCCTGCTCTTTCTTTCGGGGCTGAAGGTTAATATGTGATAGCTCATAACATCTTTATTATAATGCATTTATAATGATTTACTGGAATCATTCTACGGCTAAGTATCTATGGCAATGTCATTGCCTAGGTCTGGCCTGGAATAAAGCCTCATATCCTTGGGTAGCTCTAGGGATAATAAGGCTTCAGCTGGTAGTTTCAGGTAATTTTACAAACTGTAATAAGGGTAAGGGCAACTGCATTAATGTCAATTAAGCTATTAATAATCTCCATCTTGTCATTCCCAAATCTTTGCGGTCTCGTGTACATATATTACTATTGCCTGCTAAGTCTACACATAAATGAGATAACAACGTATCTATGCCCTAAAATCTGGCTAACAGCCAGTTCTCTCTCTTTTAATGGGGCAGAAATACATATACTGCGCTGTGCTGTTTAAAAAATGTGATTTATTTAAATCATATCTGCCTTGCCAGTGATCCTATGGGTTTTTGCCAGTGCCTTTTCTCTCTAAAGGACTCTGAACTCCTTAATGGGTTTTAACCTTTTGTACCGTCACATAATAATAATAATAATAATAATAATAATAATAATAATAATGTATTTATATGCTGCTCATCTGACTGGGCTGCCCCAGCCACCCTGGGCAGCTTCCAACAAATTAAAAACATTAAGCACAGTAAAACATCAAACATTATAAACTTCTTTATAGAGGACGCGGGTGGCGCTGTGGTCTAAACCACTGAGCCACTTGGGCTTGCTGATCAGAAGGTCGGCGGTTCAAATTCCCGTGACGGGGTGAGCTCCTGTTGCTCGGTTCCTGCTCCTGCCAACCTAGCAGTTCAAAAGCACACCAAAAAGTGCAAGTAGATAAATAGGTACCACTCCATCGGGAAGGTAAATGGCATTTCCATGCGCTGCTCTGGTTTCGGTGTTCAGTTACGCCAGAAGCGGCTTAGTCATGCTGGCCACATGACCCGGAAAAACAGTCTGCGGACAAACGCCGGCTCCCTCGGCCTGTAAAGCAAGATGAGCTCCGCAACCCCAGAGTCGTCTGCAACTGGACTTAACTGTCAGGGGTCCTTTACCTTTATACAGGGCTGCCTTCAGATGCCTTCTAAAAGTTAAATAATTATTTATTTCCTTGACATTTGTCGGGGGTGGGGTGTTCCACAGAGCGGGTGCGACATAATAGTAGTAGTATGACTTAAAAGAATCCCCAACTTCTCCTTCTCTTCCTTGATCCTGTACAAGTTCAGTGGGAAAAGCCGTTTAAATACAGCAAAGCATAGCAATGTAATGTGTGGATGGTACCAACAGGACTAGCCATCTTCTGCTGGGAGACAAACCGTGTGCAGTGTCCAAAACAACCCTTAATTTGAAGCAGCGGAGTTTGCAGAAGGCTGTGAGGTAGCAGGTGCTTAGCATCATACTCCAGGGAGTGTTTGAATGCCCGGCTGCAGAACTTTGCTGCTCATCTAACTTAAATCAATAGATCTATGGCAATTATAAACAATTCTTCTGTTGAATGAGGGAGTGGAGAGGATCTCTCTGAAGCAGCTCTGACCCTCAGGGACAGAAGCTCAAAGCCAGGAGAGAGCATTCCAGGGGAGAGGAGAATAAATCACTGGCGCAATTTGCTCAGTTGCATTATGGGCAGTGTGAGTGAGGCAATTGGCCTTGTCAGTGCTTTGACACAGCAGTTGCTGTGTCTGATCCTAAACACATATTTGTTGTGTTGTGGCTCATAGGATCGACCTGCTATAGTCTCTCATGGCTCTTGGGAAAGCAATAGACTTTTTCTTCTTAATGGCATCAATTTGTTTTCCTTTCCAAAAGAATTGAGTTATTAGCATGTGTAATGGGAGCTGCTTTCTTCTTCTTTACTTACTTTTGCATGTACAGTGGTACCTCTGGTTGCGAACGGGATCCGTTCTGGAGGCCCGTTGGCAACACGAAAAGAGCACAACCTGCAGCGGCGCGTCTGCGCATGCACGGTTGCGATTCACTGCTTCTTCGCATGCGCGTGCCATCATTTTGCGCGTCTGCGCATGCGTGAGTGGCGAAACCCGGAAGTAACCCTTTCCGGTACTTCCGGGTCACCACAGGACATAACCTGAAAGAATGTAACATGAAGCAGACGTAACATGAGGTATGACTGTATCTTAAAGGGACTGGAAATTATTATTATTATTATTATTATTATTATTATTATTATTATTATTATTATTATTATTATTATTATTACCCCGTCCATCTGGCTGGGTTTCCCCAGCCACTCTGGGCAGCTTCCAACAAAATATTAAAATACAATAGTCTGTTAAACATTAAAAGCTTCCCTAAACAACTTCCTCTTCCTCCTCTTCTTCTTCTATCAATTTACATACTGCCCTTTATCAGAAGATTCCAACATTAAAAGCACATTACAGAACATCAGTGATAAAAACATAATAAAAAACATAATGACAGACAGCCTAATAGTAAAATCCTCGTCATAATAATAGCCCACTCCCCCACATAGATGATTTAGTAGCCATAGGCCTGGGCAAAGAGGAATATTTTTGCCTGGCACCTAAAGATGTGTAATGATCGTGCCAGGTGAGACTCTCTGGGGAGAGCATTCCACAGCTGGAGAGCCACCACAGAAAAGGCCCGTTCTCTTGTTACCACCCACCAAACCTTTCTGGGATGGGGACACAGAGAAGGTTCTCAGATGACAGTTTGGTTCATATTGGGTGGGTGACCCTTAAGGTATTGCAGTCCTGAGCTGTGTAAGGCTTTGTAGAGCAACGCCACCACTTTGAATTGGGACTGGAAACTAATCAGCAGCCAGTGCAGTTGTGCCAGGATTGGTGGATATGCTCAAACCATCTTGTTCTGGTGAGCAATCTGGCCGTTGCATTTTGCACCAGCTGATCATTCCGAACCGTCTTCAGAGGCAGCCCCACGTATGACACACTGCAGTAATCCAAGAAATATTTAAAGCATGAATAGGGAACCTGTGGTTTCACAGATTCAGAGTCAGACCTTGACAGCAAACAGGACAGCATCAGGACAGAAAAGCAGGACATCAGGACATAATGAAAACAATGCCCTAGAGACGACACATAGGTTTATTTCCAGAACCAATTGGAGGGTGAATGGCTTAGCAAGTCATTCGACCTCGCTAATGTTGCTATGGCAACCTATAGTGCACCTGGCACCTTTATCTCAGAACATCCAGATGCAGAGGAGGTGTTCCTCAGGACAGGACGAGCACGATGTAATTTAACCCATTGTTCACATGACACCAACATTGCTGTAGTCCACAAAGGGCCACAGGATGCCATCATTGACCACAGAATTGTAGAGTTTGAAGGGACCCCAAAGGTCTCATTTAGTTCATCTTGTCAAGGCTAAAATCGCCGCTGTTTCTTTAATGCTTAAAAAAGTTGGGTCAGCATGAGTCAGCGGCCTGCACCGGGTTGTATATATAGGGTGAGAAATGTTAGTTTGTGGTTGGTTGGTTGGTTGGTTGGTGAAAGCTGGTAGTGTTGATGTGTATGGTCAGTCGCTTTTGCAGAAAGACTTTTAAGAATAAAAACAGGAAGAACTCTGCAAGGATACTTTTCTCGTGGACTCTTTTATGCTGACAAGGGTCTGAGGACCAGGCTGAGGAGACAAAGGGAGGTCAGAACCCTTTTCTTTTTTCTTTTTCTTTTTTTTTGCAAATACTGACACATCTCCCTGCAATGCAGGAGATGTAAAGCTCTGATCACGTACTTCTGAGAAACAGGTAGTTTGGAGCTGTTCTTGGGTGTGTTTTTATTCATGTGAAAATTCATTGCGGTGATGGTTCACTCTATAATGGGAAAAGCCTTCCAAAATGTCAAAACGATTATCAAAGTTGCATTTCTGTGAATCTCGTAAGAATAGTGTTAATAGTTTCTTGTTTTTGTTCCTCAACAGGTGTGATGCTCTTTGTCCGAAGTATCAAGTCAAGTATGTTAGTTAAGCCGGGGAATAAGTGTGACTTTAATTTCTATAAAATGCAGAATGAAAAAACCAAACAAACCTCCAAACCATGAGTGTTTTCCTGGGAAGTGCATTTTGGATGCAATAAAAGGAGTTCCTAACCCTAGTGGCAATCACGAGAGGGGACCTCCGGTGATCACTGCAGCTCAGCAGCTGCAAAGCAGAAAATGAAGACTGTAAAAATGTCACATAAAGAAAAAATGCAGAGTGGATTCGTTTTGCGATGCCCATAATTCAGTAATGCCTTTAAGTAGCTAGAAGAAATATAATAAATATTTTTCCACAACATTGATCATACTGTATCAGAGGAAATATTAGTGTGCAGGGAGCCATGATTATGCTGGTAGTAATTCTCAGAATAGAAAACTACGAGGAGATGGAACCCTTTATAGGCTCAGCTTTTATCGGTTGCCGTTATTTAAGAATGTCCCTAATACACTATCCTGTAGCTAAATATTTTTGTGCAAACTGAGACCATCAGTGGTCAGTAAATCAGAAACTCAGATACCCTGCATGTGCGCGCCTGTTCTTCATATGTGCCGAGAGACACAGAAAATGAAGCAATTGGCCATTTTTTTTTTTTTAAAAAAGGGAAAAGACAGCTTGTAAAACTAATTCTTCTAAAGTCTGAATTTGGCCAGGCAGGTTTATTGTGCATGATCCCATCCAAAACTTGCCTGTAAGCATAAAATATCCCTATAACTTTAATGGATCATTTGATTGGACAATATAATAAAGATACATGGTTCTATAGAGGAGATACACACACAACCCCTTGTACACAAACTGCTATGGGATTCTTAGTTGTCTTACTGAATAAATTGTCTTAAGTCACACGAACAGTCATATGATGTCTGAAGAAGAAAATATGAGTATTGATTCCTGACTGCTCCTATCTTCTTGAGCTTGTCGGGATGGAAAAAAAGCTGGCCCAGTTGACAGTAAGTCTTCCAGGACAGCAGGAGAGGATTAGAAGAAGAAGCAAGGGTGTGCATGAATAATAGTCATCTGTCAATCAGATGAATCAGGGATATAAATATGGCCTAGAGGATATTCAACCATGTTCAAAAAAGTGGAATGGAAGACAAGAAGCAAAATCAAAATTCTGATAGAAAGTCAAAAGCCTCCATTGCAGAAAACTGGAAAGGAAGGAATCAAAACTTACCTGCAATGCCTCATTCTCAGCGAAGCCACAGTCACTTTTCTAAAAAGCAAGGAGCCCCATCTTTAAAATGTTTACACAGAAGTTTAGCGGGCTTTACTCATGAGTAAGTATAGACAGAATTTCAGCTTTTTACGGCACCTCTGAATAAGTATGGGAGACACACTTTTCAAAGGCAAATGACAAGGCACCCATCTTGAAAATTGTGATGGCCTTCTTAGCTGGACTGAGCCAAAATGCCTCTCTCTCTCACACACACAACTGCACCACTCTCTTTGCATGCTGTGTAGCTGGAGGGTGCCATTCTGGCAAACCTGGGCAGGGGCAAAGTGTGCATGTGTGAAATGGAGTAAAGATGGTGCTGCTGTTGGATATTCTCTCTGCGTGTGAGAGAACAGAGAAGTAGTTTCAAGATGCAGCAGAATGCTGAGATTGTTTTCTCTATGTAAGGACATTTCTGTGGGAACTGTTCTTTGGACATGCTCAGTGTGACAGGAAGTACCGATAACAAAGGTTATGTGTAACTTGTAACTTGTTGTGAGTCTCTTATTTGCACCTTGCAGTGAGAGAAGCAGAGAGAGAGAGTCTTGGACTCTTGTTGGACTCTAAGCATGCCTTAACCACGGCAGTAGTGAATGTCTGTATATCTTTGCTACCAAAATGCTTTCAAGGCTGTCAAGTAAACCTCTACACTAGACCAAATCTTTATGGTGTCCATGAGTGTGTACCTTCAACCCAGTAATTCTGCTGAGTATGAATACTAGCACACACGCGGAGCAAAAGTGATACCGGACCCAATCCTTCTAAATAATCCACCAGAGGTTGATGGATTGAGCCAACTGCTGCAGCAATGGCACTCCTCAGCATCTCAGCAAGAACCAGCCACCACTTCTCAATAACAAATCGCCACAGAGTAAGAACCGGAAACATTGCTCTCCCTCTGGTTGGAAGAACCAGTGAAGATGGCCCCAGGTAGAACATCTCCACGTAGGTTTGGGAGAGACTTCTGTCTGAAATCCTGGACAGCTGCTGCCAATCATCAGAGACTGTGCTGAGCTAGATGGCCCAATGGAATGACTTCATATAAGGCACCTTACTATGTTCCTATGGTTTGCATCACGGTGAATCTACGTTCTCTCAAGAATGTTTGGCTTGGCCTTACCACCATTGGCTTGAGCACTAGTGACACCCCATGCTGAAACACAGTCCACTCTCCACGAATGGTGACTCACTACCAGGGACTCCATAGAAGTGCAAGTGTTTCTGCCACTTGCCTAGAACTGCAAAACTACCACCTCCAGTAGATTGCCACATGGTTGGGAGGCTGCATTTGGTTTAGCATGTTACAACCTGTGAAGACATGGCCGACCATTTCAGACAAATTGGCATCTGAATGAAAAGTACGCAGATACACGGTGGGCCTTTTTCTTAGAAAACACTGTATATCAGGCTGTACTGTACTAAAAAGGTGTCAGCGCTAGGGGCCTGCTTGCTCAGTTTGTGCTTGTATTTCATGGAAGAAAACCAATTATTCCTCAGAAGGAAAGAAAATGTCAGGCTCTGATCTACAGCTATCTGTTGCACTTGGACATGTTGACATGAACTGAAATACTTTTCCCACTCCGTGACAGAAATACATATCTATCCCCGAGTTGTTGTTTTTGTTTGTGAGGAATACAAAGTAAGATCAGGTGTCTTTAGCCTAGTGGTCCTGAGCATCGTTGTGGCAGCATCAGGGCTGTTCTGTAACATCAGGGCCATGGCTTGGCATGTGGAGAAGGAGAGAATGAACACCGGAAGTTGCCTTATACTGCATTGCTTCTGCTGTGTGGGGTATTGGCTCTCCTTTCTTCCCAATACCTACATAAGATCATAAGAAGAGAGTGCTGGGTCAGGCCCATAGCCCCATCTAATTTAGCATGCTGTTCTCTCAGTGCTCGATGGCTTCAGTGGGACTGGACTACAACCGAAAATGCTATCACACTGATCCAGAAAGTTGCGGATACAATTACTTTAGTGCACATTTAATTCAGTGAAGGGCCTGATCCATGCATATAAAGGAATACAGTTGAAGATTGGCTTCTTTCACTGGCTGTAACACAGAAGCGGTTCTAATGTACACATGACAGTTGTGGAGCCTGGAATGCATTGATATGCTGCATAGGTTAACTTGCACCTTACACCTAAGTAGTGGAGGCTGGTCCATTAGGTTAAAAGGTAAAGGTAAAGGACCCCTGGATGGTTAAGTCCAGTCAAAAGTGACCATGGGGTTGCGATGCTCATCTCGCTTTCAGGCTGAGGGAGCTGGCGTTTGTCCACAGACAGCTTTACAGGTCATGTGGCCAGCAGGACTAAACTGCTTCTGGCACACCAGAACACCGTGACGGAAACTAGAGTGCATGGAAATGCCGTTTACCTTCCCACCGCTGTGGCACCTATTTATCTACTTCCACTGGTGTGCTTTCAAACTGCTAGGTTGGCAGTACCTGGGACAGAGCAACAGGAGCTCATCCCGTCGTGGGGATTTGAACCACTGACCTTCTGATCAGCAAACCCAAGAGGCTCAGTGGTTTGGACCACAGTGCCACCCGCGTCCATTAGGGTGATTGTTCCACCAGCTTCTATCTGCCGTCAGCCAGCCCCCACCTGCCTACCTGCTTACTTGCAACCATTCCAGGGGTTAGTACTGCCTATCAGATTCTGTGTCCTTGGTCTCAGGTAGTGTACCCAACTATACCTTTAAAGCACATTCAGAACACATTCTTCCCCTCAAAGAATACTGGGCATTGTATCTTATCCCTCACAGAGTTACAATTCCCAACCACCCTGAGCAAACTACAGTGCCCAGAATTCTTTGAGGGAGAAATGGGCTTTGAATGTGCTTTAAAATGTATTGTGTGTACACAGCCTCAGCATTGCCCTAGTAGAATTCAGCAGGCAGGAGGATGGGACAAAACTAGAATTAATCATTGGCTCTGTCTCCACCTACTGCTGGTCTTCCTGCCTTCTACCCAACAAGACCCAAAGCCATCACTGCTTCCAAGTAAATTAAGAGTATGTGCAATTACTCCTGCTGTTTGCAAATATCACATTTGTTATATTACTTCATAGTATCTATATAGATTCAGATTTATTCTGAGGAGGACTGAAATTAAAGCACGACTGAGCTCGTAGGTCCCACCATCAGTCCCGTCATAGGATTCCCTTTAAAAATATGCTAAAACATGCTGGAACAGGATTAGTTTTCTCAATATTTAACCTAGGGTGGATCCTTATCTTCAAAGCAATCTTAAACCCATCAAATCAACAATAATGAAATCTCAACCAATGTGACGCACTGCGGTCTTATAATACCACCGTCAGCAACATAATATCACCACAATTTCTAATCATTTGCACATCGGAAATAATCTCGAAACAACTTTTAAAGGGAATAGATTGTCCAGAGCTTGCCAGCTTCTGCAGAGAGACAAAGTTAACATGACATTCTGGCAGGCAGACAAATAAGCATTTCCAAAGAAATTCTTTCACGTATCTGTGCAACAGCTGGAACTAGCAGGATGCTTGGCTTGAGAGACCATTTTTGTGAGCCAACGAGCAGTAGAAGTCATATAGGGCCCTTTAAAATGAAATCTGTCGGCTCCACCCCTTAGGATCCATCAGTCGAATGTAGAATTCCTACTTAATGCTGGTGGAAGAGCTGAATGCTGCTGAAATAATGAACAAAATATAAATGAACACAATAATGGCTGTAATGAAATGCAGTTTATAATACTCCTCCTTTTCAAATGCTCAACCTGAGAGTGCTCTCCGCTTTTAGACTGCCTCACACAGTCACCTCTCTGCAGGTCTTGTTGCAAAGCTTTTGTTTAGACCGCAAGATTCGAAGCAGATATTAAAGGAAAGAGCTGTTGACAAAAGCAGCAGCCAGATTTTTCACCTCCGCTCTTCCCCTACAATATCTGACTTTACAAAATAATTGACTCAGTGTCGTGCTGCAGGTTGCCTGACACCCCCCCGCCCCTGCTTCTGTTCCTTGCTAGGGAAAATTGCCTGCACATTTACTTTGTAGCTGAAGAGGGGTCCCCCCCCCCACAACCAGCCTTTCACTGCAGAATCCCCACACTTGGCACAATCCCTTTTTATGAGGCATCTTCATAATGCCATCATCCATTTGTTGCCCCCCTGTGTGTTCCCTCTGGTTCCTCCCAGGGGTGTGCAAAAGATTTGGAGGGCTCCCAAATCAAGAACCAAAAAGGGGCTGTTTCAGAGAGATTTGTGGATTGTCTGAGGCAAATCTGAGGGACGCGGGTGGCGCTGTGGGTCAAACCACAGAGTGCAGGACTTGCCAGTCAGAAGGTCAGCAGTTCGAATCCCTGCGATGGGGTGAGCTCCCGTTGCTCGGTCCCTGCTCCTGCCAACCTAGCAGTTCGAAAGCAAGTAGATAAATAGGTACTGCTCCGGCGGGAAGGTAAATGGCGTTTCCATGCGCTGCTCTGGTTTGCCAGAAGCGGCTTAGTCATGCTGGGAGCTGCACGCCGGCTCCCTTGGCCAATAAAGTGAGATGAGCGCCGCAACCCCAGAGTTGGTCGCGACTGGACCTAACGGTCAGGGGTCCCAAAACCGAACAGGGGACTTCTGAGTCCAAAGTGCTTTAGGATGCTTCAGAGATCCAGATGTTTTTTAAAAACGCCACAACTTGTACCTGCAAAAAATGGAAACCTTTCTTCTGCAAGCTTGCCGTATTATGAAAATGCCAGGGTGGAGAGAAGGCAGGCCGGGGTGTGTGGGGGGAGAGCTCCTTTGTGACTGACAGGTCTAACTTCTAATCACAGGGGAAGGGATGTCAAAGGGACACATCACCTCACCCTTCTTATGGTTTTGTGGTTTATGGTGCCTGTTACAGAGGACCTCGACAGCCATTCCTGGTGGCTGCCATTTTGTCCTTCCTTGGGAGTTCCATGTGGAGAAGCAAAACTTGCAGCTGCCAGGGAAGCCAGTCCTACCTGCTGCCGCTGGAAATTGGGGAATCTCCCCCTTCCTGAATGGTAAGAATGAGGAGTGGATGGGGACTCCCATTCCTTCCTTTTAGATTCATTTCAGATTGTGTTACAATTGACCTGAATATGCCCTGGCCTGTTTCATTCTGCATTGGTCCCGAAACAAATACATAGCACACCTACGGTCTGTGTCACCTGGGTTCTGAGCCTAGTGGCTTTGTCTGCATCTTTGCCGTGCCCCCAGCAGCAATCCTTGGGCTCTTGGGGATGGGAAAATAATGTGAGCCATTACAAGGAAATCCAAACTTTGTTCTCGGGGCAAGTCAAGCACAATGGATAAAGGGTGCCAGCAAGCGTCTTGCAATGAAATAAGTAGCCACGTCAAATTTTATTGACATCACAATCCAATGTCCTCAGAAGGAAGTCTAATTGTTTCCAGTGAGGGCTTAGCCCCCAAATATGTGTGCCTAGGACCCAGTCTCTAAGTGTTAATTTATTCTGCAAGAGTGCTCCCCCCCCCATTCCAGTCCTGGGTAATATATCGAAGATTGGCTGTCTAGGGAGACACCGGGTGGCACTGTTGCATTCATATGATAGCCCCAAACACCTTCAAGAGGACCATTTTGGGAATGGCAATGCAAAGCAAATTTGCCAATATTTGGCTCCTAAGATCTGACAAAATTCCTGCAACAGGATTTAATGCTGTACATTTTGCTGCACATTCAATTGGAGCATGTGCATTGGAAACTCTCATTCAACTGCTCATATGTAGTTGAATAATTCACAGTGTAATCCAATAGATGTCTAATTTCCAAAAGAAATCTCAACAAGTCGGAGGCAGACAAGATACCCCCGTTGTCTGGGAAAGAATCGCTGTAATTTAAATCAATGCATTGAAATGGATGCGTATTCAAAGCCATGGTGGGGAAGATGTGACCAGGTGACCTGCAGGTGACCCTCATGCTCAGCCTGCGGTCCTGGTTTTCACTGTTGTCAGGGCTGCCTCAGGTCTCAGCTCACAAAAGACCAACGCCAGGTTCTTCTTATATACAAGGATGTTTATTGCAGTTCATTATTGCTTTCACAACCGAGGCGCGCAGCCCCGCGTCTCTTAGCCTAGACGTTTTAAGTCCCCTCTGAATCGGTCCCGCCCCTACACCAGCTTAAGAGGCTTGTGCTAGTCCACCTCTTCCTGTCTTTCCTTTTCCGCAGGGTCTTTCTGCCCCCCTGGGTCCCTTCTCTCCTGTTCTCTCCTGAAGCGGATTCCTCAGATGCCTGTTCCCCCCTCCTTCGTGCTTTGGGGCCAGGCTCCTCCTCCGGGCTCTCTCCATTTCCGCGCGCCTCCACATTTGAACTTGGCGCGCGTTCGCTACCCCTGACCTTCCTCTTGACACTTACACTACTCCCTGTACTACTCTCCGCCTCTTCCGGCAGGACGTTCTGCCCCGATCTCCTTCCCCTGTCTCCTTCCTGCTCTGCTCCGTGTGTCACACTGGGAACTCCACTCTCTTCACTTCGTTCCTGCTGGGAAGCCGGCCCCGATCTCCCACTCCCACTCGGGGTTTCCCTGCTGCTTCCCTGCCCCTGGCATGTCCCCCCTGTGAACCCCCTTGGCCTGACTAGAGGCGCCCCCTTCTGGGAATCCTCCGATTCACTTGAGAGACTCATGGAAGACCTCAAGTCATTGTCCTCCTCTTCCTCACAGTCCTGGGATTCTTCCCCATCGCTCTCCGTCTCCCCCCTCACCTGTGCCTCTGTCCCTGAACCCCTGACATCCATCCCCCCCTCGAAGCCCCCCTTCCCCCCTCCCGCTGCTCGGGCGCAGGTTCCGGGGGCTCCATCGTTGCGGAGGTCGCTGCCGGACACAGGTCGTCGACGTCGATCTCCTCTGCTTCCAGTTCATTGTTTGTGTGCTCAAACCCATGGTCCTCTCCCAACATGTTCACGTCCTCCCCTCCCCCTGTTGCCTGGGTGGGGTCTGCTTGCCAAGGACCCATCCGCCACCTCGTGCGCCAGTCCTCTTCTGGTTGGTCGTCCCACCGGTAAGGAGTGTCGGTGTCCACCCCCGAACATGATCCCCTTGGAGGGCTCGACTCTGGCGTCGTCTCCTCTGCGGAGGAGAACCCTCGGAACGTGCTGGCGGAAAGTGTGGGCGTAAAAAGCCAATCGTCGAAAAACTGTGCTGGCATGGGCCTGTGTGGGAAAAGGGCATGGAACTCGTCCTTGAGGAGGGGTTCGTCCAAAGCGTAGTCCGGCACCCAACTGTTGGCGCTGGCCGGGGCGCCCTCCCTGGCGAGAAAATATTCTACTCCCTCTTCCCCCCATCTCGAGTCCAGAATCTCTGTGACCTCGTTGATTGGTTCGTCCCTAGGTGACCTCCCCCTCTTGGGCGACTCTCTGCTCGGTTCTGGTGCCGTCCCTGACTCCTGAAATCTGTGTGGGGCCCTGTAAGGGGTGAGCACCGACCTATGAAAGACCGGGTGCATTCTGGAACCTTCGGGGAGGGCCAGTCGAAACGCTACAGGATTGATCCTGGCCTCAACTTGGTACGGCCCTAGTTGCCTGTGTCCTAGCTTCTTTTTAGCTAACGACTTGGCCGGCATTGCTTGGGCCGCTAACCATACCCAGTCTCCCACCTGGATGTCTTCCCCCTCCCTCCTGTGTCTGTCTGCCTGCACCTTATAGGCCTGTTTGGCTAGCTCCAAATGTCTCCGTAACTCGTCGTGGACCTCTTGCAATTCTGCTGCGAAATGGTCAGCTTCCTGTGGCGCCCCCTCCCCCGTCGTTACGAGCCCCGGGAAGGTTCTGGGATGCCGTCCATTGTTAGCGAAGAACGGCGTCACCCCCGTCGACGCGTGCTTCGTGTTGTTGTAAGCAAACTCAGCCATCGGCAGGTAATCCACCCAAGCCGCGGGTCGCTGATTGGCGTAACATCTCAGGTACTGCTGCATGATCGCGTTGACCCTCTCCGCTTGGCCGTTGGTCTGCGGATGTCTCACCGACGACAGGTTGATCTTGACGTGCAGAATCCCTAGGAGCTTCTGCCAAAAGCTGGACACAAACTGGCGCCCCCTGTCGGACAGAATGGACCGTGGCAAGCCATGCACCTTGAACACGTGGTCGATGAACAGTTTGGCGGTCTGCTCCGCTGTCGCCACCTTCGCGCAAGGAATGAAATGCGCCATCTTGGTGAACAGGTCTACAACCACAAGCACCGCCGTCTTGCCTCGCGAACTGGGCAGATCAGTGACAAAGTCCAGCGCCACCCTCTCCCACGGTTGCAGTGGCGTCTCCAACGGTTCCAGCAGTCCCGCTGGCTTCTGGTGCACTGGCTTGGACCTTTGGCATGTGTCACACCTGGCGACGTACTCCGCGACCTCCCCTCGCATCTGGGGCCACCAAAAGTCTCTGGCCACTAATTCCGTCGTCTTTTCCTTGCCGAAGTGGCCAGCGCTGGGTGCGTCGTGCAACTGCTGCAGAACCTTCGCACGGAGATCGTCTCCCGGAACGTAGAGAGCACCTTTACGGGTCAGCAGGCCGTCGCGTATCTGGAACTCGTCATCCTTCGCCGTGCCTCTCCGCACCTCTTCCATTTTGGACTGTGCGAACGGATCCGCCTGCAACGCGCGCCACACCGCCTCCAGGTCCACGGCGGCTGAAGCGCACGCCCACGTGTGTCACACTGGGAACTCCACTCTCTTCACTTCGTTCCTACTGGGAAGCCGGCCCCGATCTCCCACTCCCACTCGGGGTTTCCCTGCTGCTTCCCTGCCCCTGGCATGTCCCCCCTGTGAACCCCCTTGGCCTGACTAGGGGCGCCCCCTTCTGGGAATCCTCCGATTCACTTGAGAGACTCATGGAAGACCTCAAGTCATTGTCCTCCTCTTCCTCACAGTCCTGGGATTCTTCCCCATCGCTCTCCGTCTCCCCCCTCACCTGTGCCTCTGTCCCTGAACCCCTGACAACTGTGAATGTTCTTATAGTTCTTTATCTTTCAACCAGATGTGGAGCAGGAATTCTTCAAACAGAAGACACCTTCAAATACAGGAGTGTCCCCTGACCAATAGAGTGTTGCATATTAGGAGAGATGTCCGCCTCATTTTGATCGTGACCTAAATCTTCAGGACTTTTTGTGTGTGGAAATCCAGTGGATTTCACTGATTAGGATACCGAGATCTACACAAAGCTACTAATTGCTTGAGAAACGGGTTCTTCCAGAACTCTATTGGCTTTGCAGTTTAAATGAAAGGAGCAATTTCCTTTCTGTGCAACCTACCACATAATTAGCTGCACAGAAATACCACGCAAATTGAAATTATTTTAGAATTTTCCCCGTGTAGCAAGAGAACAATGGTCCAGCCTATTGCTTCCATTCATGCGATTGAATTCACTCCCAGTTCTTTTTATGCATCTTTAAATAAAGGGAGGAAAAGAGCAAAGAACGGCTGCCCAGAAATGGTTTTAAAATAGCAAGAGAGTGGTTTGCTCTTCTCTATATTTAGAAAGCGTTGGACATCCCCCCTCCCTTTGTACCTTTGGAAACTGCTATCTTCCTTTTTCTTTGTCCTCAAACCTTTTGTTTCACTTCCCTGCATGGTTATGAATTTGGAGATGCTAGTCCTGTTTACGAAGGATTCTTGGCCTGTGCTTTAGCTGTGGGGCTCCGTCCTCCATTCCTGTAGAGCATCACAGAGCAATGCTGCCCACGGGATGCTTTGACCCAAAATTTCAGTCATTGTTTCCACATTTAGGGGCTGGAAGGGACATCAAAGGTTAGGCGTCCTGAATTTACTGGATGCCAAAACAGTACAATAACACACAGAGGATATAAGCAAATCCCCAAGGTGAGATGGGTTGCCAAGCCTTGCACATAATAAAAGCGCTCAAGTGACAGCGTATCTTTGACAAATGCATAATGAGATCAGTGCCAAGGGAAGGAACTCGTTTGGCAAAAGGTAGGAGGGGAAAGGGAGTCTGGGAACAACCCACGACATTTTGCATATTTCCTCAGTGTATTTTCACACAAGGAAATGAGACTATATGGATGCATTAGGTGAGGTCCTTGAGAGGACCACAAATCGGCCAAGTTGTTGTTCTCACTTTGGCTAAAAGAAACTCCAAGAACAAAATGGTTTAAAATAATTAACCTTGGAGAAGTATGGAGGGAGGAAACATGGTATTTTTTTTCAGCTGGAACTCACCGGAACTCAGTTCCAGCACCTCTCAGGTGGGCTCCATTGCTATTATAACAAGGAAGGCATTCGTGGTGAGTTCCGCCACCTCTTTTTCTATAAAAATAGCACCGGGTCTATTCATTCTTGTGCTCTGACATGTTCAGATTTCACATCCACATGGTGCTTGCATAAACTCTGTTGTTTCTTGGGTTGGTGCCATCTTAAATGTTTGTACAAATTCTAAGCCAGGCATCCCCAAATGTGGCCCTCCAGCTGTTTTGGGACTGCAATTCCCATCATCCCTGACCACTGGTCCTGTTAGCTAGGGATGATGGGAGTTGTAGTCCCAAAACAGCTGGAGGGCTGAGTTTGGGGTTGCTCTTCTAAGTGGAAGCTTCAGAGCCTGTGTACGACCACCAGGCCTTCTCAGCTTCCAATACTGACTGCTTCCAGTTTAGGTTTCCAACCTAGCGTTTCAATTGGCATGCTAAGGATTCATCCCTCCTCACACAGGAGCAATTCAGCCACATAATCTGAAGTAAGACAGTCTGCTCTAGACGCGGGACTGAACTAGTTCATTTAGTGTTATGGCGTAGGCTTGTCATTTCATCCTGTTATTAGAGGTTCCATTCTTTCTCATCTAGTTGTGAGTTGTAGGGTGGGCCATGTCTCCTACTTTACAGAGGACGGTCTTCTGTTTGAAGGGCTGCCAGAAGAGACATCTTTATTTTGGAGCCCTCTGTTGGAGTGGCTATCTGGTTCAAGCCTGGTTTAAAGCCAAAAATCCTAAGAAGGGAGAACAGCAGCCTCTGAAGTTTCCTATCAATGGTGAGCGACTGGACAGCAGACTGAGCAGACACACAAGTCACCTGATCCCTGTCTTGCCCACCATGGTGAGATTTGTTGTACGTCTTTAAAAAATGACAGCAATTATTTCTATACTAGCATCTATACAGATGACTGAGCACATGCAGATTTTATGCAAATCTGTACACCCTTTTCATCACCATTTTTGGTGATACATTTACTCTTTCTTCGCAGTGCGTAACCAATGCTCCTAGTACGTTGTAGGTAGGATTGAGCTAATCTGTTTTGTTTTTGGTTTTTCTCAGTTCTTTATTTCTTGCTTCTCCCCATTTCCACACCAGTTTTCAATTTTCACAAAAGAAAGTCCTTATGAAATCCCTCAGCATTTTAGCATGATTTTTCCTAATATACACACAGCTTCCCCAGTATAGCATATTTTACTTTTGTATGTCATTTTAACTGATATATGCATTTATGTGCACACTTTACAGTAATATAGATGCATTTTTGTACACATTACTTGATTGGAGAACTATATTGCAAAATTCAGAGAATTTCAAAGTACTTCTGTGTTTTGGTTCTCATATTGTTTTTGAAAGTGCAAATTAGGTAAGATTGCCTTTCACTTTAAGTGTGATGCCCTGGGTTCCTTCAAGCGGAAGGGAGGAATATAAATGGAATTAATAAAGCAGACAAATTTAAATGTGAACAGAACCAAACTTATTTGACACCTCTAGTTGCAGGCTATAAATATAGACTGTGCAAAATGTGGTCTTAGATGCATTTTTTAAAAAAATGAACCAAATGCTATGGGTGGGATTGCCTAACAAGCCATGAGCAAGGACATCTAGCTGCACAATGGGGCTTTCCTCTCTCTTCCCCTTACATGCCCTCCATGCCCCCCAAATTAGCTTGGTGGGGTTGGGGTTGGGGTTGGGAGAGCCCTTGGAACAGCTTTCAGGGGAGTAGAGTAGGGATAGTTTGATCTGGCAAACCAGAACTGTTTCCTTAGTGCAATGCTGAACCTGGAAAATGTAAAGCAAATAACATGTGAAATCAAATAAAGGAAGAGGCAGGTAAAATGTGAATCAAATTCCAGGTTCTGCTCATTACCTGGTTACTTCATTAAAGCACAGGAAACAATTTCGGTTGCAAGCCTACCCACTTACCTGGAAGTAAGGCCTGTGCTACCACACACTAAAATGTATGGAATATTATAAGCTAAAGTAACCTTTTGGCATTATATTCCATCTCTCCTAGTTTGAGGATTTCAAAACAGCATGCGGCTTCTTAAAATAAGTTATTCTACTCAGTATTCAAAGTTGCTGGGTCAATAATTATGTTCTGTTTAATTCTGGTCTATGAGTTATTGACAGAAAACAGTCTACACTGTTGATGAACTTTGCCTAAAATGAAGCACCAAGTAACAATGATAATTGGTGGTTAGTTAATAACACACAGATGATGGCACTGCTGGAAAACCTGTCTTGGGGGGTGTAAACATCTCTGTAGACCATGAAAAATTAGAAAATGACAGACTATAAACTAAACATGCAGCAGGGTTGAAGGAGACAGAGTGGAATACACAAAACATCTATTTTTAAAAAATCCGTTAAAAAGGGGAACCTTAGAATCTGCCTTACTGTGAACCAGGCCATTGGTCCATGTAGCTTAGTATTGGCAACACCGATTGGCAGGGATGCTTCTGGTTTTCTGACAGAAAGTTTCTGTCAGCCCTACCTGGAGGCACTGTGGATTCTTCTGCATGCAAAGTAGTTGCTCTACCTGTGAGCTATGGTCTTTCCCCCCATTCCCAAAAGACTTTTAATCATCTATTGCCTTCCCTCTGTTATCCCCTTCCTCTTCCTCCCCCTGGGCACACCATCCTCCTGCTCCCATTTCTTTCCCTTCTCCTCTCACATCAGACTCCATATCACTCCTGCTTCCTCCGCCTCCTCTTCTTCATTAACCTACCCCACCACCCCTAATGCTCCTGGGTGTCAGGGACTGTGCTGAGGAGGGCTGCACTGAGGAAGAATGGTGGGAGCCACCCCCTCCTCCTGATCCTGAACCTGAATCTTCCCAGGAGCAGGAAGATAGTATAGATTTGGAACAGTGGTTTGCAGAGGGGCATAGTTCAGAAGGCAGAAGCTGGGAAATACTGGATGGGGAACAGCTGGGAGAAGAAACACTGGAAGAGAGTGGGTTAACAGATTCACAGCCTCTGGACAGCATTCACTCCCCTTCCCCAAAGACACAAAGAGTTCAGAAAGTGTTAGAACAGAAAGCACAGAGGGTACAAGCTCACGTTACAAGACGTAGGAGTGACATAGATTAATAGGGACGGAGGGTAGGGGAGTGAACCTTAATTGGGAGCACCACCATTTCTAGGAGAAATGTTCTTTTCTCTCTCACTGTGATTATTAAAGAATATAACTGGTAAGACGTTCCTTTCGTTTTATCATTCACGGCCATGTAGGAGGAAGCCCATTCCCTGAAGCCTGACACTGGGCATTTCTGGGGGAGAAAGAATGGTTCACCCCACCAGCTTGTTGTAATATGGGTTGCCATATTTTGAAGAGCAAAAAAGAGGACACGTTTGCAGAATCCCACTTTCAACTATGGATCGCTATGACGACATGAAAAAGAGGACGTGACCTGGAAAAAGAGGACATATAGCAATCCTAAATTCTGGCCATGTTCACCCCAGGGTTCATCTCTTCCCCACCCCTGAAGTCAGTTCCCTGACTATGATGCTCTAGCATGGTGGTGCTAGGGCAGCAGTGAGGAAGCTGTGACCTATCATCCCTTAGGTCACCATAGCAGTCTCCAGCAATCTTTTTTTTACTGCACATATTTCAGTAGTATAATATCAACTACGACACAAACATTTTTAATTGCATCCTATGCAATTTAGGATGAGAGTAAACCACCTTTTCTGAGTATTCCTACTGACTTGAACTAGGATATCGCGCAGAAGGAAGTGAGAAGCTCAACTTAATATCATTTGGAATATTATTTTCTCCATTAATCTTTTGTGCTATTTTAAAAGCTCTCCTCTGAACAGTAAAAAAAAAGTCTTCAAGCAGACTAACACAATTTACCCGTGCGGTACATGCAATACTAATCATGTTTGAAAATCACAGAGTTCTTATTATAGGTTGGGCTTGACTTTTATGATACCAAAAATATTCAGCTTATAAAGGCTTTTTGTGGGTGGATAAAATAATTTTATAATGCTGTCAATTAGTGACACTTTTGCAATATTTGCTATTGCTTTCTGTTTGATGACCATACCAGTTTTGCTTTTTTTCCTCATTTGGCTTTGCCAAAGGGAGAGTGGGAATGAAAAGTCCATTTATTTGTCTGTGAACGTGAAGGCGTAAAACAGCCGGTCTGTTATTGAGAAAGCTTTCACTCTTTTTAGCTTTTCATCACCCTCTGGATTATTGTTGTTTGTCTTATTGCACCAAGAAAGTTTCTTGTTTGGCACCAATGTATTTGTAGGCTATTCAACATGGAAATTACACACTCTCTCCCTTCCTCCTTCGCTCCCTCTCTTAATCTGTTTTTATTATATAATATTAAAGAATATGATCCTTAACTATGGAGTTGTCAGTGACAAAATACAAAGAAAGGCTACATTCGCTACCTTGAAGATTTTAGCATTTTCCAAAAACACTATGAATAAGATCTTTATAGAATAAAGATCATGGGTCTGTCAAATGTGGCCTCTGTGAAGCAGAGCAGCATACTCTCTCCCAAGAAGCTACTCTGCCCAACAGCTGAGTAGGGATGGAAAACGTCAGGCACTCAAAACATTGCTGGGTTACAGTTCCCAACTTCCCTAATCATTGGTCATGCTGGCTGTAGCTCATGGGAGTTGGGAGTTCAACAAGATCTGTAGGGCCACCCACCCCACATCTCTGCCGTGAAGGAAAAGAAGCAGCAAATAAACTGTCATGGCCGCCATCTTCCCCAGCTGCTGTTTTACATGAAACACCAGTTAAGGTCCACCCTAGCAGCTGTTGAAGAGCCATGAATATCTTTGAAACCCACACACACAAGAAGAATATGGAAGGGGAAGGGATTCTGGCAATTTTTGTGTTCCTTTCAGATCTGTCTTGTGTGTGATCTGAGATTGTGGTGGAGGCAGAGGAGAAGCCAGGAGGTAAAATGGAATTGCAGCCTTTTCACTGTGTACATTGTGAAGGAGCTGGGTTTCGGAGAGGGGGTTGGACCAACCAAAGGAGACTAGGAGAAATATAAACGGGAATAAAATTCTTTTTAATTTGTTCCCTTAAATATTTTACAGTCCCGTTGGTTTCTTCAGCACATGCTCAAGTCTCCTATTGAAATCAATTGGATTTAGAAGTGCTCCATTTTGCATGGGACTGTTTGCGGACAGAGATGTGAGCCACTCAGAGCCTACAATATAGGGTGTAGTAAGTACAGTACATAGAAACAAACACATACATTGTTGTGCAATTCTATGATAGCATGGAATCATTTCCATGCTGCAACTAGAGTGTGGAATGTCCATGAATAATGTCCATGGAATAACTGGTAGATGTGACTACATAACTAGCACACACACAACTGTAGCTGTAGGTTTGGATGCAGAGGCTAGCGACAAACACAGAAAATTAACAGCGCAGTTGCAACAGTACAGGTATGTCAGAACCTGGCCTACCATTATCAGGTATCCTGTAGATAGCTGCCATTGCAACAACCCAATTCATTTAACCATCTGATTGTCTTAAAGCTTTGGAAGCCTTCTGGTCATTTGTGTAAATGTCAAGGCATTTGAAAAGCTACAATGGACATTCGGTGCAAAACACGCCCATCCTAAACTCATTTTTTGGGAAGACTGCTCTATAGAAATCAATGGGGATTCTAAGCAAATGTGTTTAGGATTAGCATGGCATTATGATCTTTTAAAGATTTATCGTTGGTTGTACAGTCTGTAGGTAGAAATTAAAGGTTGTTTGTTTGGGCTGGTTTTGTCGGATAATTTTAAATTGCAGCAGCATCTTATGATCATCATTCTTCTGAGCTCTTTCCACGCCCAATCTCTCCCCTGAGAAAAAAATAAAATTAAGTTTCTTTATCTAAAAGCACATAAATAAAAAGCCAGCTTTTAGCCTAATTCTTCAAAGCTGTCCATTTCTGCTGTTATGATCCTCCAGAAAATGACTGGTTGACAGACACACTGCTTAGAAATCTGAGACAATTTCATATGAGAGAAAATCTGGGTTGTTGTTTTTTTGGTGGTCTTTATGTTTCGAAAAGATCTTGTTCCTAATTTATTTCGGCTGGGATTTTGCAAAGCTTTCAGCATTCATTAGTGCAGTCTGGGAGGAGATGTGAATTATCTGTGTATTTTGTGTTCATAAATAGTCTTTAAATAGAACGCCTTTCAATGGAGTGTAGTCGCTTGTAGGACCAGCAATTTCCTTTATGGAATAATTTCCTTAAACAATATTTGCATGACAACCTTGAGCAAATCATGTTTCTGGGATATGTGTGCCTTCTTTCTCATCAGAACCATTGGTGTAAAATGTCTCTGCTCTGCTGATTTTATGGAAGCAGCATTGCTTTACAGTGCCTGAGAACTGACTTCACGTGGTAGAATTTATTAGATTATGAACCTATGGGGGAAGTAGCATTTGTCTGTATGTTTTTTTTTTGGGGGGGGGGAATTAAAAAAATGCGTGGACTTGCAAACACTCCCTTAGAGATCATTTTAATTTCCCTTTATTTTATACACATTTTCCACAAATTGCTTTCTAACACCTGCTCTGACGCCTCCCACATTCATATTAGCCCAGAGTATTCACAAGTGCTGTCCATGAATTTATTTATATCTTTTACTTCCTTACATTTATATCCCACACTTCCTCCAGGGATGCTTGAGCAACCTTTTAGGTTTCTCACAACCCTAGGTGCATATAACTATTGCCCTGAAACAGCTAACTAAACTGGAGCTAAGGTTGGTCCAATCTGATAATTTCATTTTCTCATTTCCCCCCAAAATTGAATTCAGTTCTCCACATTTGCACATCAGTCTGTGGTTGTTGTTTTAAAAAATAAAACTCCTTATGAATATTTATCCTAATATACACATTTTTGTATGTATTTTTTCCTCATAAATACATCCACGCAAAGCAATCTCCCCTAAAATAATGCATTTTCCTATGTCATCTCCACTTATATATCTGTTTTCCTGCACACTTTCCCTCAGTATGTGCATTTTTCTACACATTGCTGGCTTGAGAAGTACACTGCAAAATTTACGGAAGTGAGGATTTTTGAAAAATGGCGGAGTTGAGGTCACCATATTGTTTCAAATCAAATCAAATCAAATACCTTTATTGGCATCACAATAGAAGACGTTTCAAATCACTGGGATAATTAAAAGGACAAGGGTGAAGCTGTCAAGGGTGATAGGGCCACACTGTGGTCGTGTGCACTTAGATATTCTGCTACGCCCAGTCTTTTTCCCGAAGGGATGGTTCATTGGGAACCCTTTCGGGTAAAATTGTGGCTAAAAAGGAAGCTAACAGTGCAGTGGTATCTTTGTCCCAATCTGCCAGGAGAAACCTCATCTGATTTCTTCTTGGAGTTGTGGACTGGAGATCCAACATTTTACTCAGCATCCGTTGGTGAGGTCTGCCATGTAAAGGGCAGTCTATGAGAATGTGGTCCATTGAATCTGGTACTTCTTGGTTGCAGGGACACAAACAGGCAGATTGTGGGAATCTGCCTTTAGTCACTGTAGAAGGGAAAGCATTTCAGAAACTGTGACTTGGGTATAAATAACAATGATGAAAGATAATTTAAAAAATTATTGAAAGATGTTCCAGTAGCACCTTAAAGACCAACTAAGTGTAAGCTTTCTGGGTATGAGCTTTCGTGTGTATACACACTTCTTCAGATACTCTGTAGCAGAGGTCGCTACAACCTTATAACTGTTGATGACTGTTAATGATGGCAGCTGGTTCCACGGGGAAGGGCAAAGGAATTTTAAAGAGATAGATGACCAAAATTAGCTTTAGCATGTATAAAGGGGACATGAATCCAAGATCTCTATTCAGACCAGGTGTCTCCATAGTTTTTAGTTTGGTAATGAGTTGTAATTCAGCAACTTCTCTTTCAAGTGTATTTCTAAAATTCTTTTGCAATAGGACAGCTACTTTAAGATCTTGTATAGAATGTCCTGGGAGATTGAAGTGTTCTCCTATTGGTTTCTCTTATTCCTGATGTCTGGGACGCGGGTGGCGCTGTGGGTTAAACCACAGAGCCTAGGACTTGCTGATCAGAAGATCGGCGGTTCGAATCCCCGCAACGGGTGAGCTCCCGTTGCTTGCTCCTGCCAACCTAGCAGTTCGAAAGCACGTCAAAGTGCAAGTAGATAAATAGGTACCGCTCCAGCGGGAAGGTAATCAGCGTTTCCGCGCACTGCTCTGGTTTGCCAGAAGCGGCTCAGTCATGCTGGCCACATGACCCGGAAGCTGTACGCCGGCTCCCTCGGCCAATAAAGCGAGATGAGCGCCGCAATCCCAGAGTCGGCCACGACTGGACCTAATGGTCAGGGGTCCCTTTACCTTTACCTATTCCTCATGTCAGATTTATGTCCATTTATTCTTTGGTGTAAGGTTTGTCCTGTTTGTCCAATACAGAGAGCTGAAGGGCACTGTTAGCATTTGATAGCATATGTAACGTCCTGCATGTGACTTGGGCATGTTTACCTTTAAATGTGAACTGAATCAAATTTATCCCGCACCCCTAGCTAGAGGCCATTATAGATAAACCTTGTGGCAGAGAATCCCACACCTCCATTTGGATTGATTTTCAGAAGCTCCCTCCACGTGATCCTGGTGTGCTTATGTGCACTGTGCTGGTGTGTGAATGTCTGTCCTCTCTCAGGCCTGGCGGAGGAGAGGGGAGCCCAGCTGAATGTGGAACTGGGAGACCTGGGCAATCAGGACTTCCCAGGCCACCTCATGTGTGAATATCTTGGGCTGGGGTGCAGTAGGGGGGAAGTTGACAGGGACATTCAATCCACACATCACACTGAGACCTCTTGTCTAGGGGGCTACTCTCAAATTCATTTCATTTGTTGGTAAAAGCAGCAAACCGAGCACTGGGGTTTCCACGGCAGTGTTCACTGGGGCCCCCAGAGAGGTTCTGTGGTATTTGCCAGGCTGAAATTGGTGTTAAGTTTTTCATAGAAAGCACAATATTTAGAAAAGCAGATCGGGGTGGTTTTTTTTTAGTATAAAGCAGACATCAGTATATGCACAGATGTGTGTGTGTGCGCACACCCACCCACCCGCTGTGTTCATAATGCAACGGAATTCTGTGTCTGTTTACCAGAAGTAAGCCCTCGAGTATTCAATGAGCTTAATCCTAGATAAGCATCCAGTAGGAATTAAACCATAAATGTCCCCCCCCCACCCTCATTAAAGCTACATAAATCATGACTGGGGTTCGGGTTACAAACCATGAAACCTTGCATTGTTGCGGCAAGGTGAGAGTTAACAATGAAAAGCTTCTAGCTGCTCCAAAGCAGGGAGCTCTGACAAGTATAATCCCATTACGAAAATCACATCAGTGGAATGATATATTAAATAAAAGCATGATATGCTGCAGTAGGAGTATTTGTGTGTGTTTTGTCTGTGCGCGAAAATACATTTTGTTCTATCAACCTTTCCAAGAAACCGAAGACATTGTTTCTCAATGTGGGGGGGGGAGGGGGAGGGAGAGACAGTTTTGAGAAAACGCATCGTTGAGATTACGTCACCCTTAAAAATAAACAGCACCAAATACCAACACAGGTAAAATGTCTTTCGGAAACCAAGGACTGAAAAGCAACAGCGTGCTTTATAGCTTTCCAGTGTGTGATAAAATCTGTTCACCAGATGTACTATCTGTCTCTTGTGTAGCATACTTGAGCATCATCTAGGCCTGAGGCCCATTTATTTCATGTAATTGCTTTCCCTGTGCACACCTTAGGGCACCCTAATTCTCCATTTTATTTCAGGCACTGCACAGGGTACCATCTGCTAGAGCTAAGCTTATTTCATTGCAAAACTGGGATGGTGGTGAAGAGTTCTATAGTGCTCGTTCATTCTCTCTGCCTTTCTATTTATTCGGCTCTGAAATAAAGAGGACTTCAGAGGTACAGAGAGAGAGAGAGAAGGTATTCTGATGTATGCATAAACTCCACTTTTTACTTCAGTGAGGGAGGCAACACTGAGCATACTTCCATTGTCTGCGTGGGTCTTGTCTCTTTGTAAACGAATGAAGAGTCCCCTTCTTCACAACTCCTCCTTGTTAACATTGGAATTCTCACCAAAGACTCCTAAGGAAGCTTAGCAGTCATGAAATAAAAGTAGAGGTCCATTTGTGCATCAGGAATTGGATAAGGGAGGAATAAACAGACAGTTCTCTGAATGGAGAGGTGTAGAAAGTGGAAACCACCCCCACCCAAGGCTTGATATTGGGACCTGTGCTTTTTTTAACTTGTTCATAGATTATCTAGAGCAGTGGTTCCCAACCTTTTTTTTGGCCATGCCTCGCCTAAGCATCTCTAAAATCCTGATGCCCCCCGTGACATATAATTCTTATTATTCAAAAGGTGAACTCCTATTCACATGGAGGAAGCCTAAAAGGCCATTCGCTGTTAATAATTTATTCTTGAATCGCCCTCCATCAAATTGCCCACCTGTGGGGCGTGTGCCCACATGTTGGGAAGCACGGATCTAGAGTTATAGGTGAGCAGTGAGGTGACCGAGCTTGCTGATGATGCAAAATTGTTCAGGATCATTAAAACAAAAAGAGATTATGAAGAGCTCCAAAAAAATGACCTCTCCAAACTGAGGGAATAGGTGGCAAAATGGAAAATGCAATTCAATGTAAACAAGGATAAAGAATGGGGTAATACAGTGGTACCTCGGGTTACAAACGCTTCAGGTTTCAGACTCCGTTAACCCAGAAATAGTACCTTGGGTTAAGAACTTTACCTCAGGATGAGAACAGAAATCGCACAGTGGCGGCGCGGCGGCAGCAGGAGGCCCTATTAGTTAAAGTGGTACCTCAGGTTAAGAACAATTTCAGGTTAAGAACGGACCTCCGGAACGAATTAAGTTCTTAACCAGAGGTACCACTGTGTATATATATATATGTATATGTGTATGTGTGTATATACACACACACACACACGGACTCTGAACTGGCAGTGACTGACCATGAACAAGACTGTGGGGTTGTAGTGTACAGCTCGATGAAGATGTTGACCCAGTGTGTGGCAGCTGTGGAAACGGCAAATCCCATCTCCCCTGCCCTCCCGATACACGGCAGCAACACTGCCATCAGGGGCCTATTGATTCAACTCTGCCCCACTGAGTCACTTGCTCCAAATCTGGGATAAGGTAGGTGGTAACCAGAGAGAAAGACTTCTCCCCAGTGACACAACGGGCAGGGCCATCTTACCCATAGGTGCTAGGGGTGCGGGGCACCCAGGTGCCAGGCTTTCAGGGGTGCCAGGCCAAGAGTCTGGGGCGCGAGAGTTGAGTCCAGGGAAGAGCCCGTCGGCTCGAGCACCGCGGAGGGGCTCTTCAGCTGTGGGTGGCTCTGTGCCATGAGTTCGGGGGTGGCCGGGCGGCCAGCTCAGCCCTCCTGGGAGGGGGCAACCTGGGGGGGGGGCAGGAGTATCTTTGCACTCTGGCACCGCATATGCTTGAGACAGTCCTGACAACCTTGCTGTTAACCAGAAGATTGGTGGTTTGATCCCATCCAGGGACGGCTGTGAGCAGCATTCCTACATTGCAGGGAGTGGGACTAGATTACCCTGGGGGTTGCTTCCAATTCTACAGTTCTATGATTCTATGATCTCAGCACCATGTTTGTGGAATTCACTGCCCAGAAAGGCCCATTTAGTGCCAACACTGTTATCCTTTTCAGAGCTTGACAAATACAAACTTCTTTGCCCAGGCTTTTTAATATGTGTGATCCTTCCCTCCTTCCCTCCCTCCTCCCTTCCTTCCTATTATAATTTATTTGTGTACGTATTTCATCATGTTTTTGTAAACCACCCCAGATGCGCTGCTGAAGAGGGGTGTGTGTGTGTGTGTGTGTGTGTGTGTGTGTGTTTGTAGCAGTATCCCTGCTCCTATGCCATTTGGCACTCTTGGATCTGAGAAACCTGGATGTCAAAACTGCTTGAAATATATTCTCTCCTCTCGACAGTTAGCACAAGCAAATGAGCACAGCAAGTCGCGTTGTTCCATTCTCTATTTAAAATCTTGCTTCTTAAAGGGCCCTATAATAGCAGCATTTGATTGGCAATAGTCACAAGCTAGAGGGCATTTCACAGCTGCAGTTGAGAATGCCATATTTCATGTAAATAAATTCAGAATAAATTCAAAATTGATGAATCTTTAGAGGAAGAAGGGAGGGGGGATCCCCCCTACATTGTGTGAATTCTGCATAAGCTTTCCTTTCCCTGGCAATGACAAATGCAGCTAAATGCACCTGGATGTAGCTGTCTGCTTTGATATAAAACATGCTTGAATGAAAAGGAAAAAGGAAAGGGGGAGGGACTTTCTCTGTTATTCATTGTCGTAAGCAGGGGTTATTTCACTGTTTTGCACCTCAGCAGAAATAAGAAGAGCCAGAGGCATTCCTGTGATATTGCAGGGAGCAACCAAAAGGCCTTGGGCTGATGGCTTGTAAATCACTGGATGTTTTGCCATTTGCCAAGTCATTTTGCATTTCCCCTGCTTCTTTGGGTCCGAAGCCGCCTAGCTCCAAAAGGGATCGTAGGTAAAGCTTGCTTGTGTGAACTGTGTTATAAGGTCACTTGTGTCATTCAGCCACAAAGGAGACAGAGGCTGCTAGTGAAGCAGGGAGCAGCAGAATTGATTGTAAGTCGCTTTGGGTTGCCCTGGGCAAGATAAAGCGACTAACAAATTAAATAGCTTATAATCAGGTTTGCTTTTTTTCCCCATCCGGAACTCGCTGGAACTCAGTTCTGGCCCCTCTCAGGTAGGCACCATTGCCATTATAAGAAAACTAGGGAGGTGTTCATGGTGAGTTCCAGCACCTCTTTTTCTAGAAAAATGACACTGCTGATCATAACGATAATGATACAGAGAGTAATAAACAAAAGGAGTGAAAGAGGTGCCATTTTGAAAATGTTTGTACAGTGGTACCTCGGGTTAAAAACTTAATTTGTTCTGGAGGTCCTTTCTTAACCTGAAACTGTTCTTAACCTGAGGTACCACTTTAGCTAATGGGGCCTCTGTTCTCATCCTGAAGCAAAGTTCTTAACCTGAGGTATTATTTCTGGGTTAGTGGCGTCTGTAACCCGAGGTACCACTGTATAGGGAACCAAGGAAAGAGGAGGAGGGAAGTCTAAACAACTGTGTATGTAATCGTATTTGATTGTTGTTGTTGTTGTTGTTGTTGTTGTTGTTGTTGTTGTTGTTAAATTGAAAAATTGAAACATAACATTTTAAAATAAAGGACCCCCCTCCCATGATAATAATGATAATCAGTTGTTATTGTTGCGGAGTGGAGCTACTGTCTCAGCACTGGCATCACTGCTTATCTGAAAGGGGTTGCGGTGGGTGAGATAGGTTTGGGTGGTGGTAGTGAGGTTGCACCTATGTGGAGGGTCACCACCAATCCAGTGCTCCCACAAATGTATTCCCATGGCCCCAACCTTCCTGATAGCGTGTCCCAGCCCCCTCCAGAGAAGCACCAGTGAAGCTGATGTTGGATGATAAGCTGGCTTCTTCCAATTTCCCCAAGTGGGCTATCAGCCATCATTGTTGCTTGTCACCATTACCTCCTGCTCTTAACTATGGATTACCTTGGACAGGAATGGAAAGGCAGCTGAAGAGGCTGGATTTGGCCTTGGCTTTTGGGCCTTCAGGTCTCTACACTGAAACAAGTTTTGCCAAAGTACAGTGGTACCTCAGGTTAAGTACTTAATTCGTTCCGGAGGTCCGTACTTAACCTGAAACTGTTCTTAACCTGAAGCACCACTTTAGCTAATGGGGCCTCCTGCTGCTGTCACGCCGCCGGAGCCTGATTTCTGTTCTCATCCTGAAGCAAAGTTCTTAACCTGAAGCACTATTTCTGGGTTAGCGGAGTCTGTAACCTGAAGCGTATGTAACCTGAGGTACCACTGTATTGTTGATATGGCTTAGATATTCACCACCTCAGGTTGTTTATCCCTGAATTGGGAGGCCATAGCCTCTTGCAACACCCTAAGGCCAGAAACAGCATGCTACAATTCGCTTTTTCAGGACCTCCCCTGTTCCTGCGATTACATTTTGTTTCAATTTTTTTCATACTGGGTTTTAAGTTATCACAACTCACTCTGGGATCTGGTGGTGGAAGGGTAGGAAACGGCAAGGAGGATAGTAAATCGCAAAGGCTGTAGCTCAGTGGTAGATCATCTGCTCTGCAGGCAGAAATCTCCAGGTATCATCTCTAGTATCTCCATGTTGAACTGGGAATGTTCCCTACCCAAACGCCTGGGGAGCTGCTGCCAGCTAGATGAACCAATGGTCAGGGTAAGGCAATTTACTATGTTCTTCTGCATGTTGCTTATCTAACAATGTTGCATGTTTAACAAGCATTGCTTTTCAAAGTTATTTGGGCATGTTGCTGCCTTTTCCTTTGCATTCACTGCTATTTATAACCACCTTGCTTCTCTGTGCGCTGCCCCGGGAGAGAATCGTGGCGCCTTCCTCTCCAATGGAGACATAAGGTAGGAGTCGCTTTCCTACCTGCACACGCATAAAATGGGTTGTGACAAATATACAGCTTCACTTACGACATGGTTGCACAGCTCTGCAGCCGTGAATCAACTTGTCCGCTTGACGCTGAAGTCATGTGCCCCCAGACATTAAAAATCTCTAGGCATGAATGGGCATACTGTTCTGCTCGCATGAGCCCCTGCAATTCTGATGGCACCTGCATTCCAGTCGCCTTGCGGGGAAAATCTCGTGGTTTCCTCTGCCAGGCCTTGCAAACGATCTTCCATTGCATCATTTGAATGTTTCTTTTTTATATAAAATAAATAAATAAATAAATACCAATGCTCCTTTGGCCGGCTAGCAATATTTTGTTTGGCCCTGGCTTGATTCCTGTTCATCCCTCAGTGAATTTGATGGGTCTCTGACACTAGTAAGCTTGTTATTAGAAATTTAGGATACAAGCCAAGCCTGGAATCCTTCTGTTCAGGGTATTCCAAGAAGCCAGCAAGTCCCTTTACCCAGATACTCTATTGCATTCCTCCTTCTCCCCAATTTTCTGTTCCTCACCTTTCAGGGTCAGCTAGTATTCTGCGGCTGCTGAGAGGGCCTACTTTTTTTAGTTGCTAGGGATTCCCCCCCCCCCAGGTTTTGGTTTTGTTTGTTTGTGTGTTTTGGTACTTTGCAAACTTTGCGGTTCCCACTAATTTAATATCGTTTTGGCTTGCATGACTCTAAATTTCTCTCCAGCACTCTGACTTGACTCATCGTCTTAACAACACCTTTCATGGATTCGTCAATTAATTAAATAATCCAAAGGGACTTCAAAGAGTCCATTCAGTTGGTTTCACCCTGTGTTGTTCCGGTATTACAGAATTTGGCAATCGTTTTAAACAGTGCCATTTTTCTAGAAAAAGAGGGGCCGGAACTCACCATGAACACCTCCCTTGTTCTCTTATACAGTGGTGCCCCGCAAGACGAATGCCTTGCAAGACGGAAAACCCGCTAGACGAAAGGGTTTTCCGTTTTGGAAGTGCTTTGCAAAACGAATTTCCTATGGGCTTGCTTCGCAAGACGACAATGTCTTGCGAGTTCCTGCTGGTTTTTTTCCCTCCCCCCCTTTTTCTAAGCCGCTTATCAGCTGATCTGATCAGCAGATAAGCCGCTAAAAGCTGCTAAAAGCCACTAATAGCGCTAATAGCACTAATCCGCTAATCCTTCAATGGGCTTGCTTCGCAAGACGAAAAAACCGCTAGATGAAGAGAATGGATTCTTTTTGTCTTGCGAGGCACCACTGTAATGGCAAGGGCGCCTACCTGAGAGGTGCCGGAACTGAGTTCCAGCTGAAAAACACACCCCTGGTTTTAAATAAAATCCATCAAATGGCCCAACAAGATGTTCCAAATATTGTCAGGGTGTTTTAAAAATGCTCTCTGATGATAACTCAAAATCCCTTAATTTCCAAAATGCACAGTCAGACATTACCTGCTGGACCAAAATGTTTTGCTGTTTGAGGCAGAACAGCAAATGATGCTGTCCTTCCCAAGTCCAAGTGCACAGAATCCAGAGGATAAATGCACCTTGCTTAAGTCTTGAACAGACAGAACTGCACAAAAGCCCCTAAAACTGGATTTTAAAAGAGCTACACCAGCTCAGGAGAGTCTTGGGACCTGACAGTACTGGAGCTAAAGTTTACACACAGTCTCATTGCATAAACCCTCATCTCATTCAGTGTGATGTAGAGCCAGTGTGGTGTAGTGGTTAAGAGCGGTAGTCTCGTAATCTGGTGAATGGGGTTCACGTCTCCGCTCCTCCACATGCAGTTGCTGGGTGACCTTGGGCCAGTCACACTTCTCTGAAGTCTCTCAGCCCCACTCACCTCACAGAGTGTTTGTTGTGGGGGAGGAAGGGAAAGGGGAATGTTAGCCGCTTTGAGACTCCTTAAAGGGAGTGAAAGGCGGGATATCAAATCCAAACTCTTCATCTTCTACATTCTTCAACCATGTTCACTGAATGCATGGAAACGTACATTCTGTCCACAAATTCATAATCAATGCTAAATTCAGGGTATATCCATCAATGGAATGGAGTGACTTCCCTACAAATAATTATATATTAAACAACAACAACAACTAAAAGCAGAAACAAGAAAACAGTTTCAACGCAGATCAATAAAACACTACTGCAATTCAAAGCAAAGAGTAATAAAAGCTTAGGAACCCGGCTCATCATTTTTAACCCAAAGCAGACTGAAATGAAGGGGTATTTAATGCCCGCTTAAAAGCCAAAAGAGAAGAAGCTAAGTGCACCTCCCTCGGGAGGAAGTTCCATTAAAAAGGGGGCCCCTGCTGAAAAGGCCCAGTCCCTTCTGCCTGCCAGTATCATTGACCTTGATGGCATATCTTTGCACAGGGTCTATGTGTGGCTAATACTAAATCTCAGGCAGGTTAATAAGGGTGTAAATGGTTTTTAAAATAATGATCCCAACCAGCATTTCCCCAATTTGGTGCATATTGGCAATAGCAACCAATCTGAAATTACTACCTTGAGGTGGAGATAGACTGGGAAGGCACAAAGTCCTTGCCAAAGATGTACATTCTTGAGGAGCTTTACACATATGTGCCATTATTCTGTGGATGAGGTAAAGGAAAATGAGAATGTGAATCTGATTTGCACAGGTCACTCAACATAATTACACACTTACCAAATAATAACACAGGGGCATTAACACAATTTACTCTGTAATTATCATTGCTCCCAGTGAAGTTACTGTGTAGCTAGCCATGTAATAACATGCATTATTGCACAGCAACTCTGCAATTAACTCCTGTCAAAGGAATATGCTAAGAGAAAATTGAAAAATGGGGCAAAGCATTTCTAAGCATCAAGGTTCTGTGTATTTTGGAGACGTGACAGAGGCATTAGAATTTAAAATTGAAATGCATGCTTCAATATTGTGATGGGAGGAGAATGGTCTCGAATCTGTGTAGCTTATAGGCTGGATCTTGAAATTCCACAGTACAAGGAGAAATGAGGATATATGACAAACTGCATTGTCCTGGTAGAGAGAGAAAGTATTGAGGGTGCAAACATTGGGTGGTTTCCAACGACGTACTCCTGTTAGCACAAGGATTTCCATTCACGCAGCAGAACCCCCTCTCCCTTTTCTCTCAACATGTCCTCCCTAAATCTGCTTTGGAGCTAGGATTATAGTACTTCAGAATTTTTGGGAGATTTACCCCTTTTCTTTGAATTTGGTCATTTAAGGTTTATGATTTCTCTATTTCCTTCTGAGGAAACTGAATAATTCAGTGAAACAAGGTTTGTAGCCGGCATCCCGTTAAGGCTTTGTTCAATTCTAGGTTTTACTTACAATTGGGGCACACCCTCCAACATTTCTCCCATGAAAATAGGGACATCCCATTCCATAATGATAACTTTACGATTTATACCCCACACATCTTACTGGGTTGCCCCAGCCACCCTGGGCAGCTTCCAACATATATAGAAACATAATAAAACATTAAACATTTTTTTAAAACCCTTCCCTATACAGGATTGCTCGTGGGTCAGATAGGTAACTCCACCCCCTCCAACATTTCTCCCATGAAAATAAGGAAATCCACAAACCTAGACAGCATCTTAAAAAGCAGAGACATCACCTTGCCAACAAAGGTCCGTATAGTTAAAGCTATGGTTTTCCCAGTAGTGATGTATGGAAGTGAGAGCTGGACCATAAAGAAGGCTGATTGCCGAAGAATTGATGCTTTTGAATTATGGTGCTGGAGGAGACTCTTGAGAGTCCCGTGGACTGCAAGAAGATCAAACCTATCCATTCTTAAGGAAATCAGCCCTGAGTGCTCACTGGAAGGACATCCTGAAGCTGAGGCTCCAATACTTTGGCCACCTCATGAGAAGAGAAGACTCCTTGGAAAAGACCCTGATTTTGGGAAAGATGGAGGGCACAAGGAGAAGGGGACGACAGAGGAAGAGATGGTTGGACAGTGTTCTCGAAGCTACAAACATGAGTCTGACCAAACTGCGGGAGGCAGTGGAAGACAGGAGTGCCTGGCGTGCTCTGGTCCATGGGGTCACGAAGAGTTGGACACGACTAAACAACTAAACAACAACAACAAGGAAAAGTGGGACATTCCAGGATCAAATCAGAAACCAGGGTGGCTTCTCTAAATCAGGGACGTCCCTGGGAAATAGGGACACTTGGAGGGTCTGTTAGGGGTAACCTTTTTGAAAATCTTGATGCCAATCTTAATCACCTGGATCTTTAAAATTCCCACCTTGCTCCTTAATCTCAATAAAAAGCAATTCTACCCTGCTCTTGTTCTGCTAAAACTATGAACAATTCTTTACTATTATATGCATTCTTATTTGCATTGTTACATGTATAACAATATATACATACGCTCTCCAGATTTCTTAAAGTAACCAGCACATAAAAAGAAATGTATGTTTTAATATAAAAAGATACTGCAGAAACACAGTGCAGTTATGAGTACAGTACAAAAACACAGTATGAGGCCTGACTCTTTTATACACTTTGTACATATACATAGTTTTATGGAAAATATAACTTTGCATGTAATTAGTCAGGCTCCTTCTTCTTTTCATTAAGTGGCTCAGTTACAAGCGGGCAGTCCGATGTGAGTAAAACTCAGTTGGGTCGGAACCACTGGATTCCATATATAGATTAATTTGAAATGGATTTTTCCTCCGTCCCTACATCCCTTGTTCCACTGACCCAATGCACAAATGAGAAAGCCCTCTGGAGTTTTTAATGCACATTGTTCTTACTGAAACACCATCCGTGGGTGGTGAAAACAGGGATGTTTACGTGCAGTCCAAATCATATTTACTTGGCAATAAATCCTATTGAAATCAATGAGACTTCATGGTTCAGGATCTGGCTGTAGGTCTGCTTGATGTCAAGGGGCAAGCCTGACTTTGCGCAAGCTGTGCATTGCTGCTGTTGTTTTTTATTAGCAAGAGTTTGGGCACAGCGACGCACACTGGGTGCTTCTAACTACTTGCTGCCTGCATTTTTCCTTATTGCAAGGGAGCCTCTCCCTTTCTACTGCGACACTGTGAGACAGTCGCTTTCCTTCAGCCCTGGCTCCAGCCCGCAACTGTGCTTACTGGAGTGAGACTTTAATTTGCTACCCCGTGCCAGAGTATTAATAGACAATTATTTATTGCAAATCCGAACCATTTATACTGTTTACCGAGTTGACACAATGTAAAATTTTGATCCAAATGTTAATGTGCCCATGACATTGCATAATTCTGTTCTGTGCCAAGGTCCCTTCTACCCCACTAGCTGCCACCCCCCACCATGCAACTGGCTTCTTAATGATTTGAATATGCAGCGCAAGGAAATCGAATTTTTAATGGATGAATAATTCACCATCTAAAACTCGTGCTTGTTTATTTGCATGCCTCCTCCGCAACTGAGGTGCATGCGGCTAATTTGAACAGCAGCAAAATCAGACAAATTTAGAACACTGTTTGGATTGCAAGCAGGAAAGAACATGGAAATAGCTTTGCAGTGTTCTTAAGTAATGCCTGAATCGCTGTTAGTGAGCTACACACAACAGAGTCCGGTCCATTGGGACAAATGGGGGCACTGCCCCGCCGATCTCAATCTTGTGGGATATTTACAATGCAGTCAAACCAGCAATGCATGTTTGCTAGATGGGCATGTGATAGGAGCTGAAGCTGTAATAGAAATTGGAACCCCAATGGCTGAATGCAGAAAACTACCAACAGGAACTCAGGACTGAGGAGGACACTTTCATGCCCTGATGTCCTGAGGGCATGGAAAGGACCGTTGGCATTCTGTGTGTGGCATCTTAGAGGCATCTTTTCCAAACATTGTTGTACCAAGTTTGCTTGGAAGCAAGTCTCTTGTCCGTTTCTCAACTTCAAGCTTCTATCTGATGAAGCACTGGCTGCCTCAAGGACTGCAACATTTAACACAGCCGCCATGGAATGTGCAGTCCTCTAGATTTGCCTACAACTCCCAGCATGCTGTCTGGGGCTGATGGGAATTGGAGTCCAACAGCATGGGGAGGACACACAGCTGCCCGCTCTTGACTTCACACCTCTGGATTCATGCAGAAAGGCATTTAAATTAGCATTTGTAATTTCTGCCGTCAGCAATTGTCGTTTGGAGCACTGCAGTTGGGCTGCACCATGTGAAAAGGGCAATGGACACACAAAATTGCTATAGTTAATTATTATTGAGAAAAAGAAAAAGAAGAAGAGAAAAGAAGAGAAGAGAAGAAAAAAAGAGAAGAGAAGAGAAGAGAAGAGAAGAAAAGAAGCAACAATGGAAAGTTATAGTTGAGACTTTCATTAGTCTAATTAAAATTATAAATAAAATGGTCCCCAACTGAGCTTCTGACAGGTCGATTGAATCAACTATAACTGTTGTTCCAACATGCAATATCAAAGCAAGAAATAGGAATGGCCTTCTAATATTCCTCAGTTAATCCCCACTGTCAATTCTGTATGCTTTTTCATACTTCTTGGACCATTTACTTAAAAAAAAAGTGTTACCTTTAACAGATTTATTATTTAACTGCGATACACTGATTTCCTCAAAGTTGTTACTATGCTTGGAAGAATCGGACAGATAAATCTAGCTTGCCTTCCTTTGTGCCCTGAAACAGGATATTTCATATTAAACAGATTAGCCTTTAGCATTAGTGTGATCCAAGCAACAGGGTCAAAATCAACCCTCCCTCCCACTCATGGAAGGAAAGATACAGGGAAGATTGAGGGACTCCAGATCATTTTGTCTGCAGGTTAAAAAAGAACTTGGGGGAAGAAAATTTAAAACTAAAAAAATTAGCAGATGGGGAAAAGATTCAATTGCCTCTCTTTTTACAGCTTGCCTATCCTGATTTTTTAAAACACACACACATATGCACACAACACAGAGAAAAGGAAGCAAATTGTGAATCGTGCAGTGCAATCCTGTAGAGCTTGCTTCCTAGGAGATGTGCTTAGGATTGCTGCCTTAGTTTTCCATTTTGATTGACTCAGAGCCTGTTTAGTTTGGGATCGCTACCAAGCTGAGTGGGAAGTAGTGTTCGAGGAAGCTTGTCCGTAGCTAGATTGCTAACAGAAGCAGCTTAGAAAACAAAGCCAGGAAGACCCTCAATTTCTGCCAGAGCATGGTCAGTTATGGGCCATCTTTTACAAGAACTTACCAAGAACTTGAGGGACGCGGGTGGCGCTGTGGGTTAAACCACAGAACCTAGGACTTGTCAATCAGAAGGTTGGCGGTTCGAATCCCAGTGACGGGTGAGCTCCCGTTGCTCAGTCCCTGCTCCTGCCAACCTAGCAGTTCGAAAGCAAGTCAAAGTGCAAGTAGATAAATAGGTACTGCTCCGGCGGGAAGGTAAACGGCGTTTCCGTGCGCTGCTCTGGTTCGCCAGAAGCGGCTTAGTCATGCTGGCCACATGACCCGGAAGCTGTACGCCGGCTCCCTCGGTCAATAAAGTGAGAAGAGCGCCGCAACCCCAGAGTCGGCCATGACTGGACCTAATGGTCAGGGGTCCCTTTAACTTTTTACCAAGAACTTACCAAGAACAATATGGAAAATCTCAGTACTGACTGAGTCAAGTGGTATTATTTTTATTTTATTTGCTTAGTGTAGGTCAATTTATTTACCAAATGTTAAAATACTGTTAGAGCGTAATCTACGGCAACATTCTTATTCCAGCAAAACTCTGAGTTGCTCTCCCTGGCTGCACACTCTATCACGTGGCCTTCTTTCCCCTCATGTTTTGTTTCATCAGTCATACAAATATTCAAATAATATAAAAACCGGGCAGAAAATTGCTCCCTTACATCATCGCACCAGCTTGCCGCTTTTTGTTATCACTGGGATGACAATGAGACATTCATCTTTCAAGGGGCAAAAATTCCATTTCACCTCAGGAAATGTCATGTTAGAAATGGCCAAATCAGGCCAGTAAAAATATTATTATTTGTTAAAAGGAAAGTTTACTGTTTCCGACAGGAAAAATCTTCACCTCCCAAATACAGAATTACGCTAATAGATTAATATTTTTACTCCATATAAAAGGCCTCCTCCACGTCAGCCATAGCTGCTCCTGATAATATTTATGTGAAATTTATGCCAAACCCTACATAGACTTTTTAATTTAATTTTTGTTTGTTTGTTTGTTTGTTTAAAAAATCATCAATAAACTCGGGAGGAAGCTCATAAAATTCAGCTTCACCCACAATCCGAGTGATAGTCTGCCAAGTTCCACATAAATAAATCATTGAGTCGTTTTTGGCATCCTGTAGACCATAAGGAATATTTCCGTGGGTAGATTTAAAGAGACATGGCTCTACAAAATATAGTTGCTGCAAAACACTAGACAGAAATGGTGGATTTTGACTCTGTCACTTATAAAAATTTCTGAAGACTGTTCTCCAAAATAATAAAAGGACCCCCCCAGAAAGAACTGTAATTGTAAATTATTATTATTATTATTTAAAAATCAGCATAATTTACTTCTGAGCTCCATCCATTTCAGCAACTAGGGTTCTGAATTCCACATGGCTCATGGGAGGCGGATGAGCCTTCCTTCAGATATTAGCTCTCCACTAATCACAGTATTGTCTAAATGCCATATGAGTATTCAGTGGCGGCGACTGTAGTGGGATGGAGCTGGCCTCCCTGTGACTGCACCCAGTGGCGGAGTTTCATGCTCTGGCACCGGGGGGGGGGCGGAGAGCAGGTGGGGAGAGGGGCTGGCACGCGTCCCGGGGGCGTGGCATGCGGCATGCATCCTGGGGGCGTTGCACGCCGCCTACAGGGGCATGGTGCCCAGCGCGGTTGGGGGAGCAGCCGCGATGGCACCCCACCAGGATCGTGCTACCAGGGGTGGTGCGCTCCCCCCCGCACTCCTCTTCCTCCACCAGTGACTGCACCTTACCTAGATGATGCTGAGGCAAGGCGGTGGTAAGGTCAGGGCTCTGCAGGCACCCTGTCAAAGCTATTCCAGCCCTCCCACTGCATACTCATCAACTGTCCTGGAAAAAATGGGACATACAGTGGTACCTCGGGTTACAGATGCCTCAGGTTACAGACACTTCAGGTTACAGACTCCACTAACCCAGAAATAGTACCTCGGGTTAAGAACTTTGCTTCAGGATGAGAACAGAAATCGGGCGGCAGCGGTACGGCAGCAGCAGGAGGCCCCATTAGCTAAAGTGGCGCTTCAGGTTAAGAACGGACCTCCAGAACGAATTAAGTTCTTAACCCAAGGTACCACTGTACTGTTTCCTCCCCTCATTTTCCTGGCTGCCGTGATTTCAGGCTACACATTCTCCCTGAAAAAGTGCTTTGGGGGGCAGCAATCTTTTGGGAGGCCCCAAAAGCACATTCTTGTGTGCCGTGACTCGTCACGTATGAGTCACATGACTCACGTGGCGTCCTGGTTTTGGGCCACTTCATTTTGGAGGGTATGCCACTGGTGCATTGTCACAGCTCCGACGTTGCTGGCAACCCCAGCTTGTCAGGATGATGTAGTCAGGAGGCTAGCTCCACCGCACCACACTTCCCGCTAACACAAACCTTCCTGAAGCATTCCTCCAGTGCGTGAAGAGGAACAGTGGCCATTTTGCCTGCTGCAGAAAATGACCATAGGATTGGACTTGAGACCTAGCTATTAGCAACTAATCCTTAACTACCAAGCCCAACCACAACTGTTAGACTTTTATTTGTTGGGAATCTGAGGTGAGACACTCACATAGTGAAAGGTGTCCCCGGTTCCAGCCACCACACAGAGACAGCTTAAGGTCCAAAACAGTTTATTGCTGCAGAAGATTAGGCTTCAGTAATACAGTTCCAGATGTTGATCTATACATACAGCTTGTAGGCTTTGCAGATACAGATACAGATATATAGAAGTAGAAAGTATTTCTGTTACTCCAGCGATTCAAGACGTAACACAGACTCTGACTCAGGGACAGACAGACAGACTGACTGACTAATGAGCTGACATCCCTTAATCTCTTATATAAATGGCACTGGGCCATTGGCATAGCAACTGGCTTGGCCAACCGTGCACCCGTTGACTTATCTCATATATGGGGTGATTTGTGTCCAGGAAAGAAATTAACTTTTTCCTCCAACATAATTGACAGCCCGTCAGATATTTGAAGATATTCAGTGCCACCATTCACCCTTCTCAACTTTCTCTTTTACTGCTACAGCCACAGGAAGACTCAGTCCATATAATTTCTCTATATATTCAAAGCAGAGGCTGTACTGCTGAGCTACAGCTCTCGCCTTATCAGTTCCTTTTTGTTGTTGTTGTTCAGCACTGTTATTCTGCTCTCTTTAAACTATAGTTCACTATTGTGCTCAAAAAGGAGGAGCTGTGGTTTGATGTCAGTTTACTAACCTGGACCTTAAAACTATGGTTTGATGCTGGTTTAAGAGCTGTAGTTCCCTATTTCTGATGTAAAAAGCAACCATAGTTGAAACAGACCAGGATCAAAGCACTAAGTGGGAGTATGTGGGCCCGGGGCCTGTTCCTGGCTAAATAAACAATGGTTTGTTAAGGCAGGAATGTTGCGGTGAGGTAACATTAAGGCCTATTTTGCACCATCACCGGCAAGATATTTTCCTATCACACACAATTCTTCATTGGTTATCTTTAGTTTCATTACTCTCTCTTTGCTAATAGCTATTTGCAATGAAACATAATTGACTTGAATACTAAATGACTAGAACAAAGCATCATTTGCCCAGTTATTTCACTCCTCTCATTTTGAATTGGCTTTAATAAGGGGGGGGGGGGAGAGAAACCCCAAACCAGGTGAGAAATCCGTGCCAGGCAGTTAACAGGTTAAGAATCATTTGCATAAATTAGCAAGTTTTAGCAATGAATTCACCTACTGAAAGTAAGACACGGGACACTGCGTGTTAATAATTGACGTGCTATATGAAATGCAATGTTCCTGAGGAGGAAATTGAGCTCCACGTCGCTATTAGAACCAATGGAGCAGCAAACAATGGGAAAAGAAATATCATTTTGTTCGGCGAGTTACCGCTCCTGCATAACAACTATCCTACATTTTGATGAAGTTCTTTTTCTAACAGGGAAAAAAAACACACCACACACCACCAGGCAGATTTAACAAAGATCGTGTGTGTGTGTGTGTGTGTGTGTGTGTGTGTGTGTGTGTGTAGCCACTTGGGAAATCCAGTTGTCAACAATATTGGACAGGAAATGGAAATGGAAAGAGGCCTTTATGATGGGGATTATTGGGTGGTTCTTGTTTTTGTTATGTATTTTGTGTTTTTACGTTCTGAATTTATGTTAAGAACCACCCTGAGACTTGCGGGTATAGGGCTGTATACAAATTTTAACAACGACAACACCACCCACCATTGCTTCGTCTTCTAAAACAACCCCTCACTTCCCTTAAATCTCCCTGCTTTCCAGGTTTACTGAACACTTCCAAAATGCTGTAATTTTGAGAGGGTCTCTGTCATAGCGTAGGCTAAATTTGCGAAATAAAGATAAGTGATCCCGTTAGATGCCTTCTGCTGTCCCACATTAAGTTACAAATATTGGTTTTGATACGTAAGTAATGGCTTTCATCCGGTGACTGCCAGGCACTCAAAGTCACAGTTCGTTTTGCTGCATGCCACGAGTACGGATTATGTATTCACAAAGGGTCGGAAACAAATCTGCTCTTAATAATGTGGGCTGGCATAATTTAAAATTAGCTTAAAGTAAATTAAATCATTCAGCCCCTGATCTACTTTACCAAGTTCGCATGGAGTAAGTACGCCATATCAATTAAATCTCAGTGAACTGCAGCAGCCAATAAAACTTCCTCCCGCCACAAGTAATATTTCAAGATATTGATGGCAAAGTTATTGCCATTAATCTGAGTATAAAACCAAAATCAGGTATCAGGAGCTGTCCAATAAACTCTCCCCACAGACTAATAAAACTATCATTACCTCTTTACTAACGAAGCACTTTTGCTGTTCCTTTTCCACACAAAAAGACTTTTTTAACCTTTATATGTAGAAATTTATTACCCAGTCAGTACTATTGTGTTTCTCACCTCACATCAGGCAAAGCTTTGGGATAATGGAGAAAGGCGGGTAACTATTTGCCTAAAGGGCCACTTCAGATGCTTTGGCTTGCAGACGTTGGTGTATCCTACTTGCCTTCACTATAAAAGATGAAAAATGGTGTGCTACATACCCGCCAACATTTCTCCAATGAAAATAGGGATGTCCTATTCTGTTGTTGTTGTTGTTATACCTTGCCCATTTGACTGGGTTGCCCCAGCCACTCTGGGCAGCTTCCAACATATATAAAAACATAATAAAGCATTAAACATTTTTTAAAAAAACTTCCCTATGTAGGGCGGCCTTCAGGTGTCTTCCAAAGATAGTATAGTTACTTATTTCCTTGGCTTGGGGGGGGGGGGTCGCATAACTCCATACCCTCCAACATTTCTCCGATGAAAATAGGGATGTCCTAAGGAAGAGCAGGATATTCTGGAATCAAATCAGAAACCACGCTGGCTTCTGTAAATCCTTGTCCCTGGAAAATAGGAATACTTGGAGAGTCTGTGTGAAATAGGGCAGAGGTTTGTTTGGGGGGGGGGAATAGGGAAGTGGTAGAACATCCCCTGCTTTGCAATCAAAAGACCCCAGGTTCAGTCCCCAGCCCTGTCCACTTCCTGGAGAGCTGCTGCCACTGTAATAATAATAATAATAATAATAATAATAATAATAATAATAATAATAATAATAATAATAATTTATTATTTATACCCGGCCCATCTGGCTGGGCTTCCCCAGCCACTCTGGGTGGCTTCCAACAAAATAGTAAAATACAGTAATGCATCAAACATTAAAAGCTTCCCTAAACAGGGCTGTCTTCAGATGTCTTCTAAAAGTCTGGTAGTTGTTGTTCTCCTTGACATCTGATGGGAGGGCGTTCCTCAGGGTGGGTGCCACTACCGAGAAGGCCCTTTGCCTGGTTCCCTGTAACTTGGCTTCACGCACTGAGGGAACCATCAGAAGGCCTTCGGCGTAGACATTGTGCCACTGTGTAGACAATGCTGAGCTCAATAGACCAGTTGTCTGACTTGGTATTAGGCAGTTTCCTACGTTCCTAACTTATAGAATCTGCAGGTAAGGCTCGTAATTCCACTTCCTGAAGATAACTGTTGCCAGTCAGTGGAGCTGAATGCGGTATCCGCCATGTCACTCGTTCCATGTCTCTGATACACAAAATATGAGTACGCTCGGCTGACAAAGCCCAGCAGGGCGAAACAAGGTATTATTCCTGGAATCCTTGTCACGTTTAAGTTCTTTCGTCTGATACCGGCATACAGCAGCTATATTTTGCAAAGGCACATGTTAAGATCGTTCGTATCCTTCGTCTGATACCTGCATACAGCAGCTGCATACAAGAGCCATACTTTGCAAAGGCAGATGTGGAACACTACAAGGAAAAGTTCATCTTTTGCAAGTACTGCTTCTTAAAGTTGTTACATTTAACACTGGTATTCGCTAAGACATACATGGAACACAAAAGCTTCTATTTGGACATTACGTATATAAGAACTGATCTATTTTTATTTCCTGTTCTAAATGTTGGTCCTTAATTGCTTCTACTCGACTAGATAATGTGAAAAGAGTTATGTTTATATGATGTATAAAGAATTTCTATAGTTAAACACAGCCAGTTACGTTGTGGGTATATACAGTGGTACCTCGGATTACAGATGCTTCAGGTTACAGATACTTCAGGTTACAGACTCCGCTAACCCAGAAATAGTACCTCGGGTTAAGAACTTTGCTTCAGGATGAGAACAGAAATCGCGCAGCAGCAGCAGCGTGGCAGCAGTGGGAGGCCCCATTAGCTAAAGTGGTACCTCAGGTTAAGAACAGTTTCAGGTTAAGAACAGACCTCCAGAACAAATTAAGTTCTTAACCTGAGGTACCACTGTATATTAGTCAGTGGAGCTAGACAGATAAATGGGAAAGTCAGCTTTCTATCTTTGTGGGTTGGTGAGTGCTGGCTTTGTTTCAGTGCCAAGCTGCATTAACAGCAAAACAGGATTACAAATGGCCACGAGAACCAAATGAAGTAGCAGTGTGTATCAGCTTCAGATGAATCCCCAATACAGTGGTACCTCAGGTTACATACGCTTCAGGTTACATACGCTTCAGGTTACAGACTCTGCTAACCCAGAAATATTACCTCGGGTTAAGAACTTTGCTTCAGGATGAGAACAGGAATCACGCAGCAGCAGCGGGCAGCAGAGGGGGGCCCCATTAGCTAAAGTGGTGCTTCAGGTTAAGAACAGTTTCAGGTTAAGAACGGACCTCCAGAATGAATTAAGTACTTAACCTGAGGTACCACTGTATAGGTGCTTTGGCTATTGATAGGCAAAACGGCATTGGATTTTTGGCTATTCATAGGCAAAACAGGATCCACACAAGGTGGCTAACAAGTTCCGTCAGTTATGAAATGCTAATGCATGCCAGGTGTCTAACCTGACTTTCATTATGTACCTGTGTTTTTTGAGAGAATCCTGGGTTCTATGAAAGCTTACTGGGGTTCCTCAATGACAGTTCCCTGAAAAACAGCAGGACTGTGCATGTTCAGCGGTTGTGAAATGCCGACTAATGGTTGACAAGAGGGAAAATAAGGGGTAGGATAGTGTATGCTAGAAGGTGGTATAGCAATGGCTGGCTGGCTGGAACCCTGAGCAGGAACACTTCATTTTGCTGCAAGCCTCTCTTGTTTTCCCTAAAACATCAGCCACCTCCATTATGAGGCTAACATCTGCTGAAAAAGGAAGTTTGTAAGAAAATGAGGAGCTATGGGGATCGTAAGTTGGTAATGCATTTCTTTCTTCTTATTGGGGGTGGGGGTGAAGGGTGGAATGCTGTAAGCTTAAATCTGGAAGACATTATTATGTGAAACAGAATTAGCTGAACATGAGCACCAACAGTGTTTGATGGAAAATATTCAGACCCCCATTGCTGCCGTAACCACGCAAGGAGATAGTCAGCAGAGTGCAGCCCTTTTCATGTATGCATGTTACAAATTCTCTCCATTTCTACATTCTAATAAGAGCGAATGGCATAAATTATCTCCAATTCTGATGCAGTGCCGAAGCAGCCATCTGGTCTAATATCTCACTGACAGTGATATAGGACTGAACATTCAGTGTTTGGTCTGTTGCACAGAAAAGGACAATAGGACATATTTTAAAATGTCAGGATACATCAGACCCATATTCGGGAAAGTTTGCATTTATGAAAATGGATAGTATTGGAGATATATCATGATGCAGATCTAATCATGGATGCTGGTGTGGTGAATTGGATTAAGAACCGATCTGAATTCTTCTAATTATGGGCATGTTAGGGTTGCTCCCGTCAGGCTTTCTCTTACAGTAAAAGGAGCTTATGAATCCATTTTCAGCAAAGCTTGGGATATGCTGTCACCAGCCTGATAATCAAGTGGCTTTAGTGATGGATTGGGTCACATGGAAAGAGTTTGAGGGCAATTCCCCAAAGTGCAGAAGACCTTTGGAATGTGCCTATTATATGAGTGCATAATTTTAGTATATCAAGCAAAATGTACTGTTATATTCCTCTGCTAGGCTACGCAAGCTAAACTTGTCCAGCAAGTTTTGGCCTCTTTAGCAGTCTCATTTTTGCAAACACAGCCGTGTTTTTCCCCATGCGGGATCCTTGAGAGATCACTTCAGTGTCGTTACAATACTTGCAACAAGCTACGATTTGGGTAGTAGAGCTTGCTGATCTGGGTGACAGCCTGTTTATCCTTTCTCTCTCTCACGCTGTAAAGAAAATAATGAATATTTGCTATGGTATTCATTTGACCATGGGCCGGTTTGCATGCTAGCAATGTTGCTGCAATTGTAATGAATGCCTCCAGTCAGTCCCAGATAATCTCCAGCTAGTTCACGGGATCCCCAGTCCCCACTTGTTATTGCCTCTTGTCATAGGTGGAGATGGAGCACAAGGAAGCCTATTTTTCACAGATTGAGTGGAATTCAATGTAGCTCCAGGTGGGGTGAATGCATGCAGGACACCACTTGCTCAATGGAACTTCCCTTCCTCTCTTCCAGTGTGGTGTAGTGGTTAAGAGCGGTGGACTCGTAATCTGGTGAACCGAAATTGCTTCCCTGCTCCTCCACATGCTGGGTGACCTTGGGCTAGTCACACTTCTCTGAAGTCTCTCAGCCCCACTCACCTCACAGAGTGTTTGTTGTGGGGGAGGAAGGGAAAGGAGAATGTTAGCCGCTTTGAGACTCCTTTGGGTAGTGATAAAGCTGGATATCAAATCCAAACTCTTCTTCTTCCTCCTATGCACCCCTGAATCTGTTCCAGGTTCCCCTCAATCCTCTGGAACTGATTTAGGGGGTGCAGTGTGGGGGAAGGGGGAGGAAAGTCCCATTGCACAAGTGGATCTCATTCTGCATGCACAACTTACCTGAATCCTGCCCATGTTTATTTAGCATAATTTTATCCCACATTTCTTCTGTCATGGAACCCAAGGCAGTGCACATGAGGCTCTGCCCATCCAGACACTGGCCATATCCAAACTTGCTCAGCTTGAAGCTTCCATTGCCTTGCTAGTAATGAAAGGCAGCTGCCTCTTTTGAGCAACGCAAGAGGCTGGTGTGGGAACACTACTCCCTTCAGCTGAAAACGTTTGTTCTCCTCCAGTCTGTGCACAATAGGGTTGTGCAGCGGCTCATTTGTGGGTTGGGTAATGAAGAAAATCAGGGTGATTTGGGGAGGCTTCCCCTTCCCGACTCAAAGCACAATGTCAGTAACCTTCCCTGAGTCAGATGAGGGGCCCAACAAAGTCTTTCATATACTGCTCTCTGCTTTGCCCTATAGCCCTTTGCGTGTTGAGGTCCCCAAGCCACCCCCCAAATAACTCACAACGCACACTTAATTTTTGTTTAAGGTTTTTGGCATAATTTTGGCCACAACTTTATTTAAATACAAAACTGTGAGTGGTTGTTTAGGCATTGGTTAAGACTATCTGTCCCCCCGCTTGGGGACAGAACTGACTTCCGGGCACCACCGAAAGACAGTGCGGGGGAAAGCAAGTCGGGGAGAAATGGAGCTGAGTCACAGACCCTCAATTCTCATTTGCATGCTCCCCGAAGGCTTGCCGGCCCTAATCCCATTCCAGGGATTGGACGAAAAGATGGCAAGCCCCAGGATTCCTTTAACGGAATTCCCTTTCCGCAGCAACCATGGAGGGGCAGGTCCAGCCTATCCTAACCCCTCCTCCACCAATTTATAACCAATGCCTAACTGCAACCTTACAAGTTGTGACGATTTGCTATGCAGTAGGCAAAAACCAAATGGCCCAGCCAATCAGCCAGATGGACAAAATTCCTACCAGGCCCCTGCCCCAACGGCAGATGACCCCATGACAGGCATAGCAAGGTCAATGCAACAACCCCTTACTCAAGGGCGGGAGGGCGGGTGATCCGTTGCACGCAGCAAAGAGAAAGCTCCAGGCTGCGTGCAGAGTACTTAAACATTTTACCCCTCCCACCAAAATTGCAACATAACTTTTACCCCAGCAACCCAGTGAACCAATCACTGCCCTAGGCCATCTTTAGAGACCCTGCCTGGTAACAGAGGGGTGTCTCAGCAGACCCCACCGCAACACGTGCTCTCCATGAAGGAGAACACGCTTTCTCTGCATGGAGTAATAGATGCTACAGAAGACTGTTCAAAGGAGGCTCTGGTTAGGCCACTGTTCCCTTACTTGTTCATGAATGGCTTATTTGAATTGTGGCTATTGTTATTATCTGCATTTCATCATCCGCCATGATTATTTTCAAGCATCAGGAGAATATGCTGAGAGCGATTTATTTAAAATACACTTACATTTTATAGGTAGGTTGTTGCCGGTTTATAAAAAAGAAGGCAGTGGTTTACTGGACTGCCGACTTTCTCCTCTCCTTCCTCACATCCTCTTCCCTCCCCAACGCCCCCCCCCCCACTACAAAATGACACTGATGCTTCCAGCCTAGTTTCTTTCCGGTTGAAGATGGTTAAACCTTTGGAGGAAAAGAGGCACTGATTAATGGCCTTCCTATTACCACCTCAGGCTGTGATCCTGCCAGCTCTCTTAGTTAACCAGGGTCAGGCCAGGTCTCAGCTTGCATGGGCCTCAGGTCTCCAAGGGAACAAAAAGAGAGAGAGACTACGGTGGCTGCAGATAGCACTGGCTGAGAAATAGCCTCCCAGTTTTGTGCGAGAAGCACAATGTCGCTGAAAGCGCTGTTTTTCCATACGATATAAAAATCTGCGGTTTAGAGTGTAATGAATCAAATGTTTATGAGGATTGCGGTTCTAAGCGGTTGCTGTCCAAGTTCACGAAGCTAGGTTTCTTTCTTTGGGTTTTATTTGGCCACGATATCTGGAACACTGAGAGAGGAGAATCTGGAGCAGCGACAGAAATAACTTAAGGTCTGGGGAATGGGCAATTCACATCATGATCCCAGTGCTCTTTCAGGCAATGCTATTGCCAGAGAGAACAACATTTTTTCAATGTGGTCACCCTTTAAAGAACAAACAGTAGTTGGAGCCCAGAATTTTTTTATATCACTGCTGTCCTCTTCTTTTTTAAAAAAAATCTTTTGTTTATTGTATGTATATTTTCACATGTTACCAAAATAGCACTAGAGCTGTTCTTATGAGGAAGCCCAGAGCCTCATGGACAGGTCCAGTTACAAAGGTTCTTCTCTTTTCTTTCTTTATTTGATTTATGTGTTAGATTTCTATCCTGCCATTCCCACCAAAGGATCCTAGGGCACAGTGCTATTTTTCTAGAAAAAGAGATGCCAGAACTTACCATGAACATCTGCCTCATTCTCTTAGAATATCAATGGCACCCACCCTAGTGTTGCCGGAACTGAGTTCCTGTGAGTTCCCCCTGAAAACAAAAAGTCCTGCTAGGCCATCATCTGATCATTTTCACCTGATCATTATCCAACTGGGTAACGATTGGGTAGAAGAGACCTGCCTGATTGACTTCCACTCCAGTGTGTTGAGCATATAGCTTATGGGTTCTCTGCAACACACCATCGTATTTTTCAGATCATCCAGAGATCAATAGAAACACCCTTTACAGTGGAGATTCAATGATACATTTGCAAGGAAGTACTAGCTTTATAGTAGCTATCTGGTTTTTGTCTAGGTCCTTCCTACCTGATTAACTCTACATGAGACACATGCATGTGCATAAGCTATCAGTCTCTCCTGAATGTGAAAACCATCATCTACACAGTCCTGTAACTTGAGCAAGTAGATGTTATGGAATATATACATTTCAGAAGGTACATCAAAACAGGCGGTTGAATTTTCTCTTACCTATGCTGGTTCCAGAGGCTACAAATCTAGCTTAAACAACATCTAGTTTTCCATTTTTTGCTGATCGATTCAGTGCTTCAGTCCAAAGAACTTTAAGAAAAGCTTCCACTTTTTTTAAAAAAATGCATGCCCACAATAAAACAAAAATCATTCCATAAAACAAAAGCAATACAGCAGCAAAGATTATGTCAGTGCTAACCTTAAATATATATAATATCTGGCCAAATAAAAAGGTCTTCATCTGAAGGGGGGAAGATGTCAGAAACAGCTCCCTGCTAGTATCCACGTAGAGACCATTCCAAAGATCTCCAAGAAGATTCTGTTGACTGGTCTACCTCCAAGGAGGAAGGACCTGGAGAAAAGTCTCCAAGCAGGTTCTTGTGGGATGTGACAATGTTGTTTTGTCTCTGCCCAGAAATGGCTGACTAGGTGGGTGCAGAGCTGTTATGCTAGCTTCCCAGCAGGTGGCTCCCTGTTGTTTACTAGAAAGGATAAGAAGTTGGTGCAGTACACATGCACCAGCACATCCAATCTGGTGTTCCTGCTGGTGCATTTGCACTGCATTGCTGACCTCCTTGCCGCCTCAGCCCACTACCTCCTGGGAAAACCACGGCGAAGTTGGCACAACAGCTCCACCGTAGTCAGTGAGCTGCTTCGGTCTCTGCCTTCGGAACAGTCTGTCAACTCACCAGTCAGCTCACCATCAAAGTCTATCGTGTCCAAAAAGGACAACTGGACTGGGTACTGGGATATAATCCTGTTCTTATTTTGTTTACTTTTCACAGGTCATACACCCTGGTTCCAAAATGCAAAGATCCAAGTTAAAATGCTAAGATACCAATTTATTAACTGATTGCTGTCCCACTGACTTCAGTAGAAGAAACACTTGCTTACATCTAATATTTTCTAACTTGTGATTCAAGTATTTAGACCTCATGGTGCCATGTTTTATTGTAATTTGTTGTATGCTTTTAATAAATATTTTATATTTTTATATAGCTTTAAATCAATTACTGTTTAATTGTTTTTAAATTATTGCCCTCCCCCCCCTTTTGTTTTTAACTGTTCCTATCTTATATGTGAGCCACCTTGAGTCTCTGTCAGGGAAAAAAGCATAAGTTTGAACCGACCCCACTGAAAATTATTGTGGCTGACGAGAAATGAGATCATGAAATTCATATTCGTGATTATTGTTCTATGGTGGCCCAGTTGGATCATTTTAGATACTGGACTTAATAGGGTGGGACCCCCTCTTTAGAAGGTCATTATTCAACTTACTTTTAAAATGTGATAAGCCAGCCCTGCTGTTTTTGGGGGTCCTCCTGCTTATTCTGCTGGGTGGGGCCCTAAACATCTGCCCCTAAGTCCTACTATGAGTGAACCACTACTCCTCCACATGTGCCAATCACTGCAGCATCCTTTGTGAACGAACCCAGTGAATGAACCTACCAAGCAATCAGAATTCAGAGGCTACTGCTAAGGACATGCTGAACTGAAATTGGCCATCACTTACTGATATTAGCCCTCACTGTACTCAGAGACTTATTGGATAGGTGGGAGATCAAAGAGGAACCTTTCATGGGAACATGCCTATTCTTCACATATTGTTTGTGTTACGGTTGGAATGAATGCCTTCCACTACAGAGAAGCCCAAAACAAGGACATATGATTGTTATCAGAGTTTTCACACTTACAGACAGCACTGGGTCTGATGAAACACTCACTTTTAAAGGTGCTTCAAGACACACAGGAGAAAGTCTGTTAAAGTGCATTTGTGTGCAATAAACGGCAGAGGCTTTTCATAGACTTCAGTGGTGCCGGGGAAACAATGAAGTTTACTGGCTGTAATAAGCGAGTGAAACATTATGAACACACAGCAAGGGGGAGGCAAACATCAGAACTATGAAACAGCAACTGGCTGGTGCTCAGTATGGTTGCACAACATCCATCTTTATTTTTTTAAAAAAGACTGAAATAATATGCTTTTTTCTAGGCCACTGATAGAAACCAAGCAATAGGTCTCTGTCTGCTCAGTCACCTGCTAGCAAACATTTTCCAGTTAACCGGTCAAAATCGTTAACCACATAAAGATCAATTGGGAACAAGATTTTTAATTTTTTTTTACAGTGGTGACCTGCCCAAGAAGTCTCAACAACATTTGCCATTAGTTGTACATGTATAGACACTGCTTTTTATATTACTAGAAAGCTGCCAAATACATCCCAATACATAAATCAATTATATAAAATACCATGAATGTGCAGCGAAGCAATAACATAGAGGGAAAGTTCATAACAACAGCAGACACATTGTGAATAAGAGCAGCCAGCCCTAGCTAAGGGGAGATGTCAGAGAGGGATAAAAGGAGAAGAGAGAAATATGAACTTGTGGAGAGACATCCCACTTTATGAATGCTTTATATGTGGGGAGTCTAGATTTTATTTATTTTCAGAGAACCAGCTTTTATTTACTGCTGCTGATCCTCCTTCTAACCACTGCCGCCATATTGAACTATATTGTTCACCAATGCTTTTAACTATAACTTAGCAGCTGTGGTGGTATTATAGATGTGGTACAAAACCAGATGGACATGCTTTTATAAGAGGAACAATATAGTCTTTATTGTAAACCAGAAGGGTTTGATAAGGTGAATGCTATGCTTTGGTTTGCTGCGATAGGGTTTACATAAGCCTGGCAGATAAAACCTAGCTCCTAACCTTGTTTAACTTAACAGACAGTTGTCCTTACTCCCTTTTCCCCTGTCAATCTGTAGACATCCACTGGCTTCCGCTGAGCCAAACTTTCAGGAAGTTCTCACTTTGGCCAGCTCCAGAATCTCCTCCCTGAATTTTCTGCACTACTTCATGGCTTTATATGGCCTCACTACCAATCTTTGGCTACATCCCATGATTCAACTTCCCCAGCTTCAAATATTCTCTTGCTGCCTTGCATCCGTTTCAGTCTCTAGACTTCTCAGATTCTTCTTCTCAGACAGTTTCATTCCATCTTCCTCTCTTCATCATTGTCTTCTTCCTCTCTGCTCAGCAGTCACTCTCAATAGTTATACAACGAGCCTATTTATGTCCCAGCCTTCCTATCCTTTGACCAATCAGATTTTAGTGACTTAGAGTTATTTCCCCTCATCAGACCACTTTTCCTGCCCAATGAGTGGCCAATATTTTTGACCCACAAGCCAATCAGAAGTGACATTTACAATCCTCTGCGTTTAAAACAACCTTGTTTTCCACAGTCCAACCTTAGGTATTTTCATAACAGCCAACTGACAGTCATCAATCTAGTATACTTAGTATTTCAAATTTAGCCCTTACATTGTATCTAAAGCAACACTGTTCTGGTAAACGCATTTTAACAGGTGGTTTTTCCACAAATGCTTTTTTTTTTAATGGCTTTCTGTCCTTTGGTTTAAAATTTCATTGTGAAGCCTTCATTATTTTAATGCTTTCTTCATGTCGACTCTGAAATGTCCTTTCTACAGGCAACCTCCCATTTTCGCGTGCTCAATTTGTGCACAACCGCACATCACACCAAACCTGGAAGTGACCTGAAATGTCACCAAAACATCACAAAAGGGCTTGGGGCAGGGGCAGAATGAGGTGTTGCAGGCTTTTCCCATTTACGTGGAGGTTACGTTCCAAGGCACTGCATGTTTAAGTCAAATATATGCAATTTCACTTAAACGTGTGGTGCCTTGGAACGTAACCCCCGTGTAAATGGGGAGTTGCCTGTGTAAGTTCAGCAGGCACTGTGTTCCTTACAGATTGCTTTGTATCTATAAACTAGACAGCACTAAACCTGTTTTATTTAGAGAGAAAATCTATGGAGATAATACAGAGTGAGAGCCAGTGTACTGGTTAAGAACTGGATTTAGGTTTGACTGGATTGGGGGTCCTCCAGATGTGGATGGACTCTATCTTCCATTCACAGCATGGTGAATGGCCAAGGATGATGGGAGTTGTAGTCCAACAGCATTAGGCGGGCCACAGGTTCCCCACTCCTGTTCTAATATAAGGTGGCCTTTCCCCGCCCCTCCCCCCATCATAACAAATTGAAAATAATTCCTTGTTCAAAGCTTATAAATATACCCAACTTACAATATATCTTATGTTTTGCTGAAGAACTTTGATGTTCAAGGCAGGGCGAGCAATTGCGGCCCAACTATAGAAGCAACAAGGGCGGTTGCCATGGATGTAAATTCACAGTTGAGTGATCTTTGGATGAGTGGCTTTTCTAACGCGGTATAAAAATTAAATTGGTACCTCCCGGGAAAGATGGCAATTGCACCGTAGCAATGCTTCTCACTTTGCTGCGGTTTCCCTGCTCCCCTTCCATGAACTGGAAAATTGCAAGTCGAAAGTTGAGCGGGGGGGGGGGGGGCTCACGTATGTTTGTCATTCTGGTGTTGCTCGTGCCTCAAGAAATTCACAGCTTGCCACCACTCCATTTCTAAGCAAAATTCAAAGTGTTGGTGCTGACCTTTTGGGACCTTTTGAGGACCCTGGTACCTGAAGCGACACTTAATCTCACATCAACAACGCCATGATTTGTGATTGTCCCTTGAGGCTCTCCTGTGGGTGCCCCACCATCTGAGATGAGGGAGATGGAAACCAAGGAGGTATAGGGCATTTTCAGCAGTGATTCTCCTTGATGGGATTTCCCTCCCCTGAAAGTCTCTCTTGGCACCCACTTTGTGAGGAATGGGCAAAGGCCTTTTTATTCTCCCAAGTTTTAAAGTTCTATTAACTGCGTCTGTATTTGCATCTGTTGAGGTGTGGTTTCACGTTCATTTTATTGTTGTTTTATTTTGATGGAAACTGCCTTGGGAATCATTTGGCCGAAGAGCAGTCTATGGACATAGGCAATAAATTAGTAAAATGCAAGTATTCATGTATAACAAGGTTTCTTTCAGAAGCTTATTCATCGCTCCAGGCTGCTTACATTAGTTAAAATTACAAGCTACAATAAAACCAAACATCAATAAAAATACAGATAAATACAGTGGAACAGATAAAGCAGTCATCAAGCCAGACCATGGATTTAAACCAGCAGAGCAGAAGCCTGCCAGAACAGGCCGGTCTTCACTAATTGGTGGGAAATGACAAGACACGGGTCCATCCACACCTCTTAGGACAAGTGTTCAGTGACTTAGGTGACGCCAATGGCTCTCTCTGTACATCTTCCAAAGGCAGGAACTTCCATAGGCAGATCTTTTCCCATAGGCTGCTGCCATTGTTAGCTTTTCTATGTTGCATTTCTTTTATTGCAAGCTGTCCTGGGTGGGCTCTGCCTACAAAAGGTTTTTTTGGACAAGTATTACTGGTGGAAATCTCATAGGCAGCAGTTGCTTCTTCCATTAACAGTTTTTGCGTGCAAGTCCTGAGACTGGGAACCAATGGATTGTGTGGTTCGTGGACTTCACTGAAAGAAGGCCTTTAATCATCACATACGTTCTAGAGTCTCAATCTGGTGGTGGCCTCATTGCTATGGTGGTCCTATCCTAACTGAAATCGTACGAGAAACAATGACAGCGTTTTGAGAGCTCAGACAAATTTTGTATTATTAAAGCAAATGAGCCATTTATTCCAAGATAAATTATGAAAGCTATAGCACTGATAAAGAGGGGGAAGTATGTTCATAACCAGTAGCATTCAGAGTTCCTATTGACATTTCTTTGTATCCATAACTAATCATCAACAATTATCAATAAGAACTTGGGGAATGCTGTTTCTCCTGCGGTGAGAAATTATACAAATCATTCGGTTGAAAGGAAAAGATACCCTTGGGATACAATGTGTATCGAATTTTTCAGAGGAAAATTATGTGACTCTGTGTCATTGGATGCAATGAGTGCCTTGGCAAATGAAGCTCTTTTTTTTATTAAAAAATGAGATACATTTTTATAGTGAGAAGGGTTGTATAAATCTGTTTCACATAAAGGTGATAAGAAATAACTGCATTTTTCCCCTTGCTATTTATTACCTGTACTTAACTCTAAAGTAAGAGTGTAATAATAACAGCTGCTTAGAAGGAAGAGGTGCAGCTCTGCATGCAGATTTTGCTAGATTCCACCCTTGGCGTCTCCAGGTGGGCTAGAAAAGACACCAGGCAGCTGCAGCCAGTCAGTCAACAGGGGTGGGGCGTCTGAGGCCAGAGGCTCAATGTGGTCTTCCAGGCCTCTATATCTTACCCTTTGGACTCTCTTTAGGCTTCAGCCCTCCCCTGACCAGACCACACACCCTCTCCCAGGGGACCAACTCATGGGGCGCAAGCCCTTTGGGGGGCTCCCCCATATTTTTGGGAGGGGAACAGGCCCCCGCAATGTAGGGAAAAAAATCAGGGGGAAGAGGAGGCCGAGCTGCCGCATTTGGTTCTGCCCCCCACCTCCTCCCGATGTTCTTGCATTGTGCAAATGATGTAGGGATGTGTCAGGAAGCTGACAAGGAGAACAGCTCATTCGCAGATCAGAGGAAGTCAGGGAAACTCCAGCTAGCTTGCAGTTAGTTTCTTTGTTAAAGAGAACACACAGGGACCTCTGAAGGTGTCTGAATAGTTCTGAAGTTCTCTGAATAGAGAACACACAGGGATCTCTGAAGTTTGCTCCCACCTAGGCGAAGCAGTTGTTCAGAGTGGCTTGTAACCTCCCACTTCACTCCACTCCCTCTATGTCAGGCCCTTCTGTCTGTCTATGGTGAGCCCCTAGGAATCCTCTCTTTTTCTGCCTGGCTCTGTGCTCTGTGCTCTGCATCACACGCCTTGTTCTGGCAAGGGGCAGCTTGCAGGCTGTCAGCAGAAAAGCTGTCTGGGTAGCTCTATGGTGAAGCTGCCGAGTCTGATTCCTGTCTTTGCTCTGTGCTGGGGCACCAGCCTGTTTCCTCCTTTTCCTCATCTTCCAAGCTTCTCGTCTCCAGTACTTCCCAGCTCTTCCCCTCCTCTGGGTTGTGTCCGGTTGTCCAGGAGCCAGGATCCAAATCTGTGCTTTCCCTTGGGGGATATTGGTCAGGCAGTTTCCACCACTCCTCCTCATCTAGCCAGTAGCTGACAGGATGCCATATTTGCACAATGTCATGTGCAATGTTGCCCTCCCCTCCGTCACCATCACAAGCTGGCACCTTTGCCCTCTCCCCAGACTAGTACAAAGTGGAAACCTTTCCTTATTTAGGTAATGTGCCTGTATTATATGAAACTGTACTGAGCTGTTTGAGTACTTATTCATACAGCATATAGTTAAAGCATGGTGAGAGCTGGACCATAAAGAAGGCTGATCGCCGAAGAATTGATGCTGGAGGAGACTCTTGAGAGTCCCATGGACTGCAAGAAGATCAAACCTATCCATTCTGAAGGAAATCAGTCCTGAGTGCTCACTGGAAGGACAGATCCTGAAGCTGAGGCTCCAATACTTTGGCCACCTCATGAGAAGAGAAGACTCCCTGGAAAAGACCCTGATGTTGGGAAAGATGGAGGGCACAAGGAGAAGGGGGCAACAGAGGACGAGATGGTTGGACAGTGTTCTCGAAGCTACCAGCATGAGTTTGACCAAACTGCGGGAGGCAGTGGAAAACAGGAGTGCCTGGCGTGCTCTGGTCCATGGGGTCATGAAGAATCGGACACGACTAAACGACTAAACAACAACAACAACATTCTGTCCCACTAGAAGTAGTGATAGATGACTACCAGCCATGATGGCTGTCTTCTGTCTTCTCTGTCATTGAGTATGCCTCTGATTGCCAATTGCTGGACATCACAAGTGCAAAAAGCATTGTTGCGCTTAGGTCCTGTTTTCAGGCTTCCCATAAGCCTCTGTTTGGCCTCTGTGAGAACAGGAGTCAGGACTAGGTAGGCCATTGGCCTGTTCCAACAGGCTTCTCTTACGCTGAGCTCCACGAAGTTAATTGGAAATTGCCCCTTGTCAATGTTTGCGTTACTTTGAAATTTCATCTGTAAGGCACCTTGGAACTAAGGGTTGGGTTTCAATTAAAAGAGCATGGAAAATGAAACATGGAAGTGCTATTGCGAATGTTGTCTTCCTAGTCACCTCAGGCAGTCTACCTATCTTATGTGAAGTATTCAGTGAGGTATCAGTGATAGCTGGGGATCACAGGTAAATTATTCACCACCACCCATGGGTAAAAAAATGTATGCTATAGATACATGATTATAATGACAAATGTTGCAGGCATTAAAAGGTTATAAACTATGGTTATAAGCATCCTATTGAAGGGCTGGACTCAATAGTGATCTACAACAATTGATTACCTATTTTTCAAACTCTTTATTAACCATTAATCAGTCCTTTATAAACTATTTATAGGTGCTATCTCTGTATGTAACGTCTCTGAGGGATATAATCCTACATTGTCTGTAGAAGGGATTTCACTGCAATGCTGTGACCTGCACAGTCCTCAGTGGTTAGCTTTGGCCTAACGAAACATTATAAACTGTAATCACTTTATGAACTAAGGGGAAATGCCTTTCCAGGGACTGGCATGAGATGACACAAATTCTACACTGTGTCTCCTTAAAAACATGGCAACTGCAGCAATGTAGGTGCACCAAATCATGAATTTGTTTGGGACTGAAAGGCTTCATAAGAACAGAAACAGAATAGCTAAGGAAATAGTGATTGGTCATATAGCAAGGATGAGCAAAGGCCAGAGTCATTATATGCCCAGTCATCACAGATGGGACAGAGCATTCCAAACCCCCAAACTGCCATTCTGGAGGTGGTTTCAATGTTTCGGCCCTGTCTGGATCCATCAGCCTGGAGCGCTTCAAAATGGTGGGTGGAAGCTACCACTGGCAGTACCTCCATTAGTGGTAGCCAGTGGAATCCTCCAAAATGAGGTGCTTTGAAGGTGGAGCAGGACTAATCCCTGCTGGCATCCTGGCCTAGGAACTGGTGTAATGAAGACACATTTTTTGTTCCCCTCCCCACAGACCTGTCTTGACTGGAACATGCAGCAGGACTGTGCAGCATTCGACTCGAGTACGGTAAATATGGTAATACTTGGTGTCTAAAGTGTGAGGAATTAAAATAATTGGATGCCCAATACTCTGATCCTTGTCATGCGATCACCCTTCCAACAGTCTTGTAGAGCCCTGAATTCAGTGGCGTTTGATGGCTATACATAAACATTACCATACCAAAGAGAACAAGGAGCTTAAAATCAATCCTTACAAGAGATAACAGAGAAGCTTGGATGACCAACAGCCTCCAGAGAAGATAATTGCAACTTTATCTGCCTGTTCTCAAGTATGTGCTGTCACTGCTTGAATCTTGTGATAAATTACATTGATCATATAGGTTACGGAACTCCTATCAGTATTGAAGAAAAGACATTATGTTTTGACAGTGGTATGGTACCACCACTGTCAACTTCTGGTGGTGCTATATTGCACTACTTTGAATGACTCATTTAATTCTTGCTTATAGATTAAACAAAGCCAAAAAAAGTGTTAGTATGGATTTAAAACACCTTGACACTTAGACATCATACACTTACTTTAAAACCAGCCCCTGTTTTAAATATCTGAATGCAGAAATCTCAGCTTTTCACTGTTGCTGAGTATACTTAAGATCCAGATTCCACATATATTTCACATTCGGACTGGATTGAATCCACTCAAATATAGCCATATAGCTAAAACTGTAGTGCTAACCCCATTTATATCTGGGAGTAAGACCTGTTGAATTCAATAGATCTCATTTCTGAGTAGAATTGTGCTGTAAGACTTCATTTACACATGCACCCAGCAACAAAGGAAGCACTTCTATATGGCACAATTTCACACAGTTGTAGGATAAAGAATCATAGAATTGAAGCATTGGAAGAAACCACAAGGGTAATCAAACTTCCTGCAATGTGGGAATCCAATGTGGGGCTTTAACCCACAACCCTCAGATTAAAAGTCTCGTGCTCTACTGACTGAGCGCTCTCTCTCTCTCTCTCTCTCTCTCTCTCTCGGAAAACTGCAGCAACACTGACTGTGCTGATTGAATGGGTAGTTTCTGATTAGATGAGAAAGACCTCCTGTCACCTGGCTACATGATTTGCATGCGCACCAAAACCATGTGAGATAGCAGTAGGGATGGTTTGCATTTTAATGGGAACCTACTTAATGCTTCCACAACCCGATGCTTGAGCTGAAACACAACCATCATGAAGCTGCTTATACTAGGCATGTACTAATAGGTAGGGACGCAGGTGGCGCTGTAGTCTAAACCACTGAGCCTCTTGGGCTTGCAGATAGGAAGGTTGGTGGTTCAAATCCTCACCACAGAATGAGCTCCCGTTGCTCTGTCCCAGCTCCTGCCAACCTAGCAGTTTGAAAGAATGCCAGTGCAAGTAGATAAATAGGTACCACTGCGGCGGGAAAGTAAACGGTGTTTCCGTGCATTCTGGTTTCCGTCACGGTGTCCCATTGTGGCAGAAGTGGTTTAGTCATGCTGGCCACCTGACCCGGAAAGGTGTCTGTAGACAAATGCCGGCTCCCTTGGCCTGAAAGCGAGATGAGCGCCACAACCCCATAGTCACCTTTGACTGGACTTAACCGTCCAGGAGTCCTTTACCTTTACCTTTCTACCTAATACGCCATGTAGCTGAGTCTACTCTGACTGGCAGCCGGTCTCAAGCAGAGGGTCTTTTCCATCACCTGTTGCCTGATGCTAATTGGAGATGTGACCTGAGACCTCCTGCATGGAAAAAACAGCTATTCTTCCGATGAGCTGTAGTCTCCTTCCATCATTAGTTAAGTTCTGCTTAAAGCCATCTTGTAAAATCAAGACTATAACCCAGACAAAATTTAAGTTGGCTTTTCTAGAACCAAGTCTGGAACCAAACCCATATGTCCTGATACAAAGAATGAGACACTGACTTCTATGGATTTTCTATGGCAAGACACAAACTATACAGTGGTACCTTGGGTTACATACACCTCAGGTTACATACGCTTCAGGTTACAGACTCCGCTAACCCAGAAATATTGCTTCAGGTTAAGAACTTTGCTTCAGGATGAGAACAGAAATTGTGCTACGGCGCGGCGGCAGCAGGAGGCTCCATTAGCTAGAGTGGTGCTTCAGGTTAAGAACAGTTTCAGGTTAAGTACGGACCTCTGGAACGAATTAAATACTTAACCTGAGGTACCACTGTATTGGATATTTAGTGTAATAGGCTGTGTTTTGATGCTTGATGTTTTATTATGTCTTTATATGTGTTGGAAGCTACCCAGAATGGCTGAGGCAACCCAGCCAGGTGGGCGGGGTATAAGTAGTATTGTTGTTTATTTTATTTATTAAAAATCCTTCTTTATAGGATTGTTTTTAAGGGCACTAATTTGGGGCCCTTGACCAGGCTCATTTTAGTGTGTTTGGGATTCAGACAAGCAAGTCTGCTAATAAATTTCTATGCCCTGACACCAAACTACCTAATTTCCATCTAATAAGATTCAATGGATTCAGAGGCATGACTCAGCCGGCCAAGACCTCTTTGAAACAATTGTTTTCTCGGCTACCTGTTTGGAACACAGAAGGGAAACATTTAAAGCTTCACCCCGTTCCTAAGGAGGTTGGAAGCGTGGTCTTTAACCCTTCGCCCCCTTGGCTGCTAATTATGTTCCAATGGCATAAAGCGGGCTTAGCAAATGATTCTTCCCATTAGGAAGGTGTTGGGATCAATTCCACCGAGGTCTCCCTCCTATTTGTGCAGCTGTTATCCCCTTGGGAGGAGGCCATTACGGTCCTGGCTGAAAGATGGGCCTTCTGTTCTGTTTCCAAAGCACTTGGAAGAAAAACAAAATAAGGGTAATGAAAAACATGCACGGGAAAGGCTTTATTATTTCATCATCCTCACCTACTGAGATCTGGCACTGCTCTGTGGTTAGGAAGAACTTGTCTCCTCCTCCCCCCACGGCTCTTTTTCTTTCAAAATAGGGCCAACATTCTGTCATTTCCTGTCAGATCATTCCAGAGGAACTTGCTCTCATTTTCTCCCAGCTACATCCCTTCCTCTTGACCTCCATATTGGCTAGATGCCTCAACAGTCACACTATATTGCTTAGCCACATAAAGTGACAGGGAGGATATGATGGAAATTTGGGGCACCATTCAAACAAATATACTCAGGAACCTCAAATATACACAATAAACCATCAGCACAAGCATTTCTCTCCTCTCCCAGTGGCCCTCTGGAACTGTAGGAGCCAACTCCTAGGGGCCAAGGGGCCTTCACCCCCCAATAAAATATTTGAGGGGGCCAGTGGGGGCAAAGTTGATGGGCATTGCCATTCAAATGGTGTGTGTGCACCACGTCATGTGATCGATGATGCAGGGTGGGGCTTCCCTGGGCCTCTCAGTATATATTCTTGCCTTTGCATAACCTTTTTATTAATTTTTCAGATTTTACAAATTCTTTTCAACAACACTCAGAACAAATCTCTCACATCCATTGACTTCCCATCCACCTTTCTATGGTGTTCTTTTCTTACTTATATACACTAATTTGAACTTATTAAACTACCAATTCTCATCCGTTGCCATACTTCAAATCCTGCATATGTTTTAACATAACCATGTTATTCCCCCCCCAAATATTCCCATTCTTCAAGAAATTTTTTCTCATTTTGTTCTTTAGTTCTCACAGTTAGTCTAGCCATCTCAGCATGTTCCATCATCTTCATAAGCCAATTGCTGCTGCCACCCTCCAAATATTTTATTCAAATTGGCACCCCTGTCTGGAACAGATCTGAGGGCATGGGGTGTGGGAGAAGAGAAGGAAATGTCCCATTGCACTATCAGGAATCATTGTGCTGCCTTCCACTCATGCAACCATCTTGTTGAGCTGGAGACCCAATTTGGGAATCTCTGGTCTAAGAGCACTTCAATTTGCTTTCCAGCAAGCACATTCTGCAGCAGAGTAGCTGACGAAAGAATCAGAAAGTCCTTAGTTTGAACTTTCCCTCTATCATGAGCTCACTAGGGTCACATCCAAACCATACATTTAAGGCACTCTTATGCCACTGTTAGGTACTGAGTTGAATAGGATCCAAAATGCAGCAGTCTGATTGGTCCTAGAACAATAGGATCCAAAACGCAGCAGTCTGATTGGCCCTAGAACAATAGGATTCAGAATGCAGCAGTCTGATTGGTCCTAGAACAATGCAGCAGTATGTTTGGTCTGCAGGAGCCACCCAATCCAGCTCCAGATGAAAGTGAATCCACAACCTGATTGGCCTACAGGAGAATTCCGGAACTAGCCAATCACGTGCAGCCCATTGTGTAAATAATGTATATAAAGCACATACTTTGGGGGAACTTTCATTCCTCCTCACCACTATGAGCTGAATAAAGAGCATGAAATCCACTCTCGACTCCGAGTATATTTCAGCCACTTTAACTGTCATGGCTTCCCCCCAAAACCATGGGAACTTTGTCAAAGTGTTGACAGGCGACACCCGAGTTAGATTATTTCAGATGAGAAAGTTCTTCATATGCTAAAGAGCAGCTGCCAGCCAGAGGAGGTGATGTTGGTCCAGACAAGAGTGCCAAATATGGAAGTGCTGGAAAGAGTGAGAATGCTGTGTTAACACTAGGCTTCCAAGCAGCAAGGCACTGTGCAAACATGGTTTCCATTCACATTACATTGATTTAATATTAATTGTTTTATTAAGCGCAGCATTAAGGCCTTATTTACCCACTCGTAGAAGTAAAGTAGATGAGGAGCATGGATTCAATAAGACTTATACCCATAATGAAACAGGAGAGAAGTATATATGGATGCTTACACCTCGAGGAAGTGCAGTTAGATGCCTGCTTTTATAGTATGTCAGTGCTATTACTCAAAACATAAAATCCAGACAATTGTTTAATATAGACAAAGTTGTGGGTGCAATTAATGCCCGTTTGCTTGAAAAGGGGTGGGCTTGTTTTCATTAAAGAGACCTTGAATTCAGCTTAAAATGTGGGATCTGCTTGTCTTTTCTTTTTTTCTTCCTTTCGGCACTTAACAAGTCCCTTGCAGGGGGAAGTCCTAGCACCAACTGCTGCAGATGTCTTCATCACAGTGGAATGCTTTTAAACTTAATGAGGAGCTGCAGTAAATCAGCGCACTTCATCCTGCTTTCTAGCATCGACTCACACATTCTTTTAAAGTATCAAACTCCTCAGAGGTAATCATCAAACTATACATAATTGTTATTAGCTTGTGGGGGGGGATGCTAGTTTGCAGCTGCATCATACCTGTCCGATATTCTCTAAGCCAGGAGTGAGATACCTACAGGTGTTGCTGGACTTCCAAATCCTCAGCCCCAGACAGGATGGCCAGTGATCAGGGATGATGGGAGTTGTGGTTCTGGCCACATCTAGAGGGTCACGAAGTCCCCATTTCTGGTCTAAAATTACCTAGAAGACTTGGGTGGTTCACCTGTTTAGGGATGGCAAGGCTAGGAATTATATCAGCAGGTGCAGGATGAGAAACAAAAGGGCTACAGCTTGCCCAGCTATTTCCCACACAGCTTGGTGGATTCTGCTGCACAGATGTTCAGTATGCATTCTTTGCTTTTAATCCTCTCTTAGCGAAGAAGAGGCCTTGGGATGAGACAAGGTAGACATTTAGAGAAACCTCACTTAGGTTCCTACTTGCTCGCTAATCAAATATTTGCACACTTGAATGAAATATGCAGGGTTTCAGTCAGTTCTTCTGTTCTTGTAGGACAGATATGGTTTATGCTTTGCTCCAGGCAAAACTCATTTTCTGTCAGATCAATCCAAGGCACAGAGCCAAACGTAAGTTCATTCTGGGGGTATGGAGTTTACATTTCATCCATGCTAATGCATAGAAACAACACTTTGGTATGTGCAATCTGAAATGAATCCTTGCTTGGAGCACACCTTTAACTGAAATACACCCAGACTGAGACTTAGTATGAAATGAGGAAATTTATGCTTATTATTAGATGTTTTGGATCGTTATATAATCCTAGCTGGCTAACTAGTTGGGGAAACAAAAGCAGCCATGCTTGCCTTCCTTTGTTCTGAGGGAGACAGCCAAAGAAGGTGACCTCACGACTTGCCATCCAACGAGAAGAGTGAGAGGAAGGCAGAAGTTGGACTGGATGCAACCTAAGGTGTATCAATCTACATGTCAAAGGACAGAGAGGCCATCATAGATATCAAAGGTACAAACATAGCCTAGGAAACTGGAGGTCCTTACTCTAACTGTTTTAACCACATGCAAACCTCTTTCTGAAGGATGTAAAGGTAAAGGTAAAGGGACCCCTGACTGTTAAGTCCAGTCACGGACAACTCTGGGGTTGCAGTGCTCATCTCGCTTTACTGGCGGAGGAAGCAGGCATTTGTCTTCAGACAGCTTCCTGGTCATGTGGCCAGCATGACTAAGGCGCTTCTGGTGAACCAGAGCAACGGGTAAGATTCACATTCTGTTGTGTGGGCAGGGCGGTCCCTCCCCTTACCTGGCCAATCCCCTGGCAACGCCTCCCCAGGCAGGATTGGACGACTGGCTGAGGTAGTCGGAGACCTCCAGATATCCAGCCTGGGGAGGATGAAGCAAAAGGCACCCCCATTTGAAGTGGGAGTGGTCATTGTCTGCAGACAGCTTCTGGGTCATGTGGCCAGCATGACTAAGCCACTTCTGGCAAACCAGAGCAGCGCACGGAAATGCCGTTTACTTTCCTGCTGGAGTGGTACCTATTTATCTACTTGTACTTTGACATGCTTTCAAACTGCTAGGTTGGCAGGAGCAGGGACTGAGCAATGGGAGCTCACCCCATTGCAGTGATCAGCAAGCCCTAGGCTCTGTGGTTTAGATAAGTTGCACCCAAACTTCCAACATTATCTGCACTGGGTTATTTTCTTTGCTGTCCATTATGAACCATATCAGATCCATTGAGATGCTGTGTGCTCTTTTGTTGTATTTTTATGCATTTGGTTTTTGTTGACAGACAGACAGACAGTGCTCAGACTAAGTTAAATTAGTCATCAATGTAAAGCAGCATGCATAATTATATAGTGTGTGTTGTGTTGACACCTTGCTTTTAAGCAGCTTTGATAATAAGTCTCATTCACTTTCAAATAAGGGTCCCAGGACTGCACCGTTACAGTGTCTAGCAGTAAATCCCATTAAACATAGTGTGGTTTACTTCTGAGTAAACAACTACAGGATTGCACTGTACACTTGCAATAGACCATGGTTTCCATTGCTAATGGTTCTTCTAAAACTGCTTCCTTGCAGTGTCCACCTATAAGTTCTAGTCTTCCCTCTGGAACAACATATAGTAAGTCTTATCCAGCTTCTGTGGGGCAGCCCTTCAGATATTGGAAGACCACTCTCAGGTTCCTCTTTAACCTTACTGTATGTTCTCCAGCCTAAACATGCCAAGCTCTTTCCATCATCCTTCAAAGGACTTGGTTTCCTAGCACATGTGTAGAAGCAGGGCTAGAACAAATATGGGTTACATCCCAAGGTGTCTTGTGTGACCAATTGGGATGCTGGGGAATTCCATCAGAAATGGGAATGGGAACTGCCATTGTTCATGTTTTTGTCCCAGGTCTGGGATGGACATTAACCCATGAAATACAATCAGCATTGGCTCACAAGGTCATTGTGGGGCTGTTTTAAAAATCCACAATGTATACGTAGTTAATGGTTGTTGGTTTGTTTTTGTTTTTACATTCTTTAGACAATTCCTTTCCATAGCAATAAATGATGTAGAAATAACTGCATCATTGCACTATAGTCATAGCGTACATAAACTACATAAAATGTTGTGTAAATTACTGATAGTGAGATGAATAATGTAGAATTTGGCAGAAACTGAACTGCAACGGAACGGAAACCATGCTGATTGTGACAAAGGCAGCCATAACAAAAACCACCGCTTTCTTACAACCATAATTAGAAGGGCAGCTCTTTAGCATGGCGGAATTCAAACAATCCTCCTGCTTACATAAGACTGAATCCATTTCTTAGTGCTCTGGACAACTTTCTCCTGCTGTTGAAAAGAAACAAATTCAAATTCAGATTGTTTGTAGAAGCTGACGGGAGCCAAAGGGGAAACGTCTCCTTCAGTTCTTTGCCTGTAAGAGAAGAATTTGCTCCAATTTAGCAAGAAGGCTTTGCAAATAAAGCCTTATTGTAAGGTTAAGCCTTGATAATTAATCCCTCCAGGGCATGCAGTAGTAACAGTCAGAACTGCATTATAGACATGCAGTTAAGTGTCAGCATCTTTTAGATTTATTGAGGAACGGTGCTCATGCAAAGAGGCAGAGGACAAGACAGCACTGGGAAAGGAAGAGTCACATTCTTGAAACGGTCCTGTGCCAGCTCCTAGACTTGTTTACAGAGGGGTAAGTAGCACTGACTTCAATAGGACTTACTCCAGGTACTTCTGTGCATTCAGGCAGCTGTTACAGCTCCAGCAACTTGGGGGATCTCAGCCCCCTGACCTGCCGGGGCTCCTTGCTGTGGTTAGCACTTGCTCACCCACCTGCCTGAGCAGGTGAGTGGGAGCTGCTACCATTGTCCTGTCACACAAAGAGAGAAGACAAGCTGGCAAAGAGGCATTAGGGTGGGGAGAAAACAAGAATTGGGCCCAAAAGGAGAAATTGTTTTGTGAAATGGCCCCTCCCCCAGCTTTGTTTTCCCCAATCATTTCACTGATCCTTCAGCATGTTGACTTGGGAGTAAGGCCCATTGCACTCAGTGATAATAATAATTTATTACTTATACCCCGCCCATCTGGCTGGGCCTCCCCAGCCACTCTGGGCAGCTCCCAACAAAATATTAAAAGTACAATGAAACATCAAGCATTAAAAACTAAACAGGGCTGCCTTCAGATGTCTTCTAAAAGTCAGATAGTTGTTTATTTCCTTGGCATCTGATGGGAGGGCGTTCCACAGGGCGGGTGCCACTAGCAAGAAGGCCCTCTGCCTGGTTCCCTGTAAACTCACATCCCACAGTGAGGGAACTGCTAGAAGGCCCTCGGAGCTGGACCTCAGTGTCCGGGCTGAATGATGGGAGTGGAGACGCTCCTTCAGGTATACTGGGCCGAGACCATTTAGGGCTTTAAAGGTCAGCACCAACACTTTGAATTTTGCTAGGAAATGTACTGGGAGCCAATGTAGGTCTTTCTGGACCGGTGTTATATTGTCTCAGCAGCCACTCCCTGTCACCAATCTAGCTGCCGCAAGTGGGGCTTACTTCTGGTTAGACAGGCATGGGATTCATAACTAGGCCACATTCACATCATGTATTTAGAGCTCTATGGCAACAATTTAAACAGTCATGGCTACCCGCAAATAATTATGAGAGCTGGAGTTTGTTGAGGGTGCTGAGAGTCATTAGGAGACGCCCAGTCCTCTTCAGAGCTATGATTCCCAGAGTTCCCTGGGAAGAGGGAGGGATTGATTGTTAAACCACTCTGGGTGAATGTGACCTTAATCACTTATCCTAAAAAAGAAAGGGATGTCTTTTAACTCCTGGGTCTGCTTTCAAATAATACATCATTGGTGTTATGTACTGAAGTTCTCACCCTGGGCCAGCAGGGGGATACTGCAGATAGTTATGCAAATAAGGGATCAAAAGTGATGTTCAGTGACTGGATAGTTTTAGAAAATTGTTACAGTTACGTTGTACTGGAGCTCTATATAAGCAGGCTGACTGAACCCTTCAGTTCAGTTCTGTTCTGGCTTGTGAATAAACAAGAGCTGTTTGAAGAATCGCTGTGTCGTCTGATATGTTCACCCACAACTTAACAATTGGGATGGCATTCTTGTGAAAGAAAGAAAAACCAAACGTTAAAAAAACCCAACTATGCTTTCTCTCACAGCTTAGATTTTGAAATAACCACACTACACCTTTTGAATAAAACAATCTGCTGAAGGAATGATAAGCCTACTCTGTAAAAGTGTTCCCTCTCTCCTGTAGCTGTCCAGGGTGCCAGGCCCCAGCGAGTGGCAAAGGAAACACCCATTTTTATTCTGACAACCATTTTCAATTTCGCCAAATTCAAAAAGCACCTCAGAACAGGGTAAGAGGTGGCATGATGCAAATTCATAAAATTATTAATGAGTTAGAGAAGGTGGCTAGAGAAAAGATTTCCTCCCTCTTTTATAACACCAGAACTCATAGATATCCATATGAAGCTGAATGTTGGAAAATTCAGGATGGGTGGAAAGTAATTCATCACCCAGTGCATAGTTAAACTATGGAACAGGAGTCAGTGATGGCCCCCAACCTGGGTAGCTTTAAAAGAGGATTAGACAAATTCATGGACGGCAAGGCTGTCATTGACTACCAACCATGATGACTATGTTTGACTTGCATTGTCAGAGGGAATATGCCTTTAAACATAGTGTGGTTTACTTCTGAGTAAACACCCACAGGATTGCACTGTACACTTGCAATAGACCATGGTTTCCATTGCTAATGGTTCTTCTAAATCTGCTTCCTTGCAGTGTCCACCTATAAGTTCTAGTCTTCTCTCTGGAAGAACATATAGCAAGTCTTATCCAGCTTCTGTGGGGCAGCCCTTCAGATATTGGAAGACCACTGGGAATCACAGGTGGGCTGTGGGCTGATTCACTCATGTCCTGCTTGCAGGCTTAACACAGGCATCTGGCGGGCTACTGTGTCAACGCTGCCAGGATGGCCAACCAGCCGCAGCAGCTCAGGAACAGGCAAGAGGCTTGGCATGCAAATGAACTTTTATTTAGAGAGCCAGCAGACACGAGTACAGTGGTACCTCTGGTTACGTACTTAATTCGCTCTGGAGGTCTGTTCTTAACCTGAAACTGTTCTTAATCTGAAGCACCACTTTAGCTAGTGGGGCCTCCTGCTGCCGCCGCACGATTTCTGTTCTCATCCTGAAGCAAAGTTCTTAACCCAAGGTACTATTTCAGGGTTAGCGGAGACTGTAACCTGAAGCGTATGTAACCTGAAGCATATGTAACCCGAGGTACCACTGTACTCAGGAAAGAGACATTGAAGACACTGAGATTCTGGCCCCTCCTTCCCTCCCCCCCCCCAGTGCCTTCCCAGCAACCACTGGCTCTTTGCTCTGCGTTGTCCAAGGCCCTTTGCATTCGGGGTGAGAAAGGTGGGCAGGGGGTTTGCCACAGGACTGTTCTTCTGCAGAGCAGGAAACACAGCTTCTGTTGCTTCTCTGTCAGCGTCTGGGCTCACACTGCACCTCTCCACCTCTATCCTGGAACAACTTTCCCCTTCTGCCTCCCCACAATCACTCCGTATCCAATAGCTCCCAGCAGGTTCCTTCTGCCGATTGCTCTCCCCAGTCCCACCACCAAGAACCAAGCTCCAAATCGTCTTCCCTGGTGTCCTCCCCTGGGGCTGCGACCACTCTTCATCCAGCCACTCCCTGACACACTGTGAGAACATTGGTCCGGTCCAGCAGGCTCGTCCCCTGTTCTTATAATCATTCACAGAAAAACTCTCCTCCCTGGAAGAGAGGGGAGTGGTTGTGGGCGGGAGCCCGAGCACCGCCCCTAGCAGGGGGCATTAGCCCCCTGCCTCCACCTCACCTGGCTGGCGCCCACGCCCCTCGGGAGACAGCCAACCAGGTGCCTCAGAGGGGGTGTGTTCAGTAGCCTTTTGCTGTGGCGCCAGCCTTGCCCCGGCCTCATTCTTCGCCATCGTCTCGTCGCGAGTCACCCACCCTCCACTCCCATTTAGCTCAGGGTATAGGTTTTTGGCCTTGCTATGGACCTTAGGTTGGTCGCCCCGGTTGTCCAGGGGGCCTGGTAGGGGTTTTTCCATTTGGCATTAGGCTTTTTGGTTTTTTCGCCTACCCCGTAGCAATCGTCACAACTTTTGTGGTATTGGTGGGTAGGTTAGGCATTGGAATAATGTGTTGTGGTGTGTCGAAGGGCTAGGTGTGGCCATCGCCTACGCCTTCAATTTTTGGGTATTCCGTTAAAGGAATCTGGTGGTCGTGTACTCTGTCCGATGCCTGCTTGGCGGGAGGCCTTGGCACGACCCTCGGTGACATCAGGGGTGAGCCTATAGTTGGATTAGCATCAACAGGCTCCACCTACTGGTGAATAAACCCACTTGTTTTAGAGATCCAATGCCTAAGCCAATACCTTTTCACTGCTGTAATCAATAAAGTTGTGGCCTTGTGTATTCATTTCGCATCGCGGGGGTCGGGTCCTCAAACCACAAGCAAGCAGTGCAGTGGGATACAGATGCAGAGCCACACTCCTGACATCAGCATCACTGCAGCTTACTCAAATGGGGCTGGGAAGGTGGCATTGAGGTCAGCGTGGCACAGATGCTCTAGTGAAGCCAATCTGATGCTCCTGCCTGGGCATCTCCATGGCCCTGACCTCACTGTCTGCCCGCCTTGCCATGTTTAGGTGAACTGCGATATTGCTGATACAGTGGTACCTCGGGTTAAGAACTTCATTCATTCTGGAGGTCTGTTCTTAACCTGAAACTGTTCTTAACCTGAAGCACCACTTTAGCTAATGGGGCCTCCTGCTGCCGCCGCACCGCCGCTGCAAGATTTTTGTTCTCATCTTGAAGCAAAGTTCTTAACCCGAGGTAATATTTCTGCGTTAGCGGAGTCTGTAACCTGAAGCGTATGTAAGCCGAGGTACCACTGTACTCTGAGAAAGTGTCCCCACAATTCTGCCTTACCATATCAGCCACTACTGGTAATTCATGACAAAATTCACAGAAGCAGGCTATGACATGAATTTGGACTGAACTGCCCAAGAACATTTCGAGCCGAGATACGATAAAGAGCAGCAGGCAGGACTGCCAAAATTCAAGCTTACTTAGGGTAAGCAGAAGGGCTGTAATTAAAACAAATGAATAGGTGAATTAAATGTATTGTATTGAGTTTTCCGTTATGCCCATAAATTATCCTCTGTGCTAGTGAAATTATTAACTGACAGATCTTCTGGGTGGGTGATGTGTCAGCTTAAATTTATTTGATTTTTTTCTCTCCTGCCCTTAGTGTTCTTGGTGTGTTAACAAAATAGAGACAAATCATGAAGATGACAAACACATTGACTAACCCAATAGCCTACAATAGAAGCGTGTCTTTTCTTTCCTGTTGTGTGGTTGCCACAGTAAATCCCTTTTAGAAGTGTCGTCTTACTATGTTGTATGGGCAAACATTTGGTACATTTTTATGCATCTCCTCACCAGCTTTGATCCAAACTGAGAAGAAGAATGTTCTAGCTGCCTTTTAGGTCAGTAATGGCCACCCAACCTAATCCTTTGTTATATAAATTTGCTGTTGGCCTCAGGAATAAAGGAACACCACGTTGCCCAAAATATTAAAAGGAGAGTTGCTTAACTGGAGCTAACCCCCCTTGCAGAGTTCAGCTGATGTTCCTCTCCAGCTGTTGTGGAACTGGCCTGTGGCAGCTGATCCCATAAAGCATATAGCAGTAACATAACGCAGAGTGGCATGCGAACAGCTGTCCCATTTCCTTTGAGTCTTTCTCTAGCATTTCATATGGACACATGCCTTGCAACCCTCCCAATGTTAAAAACATGTGTGTTTTCTCTGCTTTCCTACATGCTGATTTCAGATTGCTTTCCTCCTACATGCATTTTATTGCTGCCGGATAACGCAAAATCCAATTCTTGTCCAATTATTTCAACCATTTGCCCTTAAAAAAAAAAATAACCAACTCCAACTCTAGTACTGCCAACAGGCTCCTGAAGTAGCAGAAATGTCTTTTGTGAGCCGAGCAGACTAAATATAGGAATTCATCATTCGTCGTAGGATACTTTCGCTGGCAAGTAAGATTGTTCAATATGTCTCATGTGTAATTTGAAAATGAGCAGAACAGTGGAAATGGTGACCTGATCGTGGAAATTTTCTGTTAGCAATTGCTTAATGGGTTGAAAGGTTCTAATTTTAAGGCCATCGTTCTATATAAGTTAAACTTACGGTTATTACCCATGCTACTTTCTGCCTATTATATTTAAATGGATGTCATTCACTGATGGTGCACATCCTCCCTTCATTTCAATTACATCAAATCATTTGGACACACTGTAAAACAGACCCCCATCTCTGTGATTGCTCATAAATGTCTGTGAGAGGAGAATTTGTGATGACATCAAGTGAAGATGGGAGGCATCCAGGAACAGATATTGATAGGCCAAGTTCTCACATGATGGGGAGCTCTTCTGAGATCTCAAATAAGAGCTGGTAGTGTTGGCCCATACCTGGCTGTCTCTATCGTGGCCACTTCTGGAGTCCATTGTAATTTGAGAGGACATCACAGGCTTTGCTGGTTGCCCTTGTGGAGCTCCACTTCCTTTAACTCTGGAGACAACAGCCATTCTTTCTTGGAATGCTGCTTTCATTAAGGGAGGTGTAGCCAATCAAATAAGGGACGCAGGTGGCGCTGTGGGTAAAAGCCTCAGCGCCTAGGGCTTGCCGATCGAAAGGTCGGCGGTTCGAATCCCTGCGGCGGGGTGCGCTCCCGTCGTTCGGTCCCAGCGCCTGCCAACCTAGCAGTTCGAAAGTGGGGGTGCAAGTAGATAAATAGGGACCGCTTACAAGCGGGAAGGTAAACGGCGTTTCCGTGTGCGGCTCTGGTTCGCCAGAGCAGCGATGTCACGCTGGCCATGTGACCCGGAAGTGTCTTCGGACAGCGCTGGCCCCCGGCCTCTTGAGTGAGATGGGCACACAACCCTAGAGTCTGGCAAGACTGGCCCGTACGGGCAGGGGTACCTTTACCTTTACCTAGCCAATCAAATGGGAACACAAGCTCACAAGCTAAAGGCTTGTTTTTTCATACAGACAAGGCAGGAGCAGCTGTAACCTGGGGGTAGCCACCAGACCCTGAGCTAGACAGGTGGTGGCAACCATCAGGGGTGGATAGCCTGTCTTCTTGCACCTGCTTCATGCCTTCCTTAAACTGAGTAATGTTGACAGTCCTCATTCCTGGTAAATGAGTCACCACCAGCTATACTTCCTCTACAGTCATAACTGGGACTAGGAATTAGAGCCCAGTTCTTCTGAAGGCCAGATATATTTCCTCCCTGCTTCAGTGAACAGAGCTTTCCTTTTCTATTGCTTACATGTTTGTGCAACTTTACGAACTCTTGAGTTTAAAAAACAGAAGAACTTCCTGGCTCTCCCAGTTTATGTGGAGGATTAGCATTTAAAGGATCAGGGTACACTTATGCCCTATTTTGGCTGAACCTATATTACGGTTCTTACTTATTTTGCCCCCTTCAAATTGGTCTCCACAGTCACTTTCGGACACACTGTTATAAATCCACTCCACTTAAAGGTGGGGAGGAGTTGCGGTGGACCGCATGGCTACCCACTCCTCTCTAGGGGGTGGGGGGTGGAGCCCCCCATTGCCCGGAGGATTCCGGCCACGTCACCAACCAGCCAGCTGATCTTATGTTGGGGGAGGGGAGGTGTGGCCATCACCTGCCCCTCCAAGGGTATTCTGTTAAAGGAATCTGGCGTTGTGGATCTTGTCTGAAGCCCGGGGCGGGGCTAGGGCCATGCCACAACCCCGTTGGGAACCCTGGGGGAGCTTAGGTTGGTTTGCATTGATGGGGAGTCAGATATAGTCGGGTCAATCCAATGCCTAAGCCAATACCGCTCACATTCTGAAACCAATAAAGTTGTGGCCAAAATTTGCTCAATAATGGGGTCTCAACGTGCAAGAAAGGACTGTGAGCAAAATTTGATAAAGTTTACGAAGTGGCAGCAACAACATCCACATTTCCCCCATTCAATAGCACGTATTCAAGTGGCACTAAAATTCCCTAAAGCTAAAATGTTCTGTTTATCAAGACGTTCTGTTTCCTAAAGCAATTCCTCCTCATTCCTGGGACGCCTTCTCTGTTCATTTATCTTGAATTAATTCTACATACAGTATTTTCCTGTTAGTGGTTGCAATCATAAATTATTTCACCAGTGGCACTCTGATACCATCCTGCAAACAAGGAACTAATTAACTCTTTGCTTTGATGGCAATAATTGAGTCTTTGCTATTAATTTAAACCTTACGGACTCGGTGGATTGCCACATGCACAGCTGCCTTTAGAGGGCCAGGCAGCCTCAAATTCTGCGGAAACTGCCAGCATCCATGTACAATGCACTAACACACCCACAGTTGCAAATCTGATCAAAAGAGAAATCACGTTTCATGCAAATATTACCTGCTTGCTTCAGAACGTAACTGGAATATGCGCATCTATATTCTGTCACCAATCAGATGTATAAACCCAGATGAACATATACATTATGTAACCCTACATATGTATGTAAAGAAGTATAGATCTGTTGTTGTTTTTAATCTGAGCCTACAAGTTTGTAATTAAGAAGAATGTGGCAGAGGAGGCATTGTCCTCTCAATATCTTTGACCTTCAGATATGTGTGTTGCAGATTTGAAGCATTTGACTTTTATGTTTCATCAGTGCTTTTTTTCTGGGGGGGGGAAGGGTGAGGGAAACCACGAAGTTTGTTTATTGTGGGCCCAAGCACAGTACCATGCCCAACCCCCGGGCAATGGATGAATGTAAGATATGATTAATAAACTCAAGCAGACAATAATTTGGATTAGAAATGGGCACAACTATATTGATTACAGATAAAGGTGGATTTCGGGGTGTTGATTCATTCCACCACCACCCTGACAAAACAAAATTATTAAATTTTTAAAAGGTAAGGGAACTCAACTATCTTGAGTTCCTCCTAAAAACCCCCTCTTTGTTTTGTACAGCGGGGAGGTTGGGGTGCCTTTCAGTTTTCTGAATGGTTTCTTAAATTGCACACCTGTAATGTGCACCTATTGGCACAGATGCAGAACATGATGTGATGTGAACATGATCACTCAACCATCGTTTTTGATGTTTTTCTTTCTTTCATCACTGTTGCCTAGGCACCTTCTCATGGGCTGCTCCGAAACATCACCTCCTTTTTGGGTCCTTTTGGGCTTTAAAGGAGTTCCCATAATTGTCCCTTAATGAGTCTAAACAATAAATGTAATGTCAATGATAAAGATATAAACTCCACATAAAAAGGAAACTATTAAAAATATTGATTATTAAAGTAGTAAATGTGTTATAACTGAGACCTCTTACCTATCTAAGCAGGAAAAAATTCCAGTAAAACTATAATAAATTAAACTGAGGTATTGAGAATATTCCCATAGAACTCAGTATTACACTACTAAGTTTTAATTTTTTAAAATAGTCTTTAAAGTGGTGATAAGAGTATTATCCGTGTAGTGTTATTTTGGCAAGTTACTTTTTAAAAACCAATATTTCATCAGGCTCTATAGAAAGCCACTTTTAAACATCCCTTTGCTTTAAAAATATTTCTGTTCATTACCACTATTTTTTTTCTTGGCTTCTGAAACTGGCAGAGTGCTGTTCTTATTATATACACAGTAAGAGCAGGCCATTTTAATTTATAGCAGGTCTTCATTTTGATAATTGGAGGTTGGTGTAAACTGTAAATTCTTTTAATGACAGTTTCTAGTATAAGTGGAAATGTTAGCTGGCATTTTTATTATCACCCACTCAACAACTACTAAGAGTCTTCTATTTTTAGGAACTACAGTGTTCTTCATTTGCTTGAAACGTCTCGTGAATTGTAAAGTGTTTAGGATTCAGCTTATAAAGTGGTAATTTGCTGAACGCCCATGAAACCTCTTCCGTGCTTTGGTCGGGCTCCCATAATGCACTTGGACAACAGATCCCCAGACGTCTCAGGCTAGGTACAGCCTAGACACTAGTTCCATAAGAATAAATAAGATTGTTCCATTTTCAGTGCAAGTAGAAGACTGTAGTCTTTAAAATACATGTCGCCATCACAGCAGCGTAGCATGGGTTGCTGGTGCCCGGGGCAGGGAAACTGCCAATGCTGCCGGAGCGCACCCGACCACCGGCCTCAGGAATGTGCCCTCGGAAGCACAAGGAAGATGGATGGAGCCCTCCACCTGGCCTGCACAGAGCTTCTGCAGGGATGTGGAGCAAGGCCAGGCCAGGTTGGGCTCCAGGGCCCAGAGACCCCTGACAACAAGCAGACAGGCAAGGAAGAATTGAGAACTTGCGATGGGGCCCGTTGGTATGTGCCTAGGCAGTGGCAGCTTCCCCAAAAGGATTTCTCTTCCACCTTCACTGGGGCAGGATGGGGAGCTCTGTGGAAGCTGGTGCCTGGTTGCACCCCCCTCAGTATTTTGCACCAAGGGCCACGGCCCCACCTGCCCCCCCCCACCATGCCACAGGCCCATTATAGAAATCCACCAGGGTGGGGAGTTAATGTGGCACCTTTCCAATGACCTTGGATTATAATTCCCCTATTCTCCCCCAGATCAGATTTTTCAGACCAGCTTTTACGTTGTGCAGGAGATCCATGATCTGATCTTCCCAGGTTTTTGCTTACTTTAAAGCAGTTGTAGGGGCTCAGAATTTGATCTGAACAGAGGCCCTGGGGTAAGGGGTAACCCCCTCCTTCTTTTCCCAATCAACCCCCCCTCCCTTGGTACATTCTTTCACCTTTGGTGGACGTGCCCAAGGATTAAGGCTTTCTGGGAAATGATATATAATGAACTGAAAAAGGTATTTAAATATACCTTCTTGAAGAAACCAGAGGCCTTCCTCCTGGGCATAGTCGGCCAATTGGTGCCAAAGAAGGATAGAACTATTTTTATGTATGCCACAACAGCAGCAAGAATACTTATCGCAAATTATTGGAAGACACAAGATCTACCCACCTTGGAAGAATGGCAGATGAAGCTGATGGAACTGGCAGAAATGACTGGCAGAATCCGAGACCAGGGAGAAGAGTCGGTGGAAGAAGATTGGAAGAAATTTAAAGATTATCTACAGAAATATTGTAAAATTAATGAATGTTAGAAGGATGTTGGATAGAAATTAAGTGGTTTCCAGCTGTAATGCTTTAAGGGAATATGAAAAATGGGTTGTTAATAGGGAAAAATCTAATGTTACTATTTTAAGACCAAAGATTAGGATAAACAAAGAGGGTAAGGATTTGCTGAGCCAACAAATTGAACTGGAATACAAAAAAGGGAGGTATGAGGAGGTCCGGGAAACAAGCTAAGGAAAATAAGTAATAGAAAAATTGAGTGGTTTTTAATCATTTTTATTTTGTATTTTTTTTTCTTTTTCATTTTGTATTGTAATATCTTAAAAAAATCTTAATAAATATCTTATAAAAAAATATAATTCCCCTATTCTCTGACCTTTGGGCCATGCTGAGTCAGGATGGTGGAAGTTGGTCTAACAACATCTGTATGGCGCTATGTTGGCTACTCCTGCTATAGGCTGATTTCTAAGGAGAAATGCATGGAAATATTGGAATGGAACCAAAACCCATTGATGAATCTTTCCAGAGGAATCTACAAAGTATGTTCCATTCTACTGTATGTTAAGCCACATATATTCCTTAAAGCATGGGTAGGCAAACTAAGGCCTGGGGGCTGGATCTGGCCCAATCGCCTTCTAAATCCGGCCCGCGGACGGTCCGGCAATCAGTGTGTTTTTACATGTGTAGAATGTGTTCTTTTATTTAAAATGCATCTCTGGGTTATTTGTGGGGCATAGGAATTCGTTCATTCCCCCCCCAAAAAAAATCTAGTCTGGCCCCCCACAAGGTCTGAGGGACAGTGGACCTTCAGTGGACCCCCTGCTGGAAAAGTTTGCTGACCCCTGCCTTAAAGTACAGAGTTTCTTTCTCCTGCATGTGAATACAGGCTGCAGCAGATTGAGCGGACAAGAGCAAAAGTGAGCCAAGTCTCTCAAAACACAGAAAGTTGGCACTACAGTGGTGCCCCGCAAGACGAATGCCTCGCAAGACGAAAAACTCGCTAGACGAAAGGGTTTTGCGGTTTTGCGTTGCTTCGCTAGACGCATTTCCCTATGGGCTTGCTTCGCAAAACGAAAACGTCTTGCACTTTTTTTTTTAAGCCGCTTGAAGAGGCGCAGTTGCGACAGACCGTGCTTCGCAAGACGAAAAACATCGCAAGGCGAAAAGACTCGCGGAACAAATTCTTTTCGTCTTGCGAGGCACCACTGTATATGTCTATTGAGCATCGATTCTGATTTGTTTGCAGGAAGGTTAAACAAAGTGTTGTTGGCTATTTAATGAGCAATTCTGACTTCTTTGTGGGGTGTTTAGATGACGTTGCATCAAAAGAAGTGTTCTCCCACATTTTGCAGTATATTTACCCATCCCTTCCTTACTGCAAAAAGTTTTAATCTTTCAATAAACAAGTTTGTTGCACAAGACCTCCCAGTCAACTGTGATTGTGCAACTGGAAGTTGCCAGCATATGTGTGTTGTTTCTTGCCTTCACAGGACAGGCTAAGAAAGATAAATCTCTGTAATCCATGTAAGAACCTTCTGTTAAGAACAGATTAACTCATCATTCACCTCATCCACATTAGAATATGGTGGTTACAGTTTATTTCTTAAAAGCAAATGCTATTGTTAAGGTTAAACTTCTTTGAACTTTTCCCTCCCTCGATTCCTCATTACTGAGAGTTTCTTATGGCCTCTACAAGTTGACGACCTTTATTTCCCTATTTCATTCTTTAAATGTAAATTTATGATGTATTGACAGGATGACATTTTCCGGCTTCCTGAAATCCAGAAGATCACTTGCACAGATCTGATAATTAATCTGCTGTGTAAGGCTGGTGCCCCTCCAATTCTCATGAATCACTAAAATGTTGCTGTGGAGAAGTCTTTTTAAGAAGTGCATATTATCCAACTGAAAATATACAGGACAGTGTCAGACCATGACTGCAGATGTGCCTGCTTTGAAGAGATATTGCTACTTCTATTCAATAAAGATTTCTATTCAACATTTTCATGTTAACATCATTTTAATAGCTCTTTGCTTGTTGCAGCATGATTATTGCGTTCATTATTGCTGCATTTGTAATGATCACAGTAACTGTATTCATAGCCCAAATGAGCTTATAAAATCTATAACTATTATTTATCTCAGAGGGAACAGGCAATATTACTGACAATTACACTTCTCTGGGTTTTTGTTTTTGCTTTATAAAAAAAAAGTATGGCAACTAGAATTACATAAACAACACAGGGGGATCTCTGCATGAGCAAAACAAATTCAACAAGATTGTCTCTTTCTGCTTGTGGATTTCCCTTGCTTCATCCAGGCATAAGAAGAGTCCTTCTGGACAAAGGCCTAACTAGTCAAGAACTCTACTTACCACATTGACATACATACCCTCCAACATTTCTCCGATGAAAATAGGGACATCCCATCCCATAACAATGATTTTACTATTTATACCCCACACAGGGACACGGGTGGCGCTGTGGGTTAAACCACAGAGCCTAGGACTTGCCGATCAGAAGGTCGGCGGTTCGAATCCCCGTGACGGGGTGAGCTCCCGTTGCTCAGTCCCTGCTCCTGCCAACCTAGCAGTTCGAAAGCACATCAAAGTGCAAGTAGATAAATAGGTACCGCTCCAGCAGGAAGGTAATCGCCGTTTCCGTGTGCTGCTCTGGTTTCACCAGAAGTGGCTTAGTCATGCTGGCCACATGACCCGGAAGCTGTACGCCGGCTCCCTCGGCCAATAAAGCGAGATGAGCGCCACAACCCCAGAGTCGTTCACGACTAGACCTAATGGTCAGGGTCCCTTTACCTTTACCTTTACCCCACACATCTTACTGGGTTGCCCCAGCCACTCTGGGCAGCTTCCAACATATATAAAAACATAATAAAACATGAAACATTTCAGAAAGCTTCCCTATACAGGATTGCCTTCAGATGGCTCAGGGGTCAGGTAACCCCATACCCTCCAACATTTTCCCAATGAAAATAGGGACATCCTAAGGAAAAGTGGGACATTCCAGGATCAAACCAGAAACTGGGGCAGCTTCTCTAAATCAGGGATGTCCCTGGAAAATAGGGACACTTGCAGGGTCTGCATTGGCCAACCAAATGCCCCCAGGAAACTCTCAAGCTACTAGTCATGGCAACCATGTTCTGCTTCGTAGCTCTGAATAGCATCTGTTGGCTTTGCAGGTGGGGAGGGAGAGGTCTATTGCATCCAGGTCCCGATTGCAGGCTTCCTAGAGCATACCTGATTGAACTAGAAGGGCCAGGAGAAATGTATATTGTTTGGGTACCGACTAGAGGAAGGTTGGTTGGTTGGAGAGTTGGAGTGCTTGGTGCTTCGTTTTCATAGAGTTAAGAATAAGAGGAGGAAGAGGTTAGGCAAAGACGTTAGAACCAAAAAGCTGACAGAGTGGCTTTGCTGCCAAAGACTTGCTGGGGATAGCTTATGAGTGATGCTAGAAATTAATTATAGGACCATGCAGTTTCCATGTTTATGTGGGGAAACACCCCCTAAATTGTAAGCTTATATTTACTATCCTGTTGTTTTTGTTGAGGTAATCTAGACAATTTTGGAACGGAATAATTGTTAAGAAACATGTTGTGGATTTTGTTTTTTTGTGAATTAAAAAAAAAGTTTTTTGTTTTAAAGAGAAACTGAGAGGATCATGATATAAGCCTAATATATAGGATGGCACAAACAAATATACTTTACAGTGATCTCTTCATGTTTCATGGAGCTTTATTCACGACATGGTTGGTGAGATGTAAAGTGTAATTCATCCCTCGACAGTAACTAATTATTACTGATTACTGAGGAATAAGTCAACAAAGATATTTTCCTGTTTACATTCTTAGCAGAGTGTATCAGAACCATCTGTACTTCCAAGTCCTTTATCCCAAGGGAGAAATACTTCACATTGTTCACTGAAAAGAGGCAGGCAAATATGCCAGTTTGATGTGATGCATGGAAGCAAACAGTTACTAAAACATGTGGGTGAAATTTAAACAAACAACACCCAGAACAAAAGTAATGTGTAGCAATAGCTGATAAAATGATTTACTTGTAGGTCTATGGCTCTCAAAGCGCAATGTGGACCCCTTTAGGAAGATATCAACAAGAGGCAAAAAACTCTTCTCTTGCTTCTACCTGCCTATGCCATTTTTTGATCCACAAAGCAGAGAAACTCTAAACCCCTTGGATTAATTTGACAGCTCTCACCCCAATCCTGTGATTACTTCCAGGTGAACAGGCTTCAGTGCTGGGCCAACTCCAAGTTTGAGATGACAAAATGAACCCATGCCTACACAGGAGCTCCCTTGGCTTCCATTTTTAAAAATTTCCCACAATGCTCTAGGTTGCCCAATGAAGCATGCCTCCAGTGCATTGTGGGCAATTTAAATGGCAGACCCGACAAGAGGGCGGCCATTTAAATCCCCTCCACATTAATGCTGCTTGTGGGAAATGTAAAATATCAGACCGATCCAACAGCCCAAGGGCTTAAATTGCAGGAGAGCTTCTAATTAATTTGTTGTTTTTTTTAAAAAAAATGTATACCCCACATTTTGAGGAACTTCTTCCCCAAAATACAGAATGGAGCACACACACACACACACACACACACACATATATATATATATATACACACACACACCAGGATAAAAAGTGAAGTACAGAAATATTGAAGTGTTCAGAAATATAAAACGTCATAGATATAGATAATATTAAAACATTTTTAATCCGATTTATTAATATGGAAGAGACTTACAACATAAAAACCAAGGAAAATAAAAAAACCCCCGCAAGCTTCACATTATAGACCCTCTGGCAGCTTTTTTAAAATGGTTACAAGGAGGGCATGATTTCACTCAAATGGGAAGATGAGGTTTGTGGACTTTATTCATCCCATCTACCTCCCCTCTGCCCATCATTTGAAGACTGCATACAACATTAGAAAGTACGTAATTATCACCTTCAAACTTTGCGGGTAATTTGCAGTAAGAACTGCAGGGGACTTGAGTGTTGGATTGTTAGCAATGAAGAGATTCTTTAACTTTAGCCCTGAAAATTTCAGGGCAGTTTTGCATATCCTACTGGTTCAAAGTAGGATTTAATGGCCTCCCAGCTAGCCTCCTGAGAAGTAATTGTATTTCATTTTGGAAGGTGGATAGTACAAAGTATCTAAGGGGCTAGACTTTGGGGGAAGCACACAGGGAAAATAAAGAAGGGAAATGTTAAAAGAATAAAAAAAATAAAGAGGGAAATAGCCTAGGTAAAGAAAACACCTGAGCAACAAATGTGGGTATGCTTAGTCTGGAGAAGGAAAGATGAAGTCGAGACATGACAGCTGTCTTCAAATATCTGAAGGATTGCTATGCAGAAGGAGATAGCGCAGACATGTCCTCTGCTGCTCTGGAAGGTGGAACTAGAAGCTTAACATGAGTAAACTCTTTGATGCAGCAGCAGCAAAAAAAAAAAAAGCTATTCTAGGCTGCATCAACAGAAGTATAGTGTCCAGATCAAGGGATGCCATACAGTGTCCAGTTCTGGGCACTACAATTTAGCAAGGATATTGACAAGCAGGAATGTATGCAGAGGGCAACCAGGAGGATCAAGGGTCTGAAAACTAGGCCTTATGAGGAATGGTTGAAGCTGTTGGGATACTGCCAGGGAGATAAAGTCCATCATGGCCCCAAGCCGTGTGCCGGACGATCCATCGATCTCTGGTAGGCACGCAGTATCATCGATTAGCGACATGAGTTTCTAGAAGTTATCTTGCCACATTCTAGAGCTCATGCACACTCTATCAGCAGATAAAGTACAGCAGAAGTTGCACGCAGGAGAGCATTATTTACAAGCTTTATTCAGCGTTGATCAGAACAAAGAAAGACATGACTGTCTGCGTCAGTGTCTCAGAGAGAGAGAAACGAAAGCAATAGCAAACATAAACATCCTGTGAACAGGAAATACGCAGGCTGTGACACAAACATCCTGCTCCCTTTTAGGGTGGAACGGAAATATCCTAACAGAAGCAGCTGGGTATGTTTAGCCTGGAAAAGAGGAGAATGAGAGGAGATATGATAGCCATTCTTCAGATATCTCAAGGGCTGTCCCATGGAAGAGGGAACAAGCTTGTTTTCTCCTGCTCTGGAGAATAGGTCTTGAACCAATGGCTTCAAATTACGAGAAAGGAGATTCTGACTAAACATCAGGAAGAACTTTCTGACAGTAAGAGCTGTTTGACAGTGGAACAGTCTCCCTCAGGAGGTGGTGGACTCTCCTTCTTCGGAGGTTTTAAGCAGAGGTTGGGTGGCCGTCTGTCATGGATGCTTTAACAGAGATTCCTGCATTGCAGGGGGTTGGGCTAGATGGCCCTTGGAGTCCCTACCAACTCTACAATTCTATGAATCTAGAACCCATGAGTGAAAACTGGAGGAAATATATTTCATTGTCGATTTGCAAGCACAGTGGAATCACTCCCACTGCCAGACTATCCTCCACCAGGGCCAGGGCTTTTTCAGCGACAGCTCCGACCTGGTGGAATGCTCTGCCCCACGAGACTAGGGCGCTGCAAGACTTGATCTCCTTCTGCGGAGCCTGTAAAACAGCTATTCCGCCTGGCCTTAATTTTGAATTATGCCGATTCTCTATTCCCTTTTCCCTTTCCTCTTCTATGAAGAAACCCTTTCTGGGACCCCACATTTAAATTCTTCCCTGGTCTTCTTGCTGGCCGTAGTAGGACCAACTTGGCCAGTTAGCCCTGGTGATCATTTGATGTCTACTGACCCCACCCCACCCCGAAATCATCCCTGAATTTTTGAATTTTATTGATATTGATGCTGCATTTTATGTTGTATTTTATGCTGTTTTTAAGTCACATTTTAATCAATGTTTTATATTTTCTGTTAGCCGCCCTGAGCCCAGTTTTTAAACCGGGAAAGGTGGGGTATAAATAAAAAATTTATTATTATTATTATTATTATTATTATTATTATTATTATTATTGAAATCTGCACTAAAGATCTGATTTACTTAAGTAAGTCTTGTGAATGCTCCCATGGCAGCACTGACTGGCAGGCAGCAGATGTGTTGCCAGGCACAGTGTCCTGGTATTTGACATCGTAAACTCCGGCCAATTTATTTTTATTTTTTGGCTAGCATGGCACTTGCAACATCCTGACACGCCCAGACAAATCACACATGGAGAGGAAGAGGCAGGTTTTCTTGTGGTAGTAGCCGTGGATGATGTGAGCTGGCTAATGGATTGAGAGATGGCACAATTCAAACACCAGAGCTCCAAGGTTATCTGGCAAGGGAAGGCATTGGAAAAAGCTACGAACACGGTACCGAGAAAGGTGAAATGTCCAACCGGCTAGAAAGGAGTTGGCTTAGCCTTGAAAAGACTTTGATGTTGGAGGAGAGGGAAAAGAAGAAACGCATCAAGCCAAAGTCATAAAAATAGCGAGAGACCTTATATGGCCATGGCCCTCCTCAGCTCCCCTTTCTCAGGAACTTCTGGCTCACTTAGCAGTGCAAGGCAATAAAGCTAATTCATCGCAGGCCTCAAGTTGTAGGCTGAGGCTCCAGAAATCTTGTCTCCTGCGAGTGAGAATGTAAGGAGGGTTTTAAAAACAACACAAAAAGGGCCAGACGAACCCACGGGGAACCAACTATCAGCCTAGGGGTGGTGTAGGAATTTGTTATGGGCCAGACTTTGAGGCAAACCTACCCAATTCACACTTCCCAAAGCAATATGCGAACCAAAGTACAACTGTACTTCAGAAATTCTGTACTTCAAAATTCACTCTCGTCTGAATTTTGTGACGTGGTTCTCCACCAAATGATGTGTACAAAAATGTGCAAATAAGTAGCTTAATGATTTATTAGTGAAAGTAACAAAAAGATGCATTCTGTACTGGGGAACATTGCTTGCAAAAATGTGCGTAGGAGGAGAAATCTGTACTGGAATGCTGGTGAATTTTCACGATGAGGTTTTGTTTTTCTTAAGTGCAAACTAATGCAGAAATGTAGAGAGCTGAACTTCAGGCGCGAAGAATGGGAAACGAAGAGAAGCAAATCTGAGATATTTGTCAATCTTTATTTTAGAAATAATAATAATAATAATAATAATAATAATAATAATAATAATAATAATTTATACCCCGCCCATCTGACTTTTATTTCCCTTCTTTTACTTATTTACTCCCAGGTCACGGGGGGGGGGGTGTCTCTTTTCTTGGAAGGATGGTAGCTAAGAGCCTAAGCTGGGCACTAGGAAATCCCTGGTACAAAATTTACCTCAGCCATGAACTCACTAGGTGACCCCTGGCAACCTACTTTCTCTCAACCTTTGCACCCCTCTCCAAAGCAAGCATATGAGCCTGCCCTGCAGGATCTTCATAAGGGTTGCTGAGCACTATAGAAAGGCTAAGTGTTGTAAATAACATGCTTTTATACTGAGGTACTGTGGGGGGTGTGTGTCCGTGTATCAAATCACTATGAAGCAAATCACTTTTGTTCCTCACTCAGTGGGAGACAGTCTTGGGTAAATTTAGACAAAGCCAGTAGCATGCTGGTGCTTTTTTGATGCTTCAGGTGCAGCCCATTGCAATTGGGAAGGATTTCTCCACTGCTACCATCATCACCATTAAACACAAACCTCCAACATGTGATTTAGAAATTGTGCTTTCCCCACCTATCTATGACCCATCAGAAACTGCCACAATCAAGAACAAGACATCAGGTGTTGTGGAGAGGATGCAGCAATAGCTACAGAGTAGGAATTTATTTGGGGTTGTGGCAGGGGAAGAAAAAAAAATAAACTGCCTTTCCTGCAACCCAAAAAAATTTCATATGCATTCCCCTCCACACACACACACACCCCAAAAATCCCCCAATGCACCTGATGCCGTTTGCATCTTCAAAAACCTTTGCGGTAAATTCAAGGTAACATTTAACATCAAGCCAACTTTGGCCCTTAGCCTTCAAACCCTCTGCTAGGGCGAGATAAACCCTTCCGTTTCCAGGAGGTGGGATTGCGAGACCAAAGATACTTTTCGCAAACAAGATAAGGCAGGCATCAGAATGACTTAGTTGTGGGAGGAGACCATCAGCAAGCAAAGAGCGCTTCATATTGCGATAAGATACGTGCCAGCCTCTGGTAGCGCTTTGTGCAAATCATGAATAGAGAAGGCCCCTGCTCTGTATTCCACGTGAGCCTTCGATGGAGTTCTTTGCTAGCACTGTCTGTGCCAGCAAAAAAAAGGTGCTTGCAGTGTGCATGAATTGATGCAGCCGTGCAACTAGACAAAGTATATTAAACTGCTGCTGCATGGAGAGCTGGCCCTGCAAACGCTTAGAAGCGATGTGCTGGGGAATCATCCCAAGTGAGTCTTTAAGCATAGTCAAACTGTTGGTCCAAGGGCTAAAGAAGACTCTGTCTTTTCAGATATTCCTGGACTCCAACTCCCATTGGCGTGACCGGTCGTCATGGATTATGGGGTTGTGTTTAACCACCCTGGTATCCTGCGCGAAGGTGAACGCCATGTACGGTAATTATCTTTGTGTTTAACAGAGAGAGACCCAGATGAGAGTTAAATTCACCCTTAGTCCACTAGAGGGTAGCCCCCTCCAGATCAACAAGAGAAGCATTCCCAGCCACTCTAGGTTCCTCCGATTGCTTGCCTTCACACTTCATTGGGTTCAAAAAAGGGTGAAAAGGATGAAGAAAGCAGAAAAGAAAGACGTGTCATTCTGGCTCCTCCTCCTCATTTTTCTTCTGCAAAATTTCATTTCCAATTTAATATGCCACAATTTTGATTTTTTGATTTATTTATTTTTAAGCAGCGGGTGGGAATCTGAGTTTGGTGATGATGCCTCTGACAGCCAAATGGGAACTTAGCATGTTAAAGAAGAGGATGTATCAGAAATTTTAGGGCATAGGGCATTTCCAAAAGAAGTGATGCTATGACCACTGAAACGATGGGATTTCTACGAAGCCGGATTTTATTTTTGTTTTTTAAAACCTCGTCGGTTTAGGTGCTTTGTGAAAGAGAAGAAAGAAAGAAAGAAAGAAAGAAAGAAAGAAAGAAAGAAAAGCATATTCCGAACAAGTAGCTACATTTTTATACAAAGCATAAAGATAGCTGCATAGCCTCTGAGCATGCCAGATGTCATTGTTTATGACTCTCCGTGATCTGCAAAATCAAAGAGGACATTTGGCACTAAAATATGCCACTACCTGATTGAATTTTTCTCCCCAAATTGCTTGCACAGGAGCTGAGTGGGTGCTGCTGCTATATGTGCAGGAGGTAAAGCGATAGGTTTTTGTGTGCTTCCTGCATTGTTCAACTGTTGCAAATCCTTTTGTTTGTTGTAATAGATTAAATGGAGGGTTTGACTGTAGTCCGAAGGCCAGGTACAACGGTTCTGTTAAAGGGACAAAATTTCATTGAGGGGTGAAGATGTGGCTTCTTCCTTCCACATGGCAGCATACCCGTCTGAAATATATCCACGTCCCTGATCTTTGCATCTGTTTGTCTATCTAGTCTAGCCCAGCCCAGTCAAAATGAAGAGCTTTCATGTCATTTCAATGGGAAAGTTTGGCGCATTCCTAAATCAATAGGACTTTTAAAAATGTAGTTCAGTTGGAGTGTACCCGTGTGTGTGTGTGTGTGTGTGTGTGTGTGTGTGTTTAGTTAAAATGATAGGAATTGTAATCTTCCTGTCTGGTAGATAGTTAGGCTGAAACCCTGAACATGATTACTAAAGAACAAGGCCCCCCAGATGCAAGTGAACATGTCTAGCATTGTGCTATGCAATATAAAACATACATGTGCAGCATTGGAAATGTCAATATATTTGATGCATGATTTCATTAGCTTTGACCCCCCCAAAGTGAGCACTGTATACTGTATTTTTTTCAACATGTTATTCGAATCAACATCAACATATAACACTATGGGTGTGCTTTAAAAACACTCCATGTACACATTTCAATTATCCTGCACCATTTCTTAATTTCTCCTCTAGATGGAAGTTAGGCTGGGTGGATTAGATGTTTGATTACAAAGAAACAGTCACTTTATTCTTTTCTCAAACAATGCCCATCCCCTCCCCCTCACTTAAAAACAGCTAGGGGGGGGGGGACACCTAAGATGGTTATTTTCTTTTTAAATTACACGTTTGGAAAGACAGCGCAATTTCAACAGAGCGGGTCCCCCCCTTTTTTTGTCTGGCAAGAGCACAATATGATGCATATATTTGGAAATCAAATTATTTAGAAATATGACCATGTCATCAAAATAAACCATTTTGAAATGCACAGCCAGCTCACAAAACAGATTGCATGTGAAAATTGGATAATACTTGGCTAGAGACCTGACAAGTCAGTGAAATCTAAACTCCAGGGGATTGTTTCATTTTATTCGCCTTGAAATATAAATCTATTTCAACATGATATTTAAAGCTGTGCACGGTGTGAACTCCCAGGCGACGGGATTTCTTCGCCGGCTTTATGAGTCAGCAGCACCATCACAGTCTGCAGGTTGGCCACCAGGTGGCGTCCTTTGGTAATGGACATCTGTCCATTGTCTCCTTTTCGAAAGCTCGGTGGGGAGATAAATAATATTGCACCCAGATTCCTGTTTCAGGCAGGGGATTTAACACAGAGAGATAAAAAAAAGATAAAGCTTTCACCTGCACTGGTATAATAAAAAGGGCTTTAAGAGCCTTGTTACTGCTAGATTTAATAGCGTACACATTTTTTTTTTTACAACCCTTACACACCAAAGAGCAGAACATAATATTGTTGTTCAGACCATAAATAGCGCTGCTGCAGATCTATTTTACACAGTACAAACTGTGCCTTGTCTTTCATCTTTTAGCATCTTTCACTGCTGGCCTGTGGTGGCAAAGCTTGGGATAGTATCTGTCCATTAGAAATAGAGGCTCCAAGGTACATGCAAGATTTCATTTTCATCCTGATTGTCATTCCAAAGTAAATGCAGCTTCGCCTCTGTCACAGGGTGGGGACTGTGGTTTGAGTTCAAATCCCAGCTCTGGTAATAGGCTTGTTGACACTGAGCAAAGCTGCCATCTCTGAAATGCCTTCTCCATCTGCAAAATGGAAACAGGGCAGGTCTGTTATAAAAAACCAGAGGCATTTTTGCTAGGAATGGTTGGAGAGGACATGAAAAGGGAAGATCAGAAATTCTTCCTGTATGCCACAACAGCAGGAAGACTACTCCTCGCACAGAGATGGAAACAACAGGATATTCCAACAATTGAAGAACGGCAACAGAAAGTATTGGAGTATGCGGAAATAGCAAGGCTAACTGGAAGAATCCGACAGCAGAACGATGAGAAATTCCAAAAAGAATGGTCCAAATTTATGGTATACGTAGAGAAAACTGTACATAAATAAAGACACTCACAGGACTGAAATAAAACTCATAACGTTTATTGTAAACATTTGGTTAGACCACAAGATGTAATGCTGTAATATAATAAGGAATGTATGTCTAAAGTATAATACAAAAAATTATTAAGGAATTAAAGACATTTATATAATGTATATATAGTAATCACACTTAAGTAAGAGCAGTGTAGAGAAGCCAGAAGAGGGGTGGAGGGAAGTTAAATTGGGTAAGACATAGATTGAAAGGAGAATAATATTGTTAAGCTGTATTGTGTTTAAGATATTCGGGGAAAAATAATAAAAATTATGGGGGGGAGAGACATTGCAGGTCTGTTGTGGTGATGAATAACTCAGCTATTTCTGGGTAAGTGTGTGCTCACACACACTTTATTGTGCATACGAGATACTCGATTGTGCATACTAGAGAAATCTCGGTGTATTTTAACACTGTCATCCTATGTTTACTCCTAAATAAGACTCTATTGAGCTCAATGGGACTCACTTCCAGGTAAATACATACCTAGAACTGCAGTCTCTTTTCCCATGGACTTATAGCTGTAGAATGAAGCAATCCACCATCTCTCAACCAGTGACCTCAACCTTGATCTTTTCGGGACAATTAGATCATTTGTTTGCAACTCAGACCATTCCTGGTTCTGTACCCAGGCAAAAGCTATGTTACATTTTGGGCTTCTTAACACCATAAATTTTCACATGCATCTGTGAGCAACACACACACACACATATTTATTATTCTATTTTGGCTCTACCGGCTTGAACTGATTCACAGGAGAAAGGCTTTTCCGATCAAAGGGTTGGGAAGACGAAGGCTCGTGACAGGCTAAAAGAAAGAAAGAAAAACCCCTGTATTCTTGCCAGTGAAACAGCAGGCCGAATGCATGCAATCCTTCGCTCGGGAAAGGCTTCATAACCACCATTTTACCATCTGCTCAGGAAAGCAGTAAAATGGTGGTAAAGGAGAAGAGACTTTCAACACCACACGTTCAATCTCAAATTGCAACGAGGCTCTGCGAGCATCTTTGGTGATGGCGGCGGCGGCAGCAAAGGCAGCACCTTGCCATTAGATGTAACGAAACCAAGATTCAACACACAAACACACCAAAGACAAAGGGGAACGAGGACGCAATTCAGATGCGCATCAGCCCAAAGCACTGGCTAAAAATTAACCTTGAAATTGAGAGAGGAACAATGTGGCTATTCAACTCGAAAGGACCCTCCCTGTGAAATACTCTTAAAAACCACAATAACGCGACCCCCACGATGGCGGCGCAGGCTGTGGAGAAGACACAGACTTCCAAGCCAGCAGGTGATCTTGTGATGCTGCAAAATGAGGGAAGCACCGATTTATTTAACGGTTAAAAATGTGTGTATTTGGCCAAACAAGCTGCCCTTATGTGTACACAACTGGAAATAAGATGAACTTTGGGGGATGGTGCGTCTGGCTATTTTGGGCTTCAGAAGAAGGAAATTTTCCATGGGATAAGCCTACAGATTAGAAATGTGGTTAGTCCCCAGTGTTGGATAAATTGCAGCATTTGTCTAGGAAGAGGGCCTAATCATATGCATGTGGGAGATTTTAGTAATGGGGGAGAAGGGATTCCTGGGTGCTACGCTTTGTATGGGTGTGTGCATTTGTGTAGCACCCGCAGTTTCTATCCCCCTTTCCTCTGATCTTCCCCACTCCCAGCTTTGTGGAAAACGTGTGTAAATGAATTGAATAATGCACTCAAGAAGGGCTCGCACACAAATACATCCACCAGGACCTTCTAAGTCCCCCCCCCCCCAGCACACTCTGAAGGCTTGCTGCACTAGTAAAACAGTGCTAAGAGACCAATTTCTCCACCGGTGCAAAATTGCCAAGTGTGATATTACTTGTCCTCGCTACAATTGTAGGTAGCTAGGAGGACAATGCAAATGTTAGTGATTCCACTTCAACAGACCTGTGGAAATGTTTAAAGTTTAGTAACAGGATCGACTGTCTTCATCTTTTGATCCATGAGCCCTTTCAAATTTAACAGTTAAATATATTCATGTGCAAAATACAAACCCAAAAGCAATAGGAAATGTTCCAGGAATGGTGGTGGTTGGAAATAAGTCAAGGGCTTATTTCTAAAGGTGTGTGATATGAAATAAGGGGATATTGCTTAAAACAGGGCAGAACACTTAAAATAATAATTTTAAAATCCCATCATTTCCTCCGCTTTGAAGCAACTTTTCCCCTTCAGTTAATCTACCTGTCATTAAAGCAGAACTCATAATCCTGCATCCTAAATATGGATTAAGGCAACAGCATCATTTGTCGCCTAGACTGAGACTGGTTCACCTAGCTAGGAGTAGATTCCACTGAAGCAGGGCAATGGACTCCTGAGCCAAAATTCTGCAAAAGCTGGTTTTGTGTATTATGGAACAAGAAGTCGAACCTGAAACAGGTAGCTGAATTTTGGATTGTTTCAGTTTTTGAAATCTGGCTGTCCAAAAGCAGATTGCTTATAATGCAGAGGAAACACTTAAAGCTGCACGGAAGCACTTCGAAGAGATGTATGCCTCATAGCTCTACTTCACACAATTCCTATCATCAGAGTGGTGAGTGCAGGACCATGTCTGCTGGCTACACTGTTACCTCCCCATTGACCGCCCCATCATCTTCCACATGCTGGAGGGCCGAACAGCAAGGAGCTGGATCTACTTAGATCCAGTGACCCAAGTGTGTGGTGCTGGGTTGGAGAGCCAGTGAGCATTTCCTTCCTTTTGCCTCCTCACACAATTGGAACTGGAATTGTGTGAGAAGGAACACATGAATAGGGCTATGGCATATCCACAATTGGATGAAGATTGTCAGCTTTCATGTGTGAAATGTTAGCAATCCCATACAAGTTTTATAAACGCCCTGAAGCTCAATGTTGCGCCAGTGAATGTTGTCACCTAAAACTGACTGTCAATATTCACTGCTGTACAGCTGCAAAGCAGACAAATACACAACGTAACTATTTTCAGATATTCACAACCTTTGTGCGGAATTGATAGTCACAGAATTTTGGACATGGTAGGCTAATAGTACGTCAGAAGCCTGATGGGGGAAGTGTACGTGGTGAAAAGGCTCAGAAAATGATTGACTTACAGGGCACAAGGCAATGAAACTTTGAATCTCCTTAATTTAAATAGGAAAGAGTTAAGCACATCCTTTTCTGCCCCACTGAAATCTATAGGATTCATAGTGGTCAAATTGTGTTCTTTAGCATGATGGATCTGTATGTTGGATGAACATCTGTGTTTCCTTTTGTATTAAAAAATATATTTTATTTTTTTTAAAAAAAAATCCTGCTTCTAAGCAGAGTCAGGAGCCCAAGTCATATTTCTGTATTGAAGAGAGAGCTTAACTCACAATACAGAAGGCAATTCACTGCCTTGACATTGGAAAATATTTGTAGCACCTCATAGTCCAAACAGCAAGACTTTGTCCGATTGATTTATCAGGGAATCTGGCCGATAAATTAATGTGGTGTCAGTAACAGTTTAAGCCAGATAACAAAAAGGGGATTCTTGTTATTATTTGGTACAAAAATTAGGCTTCGTGTTTTTAATTGGTAGCATATCCTGTTGGGAGTCTGCTGAATTTAAATCACAGCCCTTCCATGTTAGATGGGAGAAAACGGAAGTCTTAAAAAAGTAAGCCCTTTCATCCAGCGGTGTGGATTTTCTAAGAAAAGACAACAGGAAACAGTAAACATAGCAACACCATGAAAATAATTTTCTGATGCACTATTTCTTTCAGTGTTCAAAGACTACATCGCACAGACCAGAAAGGAAGCTGTTGTGTCATTAAAAACACAAGCAGCCTCAAACAGCTACCCTTTTGTAAAATGAGCACCCCCTTCCCCCTTGGACTGCCATATATCTCATAAATCTTTGCTTCAAACTAGGCTCAAACCATGAGCTGGCTCTGCCTCTTGCATTAATGGCTCGAAACTGTTGTGCATCATGTTCAAAGGGAACAGAGAGTATTTTTTTAAAGGAAAAAAACAAACTCCTGGTGCAGGATGCAATTATAACTGACAGCCAGATGTCTGCCCTGTCTGGTACAGCAAGCCTACCAAGAGATTGTAAAGGGTTCTTAAAGCCCCCTGGAAATAAGCAGGGCATCTGAGCGACTGATAACTTGGATAAACAACAACGCCACAAATCACTGGTGCAAGGCAGAGGGCTTGTTTGGGGGGTTGATCAAGATTTTAAGCGCTGAAGTCAACACCACCACCACCCCAGTGCTGTTTCCAGTCCTCTTTTTACTACGCCAGAAACAAATAATGGAGGACCAGGGTTGCAACAAGCATTATCTCTCCTTGGTTTCCATCATTTCATCCAATAAAGAGGAGGGCCTCATGCACAATTGTTTAGACTGCCAGGTTTAACGACCTACCTTGTGGTCGTTTATCCTATTAAATCACCCAGACCTCGGTCATTTGTGTCAATCTCTTTGCACTACGTTTGTGTTCTTTCTCCAGTAGGAAAGCATTTCGTACCAGCTGCCATTTGGTTACAGTCACTTGCCAAAGCACAGAACCACTAATAATAATAATAATAATAATAATAATAATAATAATAATAATAATAATAATAATAATAATAATAATAATTTATTATTTGTACCCCGCCCGAGTAGCTGGGTACCCCGCCCGAGTAGCGGTTTATGTTGTGCAAAATTAACCATGGAAAGAGAGGAAGGGAAGTCATGGATACCTTAAGGATGTAAAAAATGAGTACTTCAAATTGTAAAACAGAAAATTTAATAAAAAATTATATATATAAAGAAACTTCCATTATGTATCGTACTCCTCTAAATCCACCTCTGTAATATTCCATGTGCACAAGTCCAGACTACCCAGACTGGACGATGACACCCAAACTCAAAATGATATGGTTTGGAAGTCGAATCTACTAGGTTCCCAAACATACTTTGTTCCAAGGAAATTTAGAGTGGAATTCAACACAGTCTGTCTGCCCAAACTCCTTCAAGCACATACAAAAATGTGCCCATTAGGAGAAAATCACACTAAGATGCCTGCAAATTCTCTTGAGGACTTTAAAAAAACAACAACAACCAACAACAACAACAACAACAACAACAACAACTGCAAATTGATGCAGAAATATGGAGAGCTGAGCTTAAGATTGGGAGAAAAAGAGAGAAGCTGAAAGAAACAAAAATTGACAGATTCACCCATCCTTTGTCCAGGGGGTGCTGAATTCTTCCTTGCAGGAGAAGGGTGGTGCTGGTAAAAAAAAAAAGCTGGTAGCATTTCCCTCTCCAAGAAGCCCTCTTTGGCAAGAAGATATATTCATATATGCTTAGCATCAACTGAAGAGTTTGTGAATTAGCCATCACTGGTTCATTCCTGTATAGAACATTTGTGCCGCTTCATGTTAATACAAACACACTAATTTTCAATGGAGATGCTTCATGCATTGAGCTGAGTGCTCAAGGGATGAAAGAAGCATGGCCTGTACGTGTGGACCAACCCATAGAACGAAGTGCATGCTGACAATTAGCCATCAAAGTGATTTTAAAAGAACTTGAAGCATGTTGCCCGTGCGAGACATCTTGCCCAGATTCCCTCCCAAACAGAGCTGTTTCTGGTGCCATTAACGTAACACCTGGTCATTCGAATGATTGACCTGCTCGCTGTGTGTGTGAGGGAGAGAGTTGAAGTTAGAGAGAGAGAGAGAGAGAGAGAGAGAGAGATTTGTTGCCACCCCAGATCTTTAATAATAGTAGCAATACACTTGTTGGTAAGTGTGAAATACCGGGCTGTTGCAACATCCATTGATACAATGAGCCTTTGTGTTATGTTTCCCCCCTGTATACAACAGGAAAGCTGTGCATACAATAACCCAATGGAAGGAAAGTGGGTGTAAGAAACATTGCCCATGTTGCTTGTCATCACCATACTCTAGCTATCGGTGAGTGTATTTGTTTGAGAGAGAGAGAGAGAGAGAGAGAGAGAGAGAGAGAGAGAGAGAGAGAGAGGTTTGCCATGCAGGTAGTCAGTGTAAACAGCTCCTGTACGCCATTTCCTGTCCACTGGGAAACTGGCTAAGAAAGAGGTGCTCACAATGAGTTGTGCTTGTTTTTTATATAAATAACTCCTAACACTTTCCTGTTGCATAGGACTACAGAACACATAGAGAACCATCTTGTTTCTCAAGCTTTTCCCTACTTGCTCTGAGCCTCACCAACCCACCGGCAACCATCTTTCGGGCTGGTGTTTGTACGCAACACAGACACAGGTCCAACACCGGTGTGAAGGAGAGAATGAGGCACCTCCCAGAGCCAAACTGGTCATGACAGAGGGCAGCCCTCTATTCAAAGGGCTGTCAGGGGACTGTCCTCGGTTTGAAGGCATCATCCTCACCTGGAGGAGCTGCTGTTTTAAAGATCGAAGAACCCTAAGCAGGCACAGTGGCAGGTGCCTGGAGATTGCTCGCCTGCAGCTAGCAACTGGAAAATAGACTGAGCAACCATATGGTTTTCCTCACTATGATGGGATTGAATCACAGAATCATGGAATTGTGGAGTTGGAAGGGACCACGAGGGTCATCTAATCCAAACGGCCTCAGTCCAGTATACCTGAAGGAGCGTCTCCACCCCCATCGTTCAGGCCGGACACTGAGGTCCAGCACCGAGGGCCTTCTGGCGGTTCCCTCACTGCGAGAAGCCAAGTTACAGGGAACCAGGCAGAAGGCCTTCTCGGTAGTGGCACCCGCCCTGTGAAATGCCCTCCCACCAGATGTCAAAGAGAAAAATAACCACCAAACTTTTAGAAGACATCTGAAGGCAGCCCTGTCTAGGGAAGCTTTTAATGTTTAATAGGTTATTGTATTTGGGTGTTTTGTTTGGAAGCTGCCCAGAGTGGCTGGGGAAACCCAGCCAGATGGGCTGGGTATAAATATATTATTATTATTATTATTATTATTATTATTATTATTATTATCCCTTGCAATGCAGATTTTTTTTTCTGCCCAATGTAGGGTTCAACCCCAAGACCCTGAAATTAAGAGTCTCATGTTCCACCAATTGTATTTCTGTTGAAATGACAGTGCTCCCCGCCCCCATGGGCATGTATACATGCATACATTAGCACATGCAAATGCTATGGCAATCTGTATATTTTTAAAGTTGCATTTCCTCTTTTTTGGCAAGATGTAAGTGTAGTTATAGAGGAAGAGGAGGAGGGAAGGGTCTGGTTTTAAAAGAAAGGGAATGGGGGAGTGAGGGATACTGAACCCTCCCCATGGCTCATCCTGAACCCTCCTATAGCCCCTCTTTCCAGGCAGTTCATTTCCACCCATCAGTGTCTACTTATCAGAACTTCCCATGACAGCCCACTCCTTCATGGTGTGTGGTTCGCCACATCCCCCTGGCAGATGTTGGAGGACTAGAGGAGCATTGGCCAACCAATGCACACATAGCTCATTGCAAAGGAAGAAATTCGGATTGGCTGGACAACAGCCCATCAAGATGCCATTGTTTGTGTGGGCAAATTTAAACCTGCTTCTGGCTTTAGGAGCATTTTTCAATGACAATTTGTGAATCTACACAGCCACTAGTTTAGAACCATAGAATTGTGGCATTGGAAGAGACCCTGAGGATCAGCACCATTTTGTTTGTTTGTTTGTTTAAACCGGACCATTCTTGGGCATGGCACTTTATCACCTCATTAAAAAGATAGATATCTGCCACAGGGAACTTACACACCGTATTTATTTATTTATTATTTATTTAAGTTTCTAGACTGCCATTCATCTGAGGTTCACAGGGCGGTTTACAATATAAAAACACAAAAACGTGTGACGTAGTAACAAGCAAAGACAATAACACACCACACACAGTTTAAAAGGCCTAGGAGAAGACGAATGTCTTTGCCTGGTGCCTAAAGACATGTAATGAAGGTGTCAGGCAAGCCTCCTCCAGGCAGCCACTGCGGAAAAGACCTGCTCTCATGTTTTTGTTATTTTGCTGTTGTTATTTGTATACCACCCTATGGGACGCGGATGGTGCTGTGGGTTAAACCAGGACTTGCTGATCAGAAGGTCGGTGGTTCGAATCCCCGCAACGGGGTGAGCTCCCGTTGCTCGGTCCCTGCTCCTGCCAACCTAGCAGTTAGAAAGCACGTCAAAGTGCAAGTAGATAAATAGGTACCACTCCGGCGGGAAGGTAAACGGCGTTTCCATGCGCTGCTCTGGTTCGCCAGAAGCGGTTTAGTCAAGCTGGCCACATGACCCAGAAAAACTGTCTGTGGACAATCGCTGGCTCCCTCGGCCTATAGATGAGCGTTGCAACCCCAGAGTCGGCCACGACTGGACCTAATGGTCAGGGGTCCCTTCACCTTTACCTTTCTACCACCCTATACCTGCAGGTCTCAGGATGGTTCACAGGATTGCTGTCCTCCAGGCCTCTTGCAGAGAATGCACATAAAGAAGGGCCTCAGATGATGATCGCAGGATCCAGGTTGCATCATATGGGGAGATGCAGTCCTTGAGGTATTGCAGTCCTGAGTTGCTTATGGTCTTAAAGGTCAAAGCCAGCACTTTGAATTGGGCCTGGAAACTGATTAGCAGTCAGTGCAGTCAGGCCAGGACAGGTGTGATATGCTCAAGCCGTCTGGCCCCGGTGAGCAACCTGGCCGCTGAATTTTGCACCAGCTGAACCATCTTCAGAGGCAGCCCCATGCATAACATGTTGCAGTTACTGAACCTAGAGGTTACTAGACAATAGAATAAGGAGAACACAGTAGTTCTGGCCTGATTCACTGACCTCATAGGCTGCTTTTACCATTTTATTCTGCTGCTAGCGTTTATAATGTGTTTTGTGATTTTAAAATTGCTCTAAGCCACTCAGAACACTATTTCTGCAATGGAAGGGCGAGGCAGACATCCTCTTAAATAATTCCATTGTAAGATTTTGATTTTCTCCACATAAATCTCCCCAGCTCTTTAACAACTGGATAAAGTTTGTCCACTTTTGCCACTGTGTTTACATGAAAATAGAACCTTCTTCTGTCTATGCACAAATATGGCCACTTAAGACTCTTTGTATGGATTTGGCTCAGTTTTGGGAAAGCGTGGAGTTAAAAAATAAAGGGCGATACACAAGTATGTGAGATCTGATGGATACCATGAATACTTTTTTTAGAAGGAAAAAAAAGGGGGGGGGGGAAATAGAGAGATACATATTGTGCTCTCCACCCCCACAGCAAATGTTTCCTGTCACACAGTTGGCATTCGCCCCGTACAGAGAACTCCCGTTTCCATTGACGTCACTGGGAGTTCCATGTCCAGGACATGATGCCAAATCCATCGACAGCAGCAAGAATGGGAGGGAGAGGCATTTCACTGAATTGCTGGCATTTTTCCTAGATCAGAACAAACTCCACAGGGAGAACCAAGGGTCACACTTTTGGCTTCTCCTATTTCACTCGGACAATTTCACAGGACAATTGGGGATGGATGGAACAAAGAAAGGGCTGTAGCTATTGCCCTGCACCTGACTGCTCAGACAGAAAGCTCTGGAAGTCAATGAAATTCACGCGTGTACACTGACTGCAGGTCTGTGCCCACGAAACACCGTCAAGTCCTGTGCCCATAGCTCAAAGGCATGTTGGACCCTGATGGACCAACCCATAAAGTCCAGATTGCCAGATTGCGCTAGTGGCAGCTGACCCTACAGAGGAGAAGAGGACCCCAGTTCTCCATAGCAGAGGTTCATAGGCTCTCAGTCCTCTTTTTGTTGACCATCCATCTTTCTGTAGAAGTTCTTCCTTGGCTTAAGCAGTTCCTGAAGGATAGGATGAAAGACAGTGAGATGACGCCTCCCTCGAGTATGAAAGGTCTTGGGTTCCAGATATTTGACAGTCCATACCCTCCAACATTTCTCCAGTGAAAATAGGGGTGTCCATAACAACAGCAGCAGCAGCAACAACAACAACAACAGTAATAGTAATACCCCAGCTATCTCACTGGATTGCCCCAGCCAGTCTGGGCAGCTTCCAACAAATACAAAATAATAAAAAAACATTAAACATTAAAGAACTTCCCTATACACAGCTACCTTCAGACGTCTTCTAAAGGTTGTATTGTAACTTATCTCCTTGGCTCGGGGGGTCACATAACTCCAGACCCTCCAACATTTCTCCAATGAAAATAGGGATGTCTAAGGAAAAGCGGATATTCTGGGATCAAATCAGAAAGCGGGATGGTTTCTGTAAATCTGGGACTATCCCTGGAAAACAGACACACTTGGAGGATCTGCGACTCTACACAGCCAGGGCAAAAGGAGGTTCAATCTCACCCCACTCCTTTTGTTTTAAAAATAGCAGTATCCTACAGTATTGTATTTGGATTGTGGAGGTCTCAGTTCTGGTCCCTGCTTCACCGTGAAGCTTGCTTTGTGGGCCATTACACACCGTCTACCTTTAGTCTAATGTGTTTGTTTGTTTGTTTATTGACTGACTTACTGACTATGTTTTTAGGCTGCCCAAATGGTTCTCTGGCTGTTGTTGAGATGATCATGTACACAGTTAAAACCACAATGATGGCGCTTTTAGACCGTGGCGCTCACTACAGAGGCTTTTTGTGTCTTTATAATTTATGCCTCTTCTTGTTTAGTAGCTTATTATTTATTGTTGGTAGTTTTACGCATTTTATTGGCTTTGCGCATGGTTTCTGTGTTGTAAAGCACTTTGTGGTTCTAAGAGGCAGAAAAAAATGGGGTATAATTATATATAATTAATATCACATAAAAACATCCGCTGCTTCCCTTCTCTCCAACACATCGCTGCTTTGCTCATTGAGAAAGGACTGTAATGGTCACATACATTTAGAGCGCATGGCTTTCCCCAAATAACCCTGGGATCTGTAGTTTGTTAAGGGTGCTGGGAATTGTAGCTCTGTGAGGGGCAAACTATAGTCCTTAGGATTATTTTGAGGAAGCCATGAGTTTCAAATATGTATTAAATGTGCTTCAAAGGTATGAACAATGTCTCAACTTCCTCCAGTTCTTGCAGGCAATATAGAGTTCAGGGTGCTTTTGTTTTCTCCAAGCCCTGGAATAAGATCTTCTCTCCAAAAATGGGGAAATGGCCAAATAAAAATAAAAAAGCATTCCAGGCAATGCTTCATCTGCCTGTGCTGTCACTTCCATCGCAGTGGCTGAGAACATGAAAACATGAGTTGGCTTTTTCAGCTTTTCCCAAACTGGGCTGGGAGCCACCAGCAAAAGCTTTCCCCTTTCCCATACTGAGTGCGCAGATCTTCATAGGGAGTTTGGAGAGTTGTGTGTCTAATGATCCAATGGAAAACAAGTCCTCTGTTCCTACATCTTGGAAGGCAAGCACAGGACTGATTTATAGACTCATACCAGGGTGAGGTCCAACTAGCAGGACTCATATGAGTCATACTCATGTCATGTGACCTTCGTATAGACCAGCCTCCCCCAAGCTGATGCCCTCCAGATGCAGTTGACCTCCAGCTCTAAGCATCTCTAGCCAGCAGGGCCAGTGGTCAGGGATGATGGGAGTTGTAGTCCAACCGTGTCCAAGGGACACCTAGTTGGGCAAAGCCAATCTGAAAAGGCATGAAAATGGGCTACTTCCTTGTTTTAAAGTACCCAGTTTTTGAGGGTCTGACATCTATGTCAGGCACAATTTGCAAGTTCCATAGGGGGTATTATCAGCATATGAATGAATAAAGTAAACAATAACAGACCCTCCAAGTGTCCCTATTTTCCAGGGACAGTCCCACATTTACAGAAGCCGTCCTGGTTTCTGATTTGATCCTGGAATGTCCTGCTTTTCCTTACGATGTCCCTATTTTCATCGGAGAAATGTTGGATGGTATGGAGTTATGCGACTCCCGAGCCAAGAATATAAGTAACTGTACAATCTTTAGAACACATCTGAAGGCAGCCCTGTATAGGGAATTTTTTTAATGTTTAATATTTAGTACGTTTTTATATATGTTGGAAGCTGCCCAGAGAGGCTGGGGCAACCCAGTTAGATGAGTGGGGTATAAATAATAAATTTGTTGCTGTTGTTGTTGTTGTTGCTGCTGTGAAGTAGGATGTTCCTATTTTGATCAGAAAAATGTTGGAGGATATGCAATATTAGCAACATGTGAATGAATAAAATTATTTTCAAAACCCTCCACATAGGTGCAACTAAAAATGTCGAACAAAGCACGTCAGAGAGAAAATAGTGGCAGGAAGAAGTGGGGGTAAACTTGGTTTCCCTCCTCCCTCCCTTTTCTGGCATGTTTTTAGGAAACAGCATACCTCAACGGAGCACATTTAACGCTAAAACAAAGCTGCCCACCTTGCTTTCAGTGTCAGGAAATAGAGCCATTTCTCCTTTTGACACAAGAATGAGTCGAGCGACATGTGTTAAACGGACAATTATTTAAAATAAAAGGAAATGACCTTAGGAACAGCTGCAGTAGCTCAGGCTGGAGAGAGCTGAAAGCACACGGCAGAAGGGCCTGGATGAAACAAGATCACTGTGTAAATGGAATGCACATGGCATCGTTCCTGGTCTTTTTTAGAACCGGTGCTGCAAAGAACCAGAACAGAACTACAACTTGAATTGCCCTTGAGCCTCCCTGGCTGAATCTCCCATAGGACCACTGCAAAATGTTGCAAAAGCAGATGGAAAGGATGAACGGTGAAAAGGCTGAAGCAAAGAGAGAAAGTGCGCTTTGAAAAAGCCACGTGCCGAAAACATTACGTAAAACGATTTAAAAATAAAATAAAATACTGAAAGATCCCAGAGTCACGTGACTCAACTTCCAACCTGCACGAACAGCAAGAGACTCAGCAGGAACTGGCGCAGAAATTAACCAGGCCTGCGCCATCACCGTCCTGCGTGCAAGAAGTCTTAGCCTGTTGATGCTCTGGGTGTCCATATCTTTCATGGCGCATCTGTACAGCTATTAAATTGGATAATCCCTCTGGCCTTTGATACATTTCTGGACATGATTATTTCATTACTCGCCGTATATCAGTGGGATCATAATAAAAAGGACTTCTGACAACCTGCCAAGAGTTTTGTGGCCTTGTAAACACAAAAGTGCTCTAATAAAATTTTATTAAGTGTTAAAAAGTCATAAAAAGTGAAATAACATAAACTACGAAATTTACTGTCCTCAGCAAATGCTGAAAATATCGTCCATAGTAAAATTAAATTAGCATGTAATAGAGAGAGAGAGAGAGAAATAGAAAGAAAGTCTGGAGGTTTGAAAGCTAGGGAAATAATCACATTGCAAACGAATATGAGTCATGGGGATTTAGCTGATTGAGATTCTTTCTTTTTATTGGGGAAGGAGAATTTGACTAAATATGCAGGTTAAGGAGGAGGGTTCTAAGGTCATCTGTGTTCTTGAAGCTGTCGATACTTGGCTGAGAAATAATATATTGCTGGCTGCCCGAAGAAATAATGGCAAAGGAAGGGCCGGCTGTCCACGAGGGTGCGCTGTGCGACTAAGAATATCTGCATGCTCCTTGCAGAGGCCGGGGAATCATAACTTCGCACCGAAATAATCCTATACATCAAAAAGAATGCCGCCACTCCCCCACCTTAAAGAAATTGCCTCTCGTCTCTCCCCCGCCCCGGTTCCTTGCAAACAGAAAGGAGCGGGGGGGGGGGAATGAAGTGCAGAAAACAATGCAATATATGCACAGCCTCTTCCTCCTGGGAAAAAGCGCGCGGCAAGCAAGTCCCCACACGCTCCCACGCTTCTCACGCAACTTGAACTCCTGGTGCAGAGACAGAGAGAATGAGAGAGGAGGCAACCCACAATGATTCTCTGATTTTTAATGTGGGGGTGGGGTGGGGGGTCTTCAAGCAGCAGCACCCATCGTTTGGCGTTCCTTAAAACTCAGTGCACCACTAGCGAGGATAATCCAGCCCAAGTAAGTTTGGAATGCTTTCGGTTTGCTTTTGATCCAGCAAGAGAGGGTTGTGGGGCGCAGTGGTGAGAGGCCAATAAGGTGTCATAGAGGGAGTTTGTGATACATTTCCCCACCCCACCCCGCGGTTGTCCACAGAAAATTTGGGACTAATAAGGCTCCCCCTCCGTTTTCTTCCCTGCCATACATGCATAGGCTCGGGGGCAATGAAAGCTGCGGTGCAGATGAGAAAAACTAATATGAGATCCTATGTACCATTTTGGGAAGGGAGGAATAAAACTCCGCTGAACGCAGCCACGCGCGAGCTTGTTTGGGAGGGAGTCCCACTCACCTCAAGGCAGACCTTACTTCCGAGTAAACACGCAAATGTGGATGGGGGTGCGTGGGGAAGGGGGAGGAACTCCAAAGCCCGATTCATTTGATGCATGCTTGCTGGGAAGCAAATGTTTTGCTGCAGTTTGACATTGCTTCTTGGTTTGAAGGGATCGCAGTTTTGTAGACCGCCTTGGAATCTTTTCGATGTAGGGCGGTTAAGAAACGTTTTAAAAAGAAGAAAGAACAAATCCTATCTAATCCAGTGGGGTTGCTGCCTCACCAAGAACTGGGCATAAAATAGCAGCTTTAGCCATAGGGATCTGGTATGCCTGCAACTACACACAGTGTGCATTTGCATAAACATGTGTATTGTATATCACATAGTTTTATATGCATATTTATATATACATATATACGCACACACAATAAAATGTGTGTGCGCGCGCGCACCTCTGCTTTTGCACGATCAGGAATTGCAATCCTTCTATAATGGGACTCTGGGCAGCGGGGGCGGGGGGTGCCCTGCGCGCCAGGAATCCTAGAATTGTAGAGTTGGAAGGGGGCTCAAGGGTCATCTAGACCAACCCTCTGCAAGGCAGGCCTCTTTTGCCCAGCGCGGGACTCGAACCTACGATTAAGTGTCTCACGCTCTACGGACCGAGCTGGCGCAACTGCAGTTTCCTAGTGGGCCTGGGTGGGGAACGACGACAGCCCTTCTATGTAATAATAACTAACCCCGCGCCCCATGGCTCTGGCCCGTTCCCCAAATCTCCGGGGAGTTGGGGGGGGGGGGTTGGCTCCTGCGGGCCTGGCAGCGGATGGAAAGGGAAGCAGCCGTCGGAAATCCGCGCGGAGCCCTGCCTGCCCGCCCGCCTCTTCTGCGCTGAGCCAAAGGTGCCCATTTCACGTCGGGGGCGATAGGAGCGCGCCTCCCGGGGATCCGCGGCGCTTCCTGCCCGCATATCCTCCGATTGTGTGCCTCGCCCGCGCCGCACCTCGGAGCGGAGCTGCGGCACGTCCAGGCCCGGCAGAGCAGGCCGCTGGCGCAGGCAAACAGGAACCCCGAGGGGAGGCAGCGCCCAAGGGGACAGCTCGTCTCTTGCAGGATATCCCTTTCGCTCGTTGGGTCCTTGCCTTCTCTTTTCTGCCCTTTAATTCTCGCCAGAAAGGAAGCGCGCGCGTCCCCACGAGGACGTTCCACATATCTGGGGATGGGGGAGAGGCAGGAATGCGCATTTCTGCACGGACAGAGGAAGCTTCGTATTGCCAGCCGACTCCCATCTGTCTTTCATGGAAGGAGGGTGATGTTCAAGGCCAGGCAACACGAAACTCACACTAACCCATGGAAAGCCTTTAGGCTGCAATCCTATATATACGTGCTTTTCTCTAGGCGTAAGCCCCATCGATAGCACGCAGATAGTTCTTTACCATGCTAAACCAGGCATTCCAAATGCACTCAGTTGTGGGTTTTTTAAGCCATCAATGTGTGCCATCATGAAAGCAAACGCATTAAGCGGTTCTTTTAGAAGACGAAATGTGGCCTGAGAACATTTGCTGAGCCCAAGGCAATGATCCAGGCTGTGTTTCGACAAGCATGTGTGGAACAGAAGTCACCTAAGGAAATTGGAGGCAAACAGGGAACTATTTTCAGAGAAGGCTACTTCTGTACAATTAATTTAGCCTGGGTAGATTTTTAAAACGTGCGCCCAGTTCCATTGTTTCATGAGTGCAAATTTGTTTAAGAGGCCCATCATAAACATAAGCAAGTGTTAAGGAAGAGGAGAGCAAATAATACAGGCATGGTGACTTTCAGCAATATGCAACTGGATATGACATCTATTTACTCCTGTTGAGTTAAATGGTGTTCAGTCCCAAGGAAATGTGAATAGGATTCTAACTTCAATGCACATAAGTGGTTTTTTCTATATTATTATTGTAAGTTGCCACTCCTATAGAAACTTACTTGGGACAGAGTTAGTGTGATGGAACTAAGTGAGACTTACTTCTGAGTTGATTTACATAGGATTGGAACTTTAGAGCTCTGGTAAATAGTACACCTGTATTTTTTATTACATCTTTTGTCAAGCGTCATTTTCTGCTCCCTTCTTATTGAAACAATGCTGCTGTGGACATATTTATTGAATGGAATAAGAAATAAGCTTGATTAAAAAAAACTTTAATACAAGTTTAATAGCCATACTCGCAAGCCACAATTCATGTACTTGAATTGTGACAGGACTGCTTTAGAGTAAGGCAGTATCCAGTAATTAATGTCCAGTGCCCTGTTCCAAAAATGTTTTTTGGAAAGGAAATAGCCAATATGCTTTACTTCTAAGTGACTGTACCTAGGACTGGGGTACAGATCACATTCTAAGACTGCTTGATTATTTTCAAAAGGAAACATTTTAAAAGACACATCTTATTTCCTATGACACTGTAACTGAATATATTGTTCTATGTAAAAGGGCATTCCAAATAATGGATATTTCAAGCCATTATTTTCATATCATACTTAGTAGACTACAAACTGTAACTGACTGCCTATAATAATATTTATGCTGGAAGCAGTAGAACAGTACAGTTAACACTTCAGTCCTAAACACACTATATCAAAGGAAGTCTCACTAACATCTTAGGGACTTACAGACATGGAAAGTCACTGAACTTTGACAAAGTTCTACATAAACATATAGAACTTTAGGACAAAGATAGATGAATGCATTTATTTTATAAACTGAGTAAAAACCCAACCATTAAAGCAGGAGTAATGTGATGTCTCTTCATTTTGGATAAGAAATCTGCTTGAAAGCTGGCATCCTGATGCATTACTTAGTTTAAACTATTATATTTTTTTTCCAGTTTCCTAGAACTGACAACTGTTCCATGCACAATTAATGGATTTGAGTTACTCTTTAAGTTCCTCAAACAAATTGTTTAACATCAGCTATATGGCAGTTGCATTTTTGCCAAAGGGACGTCTTACACTTGTAAATGCAATTCATCAATGCAAGATGTCTTTGTTTTGTATTGGAGGGAAAAGTTTGGCCTCCATGTAGCTGGGAATTTCTCTTTAATATGCAGGATGTTTGCGTTACCCAATGCTGTGGATTCCCTAAGCAAATTTCTCTGCAATCCCCCAGTTTAAACAATAACAGAGTCAGTGGCAAAAGACCTTAATACATTCTCAGTTCAAATGTGTAAAGATATAATACAGGAAGCTGAAAGACTGATCTTCAGGAATGGTGAAAGATATATGTAGCAGAGTGAAAAGTGTCTCTGAATCCTGTTATTAGAGGCTGTTGTTTTGTTCAACAGCACTGGGAAATGCACCAAACATGTTACAAATCTAAATATACTATTGACCATATAAATCTAGTTAGGGTCCGAACAAAGAGGCACATGTAATGCAGGAGGAAGAAAATGTTGCTGTAGGGAATGACATCTCCAACCCTTCAGTGGGGAATTTTGTTGTTGTTTAGTTGTTTAGTCGTGTCCGACTCTTCGTGACCCCATGGACCAGAGCACGCCAGGCCCTCCTGTCTTCCACTGCCTCCCACAGTTTGGTCAAACTCATGCTGGTAGCTTCAAGAACACTATGCAACCATCTCGTCTTCTGTCGTCCCCTTCTCCTTGTGCCCTCCATCTTTCCCAACTTCAGGGTCTTTTCCAGGGAGTCTTCTTTTCTCATTAGGTGGCCAAAGTATTGGAGCCTCAGCTTCAGGATCTGTCCTTCCAGGGAGCACTCAGGGCTGATTTCCTTCAGAATGGATAGGTTTGATCTTCTTGCAGTCCATGGGACTCTCAAGATTCTCCTCCAGCACCATAATTCAAAAGCAACTATTCTTCGGCGATCAGCCTTCTTTATGGTCCAGCTCTCACTTCCATATATAACTACTGGGAAAACAATAGCTTTAACTGTACGGACCGTTGTCGGCAAGGTGATGTCTCTGCTTTTTAAGATGCTGCCTAGGTTTGTCATTGCTTTTCTCCCAAGAAGCAGACGTCTTTTAATTTCATGATCTGCAGTGATCATGGAACCCAAGAATAGGTTTCCACTAAACAGCAACTTTTGCCTAGTATCTACAGCACATTGTGCTTTTCCTTCTTACAAGACTGCTTAGAATTTCATTCCCTCCCTTTTGAATCTGGAAGAGCCCATTCATATATTTTTGCAGTAACTTAATTGCTTCGTATCTTTCCAGATCATAGCAGTTTAACCAAGGAATCTGAACAGACAGCATCAACGGCATACCTTCAGACCGCATTTTCTTTTGGAATAATAATAATAATAAAAGCTTATTTTCCTACTTATTTTTAGTTGTTTGCAAAGCCATTTTTCTCCAGGGTTGGAGTTGCAGAAGGAAGAATATTTTAAAACATGTAATCCATTAGTTACTCACAATGCAAGCCTGTGTACAGAAGCAAATTTTGTTGAGTTCAACGACCTTTAATCCCAGGTAAGTGTGTACTGTCAATCTTCTATAATTAGTTAGAACCTATATGCTTCTAGATTTACTATTTGCATTGTACTGATTGAGAGCTGGAGTGCTTGGATTTAATGTGATTTTAAACCCTTTGATCTCAGTTCTCAAACAGTTTAATAGAACACCGGTTTAACAGGTTGTTGAACTGAGCCAAAAAAATTGTGGATCTCAGCTAAACCAAATGAAAGACTAATTATTATACACCATTGTTTCTTTGTAGCTCTAGGAATTTAGAAGCTTCAGGAATTATATGTAAAGCCTGCAGATTGCTGCTTTTTTTTTTTTAAATGGATTCCATTTGCTTAATCCATAAAAGGACATGAAGGTAGAGACTGGCGTTGCCTAAATCTGATTCAAGTTCTGAATCAGTGAAGGAATGACTTTCTATCTGATTGGTTGCAGAGAGGTCTCTTTCTAATCCTTTGAGTGCTGTTGCTTATGTAGCCAAAAGGGTCACCATCCGCTCTCAAGAGGGAGGTATCAGCAGACTCTGGAAGACCCTGAGGTTTGCAACAGTACCCGAAACCTTTATGAAAAGAACAACCAACCTACAATGAAAAATAACGCAATGAGGTCTGAGCATGCTCAGTTGTCACGGAATACTGAATGCCTTTAGAGGGGAGGGCAGAAAATGGCAGGTGAAGGAATTGGGTGGAATCTTGAACAGCAGCACTACAGCCTTGTTAACATCTATTAGCTAAGATACCTAAATGGAACCTAAGATATGTCTGTCATCTTCCTAGCCTGTCTGTGTGCTTCCAGAAGCATTTATTTATTTATTTATTTTAATAAGATTTTCAAAATATTACAAAATAAAAATAGGAAAAAGAAAAATACAAAATAAAAGTAATTAAAAACAACTCAATCTTTCCATTACTTATTTTTCATTAGCTTGTTTCCCGGACCTCCTCACGCCTCCCTTTTTTGTATTCCAATTCAGTTTGTTGGTTCAGCAAATCCTTCCCCTCTTTGTTTATCCTAATCTTTAATCTTAAAATATTGTAACATTAAATCTTTACCTATTAGTAATCCATTTTTCATATTCCCTTATAGTATTGCAGCTAAAAACCACTGGTCTTAACAAGCGTGAGATTTACTACGCTCTTAATCATCTAATTTGCTGGCTTGAGCTGTGATCCAGAACAGTAGGCCCACAACTTATGCAGGGGTTATGTTCCGGGAATCAAACCTAAAACCAAATCGCATATACAGTAGTAAAAAAAATCATTGGCAGGTGGGATTGCCAGTATCATTTCCCCTGGAATGCTTTCCACCCTTTTAAATTTTTTGCCACATGCATAAAGCTGAACGCACACAAGTTAAATGAGCGCAAGTTGCGGGCTTACTGTAGTCTCTTGCGCAGTGCTCAGGTCAGGCTTCCTCCAGTGAAACCAGTGGGATTCCCCCCCCCCTTAGTTCCTGTGTGCTTTGGTTTTCCCATGTCTTCGTTGGTTGGAAATTAGGTTTTTAATTTTTAATTTAACCTCAATTAATTTTTAATTTAACCTCAATTAAGAAGAAGAATTGAATTTTCAAATACACCTTTTGCCATCCATGCACCCGCTTACAGTCTCTCTGCTCTTCTCTCTTGTGTGTGTGTGTGTGTTTTTAAACAGATAAAGGATTAAGTCTTTGAACATACTGTATTGCAGTATCGTACAAGTTGATACAGTTTGGGGCATTCTTTCTGCGTACATTCATACCAGACAGTTAGCAACAGGCAGGCTGTAAATCTTCCCATGAAAAGAAATAATAATTTAGAAAATGTGTAGTATTTCTGGTATTTTTGGAAGATACCAGCATTCTGACAAAGTCATCCAGAGGATTAATTCTCAGGCAACTCCAGGATATCAGCAAACAGGACCAAAAAAGGCATTCCACAGGTGGATGCATATTGAGGCTACATTTTTCCAGTGGTTCCCACGTTAATTCTGGTGCAGAATTTTCATGATAAAGTAACCTCAACTGGGCATTATAATGGAAGGCGTGTTTAATTTGGTCTGAATTGTGCCTGTTCTGCAGAAAGAGGGGTGGTAGGGCACAGGCGGAGGTGGTGAAGAATCTGGGCAGGACCAGGCAGGAAAGGAGGACCAAAAAACTATGTCCAGCCCATCCATGGCTTATAGGACACCCCAGCCAAGAAGCTCAGCAAAGAAGAGAGCAGTCAGGTGCTCCTGATTCCACCAAGATACAACTATGTCCAGTCTAGTGGCCAAATCATCTCATGACACTCCTCATCTTAAAAGGGCTGAGGGGCTTCTAAAGATCCTCTTAACACTTGAGCAGATCTGAGTGTTTGTAGGCAGACTGGATCCCAGCCAGCTATGTAGGGCTTAAAGGCTAAAAGCAGCGCTTTTAATTGTGCTCAGAGACAGGCTGGTAGCCACTGAAACTTTTAAGAGCTAGTGTTTCATCCAGCTGCTTCCTGCAGCAGCTCTGTCTGGACCTAATGCAATTTCTGAAGTAACTTGAAGGTTACACACCATGCGTTTCAGCAGTCTTTTCTAGAAATCACCCCAACATAGATAACCATGGTCATGTAAAGGTAAAGGGACCCCTGACCATTAGGGCCAGTCATGGCCGACTCTGGGGTTGTGGCGCTCATTTCGCTTTATTGGCTGAGGGAGCCGGTGTACAGCTTCCGGGTCATGTGGCCAGCAGGACTAAGCCGTTTCTGGCGAACCAGAGCAGCACACGGAAACGCCGTTTACCTTCCCGCTGGAGTGGTACCTATTTATTTTACTTGCACTTTGACGTGCTTTTGAACTGCTAGGTTGGCAGGAGCAGGGACTGAGCAACAGGAGCTCACCCCGTCGCGGGGATTCGAACCGCTGACCTTCTGATCGGCAAGTCCTACCAAGGCTCTGTGGTTTAATCCACAGCGCCACCCGCATCCCCCTAACCATGGTCATACTTTATCTAAAATAAGGTATCAGACAAAGGTTGGAGGAGATAAATATGTTGGGCACTTGTGGGGGTGGGGATGGGGGGGTTCAAAAATAGATCAGACACATTGATCTCTGCAGGTACATCAGTTTCCTCCCTTAGATGGTTGAGGGAAAGTCTCCGTTCATGAAGACATATTGGGGATGTGGCAAGCAGATGGGAGGGGATCTCCCATCTGGGTTTTGCGATCATATCTGGCACGTACATGCAAAACCTTGTGAGGTGGTTCAAGTAATTGCCAAGCGTGATTGAAAAACCCTGATGGTTTTTAAGGTAAGCGAGGTGATGCTCACTCCCCACAGTAGCACAGTGTAAATAGAGACACACCTTCCAAGAGCACAGTCTCAGGCAGATTCATTCCACATCACTCCTTCCAAATTCTCCACTCTCCCATACAGATGAACCCTTTGCTATGGGAGTCACGATCCTGTTTCAGTTTACAGGGCTGTGGTAATGATTACTGAGAGAATGGATCCGATATCATCTGAGCACCTGGGGCAAGCATTGTGTAACACATATATCTATTGCCAGCAGAGCTTCAAAGAAGACTCCAGAAACCATCGCTTGGTGAAACAAAAGAGGGCTATATCTATTTAAAACATAACAGCTTGAAGGATCTTCAAAATTTAATCAACTCGAATAACCGAAACAAAATATAGTCTGGGCAGGTAAGTTCCCTAAGGCAGGAGAGATCGTCTCCCTCCCCTCTCCTGAGCAAGTCTGCGGGCTCGTCCTGTAGCCCCACAGCAAGGACTGGAAGGCTATGCAAACTTCACAAGCAAACCATGGCACTGCCAGAACCTCATGCCAAGCCAAAAGGACACTCCCAAGATCCCCCAAGCCAAACCTATGTTGTGTGACCAAAGAGTGCCCCGTACCCAGTAAACCCTCAGATATTGACTCTATCAGATATTAAAATTCACTCTCCTGCCTGACTAAAAGCCAGCTAATTCAATTTTTAAAATGCCGCTCTAGCATAAAACAGGCAGCGATACAAAGTAGGAAAAAAGGAAGGCAGTCAGGAGCTCCCCCCCAAAATCCCTACTTCTTTCATTCTGCAAAGCACCTTCTGCAGCCTCCCAGGGTGCTGACATTTGCTGAAAATCTCATTACACCCTTTACTGGGATTTTCCAATGAGAATTCAGAGAGTATACATGTCAATGCACCTGAGAGCTGGTTGTTGATGTTTTTAAAAGTGAAGTATTTTTACCGTTAAAAAAATAAGGACAGAAAGTTTTAATGGGGTTTCTCAGGGTAAAATCTGTCAGTGTACTGGCTCAGATGCCCAGTAGCCAGCCTTCCAAGTCTCCCTTCAGTTATAGCCAAGTGTTGGCAACTCCGGCAATTGTTTCCCCACCCCCCTCAGATCAGGAAGGTCGGGCAGCTGGGGAGGCTGCGGAGCGCTGCACAAATGTTTAACAGAAAGAGGGTTAGAAGCCTGCCACCCCCAGCGTCCTTGAAGCAATAAGATAAAATCAACCCTGCCCCTATTAAAATGCTAATGAAATTCGAAGGCCTCCTAAGAATAAGGAAAATATGAAAGCCTCTTTCGTAGGGCGAAGAAAACTTTTGAAAAATTGGAGGACAGGTTTTGGCACAGCTCTCATTAGTGCTCCCATGCACAGCCATTGCTTCTGGAGTGTTTTTGAGATTGCAGCTTGAATGTTCTCTGCAGCTGTGTAATCCCCCATTTGCAAGTCACTGCCTGCAGATATCAAACTCCTGTGAGCACAGTCTGTCTAAGCTACAGAGTCTGAAATGAAGGCCTGGAGCCATATATTCACATGGGTGCAACTAACGAGAAGAACGAGGCTTTCATAATGAAAAGCCATTTTTTTAAAAAAAAAAATTGTGCCTTTTCAAGACAATGCAAGGAGCGCAACTCAAGGAAGCAATCGTACATTTGGGGAAATCAAATGTGCTGAGTTAGAATAACTGAATTTTGCAGTTCATTTCAATGCAAAATCCTATGAATTTAGGGTAGGTGTTGTTGTTTTTTTAAGTAGCAGTATGACACAATGCAATTCTGAAGAACGTGTTAGTAATTCCAAAGTATGTGATGTACGTGCATTATCTGTATTCCCCTCCCTATTAAAAGTGTTCAGTTTTTGTGAATCTGAATTTGGTGTTTTGAAATTATTTCTGTCCTTGGGTTACATATGCTTCAGGTTACATACGCTTCAAGTTACAGACTCCGCTAACCCAGAAATATTACCTCGGGTTAAGAACTTTACCTCAGGATGAGAACAGAAATCGCGCAGCAGCAGCGGGAGGCCCCATTAGCTAAAGTGGTGCTTCAGGTTAAGAACAGTTTCAGGTTAAGAACGGACCTCCAGAACGAATTAAGTACTTAACCTGAGGTACCACTGTACTTGGGGTTGTTGATTAGGGTTGTTGTTGTTGTTTTCACCTATGACTAATTACCACTTTGCCCAATGACTTCAATGGAAATTTTTCCCCTCTCCTCCCTCCCCCCACCCTCTTAAATTTGTTCTGAGGGTTCCCCTGACCTTTTGGAACAGATCTGAAGCTGTCATGGGGCATGTGTAAGGGGAGAATGAAGGAAAGACCCATTGTACAAGCAGAAGAAATCCCTCCTGCACATTTTTTAAATACTGCCCATTATCTGTATGCACTGAGAACCCCTTTATACACTGATGTGGCCAGGAAGGATTGTAATACCTCTGTGATGTCTAATACAGTCAATCCTCGGATCCCAAACCAACATTTTGGAACATTTCGGTTCCCGAACCTTGAAAACCTGGAAGTAAATGCTCTGGTTTTCGAACTTTTTTCAGAAAACAAACGTCCGACGCGGCTTCTGCTTGAGTGCAGGAAGCTCCTGGAAGCAATCGGAAGTTGCGCCTTGGTTGTCGAACATTTCGGAAGCTAAATGAGCTTCTGGAACAGATTACATTCAGCAACTGAGGTTTGACTGTATATCAATGGTTCCTGTACATCATTTTATTGCAGGCCTCTGTTCTGATTGCATATTCTTTATGAACCATCGCATTTCCTTACCTAACATCTGTTAATCCAGGACAATGCTTGAAAAGTTCCGCCCCCAACTCTTTTCTCAATTTAGCATTGAGGAAACCTAAGCACATAAATTCACTTAAGCATTGTGGCAGGCTTTGCAAATACCTCGTATTTGTAACAACGGATACAGAAGCTCTGCTGCAACTCTGCAAGGCTACATCAGTTAAGATGTTACTGATTCCTTCTTAGCACAATAAAACAGTAAGTGAGTGATATCTTCATATTATCAAAGCCTTTGCCAGTTCTGTCTTGATTGCATTCCAATATTTTCCCACGAGCTCCTATGTCTTTAGGAGGAAGTAACTTTTAATATGATCCCTGAAGAGTAAATGGTTTGAGGCCATGATCCCATTCATTTTCATTCATAGATCATGCCTTTTAACTTCAGCAGCTTTATATGATCACAAAGCCAAAACCAGAATGTACACTCTAATCCCTGTCCCAATAACATGTAAATGCAGAAACCATGGTAGTCTATGAATTTTAATGCAGATCTGTTTCTGTGCAATGAAAGACAGCTGTAAAGGAATACCTTCATAAAATAACTATCACAACCAATGGTACACAATGCTTTTATTTCCATTCACAGTACACATTAACTACTACCACTACTCCTCCTACTAATAACAACAATAATAAAAAAAATTATTTATATGTCGCCCAACTGACTGGGTTGCCCCAGTCACTCTGGGTGGCTCCCAACAAAATATTAAAAACACGATAAAACATCAAACATTAAAAACTTCCCCAAACAGGGCTGACAATAAAGATATTATTATTATTATTATTCAGATGTCTTCTAAAAGTCTGGTAGTTGTTGTTCTCTTTGACATCTGGCGGGAGGGCGTTCCACTAGGCAGGTGCCACTACCTAGAAGGCCCTCTGCCTGGTTTCCTGTAACCTCGCTTCTCGCAGTGAGGGAACTGCCAGAAGGCCCTCGGAGCTGGACCTCAGTATCTCGGCTGGATGCAGACAAAAATACATTATTTGGTTTATATACAAAACTTGCTGGATTGTTTTTGTATTGATGGTCCATGCACCCTAAGTTGGAGCAGCATATGCACTTTACATAGCTAGGTCCGTTTACATGATTACAATCTCATTCAGCACTGAGCCAAAAATTACCAGGTGAGTTTTGGAGGGGTAAACACCCTTTAAAGAATATTGCGCAAAATGCGCCACCTCCCCATGTATGCACAATTTTGTGACCAGCAAATATTTATTTATTTTATTTTATTAAATTTGTACATTGCCCTTCAATTCTATGGATCCCAGGGCAGTTCACAAAATAAAAATACAATATCAAAACATAATAAACACAAGAACACAAAAAAAGAACAAAAAACCTTCATAAACCAATACTCCCCCCGCCTCACAAACACATTTAAAAGGGGTATAAGATGTTGATAACATGGAGCTCTCTTATGGGCCATTTTCATTGAGCCCTAGAAAATTCTAAGATGATGATGATGATGATGATGATGATGATTAATTTATTTATTTGCTACCCATCTGACTGGGTTGTGATGCAGATTATCGTTTAGTGAGCAAGTCACTAATATAAAATAAAACTGACCTGAAAGCATTTTCATTTTGGTAATTTTATGTCACAGACAATTCCCCTCACCTCTACACACTTCTCTCAAGTCCCCTTGAGTTTCAAAATAGGCATCAACAGTGCGATTATAATCTATGACAGTGCCATTGTCAGGTTAACACCTGTATGTGCTGATATATGACTAGTACCGTGTTGCAACAAGCATGCAAATAAGTTTATAATTACTACATAGTTTAAAAAGTACTGAAATTGTCAAAACTTTTATATATTGCTCCATTACAACCTTTAAATAAATGTTTTGATGGAGATCAGCAGTGCTGGGCCAATTTATTCTTGTCTATCATTAAAAGGCCTTACAGAAAGAAACAATACTGTTCCACATCAAACTGTCACGAAGAGACATTTCCCTGCAACACCTGCTTGTTATGAATAGACACAGGCTAAGAACAGTTTATCATGATGAAGATAGCGATTCTTGCAAAGCCTTAAGGGAACCAGTTTTCATATAATGCAAGTAATATTTTAGAAATGTCTAAATTATACGTTCAGCGCAATGAACATATATTTGACTTAACCTATTACTTCCCAGAGATCAACTTTAACAATGTATTTACTTACAATTCAACAAAGTGATCCCACTAGCAAATACCCACACAAGGACTTCCACTAGTGGAACGGGGCTTTCCCCCTCATCTCTCCCCCCCCCTTGCAAATTTTTTTGGTGTGTGTGGGTCAGGCAAGCTTGCCTTCCCCAGGGGAAGGAAAGAGGACATTCTTTCACCAGGCAATCAAAACTGCTTCTGCTGATGGGGCCATCTCCTTTGCACTATGCTGACGCATTAGCAAAAAAAAAGTTATCTGGGTGGTTTACAGTTAAAATACTAAAAATAAATAATAAAGTACAGTATAAAAATACAGTAACCAAGAAAGTACAGTGGTACCTCGGGTTAAGTACTTAATTCGTTCTGGAGGTCCGTTCTTTTTTTAAAAAAATAATATTTATTAATTTTAAAGGGTTACAAAAAGAATTTTTTTTAAAAAACCCAGCATATTAAAAAGATACAAAACATCACATCGCAATAATAAAAAAGAAAAAAGAGAAAGAAGAAACAAACAAACAAACAAAAAGAAATACAAAGAATCTTCCCATAACTTATCTTTCATTTGCTTATTTCCTTGACCTCCTCACACCTCCCTTTTTTGTATTCTAGTTCAGTTAGCTATTTCAGCAAGTCCTTTCCATCTTTTCCAATTTTTGTCCTCTATTTTATCTTAATATAATGTAAATTTACTTTCCCTCCTTCACCATTTAGCAATCTATTTTTTCTTAATCCTTTATAGCATTTCCGCTAAAACCACATTATTTCAATCCACATCCTTCTAACATTCCTTAATTTTACAATGTTTCTGTAAATAAGCTTTAAATTTCTTCCAATCTTCTTCCACCAACTCTTTGGAGGTCCGTTTTTAACCTGAAACTGTTCTTAACCTGAAGCACCACTTTAGCTAATGTGGCTTCCTGCTTCTGCCGTGTCGCCGGAGCAAGATTTCTGTTCTTATCCTGAAGCAAAGTTCTTAACCTGAGGTTTGTTGGGAGCCGCCCAGAGTGACTGGGGCAACCAGTCTCTCAGGACACTCTGCTTCCGGCTTCAAAGTTACTCGACAAAAAAAAGCCTTCAAAAGGAGGCTGCAGCATGAAATTGCTGAACTAGAATTTCTCGGCAAATTTGATTCTATTCAATTAAGACTTAATCAGGACTCTGGTCTTCTTTCTCGCTGCAGGTGTTAAATTAAGTTAGTGCAGCTGGAAAGACAGTCTTGTCACAATGACTGCTGTTGCGAACATGTCACCCTGTTCTTATCCTGTGTACATTTGGGAACTCCAGGAAAATGACTCAGACCTACTGCTGCCTTTCATATTTTAGTCTTTGCGCACCATAACGGTGTGTGTGCTTGTGTGTGTGTGCTTATATATACTTATTGAAGATAACACTGAATGTGTCTGACAAAGTGGGCTCTGGACCAGTCCATGAAAACCTTTGCCACGTGACTTTTGTTTGTATTTTAAGGTGCTAAAGGCCTATTTGATCTAGTGATAGGTGATTTGAGAAAAAATACGAGACTTGTTTGTATGGAGCAGAAATTTCACCCTAAATGATTGCCCCACAAAATATATCTGGTGCCTTTGTAGATCACTGAATACCATTTCATTAATATTTGCATAGTAGCACTGCTTCACTTAAATGAAAACTGTTATATAGTTGTTCATTTCAAATGGGTGGCTGGGCTCTTGTTCAGACACTTATTTAATTTAATTATTTAACTGTTTTCTTTAAACTGATGTGACAACCTCTCGTATTTGAGGTATGATCTTTCAAAACATAAAACACAATCCTATCAGAAGTATGCCCTACATAGTTTGATGGGACTTACTCTTAGCCTGAAATACTTTACACCTGCATTTCACTTCATTGCTTATGATGTTGGCAAATGTTTATTTAAAAAACCCCAAATAGCTTTTAAAAACAGACATGTTGTAGCGAGATCAGCTGTACGTGTAGTAGGCTGCAATATAAATTAATAAAGGAGGCTTTTAGAGCTGATTTTTAATAAATAAAACTCATTTTTAAATTTTATTTTATAGGTTTTATAGCTGTTTAATTCAAAAGGAAAGGGGAGCGTAAGTGCCCTGGTTGGCAGGAACAATTGGACGGGAGCTAATTTTAAATCGATCACTGCATTTAGGATCATGTGACTGATGATGGACCAGGGCACTTGAAGGTAGAAACTAGTAAAAGCTGCTTGTTTGGGTCATCCTCAAGTGAATTTCTACATGGCCTGGAATCCTCAGCACTTCATTAGCCAGACTTTAATTGAGGGGTCCATTTTGTACCTGATGATGAACTTGCAAGTTTGCAGTAAAAAATAAATGTGCTCTCAACTTGGCAGATTCTGAGTTTTCAACTAAGCGCAGCCTCCAGAAAATTGGAAAGAGGTATTCTGAAGTATCTTGAATTTTAGTTCAACGATGTCAAAGATTGCTTTGGAAACATTCATTAATCTTCGTGACATATCTGTGACATCACAACAGTTCAGAGATGCTTAAAAATGAAGCTCATGGGTGACCTTTCTCAAGGTCATGCAAAGTCAGTAGAAGAACCTGGGAGTCAAGACTAGGGGCCTGCAGGGGGTGGAATTCAGTTCAGGTTGAAGCTGAATCTATCAAATTTGCACTTTCTGAAACAGCATATGAACCAAAACACAGCAATCTCCCCAAATTTCCCTGTATCTGAATTTTGCTAGGCAGTTTGCTATGCTCTGTTTACAGAAATCCATATATTAGGGGGAATTGTGAATAAAAACAACACAGGGAGGGGGAATGATCACATATAAGGAAATTGCTAGCAAAAATGTGTCACTTAGTCAAAACTGCATATTAAAATGTGTTTATTGGGAGAAATTTGCACTAAAATACTGGCGAAGTTTCATTAGTATTCTTCCCCCTCCCCCCCCAAAAAAACACACAAATGGCTGCAAAATGCACAGAGAACTGAATTTAAGTTTGGAAAATGAAAAACAGAGAGCTGAAATTGACCGATCCTTCCATCCCTAGTCAAGACTTGTAGCTTTGCACTTGGTAACAACAACAACAACAACTTTGTACCCCGCCCATCTGAGTGGGTTGCCCCAGCCACTCTGGGTGGCTTCCAACATATATAAAAACATGACAAAACATTAAACCTTAAAAAGCTTCCCTATACAGGGCTGCAACAATATCTAGCAGTGACCTGATAACTGAATTGAGTTGCCTTGTTTTCACCATAAGGCTGCAGTCCTGTACACATTTCCCTGTGAGTAACAGAGCAATCTTTAATCAGGGCCTAGGAAGACATGGCACAATGTATCCACCACCATATCTGAAGCTCTGCCACCTTCAGCCAGCCAGGATGCAAGGTGTTTGGGAGCAATCGCTCCACTACTACTCAACCTTCCTTAACTGGTTTGGTTGAGCTTCCTTCTGCCCAAGCCAAATACACACCTGACTTATCCCAGGATGAACTGCATAGTTATTTCACCAACAGCTCCTGCAATTGGGATCCTTGTCCTATTGGACCAGCTGGCAGAGAAGGTCATCTGGTGAGATCACCTGGTAAGGTTTAAAGAGCTATTGCTGAACTGGAATAAATTCCATGGTGAAATTAATAATATTGGGATGCCATGGGGGCGGGGATAGATGCTTTTAAAGGCCATTGCACCTTCATTTTGAAAAGTATCAGTGTGGTGTGATGTTTGTAGCTCACAGTATTTTGGATCACACACACACACACACACACACACACACACACACACACAGGCAATATTTTGGAGCCTCTTTTCCTGTGTTCCATTTTTTAGGTCCATAATCTGTGCTGGCCTGCAGTTTGCCAGGTGGCTCACTTGACAAACTCTGCGTGGTTTGGACAAAGCGATGCCAAGACGTTTCATCTTGCCCAAGTGACTCAAAAGACTGAAAAAATATTGCAGCATTTAGCTTGCAAGTATAATTTATGTTCTTTCAACTGATCTTGCTGTGGCCAGGCCAATTCAGCCATGAAAAGCAAGGGAATCGCATCGGCTCAAGGAGGGAAGCGCTGATCTATGAGAACAATTTTAGTTAATTAAGTGGACATTTCACAAGGGCGAGGGATCCACTAGTCCCCTTAAGAGAGCCAGTCAAATATGAAATACAAGGGATTTTGTTAGGGGAAATAAATGAACAGGCTGCAGATGGGGGGGGGCAGCAGGAATTTTGCTCCGTTTGTAGTTGAAAGAAGAGGATGGCCCAGTAGAACAAAGGGGTTCTGAGCTTATGGAGTTGAGGGATCTCCACTCTTGCGTCATCCTTGTTGTCAAGGACAAAAGCTACATGGGCATTTGTACGAAGCGGGGTTTCCATTTCGCTATTTCATCCATGTTACAAAAACTGTGAGGTATGGATATAATCATCTGGGCAGTGATGAGTTACTTCACACAATAGGCTTCTCCTTTATTTAAAGGCACATATGGCAACCCAGCCAGAAGGCAGTCTAGGCCAAAATGTAAGAGGGAAATGGAGCTACTTTCCACCTGCTGCTACCTTCTTCCTGTTCTTCTTTAAGAAGATTTGCATCAGGACAGGGCCCTCTCCTCTGATTGTGGGAAATGCCCCAACTTTTCAACTGAAACCGAAGGAGCAGCTGGAGAAGATGAAACTGCGGGTATATTTATGGTATATTGCCGTCTCACAAGTTCACTTTTAATGCTCAGTCCCTTTGTGCATCACTCCCAGAAATCTGGAGTGGTAGTTTTGGGAACACTGAATGACATGCCCGCTATTTGATGAAATACAGTAATTTATGACCAAGGCTATTTTTTTTCAGCGCAGCTCAGTTCCGGCACCTCTCAGGTGGGCGCCATTGCCATTCTAAGAGAACAAGGGAGAAGTTTATGGTCAGCTCTGGCACATCATTTTCTAGAAAAAAATAGCACTGCTTATGGCATTTATTTTACCTCAAGAGCTTGGCCTGGCCACACAACAATGCTGCGTGTAGGCCGAGCTGAGAGTTACTGACTGACACAAATTCACCCAGTAACTTTTGTTGCTGAGCAATGGTTTGTATTACGCTGAATTCAGCTTGGTGATGTAGATGTTTGGATGGAGGAGAAATTCTATTCAGTTCAAATTTAAAGGCAAACTTACCTAATTCAACAGGTGAATCAAAACACCACCTTTTAAAATTCACATTCTCTGAATTTTGCAATGCAGTTCTTCAGCCAGGCAATGTGTACAAAAGAGAACACACTGTGGTGATGCGTACATATAGCTGCATAAATCAATGAAAAATACTGTATGTACATTAGGGGTTCATAATGCATACAAAAAAAAGGGCATATTAAGAGAAAACCGCTGGACTAAAAAAAATAAATCACAAATTGATGTGGAGAACTGAACCAAAACCACCACATTCACCCATCTTGATGTAGCTGCAGATCATTTATTACTGTAGATTACAGATTACAGTGAGTTTCTGTTATCTGTCGTATGTCTGATATCTGGTGCCTCTTTTCATTAGGTTAGTTCCTGCAGGGGTGCCTGTCACAAAGTGCTCAAATAACCACTTTAATCTTCTCATCAGTCGCTTTGTGAACAAGCTATTTTCACATTTTTCTTCTTTGGTGCTCTGGTTTGATCAGTCTCAATAGAGTGCAGGGTGTGGATGCTAATAACTGCTTTTAATTCATCTGAGCTCCAGGCCATTTCATAGAAACTTTCCTTGGTACTGCAAGTGGTTTCCCATGCCTCAGATCCACCCTCACAAAGCCCGGATTCTGTCTTTCCACCCACTGAAGATGAGAAGCATATCTCTATTGCCTTTTATCTGTTAATAGAGAACAGTACTACATACTCAAAACAAGTACATTACAAAGCAAAAAGTAGGCCCCAACTCTCTTCGGCCTATTCTTCTCCCTGTTGCTCTCATATGCCTTCAGCTCGACTGAGGGTGGGGTGAACTTTCATTCAAGGAACAACAGGGACCTGTTCAATCTGGCATGTCTCCATGCCAAGACAAAAATGCAGTGCGTTCTTATCTGGGAGATGTTGTTTGCAGATGACACAGCCTTGACAGTGCACTCCGGGGAAGCTCTATAGACACATCAACTGTTTTGCCCAAGGCTCCATGGAGTTTGGCCTCACCATCAGCCTGACAAAGACAAACATTCTAGGTCAGGACACTGTCAGCACTCCACACATCAGCATTGGTGGTAGACGTTTTTGTCTACCTGGGCTCCACCATAACCAGCAACTTCTCCATTGGTGCTGAGCTGGGCAAGCGTATTGGTAATGGTTTGCCTCTCCAAAAGGGAATGGGGGAATGTGATGCTAAGAACAAATACCAAGATGAAGGTCTACCAGACTTGCGTGTTGAGCATTCTACTTTATGAAAGTGAGTCATGGGCAGTTTACACTCACCAGGGTCAGTGACTTAATGGCTTCCATATGTGCTGTATTAGAAAGACTTTGGGCATCACATGGCAGGACAGTCTCACACAATGATGTGCTCTTCCCAAACCCACATTCCCAGTATGTTTGCACTCCTGTCTCAGTGACGTCTCCACTGGCTCAGTCATGCACACAGAATGGAAGATGGCAGGCTCCCCAAGGATGTGCTGTATACGATACGATACAACAATCTTTGTTGTCATTGTCCCATACAGAACAACAAAATTGAAAAATTGCATCAGACATCCAAAAACCAACAAGCCTACTATCCCAGCCTGGTTAGCCCTCTAAAAACTCTGATACCCCATAATTACGTGGGGCTACCTTTGAAGGTGACTCGGAAACTACAACTAATCCAGAATGCGGCAGCTAGACTGGTGACTGGGGGCAGCCGCCGAGACCACATAACACCGGTCTTGAAAGACCTACATTGGCTCCCAGTACGTTTCCGAGCACAATTCAAAGTGCTGGTGTTGACCTTTAAAGCCCTAAACATCCTCGGTCCAGTATACCTGAAGGAGCGTCTCCACCCCCATCATTCTGCCCGGACACTGAGGTCCAGCGCCGAGGGCCTTCTGGCGGTTCCCTCATTGCGAGAAGCAAAGCTACAGGGAACCAGGCAGAGAGCCTTCTCGGTAGTGGCGCCCGCCCTGTGGAACGCCCTTCCAGCAGATGTCAAAGCGATAAACAACTACCTGACATTCAGAAGACATCTGAAGGCAGCCCTGTTCAGGGAAGTTTTTAACGTGTGATATTTTACTGTATTTTTGGTTTTTATGGAAGCCGCCCAGAGTGGCTGGGGAGGCCCAGCCAGATGGGTGGGGTATAAATAAATTATTATTATTAATTATTATTATTATTATTATTATTATTATTATTATTATTATTATTAAATACAATATACTCCCAAAGAGACTACCTTACACTGCATTTAAAACCAAAATCGCATTTGGATAGAAACTGTTTCTCAGACGGCTAGTCCTAGTCTTTATGGGGAGCTGGCTTCAGGCATCAGGCCCATTGGCAGACCCATTCTGCACTATAAAGATGTTTGCAAATGTGACATGAAGGCTGGCAACATTCATCCCGCCATGTGGGGATTCCTTTGCAGGCGACCACAGTGGCTGGAGACAGACAGTCAGGTTGAGCATCAACAGCAGTGACCAGAGGAAAAATGAGTGCAGGGAGGAGTGCGCAGAGAGAGGAAACACCATGGTGCATCAGTAACAGCAAAACTGGACACCTTCATCTGTCCCACCTGCAACAAAACATGCCTCTCCAAAGGTTTGACTTTATCTCCGACAGCACACTCTTCAATTGTCTCTCGAGAAAGATGGATACCAACAAAATGTTAAGTAGACTAGAGCAAGACTACCTCAAAAGATGTCTCCAGTGTCGTTTCCCTGCCCTTGTGTCCAGGACTAACCAGACCGATCAGAATACTCTGTTTACCAGATAAAGCTACATTGCGACCTAACAACATGTTGTGCCTAAAGTAAACTCTGCAGGTCTGGCTAAACCATTAGGCAGACTGGGGTGTCTGCTTCAGGCAGCAGATGCATAGGAGACAGGGAGCAGTAGGGCGATGGTTGTGGCCTGTCATACACGCCTTGACCTAGTAGCCATCTGCACTATAGCTTTAAAGAAGGGACGCGGTTGGCGCTGTGGTCTAAACCACTGAGCCTCTTGGGCTTGCCGATCGAAAGGTCAGTGGTTCAAATCCCTGCGACAGAGTGAGCTCCTGTTGCTCAGTCCCAGCTCCTGCCAACCTAGCAGTTCAAAAGCACGCCAGTGCAAGTAGTTAAATAGGTACCGCTGTGGCGGGAAGGTAAATGGGGTTTCCGTGCGCTCTGGCTTCCATCATGGTGTTGCGTTGCGCCAGAAGCAGTTTAGTCATGCTGGTCACATGACCTGGAAAGCTGTCTCTGGACAGACTCCCACAGCCTGAAAGCGAGATGAGCGCCACAACCCCCATAGTCGCCTTTGACTGGACTTAACTGTCCAGGGGCCCTTTAACTTTTTTTTACCTTTACCTTTAAAGTAGCATCATACCACTGCTTGTTCAGTTAGGTGTATTAAATGACACCTAAAAAAAATGGATGGATGAAAAAAAGATGGTTTTGGAAAACTCATGCTTCATGTAAAATATTATACAAAACACTTGTGGTATTTTCCAGTTTCTTGTGAAATGGCCTACAAGTTTTTACTGAAGGAAATCTCTGCTGGGAAGAGCCATGAAAGCTGGCTCTTCCTTTGCCATAGTCTCAAAACAGAATGGGTCTCCCATTGCTGCTATTGGAAAGAAATGATGGGGATATATTCATGCATTTCCACCCACAGTATCTCGTTTGAAGATAAGATATGCTTAGGTATTTAAGGGCAAAGCAGCTCACTGCTCCATCTCTAATGCATACTCAAAATCTGGGCTTCCAATCTGGGTTGCGAGATGGTAGAAGCACAGCCATGGGTGCAGCGGCGTAGCGTGGGTTGTCAGCACCCGGGGCAAGGCAAGTAATTTGCGCCCCCTAACCCAGGGCAAGGCAAGTAATTTGCGCCCCCTAACCCCTAACCTGCCGCCGCTGCCAGCTTCTTCTTGCTGCTGCCTGGTCTGGTCTGGTGTGGTTCTCTCCCGCGCTCAGCGCTGCGCTGGGCGGCCGCTGCACTGTCCCTCCCCCAGATAGTCCCTTGCTCTCTCTCCGCACCGCACGCCTGGCACCCAGCCCCTCCACAGTGGGCGGCGGCCCAACGGCTCGGATCGGATTCGCACAGCCAGCACTGCAGTGAGAGTGAGTGAGCCAGGTAAGGGCAGAGAGCTGCGAGTGCGAGCGCCCCCCCCCGATGTTGCGCCCGGTGCGGCCGGCCCTCCCTGCACCCCCCACGCTACGCCACTGCATGGGTGACTAGTTGACTTAGCATTTTCACTAAAAAGGCATGCCGCATAGGACTTATTGATCCAAAAGTACCTAAATGTTTCATCATTCAAGGCAGCTGAAAGCAGGTATTATAAAATATGTAAAATAAAGAAAAGCATTTGTACATTTACATAAAATACATAAATAACACAAATAAATTGCAAAAAACATTAAAGGAATGACTGCTCCCCGCATAATAAACGGGGGGCACCCTTTGCGTGGACGCGCGCAGCCCCTGGATCTGGAGCGGCCCCAACAGCATAGGCTTGGCTTTGCCTTCCCTCAGGTGGGATACCTGGAGGTCTCCACCTACCTCAGTCAGCTGTCTTCTCCCACCTGGAGGAAGTGTTGCCAAGGAGACCAGGCCAGGTGGGGGAGGGACTACCTGCCCACACAATAGAGGGAGGATCTTACCTGGGAATCCTCACTTGGCACAAATAAATTGCAAAAAACATTAAAGGAAATGGAAACCTGCTAACAGAATAATGTGCAACTTTTTTTCTATTTGGATGAAGCACGAAACTTACAGCTGTAATAATAATAATTTGAATTTATTTAAAACATACCTGATCTTCAAAACGATCCTTGTGGATGTTTGGGCCTTGGTTGGAACAGGTTAGTGAACCCAAATGAAAATGTCTTATGATCATTGCAAAAAGCATTTTGGTTCAGGTTTTAATCAATTTATATAGGTTTAACAACACACCTTTGCATGTGCTTGATTTCTGAATCATGCTCATGAATAATAAGAACATTGCTGACATTGATAAGCATTTTTTACTGCTTTCCCTACCCTACATACTCAATTACTTAATGTACCTTGTTTCAATAATCCTAATAATTATCTTGTAAGTCGTCTTCTTATATTGCAAGGGCTGAAGCTGTAACATGCTGACTTGCCTGAGGACATTGAGATGGTTGGTGATTGAGCTGAAATTTAAAGCTTCCCATAGATCATACTATAGCCAGGTGCAGATGATAATCTAGAAAGAACGAACAGGTACCCATAAATCTGGCAATGGGTCTCCATCATCTCATCTACTTTGGCAGTCAGGTGAGACATGAGTGGAGGAAATCTCTTGGCATGGCCCATGCTTTCAACCTGGTTGCTACTCCAAATTCACACTTAGTGAAGGAGGCTACAATTCATCAGGCTGCAGCAGAGGGAATGGTGAGAATCAAGGCCATTCTGTAGAGATCAGCTCCATTCCTGCACCTGCTTTTATTCCAGCTGCTCATTATACTACTATGTATCTAAGCCCATGTTTGCTTGTTTCCACTTCCCTCCTCTTCCCTCCTTCCTTTTGTGCCATGTCTATTAGACTGTGGCACTGTGATCCAAACCCCGGCTGGGCAGCAGTGGTTAACAGAGCAGTGGGAATGCCACCACATCCGCAGACCTGCCACTCATGCCGGTGGGGACAGACAGTGGGGGCCGGCTAATGGTTGCGCCAGGAAGGAGCTAGCACAGCAACCAACTGGGCTCCGGGGCTGTCAAGGGAGACTGGCCTGGGATCCAGTGGATCCAGGGTCTTGCAACCCCTCCTTATCCAACATTTTGTGGGCTGCCGCTGGCAGTGAACCTCTCATGGGCACTTCTACCTGCTCACCTGTTCAGAGGACTGAATGGAGAGTCCATGCCAGTGGAGTGACGCCGGTAACATTGCACGGGTAGAGATTGGTGCAGGTCCACAATCAAACCTCCCCTCTCCCCATCAGCCTGTTTTGGATGGTATCCTAAGCCTCTGAGCATGGACTGTCTTGTTCTGATTGTTCTTATGCAAGGGAGCCCATGCATCCTATTTTACAAAGGACATTCCTGGCCTTGAAGGGCTGCCTGGTCCAAGTCCACTTTAAATATTAATAATCCTAAGAAGGAAGAGCTGTAGACTCTTGTAGTCCGTCATGCGATATGTTGGGACAAAGGGCTTGATATGAATAGTGACCAGAGGACAACATTGAGCAGGCAAATTAATAATAATAATAATAATTAAAAATAATTTATACCCCGCCCATCTGGCTGGATTTCCCCATCCACTCTGGGCGGCTCCCAACAGAATATTAAAAACATGATAAAACATCAAACATTAAAAACTTCCCTAAACAGGGCTGCCTTCAGATGTCTTCTATGAGACGAAAAAACCCTAGAATGAGCCTTGTGCTTTGGTGTCTCTTTTTCCTCCCTTACACACTTAGAGGAATAATTTATTTTGTGGCTTTGTACAAACCATGGTGTGCCATTGCATTTGACCCAGGAAACGATGGGTGGTCTGGAACTAAATTTCACATTGGAATTAATCAACATGATCCAGTTAGGTCTGTTCATTTCAATAGGAATACTCTGAGGAAAATAATTAGTTGAACGTTGCCCGATAGTTTGTGATTCCCATACAAACTAGTTTGGATTTGACAGTGAACCAGGAAGTAACTAATTAAGCCAAGCACATGGATGGAGAAGGGGAAGAGGGAGAGAAAGGGAGCGGAGGCTCTTTCCAGGCCTGTTTTCCTAGTGTCAAAATATTGTGTGGTATTACATATGAACTGAGCCATTTCCCCCTCAGATGGAATATATTAAAGAGGGTAGATAATCAGGAAAGTGTTGGGCTTTCAAATGTACCTTTCAACCTTGACGGTCTTGGCTAGCTTTTCCTATTAACAAATGGAAGTGGTTTGGAAACAAGGCCAAAACAACGGCTTGTATAATGAAGTTCCTGTGATTCTGATTCCATTGATATCAGAGTAAACTACTATGTCGGAAGAAACAGAAACCATTATCTCACCTCCCCCCTTTCTTCTTTTCACAGTGTGCAATCCTCTTTATCTGTCTACTCGGAAGTAAGCCCCCACTGATCTAAATGGAGCTCACTCCCTAGTAAGAGCACATCAGAGTGCAGGCTAAGTTTATGGTCTGCTTCATATTAAATATTTGTCCCTGTTAGTGCCAAATGAGTTTTTAAACAGAGTGAATTCTCTAGCTAAAATAATAATAAAAAGCCAAGCCTGTGTGAAAACGAGACCACAAATTAACAGGCATAAACAATTCCACCCTAGAAGAAAAGATTCATTAACTGTTCTTTCCTTATTGGAGAATAACACATTTTGGGCAAATCCTCTGAGACTCCGAGAACACTTATAAATACAAGCAGCATTTGGAAACATTTCATTGCAGAGAAAATTCCAGACTTCCATTTTTCTTCTTGAGGGAGTTCACGTGTTGGTTTGTTTGCTGTGTTCGTGTGTGCCTTTCATACACAAAAAAATTAAGTTCCAGCAAAGGGAAAGTGCATTTATGCAAAAGCAATTTATCAACCACTCTTGTTCTCCGAATTCACTGAGGTAATTTAGATACTTTAATGGCGAGGTAGTTTAGGATGGTATGCAAATAAGTGCTTTCTCCACAATATTGCCTCCTAATCGTCTCTGTCAACCCCTACCAACTTCCAAATCAGTTCAAAATGTTTCCCCTCAATTAATCTTTCCTGTGAAATTATTCTCCACCCGCAAATACATAATTTAAACACAATACCAATTTCCTTTTGTGCTATATGTTCATATGTTGGAAATCTGTTATGAACAGCTTTGTTATAGTAGGCACAGCAAGAGGACTAACACAATGTGGTGGTGCTGAGCCCTAATCTGATTTTCATAGCGTTCAGCGTGTACCAATAAAAATAAGGCCCTTTGCATCTGTTATTTGACTTTAAAAAAAGAGAGGCAGCAAAAAACCCACCCGTGGCCTTGACCTTAGTGATGTCAGGCATATACTACAGCTCTTCTATAATTTACAATTGACATCATGGATTAAATTTGTTGTTTCAGCTAATGCAACAGAGCAAGTTGAGGTAGATTGTGAAACAAAGCCAGCCACTGAAATACGAGGCTTGTCAAGTATAAATTTACAAAAGATATTCAGACGGAGCACACAAGACACAAATAAATGGCTGGAGAAGCTGTTTTTGACAGACTGCAAGGGGCTAGAGACTTAAACTTGAACATTGTAAATCCAAGTGTCACAAAGTGCTGCAGCAGAGTGAAAGACATGTCTATTCTTCAGGAATATAAATGGTGATACGAAAGCAAACTTCCAAGATGCTGTGCATTTTGGAAAAGTATATCACCTCTGCCTTGCGACACATTTAGCGAGTCTTCCTTGTCTTCCTTACCCCCAGCTTTGAAACATAAAGATCAGCGAGTTAAATATTCAAGAGGATAGGAGGCTTTGGGTGCACTGATTTATCCAGAATGCCCCCAAAATATTGTTTTTGGTTAATCTATTTAGCAGCGAACTGAATTATGGTGTTTGCTATTTTACATGGCCTGAAATAAAGCAGAACATTCCCAGGAGGAAGAGGGCTCCATTGGATCAAAGAACCTTCTGTCCATGGAAAAACACCACTGGACAAGAGCTACAAACTACAAATGGTGGATTCTCACACACACATGATACAGTAGGAATGACTGCGTTATATTATAAACCTCTGGAGTTTCGTTGTGTACTGCCATGTCCCCTGCCCCGTTAAATCCTTTCCAATTCTTGCTAAAAGAAAAGATCACCTACGATAAACCAGTCGCCATAAGAAGGAGTTACAAACCATTGAATACCCATAGTCTGTGATTCACCCTGAGACTTCTGGTTATAGGGTGGTATATAAATTCTAATAATAATAATAATAATAATAATAATAATAATAATAATAATAGTGGTCTGCAAAAGGTGTTCACTGCATCTCAGGCAAGAGATGCCAAAAACCCCCTGTGATTAGAAGTCACAATGGATTTTTTTGAAGTCTTTTAAAAATACAACAAATTGAGCTCAGTTGTATAATAACATTCTAATTGAGTTCTGTCGCTTTATCTGTTTAGTGGTGTTTTTTAAAGTTGACATTTGGAAACAGCTTTTTCTTGCTGTTTTACCTGCTCAGTTGTGTTCATGCAGGTTTGTATCTTATACAGTACACAAATTGCAAAGGCGTATGCTTAAGCCTAATAAACAGCACCCGATTCTGAAACTTTCCGTGTTCTTCATTTGGAAATATTAGAATATAAAATACCCATGTGAAATGATCTTTTCCACAGTCCTCGAGCTTCTTCTGTCTCTGTGATTGTAGCGTGTTTTATATATATATATATGCAGGGAAAGAGAACAGGCGCTCTCTTTGTCACATGATCCAGCATCGCTCCCCTTGTATAGGATTTACTGCCATTTCAAGGATGATGTAGTACCCGGCTGCCTATTGTCAGGATGCAATAAAGCATGACATCCAGGAATTCTGGAGGTGCAAGCAAGCTTGCGTGTGTTTGCTGTATCCTGTGGAAATTTTTTACCATATTTTCTGTTTATCCCAGATGCGGAAATCACAAAGAGGATAACTGTGACTGTAAACACAGGAAAAGGACACTAGCCAAATGTGTAGAACTCCAATTCCTTCATTTCCAATGTAAACCAGCCAAAATAAAAAAATAAAAAAGCACTCTTCCTCCCTGCCTCTCTTTATAGAGACAGGGCTGAGCTTTGGGGAATAAATTTGACCTGAGGAAATGAAAACACTCTGGCTGTATAACCCAAATAAGATGTCAACAAGAGATTTAAGGGAAACTTTGTTGTCACAGGACCATCAATGAAGTTAAATACAGGCAGGTTTTTTTTTATTTTGAGTGAGGCATTCTGAATATAACTGAACGGCTAGCTGAATATTTCATGATTTGAAAACCTGAGATAGGAGGTGTTCTGCTCAGATTCTTTCAGGTGACGGTGTGGGGCTTCATTTTTTTTATATATATATATATATACAAAAAGCCCTGCGGCGCTATATAAATAATAATAGTGAAAATAATAACATAGAGAAATAAGTGCATAGGGAGAAAATGAAAGGCAGCAATTGTTTGTCATCGGTATACAATGTTCTCTAGGTAGTCCCCATTGAAACAAGCTTGCTACAGGTTTAAAAGTTTTTTAAAAAAGATAGCTTTTGTCAGAGTATTCACACATATTAATTGATCAATAAAACACTCAGCCTAGTTCACATAATACCTGGGTCACTGGTGTGTGTTCTACTACAGAGATGACAGGGGGTGTCTATGTTAATGTACAATTCAGGGAATTTATCTCCCTCAAAGAGAGAATGGCTGAGGGGGGAGTCCTCGTCCGGACATTATCTACATAGCGATGGGGCTCTGTGGCTCTTGTTATAAGAGGATGCCTCTGCAGCATCAACCCTCAGCAATATGTAGCTGGAGTGCAGCAATGGCTAGGAAAATGTTGATGCAATGGTGACATCATATTACACATTTTCACGTTACCAGGGAAATGTAGAGAAGGCTTGATTGGTGGCACCCATGCATCTCCCCGTGATTTGTAGAGTTTGGGCATCCGCTATGGTAACATCCATTAGTAAAACGGGAATAAGCAGAGCCCTACAGTAAGGGATTCAACTAACCCTTGTTCATGATGGGTGTGGTTTGCCTTTTACAGCATTTTCAGATAGGGAGCATTTTTGGAAGCTGTTTCTAGAGTCTTCCATCCTGCACCACTCCGGTACTATCTACAGGCACTGATGTGCTCGCAAGTATGTCCTGTAAATACCCTCTGAAAAAGTCTCAATAAATATCCCCTCCCAAAGCCCACCATACATGAGATACAGTGGTACCTCGGGTTACATACGCTTCAGGTTACAGGCACTTCAGGTTACAGACTCTGCTAACCCAGAAATATTACCTCAGGTTAAGAACTTTGCTTCAGGATGAGAACAGAAATTGTGCAGCAGCAGGAGGAGGCCCCATTAGCTAAAGTGGTACTTCAGGTTAAGAACAGTTTCAGGTTAAGAACAGACCTCCAGGACTTCCGGGTTGGCGCCATTGCCGAATGGCGGACTCCCTCCGAGCTCCGGAGGGAGTCTGCTCGGCAGGGGCTGGGTCCTACCGCGCCGGCGACGCGGGGACCCGTAAAAATCACGGGCACGGAGCCCGTGGACATGGGTGACTCGGCTGGCACCAATAGCGCCCTCCCGACTCGTGAAGGAGCCTTTTTAAAGGCTTCGGATCGGGTGCCGGGGAGCGGCGTGGTGCTTTGAGTCCTCTGCTTTCCCTGCCGAGCGCAGCCGCATGCCATTCGACGGAGATCGCTGACTTCTTCCATTGGAAATTCGGACTATTAAAAACAACCCGTGAGTAATTGGGAAACCGGGTTCAAAAGGAGGACTATTAACAACAACCCATGAATAATTGGGAAACCGGGTTTCAAAAGGAATTTTTTCTTTCGGATTTGGCACGAGCGGGGGTGATCTAAAAAGGAAGTCAATCCCCCCCCTATTGTAAACACTCTAAAACAAGGACTGGGAAACCAAGGTCGAAAGAGAAGCATACTCTTGATAAAAATCATTAATTCCATGATGGGAAATTATAAGAACTGTGCTGGAGGAGAAGAGTGGAGGGTGAGAAGGAAAATGCAACCCCCCCTGGGAACCGGGGTGATTCGCAGAGCCTGGTGAAGAGAGACAGAGACTTTGACAGCTGTCAAAGTAGCTGTCAAAGCTGGAGAATATAAAGAGGACTTTGTTATGAGGACTTTGCTGGCTAATTTTGATACAATTTGCTACAATATGGATATAAACTGTTGGAAAATAAGGAACAACAATTTGACTTTTGGATTAGAGGATACAAAGTTATTACAATCCCCCTAGAGGGGTTTCGGGACATTACAAGAACAGTCGTAAGTGGAAAAATACTCTTGGATTCGCGTTATCTTCTGGGAAAGCTGCAAAACTGAAACTGTATTTTGTCTACAGAGGTGTTTACATTAAAGGAGACAATAGAATTCTCTATTGAAGAAAGGAAGGGACTGGACGAAAGTTTTTGTTCCTGAATAACAAACCTCTGTAGAGATACTAGATTTCTGAATTAGAACGTTTTAGCAGCTGAACAGGACAAGAAACCTGAGAAAGTGAGGAATAATAAGAACAAAGGACTGACTACGACACGGAAAGAACAATGGGAGGAGTGGTAAAGATCAAGGAAACTAAAGGCCTCTGTTAGATTGGACGTTTGAAGTTAACTATTATTAAAATTAATAAATTAGAAGAAAACCGGCAAGATGGAATTGGGGAGAAATTTGGCCATGACTTGAGATCTCCAGGCTGATAACATATAGACTGATAGACATGGGGAATTCAAACCGGGGAAGGGGGGGGGGGGAGAGATTTGGAATCCAAAGGCTGTGTAACCATCTTTTGAATCTTTTTATATCTTTTATTTTCTATTTTTTATATAACTTACGTATGTCATTTTAATTTGATTGGACTTGTTTAAAAAAGGGAATTCGTGGAAGGAACTGGGATGGATCTTGGGGAAAATCTTTTTTCTTTTTGTTAATGATGTTGGATGGTGGTAAGATTTGTATAATTTAATTTGGATAGTGGGTTAAACAAATTAAGTTTCAAATTTGGAGTGAGAGCTTGTTGAACCAAATTAATGAAAGGGGAATACAGTTGGGAGGGGGAGGGGGGAGTCCCAGAAAGTAGGCTATGAAAGTAAGGCTTTAAGTATTTTCTTTTCTTTTTCTTTTTTTCTGTATTTCTATATTTTTGGAAACTTTAATAAATATGATTTAAAAAAAAAAAAGAACAGACCTCCAGAATGAATTAAGTTCTTAACCTGAGGTACCACTGTACTTGTTGATCTTCTGGCTCATTTCCTGTATGTTCTGCTGCTTAGCCTCTCCGACACTGAACACATATTCTTATTTTATTATTTTATTTTATTTATTAGATTTATTTACCGCCTTTCACCATAAGATCTCAAGGTGGTTCACAAAATAAAATACAGGATTAAAACAAGTGTTCTTAAACATATTCTTAAACATGCCCATATTTTATTGACACCCACCTCTTGTCTGTGATTAGTGGACAGAAGGGGAGCATACCCACACCATTTTGTGGACCTGTCTCATTTCCCGCACTTTTACATGTGGCGGCTATTTTGTGCCATGCCAAACATGATGGCAGCTGTTTTGTGGCTTGCTACATCCCCACAACAGCCATTCTATGTTATGCTCAACCTCGTGGCAGCCATTTTGTGACAGGCACCCGTCGTACTTTCTCAAAATTCTAAATATGTACGCTGGGCCCGAAAAGGTTGGTGAGCCCTGGTATACAGGAACTGAAAACAAGGATATTATCATAATTGCTTCTTATGCTGGCACCCTTCCTTCGAACACTGGTCGTTCTGCCATGAGAGCCAACTATGTCATTCACCCAACCCCTGTTATTTATTTCTAAATAACACATGAGCAGAGTGACACAAGAACCAGCCATGTGCAAGCGAACATCATTCTACGCTTTTGTGGCTTGATGCGGATCAGACCTGAGTTCCAGACACTGAAACAGGGCACCTAATACCTTTATTTCACATGGACACTGTGCTGATCATTACTAATGGACTAGAAAGGTCACAAAGGAGCCACACCAGCTGGTGCTAAGTTACCACCGACCTTCCATGATAGTAGATACCTCTTGGATGTGCTTCTTATTTGAACACTGGGAAAGCTGCAGCTCAGAAGAGCTCTGTTGTCCTGGACAAGTTCTGAAGTGGTTTGTGTGCGCGCGTTGGTACATGTTTTGAAGCACTTTTAATATGCAACCCTCACATTGATCACATTGTACAATGACTTTGCATACCAGATCTGTACATCCCCAGCGGTATATCTCAACCGAGTACAGCTGCCCCATGCACACAGAGCATATGCAAATAAATGAATGAATCAATAAATTATCCCACCAGTGCTACTTTCAAGAGCTATAATCAACATGTGGGTTTCATATTCATTTCTATATGTATCATTCCGCTTGTGCAACTGGAGTGGAAGTGGGGAAAGAAGCCATTATATATTTCAGAGAGGGGTTTTTTGGAGGTGGGATTATAACATTTTACCAGCCATCAGCTCAAAATAGTATCAGTGCAATAAATAAGCAATAGAAAGCTACACCCATTTTAAGATTCACCCTTCTTTCGTATTTGCATAGGACATTCCTGAGATAATGCTTGAGAAGCACATGTATACCTGAAGGAGCATCTCCACCCCCATCGTTCAGCCCGGACACTGAGGTCCAGTGCCTAGGGCCTTCTGGCAGTTCCCTCCCTGCGAGAAGTGAGGTTACAGGGAACCAGGCAGAGGGCCTTCTCAGTAGTGGCACCTGCCCTGTGGAACTCCCTCCCATCAGATGTCGAAGGAAAAAACAACTAGCAGACTTTTAGGAGACATCTGAAGGCAGCCCTGTTTAGGGAAGCTTTAAATATCTGAAGGACTACTGTATTTTAATATTTTGTTGGAAGCCGCCCAGAGTGGCTGGGGAAAACCAGCCAGATGGGTGGGGCATAAATAAATTGTTATGTATTATTATTATTATTATTATTATTATTATTATTATTATTATTATTATTAAATTAACAACAGCAACAGAATTGTGGAAGTGGCAGCTGTTAACATTCTGCTGGCACAATATAGAGAAATGCTAGGCTATGAAGCGCAATATTGCCTTTTCCGAAGCTGCCAAAGGTTATCGTCATGTACACACCCGGCGCAAATACGGAATAAGCCACTCCTGCCTTTAATTTACCTTTCTAGCTCACTGAATCCTAGGCTAGGCTTGCGCTGAGATTCATTCACCAGACAAAAAGCGCTTCCTATTATTAATGGCTGGGAGAGGCCTCTGTGTAATCAAAGGGCACAGCTGTAGTGATGTACAGCCAATGACAAACCGAGAGATCGTTCCCTCTCCCTGCTACAAGCTTGCTAGCTAGCAGCAAGGAACTTCCCTTGCTGTATATCTGCAAGATAAATGGCCCCTGGTGTGAATATACCTAGTGATCGCAGTCTTGAAAAGTATTGTTATAACCCACCTCATACAATCACTCTCAAAGTGACTTGGCTGCATTTTTCACCATTTCATAGCTATTCTTGCTGTTTGTAAATAGAAGGCGATGCCGAGCAGAGATTTAGAGCCTGCAGGGGACGGCTTTCTCCGTTCCGATTTCAAAACCAGTGTTTCCGCAATTCACGGTGTCAGCAGAGCACCTTGCATGAGATATCCTATCTGACTCTTCGGTGAGACAAGAATGAAGCAAACGAATTTATCTGTGAAAAGGATCTACAGAACGTACAGGAAATCTTTCTTTCTTTCTTGCCACGTGATCTGAAACCTCCCTTGCGTGTGGATTTGACCAAAAGGATCATTTCTGTACACCGTTATTTTAAAACAAACGGGAAGGAAACCCCATTGATCATTGCTGCAGCCTGGAATGATTATAATAATGAATAATTTTTTCAAAAAAACAGCAACACACTTAAGCTTCCGACAGAGAAAGCTGTTCATGAAAAGCAAAGCTGGCGATAATAGTTAATCCATGGAATTCTTAATTAATGATGGAAATAATGCATATGCATTCCGTTGTAGTCTTCTTATAAATACCTTTTGTAAAAAAATGTGGAAGGGGTACATCTTTTCACCAAATCAAAGGCAGCAATGGTAACTCAGACATGCATGCGCGCGCGCGCGCGCACACACACACGAAGTCTCTGCAGCTCAGTGACCTTTTCATGAACTTTGTCAGAGAGGCAAAGATCATTGAAAGAGGCAAAGGTCAATGTTCATGCTGATCACAAACAAAAATAAGATTCAGCCATGCAATGAAGGACAGTTAATAGACCATCTATGATTTGAACAAAACGTTATGAATATTTGCATTTTTATTAGCTGTAGGATTATTATTATTTGCATCTCTACCCAGCAAGAAATTATTTTTTAGGTGTGCTTCTCCAAGCCACATCCAATCTTCAGATACTTCGAAGGTTGCAGCTAACATGATTAATAGGTCAAATCAACATCGTTTGCTATATTTGCTTGTTAATTTATCAAGTTTACTTAATCTGTTTAAAAGTCAGACTCTATTAGCATGAAGGAGTTCAAACAATGCGATTAAACAAATGTCGTAAGATACATTGCAATAGCTATGCAATCGTGTGCTTTAACGTTTCTAAATATTTGAGGTTATAAAAATAAACCACATGAGCTTGAGGATGTTATGTCAGTGGACAGAAACAAATAGGTCTGCCTTTCGCCTGATCCAGAGGGGCACTCCTCATGAGTAAATCACTAACCATAATGGATATATTGGTTTCACAGCGCAAAATTGCTATGCAAATAATGGTGACGTCTCGTCTAGGCTATTGAGTATGTAATAAACAAAAATCTGCCCTTATTCCCTTATGGGGGATACAAGAGCCCTTATAGAATCCTTTGTAGGTTCTCCATCGGTCCGAGAAAATAACAGAGGCCAACCAGAGAATATTGAGAAGCAAAGCTGTTTGTAAGCCTGATCTTTATTGAACGGTTGCAACAGGGTGCTCCCCTCACACGCAGGAAAGGAGGAGGACCCAGAACAAAGGTGTCCCTGCCCTTATATAGACATTTTAAATTCCCTGCTCTGGAGTTCAAGACCACCCCACCATACATCATACATACATCACAGAAGGGGTGTAACCCAAGACCACCCCCCACAAGCATGATACCTACATCATAGAAAAGGTGGTCTACAACAGAAATTTGAATGTTGTTGCTTTTCCTGTCTGCTAGGTTATCTGAACATTTATTATAAATATATAAGACCTTATTATTATTTTTTATTTCAAGTACATTCTGTCTTGCTTGTCACTTTACGTTCCAAATATAGCAACTGGAGTTGTGCAGAAACAGCCTCTAAAATTATCCTCACTATTTGCGGACTGAGAAATTGTGGGGACTAGTCTAATGGATTTCTCCCGAAGGAGGAGAAGTTCTCCAACAGCTTATGGGAGGCAGGGCTCAGTGATAAAAGTAGCAGTAGTGCAGCTTCTTTCTTGTTTTCTAAGGGTTTTTTTGTTTTTGTTTTGAGGGATGGCTCCTGCTGCAGAGTGGCAACTGTGCTGGCAGCCTAGCCAGCATCTTGCATCTCCCTCCCCCCATGCCCCTTTCCTTCAGTATCATTCCAAGGCATTGTGGGTAGGAATGGTGGCCGCCACAAAAAACAGCGGAGAATTTTTCTGAGAAAATTACGCAAAAGTTACTTCCTTTTTTTTCCAGGGGTCAGTAACAGAATGACGTCACAAATTTGCTCATAAAAGTGTATTGTGAGAAATTTCAGCTCCACCTCCCTGCAGTCTTGGAAAGCATTGCTATAATTCACCTCATACCTAATATAGCTTTGCCCACATTGTAATGGGATTGCACAATTCAGTTGTGTGCGATAGAAAATCATCTGGAATGGTTCAAAAGAAACAGATCACAGCTGAAGAGCTTCTTACCAGGTTGTATGGAAAAGTCAAACATAATGCATATGAACTTGTGAAGAACTTGTAGCTTGCAGATGATGCGAGCTGGTTCATATAATCCGCTTTAAGGTAGCTTTGAGAGACAATTAACCAGATAAAAGGGGGTCCTTTTCTGTTTTTTCTTTTCTTTCCCTACTGACAAGTTTGTTCATGTCACATGTTCATGGGCTGTTCCTCTCAGTCGTGCATAAGCAACTAGCATTTCTCCCTATTTGTGGATCATTGGGAATATGAACTATGCATAATATTGGTTCAGGTAGGTAGCCGTGTTGGTCTGTCGTAGTCATAATAAATAACAAGTGGAAAGATATTAGACAGGTGATAGATAGATAAATAGATGATAGGTAGACAGATGATCCAAAAAGAACTCCCTTAAGAGAATCAAGTCTTTTTGTCTTAAGACAGTCTTTAAAAGAATCTTTTCCATATATATATATATATATATATATATATATATATATATATATATATATATATATGCTTTCGTAGATTTTCACGGGTACAGGAATGTAGGTTTTGGTGTCTTCGGGTGTCTTCCCGTGTAAGAGTTGGGGTGTCTAGGCGACGTTTCGACGAGGTCTCACTCGTCATCTTCAGGCTGGTGCTTTCGGCTTCTTGTTACTAGAACAGAGCAGGATCTCAGTGTTTGAGTTCCTATAAATACTGTTGAGGGGGTGTGGTGTATAGCCTCCAACGTTCTGGGCAGAGAGGAAGTTCCTAGGTTAATGTGCCTTTTCTTCTTTTGTTCATTAATTACTTGAGGGATATCTTGAGTGATTACTTGAGTGATATTCTGAGTACCACTTAGGAGGGTCATTAGGTGTGGATTAGTTGCTAAAGCTTTCGTGTCTTGACCTCTTGACCTTGTAAAGAGTTTTTCTGAGAAGATGGCTGTACTGCACTTAGTTGTGCTCTGGCTTGGCTTCGTGTATAGGGGCGAGCTGTGGTTTTGTGCCCTGTGCCAGCCAGATCTGTGTAGGGATTGCAGGGGGGTGCAGCATCCGGAGGTGCCACTATGGTTTGGCTATAGGAACTCAAACACTGAGATCCTGCTCTGTTCTAGTAACAAGAAGCCGAAAGCACCAGCCTGAAGATGACGAGTGAGACCTCGTCGAAACGTCGCCTAGACACCCCAACTCTTACACGGGAAGACACCCGAAGACACCAAAACCTACATATATATATATATATATATAATAATAATAATAATAATTCCAGTAGCACCTTAAGTATAAGCTTTCTAGGTATGAGCTTTCGTGTGTATAAACACTTCTTCAGATACTCTGAAGCACAGGTCGCTACAACCTTATAACTGTTGATGACTGTTAATCATGGCAGTTGGTTCCACAGGGAAGGGCAAGGGATTTTGACTCCTTCCCATCATTTACTGATTTTCAGAGCTTTCATATTTTGGGGCCAATAGTGACTTTTCCAGGATGCGGATGGCGCTGTGGTCTAAACCACTGAACCTCTTGGCCTTGCCAATTATAATTATGCATAATATTGTCAAGCTTCAATGTAGGCAGACTGGCTCAAAGCAGAGCATTCCTTACCAACAACATCTGGAGGGCACAGCGATAGCTACCCCTGTAAAAGGGTCATCAAGTGGGGCTGCAGTCCTACACAAACTAACCCAAGGGGCATTCTCACTGAACCCAGTGAGACTTACTTCTAAGCATAGCATTGTGCTCTGATTAGAGGTTTCCTATTTATTACTTCGTTGCTACCTTTGTTAAACTCTCGACTAAACTATGTGTAAACTGTAAATATTTGTAAGGAGAGAGCACTGTGAGTGCGGTAGGAGGATCCATGTGTTGTTTTCCTCACAAGGTGAGGAAAAGTGTAAGAAGCATGTGACATTAAACTCAGGTGAATATTTTAATTACTGGTTAGAACTGGTCCTTCAAAGAACAAGCTAAGAAACCTCTGTAGAGTCATCTCTCTTCTGCCGAGCCTATGCCCTCCTCTTGCAAGGACCTCATGTTTTATGGATTCTACCCAAACAACCTAACAAGACACTGACAATAATAAACCAATAGCAGGTTGTTTCGCTTTGGATACAATTGCAGCCATATAACCATTGGTAGCTTCTTTTATATGTTTTCCTTTTCTCTCTCCCCCCCCCCCCCCGTACAATCGCTAAGACAAGAAGTCTCACCTGCCCAATAGAACAGCTAATGCGGGTCTGTTAACCTGAATTATCCCAATGGAAATGCTTTGATTTGTCTCTCATACAAAACCAGAGTCATTTGTCTTACTAACAGCTCCCAAAAGAGAAAAGCCTTCCTCTTCCTCCTCCTCCTCCTCCTCCTCCTTCTTCCTCAGAAATGCTACCTTCACACATGACTTTGCCAAGGGAAGTATTCCTCTCAGAAGGGTCGAAATTCATATAAGATATAGTTCAAACAAACTCAAAAGGGCAGGCTTCCTCTCTCGCTCTCCCTTTCAAAATTGTTTCCCAGCTGCTACCCAACCAACAAGTTCAATATCAAACTGTTCAGAAGACATCAACAGAATGGTTTTGCATCAGTGCAGCCGTATGTCCGGCAAACACTAGAGAAAATGCAGTCAAAGATCACAGCTAAATTGAAAGCATCAACAGAAGTCCTACATCCCTTTAGACTTAAAATGTTTATGGCCACCTTACCAATCGGTGGCATGAGATGGCCACTTCAGGTGGTGGTTGCCAAGCCACTGCTCCTGTGCACCCCTTTCAGCCATTCTAATTTTCCTGAGTGGGTCCCCTTCAGGGGGAAAGGCCATAGTTTGGTGGTAGACCATCTACCTGCCAAGCCAGCATCTCCAGGTAGGATTGGGAATGTCCCTTGCCTGAAACAGGAAGTGCTACTGGGAAACCATTGTCCCTGACCAAGCAATCAGGTAGAAAGGCAGGCAGCCCAGGCTGCTCTGTTCAGAAGGCGCCGTGTCTGCCATACAACATCTACCGGTGGCTTTGCATTGAAGCATCTATTTGAGCAGTCAGCAAGCAGATGCCAGGCATGGCAATGAGTGAGCAGCAGCGAAGTTCTGGAAGACAGAGCTGTGTGTGCCACTTGTAGGGACGGCATAATAATTCAATTTGCTTTGTTGTTGTTTTTTTACCTTATTTTACTTCCCAAAGCAATATGCGAACCAAAACCCAGCTATCCTTCATAAGCTGGGCTTCTCCAAATTCTGCGGTGTTCTCCAGGTCAAACGTTGTACAAAAATGCATTGTACTGGGTGGGGATTGTTTGCAAAAAAGGTGTGTCTTAGTCAAAAAGTGCATAAAAACTGGGCATATTAGCAGAGATGCATGCTCAAGGGAGTGGGTTTTTGTGTGGACCTTGAAAACATGAATAGTGCAAACTGATACAGAAATGTGGAGAGCTGAACTTGACTGAAAAAAATGAGAAACTGAAGAAAACTGAAATTGACAGAAACATATTTCCCTAGCACGCATAGTGTTCCCTCTGCCCTCTAAGATAGCCTGCTGCTCTCAGTTGCAGTGGATAACATTGCCCCATCACTGAAAGAAAATTCAACTTCTAGTCCCAGTTCAGATGGTTTCTGCAGGTGAAATAGTGGTGGAGTGCCATCTTGTCTTTGTTTCATGAAGAAAAAAGGCCTTTGGCTTGACCAGCCTTGACCCCATTTTATCCACCTGCTCGAAACCAGAGAACCAATAAGCAGAATCTTGAGAAACTGATCCAGCGCTTCTCTTCACTTCAGACACTTGCATAATTGGATTTGTGTCTCTCTCTCTTTCTCCTGTGCTATTATCATTTTTACAAGTTTCCTTGCAGCTTCCAACCAAGTGTCTCTGGAAGCAGAGGAGCCGTTTGTGAACTGTCACCTCCCTGGGGGAGGCAGGACAGTGGTTTGAAAAAGTGACACTGAGATTATGAACACCATGCAGTCCCAAACACAGAAGCAGTTGGGTTCACACAAGTGACGCAACCACATACGTCTGTCCACTCATGAGTATACTACAAGTCCCACATGAACTCATTGACTTATATCTCAACCAAATACTTATTGTATTTTCTTTTAAAAGCAATAGTGGGGCCTCCAATTTTTGACTAATTGAATGCTCCTTCTAGGCTTGAAATGGGGAACAACAACAAAAAAGGCCTCTGGAACATTTTGAGTTTTTACACAGATTACCTTCTAAGGACAACAGTGTATATCAAGTCAATAACCTTTTAAGACCTAATCAAAGCAGTGTTGTGTGACACTTTATTAATGAATGTTTTAATGTGGTGTATTAAAGCTAACAAACATGGAAACCTGCATGGAGTCGTCAAATTTAATATTCCATTAAACACTCTGTTTTGAAGATGGATGGGTTGGGTTTCCACACACACCCAAAAACCCCCCAAAATGCAACACATTTGTGTGTGTGACCTTAGGAATTAAATTAGATTAAATTTTAGAACAGAAATTTGAGCTGGGAAAGAATATGTCTTCAGAAACACATTTTCCACTTAGATCACACATTGTAATCCTGGCTAGATTGTCAGGTTGTAAAGCAACCCCTTGACTTTGGGCAAATGCAAATTCCACTGTCAGAAACCTAACTAGACACTTGCAATAATTCACTTACTCAAAATATCTAATGCCAACACTGGTCCAAAAATAAAGCAAGCAAGCAAAAACGGTCACTATCCAAAACAAAGTTAAGCTTAAATTCAAGGAAAACCATAGGATTTGGGGAGACTACTTGCTTAATGCTGGCCCATGAACACAGTATTAGGCTCGGATAAAGCTGTAATAGTGCGCCAAATTATTATTATAAACAAACTCTAAAGACCATGACATAATTTTGATGTAAAGGTTTTACATGCAGCCATGTGTCTTGATTATTAACTTCAACTAAGTTAAATATTTCTCAGCAAGCACTCCATAAATCACCCAACAACTCTGTAGGAACAAGCAAAAGTGAGGCATTGGAAGACGTCTGCACTGCCACAATCAAATTTTTCACCCAATTCCTTCCCACCAAATATTTTAGATATATCTACTTTCCTCTCACTCAGGCCCACACCCACCAGCTCCACCTAAGATGGCCCAAGATGACCAGAGGTGGTGGGAGTTGTAGCCGTAGAATCATAGAACTGCACAGTTGGAAGGGACCTTGAGAATCACCTCTAGTCCAACCCCCTGCAGTGCGGGAATATGCAGCTGTCCCATATGGGGATCAAACTTGCAACCTTGGCATTATCAGCACCATGCTCGAACCAACTGAACTATCCAGCTTTCCAACAACATCTGGAGGGTCCTCAATTCCTCACGCATCTGTTGACTTGGCAGAGAGGAAGCTGGGAATGCACTGAAGTTATCAAGCTGTCGTGTATGAAGGAGTCTTCCTTCTCATGACACTTTCCAGACCAAATCTTCACGATCCCAAGATGACATTTTAAAGATGCTCATGGAGGTTCTTCATGCATCTGTCCAAACCAATTAACGGCACTTTTTAATGGAAATTAGGGCTTGAGGGTCTCCCCCACTCCCCAGGAACACGGATCAAACATAGCATGTCATCTTGCTAACATCTTCCTAAAAGGCAGGTGCATATTAAATATACTCCAGACAAAGGACTGAGTCAGCAGTGTATTGTGCATTGCTGTCACCCGGGGCAGTGGAAGTGCTGCGCCCTCTGGTGGACTGGGCAGCTGGGGTGGGGCACGTGCCAGGGGGTGCATGAGGAGCCCACGTGGATGGTGAATGGAGCCCACCTCCAACAGGCTCCTTGCCCGCAGCCTTCATCCACCAGACCAAGTCGCCTGCTGCTGTGCCTCAGATGCCAGGGCTCCCTGCCTGTTGCGGGGGAGCCTAAATTGCGCCCCCTCAAAAATGTGAGCCTGGGGCCACAACACCCCTTGCCCCCCCCACGCTATGCCTCTGTCCTGAATTATGAAGTGTGGGGGCAGAGAAATGGGACCAAATACTATTCATTTTCCATTTCCACGGTCATCATCAACCATAAGCTAATGAACAGAAATAACATCAAGTGTGCATGATTTATTTGGTCAGCATTTACTTAAATATCAAGGTCTCTGCGTGAAATTATAATAACAATAATCGTAACTGCTGCTGCTGCTGTGTTGCCTCTTGCCCTACATCTGCATACCACCTCAGACAAAGGCTGTTTGTATATTTTCGCCTCCTGACAGAGTGCAGAGATTGTTCAGTAAAGCACCACAGCTTTTAATATGCAGGGTTTGTTACGGGAGCCGCTCAATTCATATTTCCACGGCTTTGATGGTAAGTGAACAGCAGTAGCAATATTAATCTGCAGTAACCTGTCAGTGAACTCTGAGGCTAATATGATGTAGTTATGATTTTACCATCAATCAGACCTGAACGGGATCTGGAAAATCCTTGCAGCGCAGCCTTGGAAAAAATCTAATTGTGCAAAAGCTTCATCTGTTTCCAACATTTCTATTTTATCTGTCACAGGGCTTTTTGGCCTGCAACATAGCCTTTTATTATTAGCCTTATTGCATTAGCTTGCTGGAGAATATAAGGGGCAGAAAGGCTAAATTTCAAAGTTCCCCCACATGCTATCATTTGTTTGCATAGGAGGATCCTATCTGACAGTTCCATATTGTTTGGGATATAGATAAACGTTATTAAGACATCTTGTTTGGTATGGTGCTCTGTGCTGCTGGTTGCCAGCAATACTGAACTGCTATAGTTCAGCGCTGAAGAAGAAGAACAATAAGACACACTGGAGATGCAATAATATTCTACAGCTGACAATTACTCCTTGCCAGCAGTAGCGTGGGAATACAGTCTAGGATCAGGGAGCTCAATTCTGCTCATGCGGTTCTTGCAGGAACAGAAGCGGCACAGATATCGAATGTGCAGAAAAGGCAAACAACGCCCCTATAGATTGAGAATTAGCTAATTCATTTAAAAGACTTCCGTGCTGCTTTTAAGCACAATCAGCTCACAAAACAGTATACAATCCGTACATGAAAAGAGTTATAACGTTGGAACGGCTCAGGACCGCAATACCTCAAGGACCGCCTCTTTCCATATGAACCTACCCGGAGCCTGAGATCATCTTCTGAGGCCCTCCTTCGTGTGCCCCCTCCTCCAGAGGTCCGGAGGGTGGCAGCACAAGAACGGGTCTTCTCTGCAGTGGCTCCCCTTCTGTGGAATGCTCTCCCCAGGGAAGTTCGCCTGGTGCCTTCATTATACACCTTTAGGCACCAGGCAAAAACGTTCTTTTTTAATCAGGCCTTTGCTTGACCTGATGGACACCCTATACCCTTTTAGAATGTGGCTCTTTTTGTGGGGGTGTTATTGGGCTATTGTTCTTATTTTGATTTTATATATTGTGATCTTTTCGGTGAACCGCCCTGAGACCTCCGGGTATAAGGAGGTATATAAATTTAATAAATAAATAAATAAGCATGGAAAACAATAAAACATTAAAAAAACCCACTGGGCACAAGAGCCTGTTGTATCAGGCCAGTGTGGCCCACCTAGCCCAGCCTGCTGTTGTGCGTGAAGACCCCCAAAACCGCCCCCGAATGAAGACACAATAGACACCGATTTTAGTTTAAGGTTTTTGGCATTAAATTTTGGCCACGACTTTATTGATTACAGCATGTGACTGGTTGCTTAGGCATTGGTTCTAGACTACCTGAACCTGCACGGTGGCAGGAAAACAGGACTGACACTGGGCACCACCATATGTCAGTAAGGAAAAGCATCCTGGGGGAGCGAGAACTCCTTCGATCTCACAGCTCACCCCAGATGCTCCCAGGAGCTCTGGCTTGGCCCTTGACAGGGTTCGGACAAAAGCAAGGCGAGCCCCCGGATTCCTTTAACGAAATTCCCTAGCAGCAGCAATGGAGGGGCAGGCACAGCCAACCACGTCCCTTCCCCAAAACATTGAACCAAACCGCCAACCTTACAAAGTTGTGATGATTTGCTACATGGTAGGCAAAAACCTTTGTTCATGGAGTTTTAAAAAAATAAATAGTGGATAGTGTTGGATAGTGTTCTCGAAGCTACCAGCATGAGTTTGACCAAACTGCGGGAGGCAGTAGAAGACAGAAGTGCCTGGCGTGCTCTGGTCCATGGGGTCATGAAGAGTTGGACACGACTAAATGACTAAACAACAACAACAGGCAAAAACCAAGTGGCACCAGCCAATCAGCCAAAATTCCTACCGGGCCCCTGCTCCAAAACAGACGACTCCTGGACAGGCATAGCAAGGCCATAAGAACAACCCTAAATATAGGGAGAGGAGGGCGGGTGATCCGCTGCACGTTGCAAGAAAGCGATGTGCAGCAGCTTAAGTAGCCCCTCAGCAGCCAATAGCCAACCCAACTGACCAAATTTCTGCCCTAGCAACAGAGGGGCAACCAATGGTGCATTGTGGCCATCCAAACGGTCCCGCCCCACAACAAGGAGGCAGTTTCTGGTGATCTCACCACAACACGTGACCTCCATGATGGAGGACCCGACTTCTCACAGTGGCCCACCAGATATAATCATAGAATGTAGAGTTGGAAGAGACCACTAGGATCATCTAGACCAAAACCCTGCAATGCAGGGATCTTTTGCTCAACACGGGGCTTGAACCCACAACCCTGAGATTAAGAGGCTTATGCTCTACAAACTGAGTTATCCCAGATAGTTGATAAAAGCAGGGACTAAGTTCAGCAGCATTATTTCCATTTGCAATTCCCAGTATTTGGAATTCAGAGGCATATTGCCTCTGACCAGGGAGGTAGAACATACTTGTTGTGGATTTCATTATTGCTTATTAAATTTGTACACCCCTCTTCATCTGAAGATCACAACATAAAAATACAAGATGAGGACACAAAGTATATAATAAAACAAAACAAAAAACCTCCCATATGAGTTTGCAGTGTAGTTATGAGGAAAAAAGACATGGTGCTAACATAATATTTAAAAAACAAGGTAGGCCAGATAGTCCCGAGAAACTTAGCAGCACCATCCAATGATGTCTGTCCACTTGCACAATGGAAATCCACTTCTACAATTAGATTTCTGGAAACTTTTCTCCCTTCTCCAAGACCCAGCACATCTCCAAAGTATGTTCCATAGGATCCTCCAATCCCTAGAGAAGATTTAGCACTGCAAGGCAAGGAAAGGAGAAGCTCTGCTGTGTCAGAAGATCCCCACATGGGCTAAATTGGAACTCACCTATTACTTTCAAACTATAGGATTATCTAGAGCCCGTCGGATTACTTATTACTCATACATTAGTGTGAAATGACCTACAAGAATGCATTACGTTAGAGAAAACTGCTTTGGGAGGTTGTGTATATTAGGCAAAATTGCATACATCAAGAGACCAAAATGCTGATTAATTTTTATGGACACTCTTATCCATTTATCAGTATTTATTGCAAACTGTTGTGGAAATGTGGAGAACTGAATTTAAGAATGAGCAAACTGAAGTTGCCCACGCAAGAAGGCTCCATACACAGCCAGCTGCTTCCTGCTCCAGATCCCCATTTCTGTGCATGTATTGTCCCCTGTGGCTTTATGACAGTGTTGCATCCTGGGCTCAGCAAGTGGGAGAGTCCAGTCTGCTAAACTCCGTGTCACTTCGAATCCCATCATCACGGAGGGTCCTCAGCACCAACCATTAGGCACACAGGAGGTGTGTTGGCACAGCTGCCTCCTGGATGGCTTTGGGATGCCATGTAGGTTAATTAGCCGCAATCAATCACCCAGCCTGCAGTGTCTGGACTCCCTTCCAGAAGTTGCTGTGTGCAACTTCATGGTGCCATATCTGATGCTACCGGTGGTTACCGTATCAGCAGAAACTCATGGGGACTCACCATTAAGGTAGGGTAAAGGTAAAGGACCCCTGGACTGTTAAGTCCAGTCAAAGGCGACTATGGGATTGCAGCGCTCATCTTGCTTTCAGGCTGAGGGAACCAGCATTTGTCCACAGACATGTGGCCAGCATGACTAAACCAATTCTGGTGCAATGCAACACCGTGATGGAAACCAGAGCGCACGGAAACACCGTTTACCTTCTTGCCACAGTGGTACCTATTTATCTACTTGCACTGGTGTGCTTTCGAACTGCTAGGTTGGCAGGAGCTGGGACAAAGCAATGGGAGCTCACCCCGTTGTGGGGATCCAAACCACCGACCTTCTGATTGGCAAGCCCAAGAGGCTCAGTGGTTTAGACCACAGCGCCACCTGCATCCCATTTCTGTTCTTATTAGAGCATGTTACAAAATAATGTGCCTTATGACACCATGGGTTGTGGTGTTGGCCTGGTGCCAGTCTAGTTAAATTCCCAAGAACAAAGCATGCTAAGCCGAGCCCTGCTTTGTGAGGGAATGTAAATGAGGCACCAGAGAGATCTGTCTTGCAGGCAGGAGAGAAGCAGAAAGGCAATGTTTGCTGCAGATTTAACGCTTGAGCCATGGCTAAGCCAACAATGAGTTGGCCGTTGTCATTCACCATTACCATGTTTCAGGATCCTGAGACCAACTCGGCAAAACTCAGCTCATGTTGGAGTGTTGTTGGTATCAAGGAGTTAACGTGGAAATGCTGACTCTTGAGGTACGATCTATTTGCAATTTCAGGGCCCTGCATAAAAGCACCCAGAAAAACATAGGAAGCTGGTCCATACTGGTCAGATTAGTGGTTCATTTAACTCGGTGTTGTCTATACTGACTTGCTGTGGTTTTCCAGAGTCTTGGGCAGGGGTTTCTCCTGGAGTCGATGGGGATTGAACTTGTGACCTTCTGATGCAAAGCACTGAGCAACAGTCCATCCCCAAAGGAAAGACCAAATACTTCTCCCTCATGCCGGAATATTCATAGCCCGCTATCAGCTACCAGATCTGAGCCCTGGCATCTTTCAATTAAGTCCTCTTTCCCTTTTTTATTTTTTAAAATGAGAACGTTATACACACATGCACACCACCCTACAAATTGTATCCTGCTTGTGCATAATTCTTTCGCGAGGCCATTGTTGGTGCCACGGCTACTGTTTCCTATCTGTTATGCGCAGCTGCAGCGGCTTGTAAGGTCACGATGGGGAGAAGTGAAGTGATAACCTCACACCCACAGTTCTCTTCAGAAATCAAAAGAGCCCATTGCCCAAGCGTTTCTGCTTCAGAATGCTGATGTTTAGAAATAACAGCTTGCTGTAAAGTATGCATTTATGTCCGTTATTTGATGTATCACATGCCTTGTATTTGATTTCCCTCCGCTTCGTAGAGAAAAGGGAGCATATTTTTGCTCGCATGATATATGATTTTTACAGCGGTTTTATGGCGAAAGAGAGAGGGGGGGAGGGTGAAGCGAAAAGCAGTAAATCAGGCGAGTAACACGGTGCGTTATGCAGTCTTTAAAAACAGCATCTCCTTTTAATAAAAAACCCCGAATTATAAAGTTTCCAATGATTTCTTCCCTTTGATTTTGCAACTCATGCAAAGCAGCAGAGTCTAGATGTGATGTCAGACCCAGAGGGCAGTGGTGTTCTCTTGGTGTGTCGCAGCAAGCAGAGCTCTGCGTTTATCGAGCAGTGCCTGGGCGAGAAATTAAATTTTGTAATATGCACCCTAGCTCTCAGGAAAAAACCCTGCTTTATCTGCCTGCGCACTGAGCCAAGCAGCTGAATGCTAATGCAAAGTAATTGTAATCTAATAAAGAATAGCTATACAAAAAATATATATGAGGAAATGGCAGTTGCTTCCTGTCGAGGGCACGCAGGAATGCCGCTTTGGAACGACCCAAGTTGGTAACAGGTTAGAATGACAAAAACAGGATGTTGGATTGCTCCTACAATTAGGTGAAAAGACCTCCCTCCACCCCACCGCCCTGCAACATATTGCTTCCATTTGTGATCTTTTGCCTCTAGGGAGTTCTGTGTGGCTGCAGAGCCAATTGTTGAGAATGCAGCAATGCCCAGGAGATAGGAATGATAGAACATAGGTGATTAAAGATCCAAAGATTTGTATAAGGGGGTTGGGACCAGTGTTTCACAAGAACCCAAACCCAACCAACCCGCCCCTGTTCTCTAAAGGTAAAGGGACCCCTGACCATTAGGTCCAGTCATGACCGACTCTGGGGTTGCGGCGCTCATCTCACTTTATTGGCCGAGGGAGCCGGCGTACAGCTTCCGGGTCATGTGGCTATCATGACTAAGCCGCTTCTGGCGAACCAGAGCAGCGCACGGAAACGGCGTTTACCTTCCCGCCTGAGTGGTACCTATTTATCTACTTGCACTTTGTCGTGCTTTCGAACTGCTAGGTTGGCAGGAGCAGGGACAGAGCAACGGGAGCTCACCCCATCACGGGGATTCAAACCGCCGACCTTCTGATCGGCAAGCCCTAGGCTCTGTGGTTTAACCCACAGCGCCACCCGCTTCCCTCTGGCCCTGTGCAAATTGCTTCTGAAGTGCAAGGGAGGTTCAGCTTTTGTTTAGCGTATAACTAGCCAGGCCCATTTCCTTCAGATTTCTTTCTTTCCCACCTTCTCCTCCAAGAAGTTTGAGGTACGTGCTTCTCCCTTTCCTCATTTCAGCCCCACAACAAAGCTGTGAGGTCAATTAGGTGGAGAGGGAGTGGCTGGCCCAGGGTCACCCGGTGAGCTTCAGGGCTGAGTAGGGACTTGGACCCTGGTTTCCCAGGTCCTTGTCCAACACCCTAACCACTATACCACACTGGCTCTGAGTGCGTTTCTGCATAGTACATATAAGGAAGCTGTCAGGACCTTCCCCGGAGCCTCCAAGTGTCCCTATTTTCCAGGGGTAGTCCTGGATTTACAGAAGCCATCCCAGTTTCTAATTTGATTCCAGAATGTCCAACTTTCCCATCTTTATCAGAGAAATGTTGTAGGGTATTGATAGGATGTCCCTATTTTCATTGGAGAAAGGTTGGAGGGTATGTGTTGCCTTGCCCACCAACCATGGATGTGAATGCCAGCTGCTCCCCACAAGCTGTGTTCTTGCTAAGCATGGAAAGGAGCCTTACCTAATCACACTGAGGGTACTTTCTATCATATGTGGTGGACCTGTAAAAGGATAAAAGAGTATTGGGAAATAATTCATAATGAACTGGAAAAAAAGTTTAAAAGTACTTTTAAAAAACAACAGAGTCCTTTTCATTGGGGATAATTCTCAGGTGTCGCAAAAGGTTATTTATGTATGCCACTACTGCGGCTTGTGTTTTGTTAGCCCCAAAATGGAAAACGAGCGATGTCCCAAATAAAGAAGATTGGCAACTTAAAATGATGGAATATGTGCAGCTTGTGGACCTAACATGAGAATAAGAGAACAAGAATTACATACATTTAAAGATGATTGGGAAATGTTTATTGAATATGTGGAGGAAATTTGTGTTTATTTGAAAACGTGGGCAGCCTTAAGATAAATTCAACAACGTAAATAAATTTTGATGGATGTAATAATGGAATACTGAATGGCTTAGTTTATATAAAATATTCAGGTATTTATGTTGTGCAAAATGAACCATGGAAAGAGAGGAATTGATACTTTAAGGTTGTTTAAGTGAATATTCTAAAATATAAAACAGAAATTTAATAAAAGAAAAAGAAAGAAAAAAGAAAGGAGCCTTAGTGATGCTGGAACTTAGAACTTCTCACTTTGTGGGGAGGAACTTTATGAGGGTACATGATTGGTACATGTAATAGGACTGCTTCTCATGGAATGTGGTGGCCCTGTTGGGATATGGTCAATGGAGCAGATAGGCAAGACCAGGCACCCTTCTCAATGCATGAGAGGGGTTTGTTTGAACTAGCATTAGAGATAATGGGGGATCACAGAATCATAGAATTGTAGAGTTGGAAGGAACTTTGAGGGCCATCCCCCTGCAATACAGGAATTCTGCCTCCAGCCATCCTGGTGGCGGGGATCGAACCAACAACCTTCTGGTTAACAGCCAGACCCACTGACCCACTGCGCCACAGGAGAGCTAACCAGCATGGTGGTATGGGAGATCATATTTCAACATGAGTAGAATTCAACATGGAGCTCAAGCAAGTCTCCTTTACCATTTTAAAGGGTCAATAATCCAACCGACCAAGATATTAGTATCTTAGGATCTCAGTATTTTTTATTTTTAGCTTTTCTTAGGTTAACAGAAAACAGCAGAAATATTTAGAAAATCAGCCCTCGCTTTTTTGGTAAATGTTATTTTAATCAAAAAATCAGATTGACAGACAGGCATCCTACAACTAGAATGCTTCATAGTATCATAGAATCGTAGACTTGTTGGAAGAAATCCCCTGGTGTTATATCAATGTGCATATTGTGTGCTTAATAACATATACCTTCTTTGAGGGTTAAAAGCTATCAGATCTCCCAGTGTTCTTTTTTTAAAAAAAATGTGCTTGAAATAAGCACTTCCCCTGCACAGTTTTCCTGTTCTAAATCTCCCCTGTTGATTTTTGCTCAGTGGGTGCAAATTATGTGCTCAGCCTCCCAGCTCCACCTCTATAAGGGAGGGGGGATTTTGATTGGGAAAAGAAGGAGGGGGTTACCCCTTATCCCAGGGCCTCTGTTCAGATCAAATTCTGAGCCCCTACAACTGCTTTAAAGTAAGCAAAAACCTGGGAAGATCAGATCATGGATCTCCTGCACAACGTAAAGCCTGGTCTGAAAAATCTGATCCGTGAACCAGGAATTTCCTGGTTAAAATTAGTGCCGTGTTGGATACTTGTCCTGTCTCTCCCCACTCTGCCGCAATTCTGCACTAATTAATGAGAAATGTGGCATTTGAAAATTATGAAAGAGAAGAGAAACTTTAAATAAGATTATCACGGGTGCAGTGCAGGGTTTCCGGGGTGTTTGCCTTACTTTTGATGTGACCGAAGGGTGTTCATGAGTGTCCTTTTCTTCTACAACTCATCTCACCAGTGGCTTGTACTCTGAAGTCTCCTTGGGTGCCCACATTTCAGCCAGAGCCCAGGAGGCAAGACCTCCAATGGGGCTTTTGCAGGTGAGGAAGCATGGTCACTCAGAGAGGCTGCAGAAAGCTGGCGAAGTATTTACAGTGGTACCTCGGGTTACAGGCGTTTCAGGTTACAGACTCTGCTAACCCAGAAATAGTACCTTGGGTTAAGAACTTTGCTTCAGGATAAGAACAGAAATTGTGATCCAGTGGCACGACGGCAGCGGGAGGCCCCATTAGCTAAAGTGGTACCTCAGGTTAAGAACAGTTTCAGGTTAAGAACGGAGCTCCGGAACGAATTAAGTTCTTAACCTGAGGTACCACCAACCCGAGGGGCTTGGGTGGCGCTGTGGTCTAAACCACAGAGCCTAGGGCTTGCCGGTCAGAAGGTCAGCAGTTCGAATCCATGCGATGGGGTGAGCTCCCGTTGTTCGGTCCCAGCTCCTGCCCACCTAGCAGTTCAAAAGCACGTCAAAGTGCAAGTAGATAAATAGGTACCGTTCCGGCGGGAAGGTAAACGGTGTTTCCGTGCTCAACTCTGGTTTGGCAGAAGCTGCTTAGTCATGCTGGCCACATGACCCGGAAGCTGTCTGCAGACAAACGCCGGCTCCCTCAGCCTATAGCGTGAGATGAGCATGCAACCCCAGAGTCGTCCGCAATTGGACCTAATGGTCAGAGGTACCTTTACCTTTACCACTGTACTAAAAAGAAAGGCACATTCAATACCCCAGCAACTTTGCAACAATAAGGCAGCCTCAAAACCCTCCGCAAACTGAAAACATAGCAAAATTCTCAGTACTGTATCCCTGAGAATGAGGCATAAAATCCAAGCCTCTTTCGCAGAGGAAGAAAATAATTGAAGAACCGAAGGACAATCTCACTTCTGACAAGAACAATCTTAAGCAAGCCACTGCCTCTCACCCTCGGTTTTTGCACTCTGTGCCTGCCATATGGGGATAATAGTTGCAAGACTGGTAACGGTAAGGGTTGCAGTAAAGTCGCTATGTGCAGAGGCAGCACAGAAAGAAATGAGAGGCGACGATGGGCAAAGCTAAGCAAAACCTCACGACTGGCAGCAGAGGGCTCTGGTGAGACGTTCTGATCTCTACTAACTTGGATGTAGCCTCCTCACCAGAGTTCAAATACTAAGCTTCCACAATCCTACAGAATAGTAATAGATACATCACGATGGCCCTCACATTCACCTCACCGTCCCTTGGATTGTCTTCACACCGCAGTGGCCTAATTTACAAAAGCTCGGATCCAGGTTTACTCATACTATTGATTTCATAACTAACTGAAGTCCCATTGGTTTCAGTGTGTCTGCTCAAAGCATGAGTGAGTCTGGATCCAAACCAGAGGTGCTGGACCCCTGCAGCTCTCTGTCATGCGAGGAGGAGAGTATACAAATGGACAGCACCCTTTTTTTAAAAAAAGAAGAAAGGTAATAATTTTGACTTGCAGCATAATCTTAACTCCTAAAGTTATGACCCCACCCCCACCCCGGAGGTCATGTTTATTTGCTTCTGAGTAGGATTCTGCTTGACGTAACAGCATCATCGATCATGTCAGCAGCCGACACAGCTTCAGAGATGTGATTCGCTCGTTTCCTTTTGTTGCTAGTGCTCCAGAGGCGCAAGGCATGATGGGAGCTGTGCAGACTGACAGGAAATATTTCCAGATGGGCTTGTGGCAGCATAGCAGCATTTATTTCAAGAAACTAGGGTCAGATCTGGAAGTTTATATAAACTGGAAGTTGCGTAACACCAAATGCGGACCTCCCTAAAATACTGCTGCTGTTTTTGAGGTCCATGTTCATTACCTCCCTTATCATCAAATGACTGCGTAACACTGTTCAGCCTAATTTGCTACTCGTTCCCCTCCATCCAACATGTTTAAAATACAAAATGCTGGGTGCCTTGTATGTTGGTTTTGTTTGACCTATTTCTTTATAAATATAAAAAGGTGAGCACATTTATAGCAAAAGTGTACTAACAGCTGTAAGAGCACCCAAGTGATGATCAATAAATGACGGGGGGGGGGGAATACTGTTACCTGGTTTCCGGTGGCAGTGATTGCAATGAGACTTGATTTTATGCATTTCCTTCTCCTTCTTCCTGTGATCCCTTTTCTGTTGCTCCTGCAGCAGCAGAAGCAGTGAGGCAAAAGAGAGAAATCCTCTCATATTATTTCGACAGGGAGTCCTTTCACATTGTGATCCCGCCGCTTCTGTTTGTCAAGGAACAACAGCTGGGTGGTTTGAGCGATTTGGCTAAATTTGCTGTGTTGATTTAGTTCCGCTGCCATGATTAATTTTATATCAGCTGGGTTATATATCAGCATATATCACTCCTTCAGCTAGAAAAGGACACTTATGTGACTAATACCCCGCTCCTGAACACATTTACTTGAAAAGTACATCCCATTGATTTCAATTGAAATTTACTTCCATGGAGATGCATTTCAGGTCAAGCCGAAAAGCCAGAAACCTCCCTGATTCATAAATGCTATATTTGAGCAGTTCTTGCGAATTGTTTTAAAACGAATGTTCTCCACAAATCTAATCCACTCATATCTATCATGGTAACATTGTTTAGTGACAGGGCTGAAGCCCTACTTGCTGTTTTGGGGAAGATTTTTGTCTACGTAAAAGGCATTGGATGTGCGTTGTTCATGAAAATGTATGTCTGTTCTTTTGCATTTTCCTTCCCCATTCCTTTCAGCTGAATTGATTTGCTCTCTATAATGCAATCATGTTGTAGCCAAATCTGATTGGCCACCTAACATAGTGACATATCCACATTTGCTACGTGATCCCTGATTGGCTGGGGTCACTGATGTGACTGGTCCTCCTAGAATCACTGGCCTCACTCTCTCAGCTGATTTCATTTGCCATGTAAATAATTCAGGAATAAGGCAGAAGCAGTGGCCAAGGGAAAGACTGGCAACCAACAGTATTGGAAAATCTAACAAAATGCCGGTATTAATTATTATTCATAATTTATTATTAATTTCATTTCTATACTGCTTTATAGTTTTAAGGGGAGAAAATCTCAAAGCAGTTTGCAACCTACATTAAGACATCAAATAAAACAATCCATAACAAAACATTACTGAAGAAAGTCAAATATAAAGTGCCGTATTTTTCGCTCTATAACACGCACCCGACCATAACACGCACATAGTTTTTAGAGGAGGAAAATCCGTAGGCATGCCACCCGTAGGCATTTCCTCCATAACACGCACAGACATTTCCCCTTACTTTCTAGGAGGAAAAAAGTGAGTGTTATGGTGCAAAAAATACGGTATATATTTAAAGACAATTAACATTCATTCAAACATAATTAACAGGAAACTAAAATATTATCCTAAACATTTTTTAAATAAAAAAACCCACTACCGAGCAGATCAACTGTAGAATGCACTTTTAGCGGAGCAAAGTTAACAAAAAAATTAAACATTTCAAAAGAAAGCATTACTAAGTGAAGTCAAATACAAAAGGCACATTTGAAACAGCATAACTAGCAAAATAATAAAATATCCTCATAAGCATAGAACATATCTGCATTGCAAACTGTGGGTATTCATCAAAGTATCTTTTTTATATAAAAAACAAACAAACAGCTATTTCCCTCCTGTCAAAATTGCTACTTTGCTCCCAAAGTAAAAACTAAAGAATAATTCGCACAGCCCTGTTAGAGTTTAGGATTCTAATCCCTGCTTAAACTTCATTGCTTCTAACAATGGGATAAGATAGATAGATAGATATAGATAGATGATAGAGAGATAGATAGATGATAGATAGATAGATAGATGATAGATAGATGATAGATAGATAGATGATAGATAGATAGATAGATAGATAGATAGATAGATAGATAGATAGATGATAGATAGATAGATAGATGATAGATAGATGATAAATAGATAGATAGATGATAGATGATAGATAGATGATAGATGATAGATGATTGATAGATAGATGATAGATAGATGATAGATAGATAGATAGATAGATGATAGATAGATAGATAGATAGATAGATAGATAGATAGATAGATAGTGATCAAAGAACTGCATTTATTGTATATTACATTAATACAGTGGCGTAGCATGGGGGGTGCATGGGGGGCCTGCCGCACCGGGCGCAACATCTGGAGGTTAGGGTTATGGGGCGCAAATCCACAGGTTAGGGGGCGCAAATTACTTGCTTTGCACCGGGTGCTGACAACCCACGCTACGCCACTGCATTAATATGCCACTTTTTCTAAGGGGCTCAAGGCAACATACACCACTCCCCACATTTTCACAACAATCTTGTGAAGTTGCTTAGGCACAGAGATAACTCAGTGAAATTCACGGCTGAGTGGGAATTTGATTCTTGGCTCTCCCCAGTGTTGATCTGACACTCTTAACTACTGCTTCAGTAGTTAAGTTCAGTAACAATGTAAGGAAGATATGTATTAATACCCCATACTGTTGGCACTGAAGACAGGGCTGAAGGAAAATGTCTTGTCTAGATAAAGGTAAAAAGGTAAAGGACCACTGGACAGTTAAGTCCAGTCAAAGGCAACTATGGGGTTGTGGCGCTCATCTCGCTTTCAGGCCAAGGGAGCCAGCGTTTGTCCACTGGTGAGATATTTGAGCTGCAGATATCCAGAAACTCTGTCCGAGGACCTTCCGGCAGCTCCCCTATTGCAAAAAGCGAAGTTACAGGGAACCAGGCAGAGGGCCTTCTCAGTAGTGGCACCTATCCTGTAGAATGCCCCCCGGTCAGAAGTCAAAGAGACAAACAATTCTATGACCTTCCATAGACATCTGAAGGCAGCCCTGTATTGGGAAGATTTTGTTGTTCAATAATTTGTGGTGGGTTTATTATTATTATTATTATTATTATTATTATTATTATTATTATTATTATGTTGGATGCCACCCACAGTGGCTGGAGCAACGCAATCAAATGAGTGGAGTACAAGTTATAAATTGTTGTTGTTGCTGTCTGTTTCTCAGCAAGAATGCTTATTAAAGGGTCCTGTTAATTCCAGCCCAGCATGTTTATTTTTTACCACAGAAGGATTTTGCAAATAATAATGGCAAGAAAATGTTTGTCTGAAAGGGAGCTTTGGAATGCATTCATCACGCCTACGCCAAGAGAGGAGGCAATGGCTAATGGTATGAAACCATCATGGTGAGTTGACTAGCGTCCTCGCATAATACCTCTAGCATATCTGAGAGAAATGTAGCTGTGCCAGACAACAGCTTTACGCATATTTGTTCCCCATGATTTTCCCTGCTTGCCTCATTACAGGGTGAGCTCAGGAATCAAATTAGTCATTGTAAACACGTGCCCTACAAAGCAGATCTGAAAACTGCTGAATTCTGCCAAAATAGATTGGACATATGTAGGGCACCAGTTCTAAATTATAGATATCTGCGTGAGAAAGAAGATCAGCCTGCTTATACTATTGATATACTAATACCTTCTCTCCTTGGCAATACAAAATGGTTCATTCTTCCTTTCCCTCTCCGTCCTTCTTTCCTTTCCTTCTGCCCAGTGACTTTTTTAAATCTACTTTGCATAGCATGTTGAAATTAACTCTTGATTAAAAGCAAATGTTCCAATGTGAGTATCCAGGAAAAGTATTCCCCAGTGGAATTAAGCCACCTAGTCCTAACCAAGTCCTAGCTCAAGTTTACTTGGAAGTAGGGATGTACTGAAGTGCCTCAATCTGTTTTCACATTCATTTACATTTCCGAACCTTCTAGGTAAAGGTAAAGGGACCCCTGACCATTAGGTCCAGTCGTGGCCGACTCTGGGGTTGTGGCGCTCATCTCGCTTTACAGGCAAGGGAGCTTCCGGGTCATGTGGCCAGCATGACTAAGCCGCTTCTGGCGAACCAGAGCAGCATACGGAAACACCTTTTCCGTACCTTCTATTCTGCTGCAATTGGTTTATTTGGCACTAGTCTTTGTGCTGTTTTGCCTTCCACTAATGTGGAAATACATGTGTTTTTAACGTATTAGTAGGGACGCACTCTGAAAGTTTCTGGGGTTTCATAAATCAGCTTAGCATAAGGAAGAGGCCATGTTTTAATAAGATTAGATTCGTTCAGAAATATGCCCATATTTCAGTGTTCTTTCAGCCAAATTGATGGTCCCTCTAAGATTCTCAACACAGAGCAGGGATGAGGAACTGCAACTCCCAGGGTTGGATCTAGTCAAGGGTGCATTCACATCCAGCCTGAACCCTCTCCTCCTTGGCTCTGCCTCCCCTTGCCAGAGGCATACCTAGGTTCCCTTGAGCCCTTGGCAAGGAACTGTATCATCATCACCCCTCTGTCCCTTGCACCCTTGGCAAGGACATCAGCATCTCTGAAGCTGGGAGAGACCATGGACCAGAAACTCGAGAAGTTTGTGTTTCATCACCTTTCATGCTTCGCCAGTGACTTCCTCCACAGCCTTTGGGGTCAGGTCTGCTCTGTTTCGCCTCGCCTCCTCCTCCTCTATCAGTCCATCCGTCTGTCGGCCTTCCTGCCTTTCTCCCTCCTTCAGCTCACTGCTCTCCCTTCTGTCTTCTTCCTCCCTCCCTCCCTTTCCTTTTCCTCCTCCTGCAACTCTTGCCAACCCTCTCCATCTTTCTTCCCTCCACTAGGCACTGTGCTCCCAGTTCCAATAGTGCCACAGGCTGACTGGGGAGGGGGCCCATATTCCTCCACCAAAGCACTCAGAGGAGCAGCAGAGCAACAGGCCAGGGAGTGTGCAGGTGGACGGGCTCCTAGCCAGAGTGGAAAGGCATGATTTTTGTGCCTCCCTCCCAGGCCTGGCCCCTAAACAACCCCTAGGTACACCCCTACCCCTTGCCCAGCTGTACCCCCCCCCCAGTTCCAGGGGGGGCATCAAAGAGCATTACAGGATTTTTTCATTGCTGGATTTACCACGGGCCATATGGGGATGAGGGTAATTCCTTTCCCCATTCTGCCACCTCAGAAACCATGGCCTCATCCTCTGAACATGGGAGGTCTGACCCCAGAGCTATAGCATCAATGTGCTTCCCCATTGCAAGCAGTTACACACCTCACACCACCTCCTGTTAAAGTGGAAATGGAAGGCACTAGCTGGGACTGGAATACCCCGTGTCGTATTCTAGGTTTTTAGTATCGAGTGAAGTTTGCCCCACAATTAAGGCCATTCTTAGCTGTAGCAGTAGCATGGTTTGCAATGAATGAGCTTCTATGCTATCAGGTATAGAATGCTTACACTTCGTTTTGGAAATGTTTTTCTCTTACTGTTGAAATTATAGTTTTGGTTTGGTTTGAGTTCTTGCAGCCATCAGATATGCAGATCACCTCAGTTCCTGGGACGTGCTGCTGCCCTAATAACAGCCACCGTCCTCTTAATGATTCTAGTAATTTGAAGACCTTAATGGGACTCAAATTCATCTACTCTGCGTGATCACTAAATGTAATTATATCTGGAACTGATGAGATGAACAAAAGCTACTTACACTCTAATCCAATGTCAAGGTATATTACAGTATAGCTGCCAAAACTCATATATATATGAGATTATAACCGAAAAACGCTGATATGCTAAAGTCATCGGTTGCAGGCTATTAGGAGAGGAAGAGCTGTCTTAATTGTTGGGGATACGTGTTTACATGGCAGGTCTCATATTTCCACTTAGAGACATGAAACAAACTTTTCACAGAAGAATATTATTTGAACTTGTTAAGAGTTCATTGGAGATGAATTTGCTCTCTAGCTGAAATTGTTTTATGCCCTCATTAAAAATTCTTTGCCAAAAAAAATATTGTTTTGTAAATTTTGATGCTGCACTTTCCAGAAGTGCAAATATTTTGGTATTTGTTTTCCACATTTGATGTGCAGCAATTTTCTAGTAGGGGCCAACATTTGACAGTATTCACAACAGATGAGATGCTGTAGTAATTGCCATTTATCATTCCCTCTAATTCCAGATCAAGCTCATGCAGCTGTAACCAAACCGCACAATTCATGCACAAGAGGAGTTACCAGCAAATTTAGGGTTGCAGTCCCAAGGTTTGCAGATGCCCACCAGAAAATCTTTAGAAGAAAAATAAACCCTAATTGGTAGTGTCCCCCAAACATCTATATAAGGACTCAATGACATAGAAAATTGAGTGCCAAAAAGTGACAACTACTAAGGTTGAAAGGGAATGGAATGAGGCAGATAGAAAGGGAGGAGGGAGGAAGAAACACTTTGGTATAAAAATGGGAGAATGAATCACTTCATTGTCTGGACGGATCATTTCCTGTTTCTCACAAAAAAGTTGTTGTTTTAATGTCCACCGGGATGGAACTGGGAGCTGCCCTTAGAAATCAATGTAAAAATCAAAGACTTTAATGTAGGTAGGATTGAGTGGAAGTGTGTCCATCCCACGGCATCATCCAAAAATGGAGAGAAAGTTAAAAGGGAAGAATTGCCGGGAAATTTGACTAGTTCTTGGGGGGGGGGGGGGAGAGCCAAGCTGAGAAATGGAGTCCCTGCCTTTTTGCCCTTCCACCTCTCCCAGTAAGCAGTAGTGACACACCTCTTGGGAAGCCAGCATTTCCGCATTCACCCAAATCCCTCCTTTCAGCACAAAAATGGAAGGGAAGGAGACAGGAATTGAGCTGACATCTGTTGGCAGGTGCAAACCCACGCCCTGCTGCAGCTGTGGGGTTTCTGGTTTGTTGAGGAAATGGTTTTTGAAGAAGAGCTTGAAGAAAAAGACAGATGACTCGGTTGACAAGAGAGAAGTATGTTCTAGACATGTAGTTACAGGACAGTTCCATTACTTGGAACAAGGCCAGGAAGAACCAGCTCTGCTGAGTGACAGGGAACCACTCTGAATTCACCAGGAAATGGAGATGAGTAATTTAGGCTGCAATTTTAGGTCCACTGGCCTGGGAGCAAGCCCCCTTGAATTCAGTAAGACTGGCTTCTGAAGTAGGTGTGGTTAGGACTGCAGTATTAAATCACTCTTTTTGCGGTGTAAAGGGTAGGAGGTCAACTCTGAAGAAAAACATAATTTTTATTGGTAACATTTCCATTTGGATTCCAATTTCCATACTGCTAAGTCTCAATATTTCCGTTCAAGTGTAAGTCCCAGCTGGATTGCTGTGGTCACAGATTGATAGGACAAGTTCAAATATTTGCTGGAAATGCAAAGAGAAAGAAGGCACCTTTTATCATATGTGGTGGAACTGTAAGGTAATAAAAGAATTCTGGGAAATGATATATAATGAATTGAGGGGGAAATGTTTAAAATAACATTTGTTAAAAAAACCCAGAAGCTTTTTTTTATTAGGAATTGTAGGTGCAGAAATACCGAAGGACCAGAAAAGACTGTTTATATACACAATGACAGCCACCTGGATGCTTCTAGCCCAGAGATGGAAAGATGAAAAGGTCCGTACTGGAGTGGAATGGCAGACCGAGCTGATGGACTATGCAGAGATGGCAAAAATGACCAGGGAAATCAGAAACCAGGAAGATAAAAATTTTAACAAAGAATGGGGGAGTTTTATTTCATATTTGGAAGACCACTGTAAACAACTGAACTCGTTAGCAGGGCTTTAATAACACTGGCAATGTGACAACGACTTTGGGTATAATGGACAATGAAATAATTGGAGTAACTTAAAATATGCAGTAGAAAAGGATAAATACGGAAGCCATGCAGGAGTGGAGGGAAGTCTAAAGATTCGGGAGAAACTTGTGTATTTGTTTTTATTTGTGATTTTGAATGTTAATTTTAATTTGTAAAACCAAATAAAATTAATATGATGTGGCCACAGATTGATTCTGTGGTGAAAATGAACCACAACAAAGGGCCGTAGCTGTGGGGTAGAACATCTGCTTTGCATGCTGGAGATCCCACGTTCAATTCCCAGCATTTCCAGAAAAGCTGAAATTCAGGAGAGCTGCTGCCAGCCAGTGTAGGAAATAATGAGCTGGATGGATCAGTGGCCTTCCTCCTATCTTCCTGTGTTAAATCTCGCTGACAGGGTGGTAAGAGTCTTTGCCATTCATTCTAGCTGTTTCTCTGAGTAGTCCTGTCTTAATAATTACTTCCAGAGTGCCATAAATCTCTTTACATCCTTAATACACCTGTCTCTCTTTTGGTTTCACAGGTTCTGAAATTGCTTCGTGTCTATTCTTAGCCTTTTTTCCTAATAACTAGGAAATACTTTTCCTCCCTCTCCATTTATTCCTCTATAACCTCTTTTTTCTTTTCTTCCTTCAGGCCCAAGTGAACCACTATGAAATTGTGGGGTTTCCTCCCCAACTGACATTGCTTCGGCTTCCATACACTTTAACTACCATATTTAAGAATAGGCTCTGGAAAACTTTGGTGTGTGTGTGTGAAATGTTTATTCTACCATGGGTTGTCAACATGGTGCCCATGGGCACATATATGTGTGATGAGGCCTTCCCTGGAGCTTGCAGAGTTTCATCCTCCTGTTTATCTACTATTTACCTATTTATCTACTTGCACTTTGACGTGCTTTCGAACTGCCAGGTTGACAGGAGCAGGGACCGAGCAACGGGAGCTCACCCCGTCATGGGGATTCAAGCCGCCAACCTTCCGATCGGCAAGTCCTAGGCTCTGTGGTTTAACCCACAGCGCCACCCGTGTCCCTTCTAGAAGTGCATAGCGAGACTTAATAAGGCCTGACCCCTTATTAAGGGGTACTTGTCTAAAGCCTCCTAAACACTGAGAAGCCAGCAATATCACAGCTCCTACAGCACGCTGGAGGCTTTGCAAAGAGGAGGAAAAGTCTACAGAGGTAGTGGAGAACCTTCTTGGTGTGACAGGCCATCTTCTTATCTCTCCCCAAATTCATGGGCAAACTTAATGTATTTCATGGCAGGAGAACCAGTGTGGCGTAGTGGTTAGAGTGATGGACTAGGACCTGGGAGGCCAGCATCCAAATCCCCCCTTGCCCATGCAGCTCACTGGGTGACCTTGGCCAGTCACTGCTTCTCAACCTAACCTACCGCACAGGGCTGTTGTGAGGGTAAAATCCAGGAAAGGAAGAGAACAATGAATGTCGCCTTGAGCTCCTTGGAAGAAAGGTTGGGTACAAGTATAAAATTTAAAAATACATGCATACATACTGAATTTCCAAAAGGGTCAGGAAGCTGTTAGAAAGCAATGGGTCCCAAGTGTAAACTGTGATTTGGGCACTGATATTTGCGATGGTATTCCACCCCAACCCCAACTATAGTTCTTCTCTGTTCTGATCAATCAAATGTATGATGCCTGCTTCTTGGGAGAAAGGCAATGACAAACCTAGATAGCATCTTAAAAAGCAGAGACATCACCTTGCCAACAAAGGTCCGTATAGTTAAAGCTATGGTTTTCCCAGTAGTGATGTATGGAAGTGAAAGCTGGACCATAAAGAAGGCTGATCGCCAAAGAATTGATGCTTTTGAATTATGGTGCTGGAGGAGACTCTTGAGAGTCCCATGGACTGCAAAAAGATCAAACCTAGCCATTCTTAAGGAAATCAGCCCTGAGTGCTCACTGGAAGGACAGATCCTGAAGCTGAGGCTCCAATACTTTGGCCACCTCATGAGAAGAGAAGAATCCCTGGAAAAGACCCTGATGTTGGGAAAGATGGAGGGCACAAGGAGAAGGGGACGACAGAGGACGAGATGGTTGGATAGTGTTCTTGAAGCTACCAGCATGAGTTTGACCAAACTGCGGGAGGCAGTGGAAGACAGAAGTGCCTGGCGTGCTCTGGTCCATGGGGTCACGAAGAGTCAGACACGACTAAACAACAACAACAAATTCTAATCCTGATCCCAGAAGGCATCCTTTGCCCTTCTTTCTGTTCGCTTGAAGGTGAAATATCAGAGGCTGGAGTTTGTTCTTTTTGTATTCTAAAATAGTTGTCCCCAAAGTTTGAACCCCCAAACTGGAATGAACAATGAACGTTCCAAATCTTGAAGCTTGAAGTTTTCACCCGTACATTTTTAAGAAGATTAATGTTTGAGCATGTGTGAGCATAGATGGGGGGCTGGGGTTGGAGTGGGGAAGAAGAATATCCTTCCTTCATTGATGATTAATTATAAATGCTTGTCGTGATTTCTGATCACGCTTGAAGGTTTCCGTGCTATATTCTCGTGAGGCATTTGTAGTTTTTGCTACCAGTTTAATTTTTTTTTAAAGTACAATACAAAACCTGATTAACTTTATAACTTGATTAACTTTATGACTGGATAGCAGAGCTTTCAGAAGTACCTTTGCTCCTATTTATTCAAAAAAAAAGGCTGACACAGGTGAGATGCCTTCCCTAATATCCTAGGTTAGCATAATTATGGTCTAGAGCCATTTCTGAATTAGTTCCAGCTAGTTAGCTTCACTGCAAGACAATTGAGACTGCCATCGTTTGAGAATTCAACACAGCCTGATGATGGATTCATATAAAACGCAAAATCCATTATTTATACACAGTAGGAAAATAAACCATCTGACTGGACTGGCATATGAAGTATGCAAAGGCATTTCATTTTTGACGGTTGGAAATTTTAAACTCAAGCGGCTTTTAATCAACGTCCCATTGCAAAACAAAGTTTAGCATTTTTATTTCTTATTCACCAGCGGTGCAATGTAACTAAAGACAGAAGCTGCAAACGCTTTATGGCCTATTACTCAACATGTGCTTATAATAAATTAGCGACAAATGACAGCTACTTTGGACTCGCAGTGCAACAGAGAGAAATAGGAACCAAATTCAGTGGAAGGTTTCAAGTGGTTGTGTGGAAAGGCTGCTTACATTCTGCCGCAACTCACTTTTCAATCAACCACTTAACCTCTTCAGGGTTAAACAGTAGGCACACATTTCAATTCTTGAGCAGGTGGACAGCCAGTTTAATGAGAGAAAGTTACACTGCATCTCCTATGAACATACTTTTTGGGATAAGCCTCTTATACTGTCAGTTTGTTTCTAAGCCCAATTCAAGGTGCTCCCATTAGTGGTTTAAAAGCCCTAAACAACATAGGCTCCAAATATCTGAAAGACCATCTCCTTATAAACCCACCTTGGTCTTAAATTCAGCAAACGGGCCCCTCTAAGGCGTTCCATCCTCCTTTGGGGTGGGGGTGCTATGGGAGATAGCTTTCCCTGTGGCAGCCCGCAATTTGTGGGGTTCCCTCCCCAAAGAGGAGGGAATCTGGCTTCTTCAATATTCAGCTTTCAGTAAATGTTGAAGATGCACCTATTTACCCATATCTTTTACACCTGATGTGCATACCCTGCTACTGTCCCCAGAAAACTGGGGCGTTCCATTTTTCTGCAGGAGACCACGGCAGCCATTTTGGACACTGTGATCTCGTGCCGCAATCTCGCCCCCCAAAAGTTATTGGGGGGCTGCAATCTCATGTGGCTCACCAAAATGTACACACACCCCCGCCCTCATGTGAGAGCACGGCATCCCCAAAAAGTGCTTTTTCAGGGCCACAATCTTGCGTGGCTCCCTGTCTGAGGCCAAAATTTGTCACACACAAACACACACATTTCTGTTACCTTCCATTCTGCTCAGTTCACTACGTCACAGTTGTGACACCCTACAGTGTCCCCTAGGCTCAGCAGCCGACGTGGCAGGACCAGTTGCACTGCCCTAAATCCAACTCTGCCATGTGTATCACAATCTCATGTTCCAGGAAACCCAAACTGCTTTTGCAGTTACAGTGGTACCTCTGGTTACGAACTTAATTTGTTCCGGAGGTCCGTTCTTAACCTGAAACCATTCTTAACCTGAGGTACCACTTTAGCTAATGGGGCCTTCCGCTGCCGCCACACCACCGGCGCGCGATTTCTGTTCCCATCCTGAGGTAAAGTTCTTAACCCCAGGTACTACTTCCGGGTTAGCAGAGTCTGTAACCCAAAGTGTTTGTAACCCGAGGTGTTTGTAACCCGAGGTACCACTGTATATTGCTGCTTCTGGTTCCACGTAGGCAATATTCGCAACTGCTACCCCCTGCCTTGTTTTCGCTGCGTTTGCAATATTTGGCTATACTTTTTGCACATCAAACAGCCAACTGGCCAGATGGTCCCTTTAAATAACCAGAGTATTAGAAACATGTGGATCTTCCGCAAAATGACTATCTACAAGACCGTAACATCATCAGTTCCTGTTCTAATCTAATGTTACGACTGCTATCAACCTGTCGAGATTACTCTGCCCATTCTCTCTCATCTGATTCCAAGGAGTTCTCTGCATTTCTTCAGATCGCATTAAAGTAGACTCCTTGCTGTGTATTGCTCATGAGGAATCAGCCATATCTCGCCACAAATTACCCGACCTTTTGTCAAAGAAAGCATTGCTTTGGGCCCATTTGGGGGGGATGTCTGAAAAGCACTTTCTCCTTGATAAATGGGGGGATGATTCCTTGATTGGCCTGGCAGTTGTTTCACATTATTCCACAGACTCCAGAGTCATTGCCCAGGGCTGATTAAGTAGCATCTGCATAGTCATCGTGGAACAAGTACTCAAGACATTACAAGATCAGCCTCAACTGTTTCCTACTCAGCTTGAGGGGTATCTTAGGATGAAACATTCAGGAGAAATTTAACATTGCACCAAGGCGACCATTCCATCAAGGAAGCATTTCAGCTCGTCAGATGGAATGATCCACTCCTCTGCCCCCCCTCCCCACATTCTGGAAGTTCTCTTGGCCCACACAGAGCCAGAGAGATGGGGTGTATGGCAAGAGAGGGGGGGAAACCTTATTGCATGAGTAAAAGTCCTTGCACGGGGCTTCTGCTGACGGGACTCATAGGTTGAATCCCTCCCACTGAGTTCTCTTCCTCTTCCTCATCCAGACACGACAGCATATGATGATATAATGAGGTCAAGAAGATACAACACCATGTGATAATGACAAGGCATTTGAGTACATTGTACTGGATATTGCTCAGTGAGTCAGAGGGATTTGACTTTTTTGAAATATCTAGTTCCACCTTGGGGATTAGCTACATTAGTAAAGAAACAACAATTTGAATGCGATATAAACATGCAACACCAGATGGCGTCAGAGAGCAGAAAATTTTTATATGCGATTTTCCATAGAGTTTTAATTTTTCTTTTGTTGTAACTATCTAATTTCTGATTTATAGCGGGGTTTTTCCTGTGTGTAGATCCACCCTTGATTTGGTCAGGAGTATTTCCTTACATCAGAAAACTAACCCAAAACTTAACCAGTATTGGGTCCAGTGACATGTCAAAGCAGTAATTGCTTATGGCAGCACTTGGAGATTAAGGCCTCAATCCTAGTCACTCATCATCCCTGGTCATGAGCCCCACAGAAAATTGTGTGCCTTACTTCCAAGTAAACATGCATAGGATTGTGCTGTAAATGTTTGAAGATGCATGCTTAGAGCACCTTCGCAAGTCATGCAGCAAACATCCTTGTTGCACACCCACAAATATTATCCTTGAGTTTCTCAGAGAGCCCAAGAAATAAAGGGTGGAGCTTCAGGCAATACCGTCCCAGGAACAAGATGTTAGCCTAGGATTAGTTGCTAAGAGGAGTGACAGGCTTGGGCTGTGTGTTTGTACTTGCTTAAATTTAAGGCTGTGCTTGGCATAGGAGTAGGAGAGTAATTACTGGGGTGTGGCTCTAGGTTTGGAAATCACAGCAGGATTAATAATGGACAGTGCCTTTTCAGTGGTGGCCCAGTCATTATTTCAGGAAATGTGAGTGACTCCATCTTGTGAAACTTTTAAGAAACAACTTAAAACTTCTTCTTCTTTTTAGTTCACACTGCTTTTTATTAACTACTGTTCTTTTCTTGATTGCTGCTGCTGTTTTAACTGCTATTGTTCAGTTTTCAGGAGGTTAAATGTGGTTTCAATCAGGCGTCTATTTTATTATGTTTTGTCATTCTTATCAATATTGTATTCTATGACATTTGTAAGCCACCTTGAAGGTGCAGTTGTGCCCTCAAAAGAACAGTATTGCTGTTATAAAATTATTGTTTTTAATTTAATATACATTATATTTTATATTTATGATCCAAATTAAGTAACAAATAAATACATAACTAAGATCGCCCTGCTTTGAAAGAGTGCTTTATGGGGTTTCCTAATTTCATACAGATTATCATGTGTAGCAGATTTAATAATATAACGTTAATGTTTGTTGTTGTTGTAGAAAAGCTAGTTTCTACAAGATAGAAATTAAAATATGATCTATTACCTTGGAATGCTCGCTTCCCTTTAGTTCTGGAGAACTCTTGGATCGCTGACAAGTTCCAAAGGAGAATCATCAGTGTGCGCAGACTTGGGAAGCAAATCCCATTGAGCTCTAGAGGACTTGAGACTCCGCTCCGAATAAACCTCCTTAATTATTGCGCTGCATCGCTCTGAGTTGGATGCCTTTGAAAAGGTAGTTTATTATTTAGGTATTTATTTCCCACCCTTCGCCCTACAAGTCCCAGGGTTCAATCCCCATATGTGACAGTTGCATATTCCTGCATTGCAGGGCATTGGGCTAGATGACGTTCAGGGTCACTTCCAACTCTATAATTCTATGATTCTATAAAAATAAGGTGGGTCCTAAAGATATAGCCTTGTTTGTTTGTTTCTTCATTCGTTCGTTCGTTCTCAAGGGGAGATAATTAAGGAAACACTGAATTAAGGAAATTCCATAAATATGGCTTTTGAAATCTAGAACATAGGTAGGCAAACTAAGGTCCAGGGGCCGGATCTGGCCCAATCGCCTTCTCAATCCGGCCCGCGGATGGTCCAGGAATCAGCATGTTTTTACATGAGTAGAACGTGTGCTTTTATTTAAAATGCATTTCTGGGTTATTTGTGGGGCATCGGAATTTGTTCATCCCCCCCACCAATATATATATATATATATATATATATATATATATATATATATATATATGCAGGTTTTGGTGTTTTCGGGTATCTTCCCGTGTAAGAGTTGGGGTGTCTAGGCGACGTTTCGACGAGGTCTCACTCGTCATCTTCAGGCTGGTGCTTTCGGCTTCTTGTTACTAGAACAGAGCAGGATCTCAGTGTTTGAGTTCCTATAAATACTGTTGAGGGGGTGTGGTGTATAGCCTCCAACGTTCTGGGCAGAGAGGAAGTTCCCAGGTTATTGTGCCTTTTCTTCTTTTGTTCATTAATTACTTGAGGGATATCTTGAGTGATTTCTTGAGTGATATTCTGAGTACCACTTAGGAGGGTCATTAGGTGTGGATTAGTTGCTAAAGCTTTCGTGTCTTGACCTCTTGAGCTTGTGAAGAGTTTTTCTGAGTTTTTCTGAGAAGAGTTTTTCTGAGAAGATGGCTGTACTGCACTTAGTTGTGCTCTGGCTTGGCTTCGTGTATAGGGGCGAGCTGTGGTTTTGTGCCCTGTGCCAGCCAGATCTGTGTAGGGATTGCAGGGGGGTGCAGCATCCGGAGGTGCCACTATGGTTTGGCTACTGGATGGTATCTGTAATTTATCTGTGGAGAGGGTCTGGGTTTGGGTCTGGTGTGGTTGATTGGAGATGGCGTTCTGTGTGCGTTCTGTGTTGATTGGAGATGGCGTTCTGGAAATTAGCCCTCCCCACAAAAACCGACACCAGAACCAGAGGCACACAGAACGCCATCTCCAATCAACCACACCAGACCCAAACCCAGACCCTCTCCACAGATAAATTACAGATACCATCCAGTAGCCAAACCATAGTGGCACCTCCGGATGCTGCACCCCCCTGCAATCCCTACACAGATCTGGCTGGCACAGGGCACAAAACCACAGCTCGCCCCTATACACGAAGCCAAGCCAGAGCACAACTAAGTGCAGTACAGCCATCTTCTCAGAAAAACTCTTCTCAGAAAAACTCAGAAAAACTCTTCACAAGCTCAAGAGGTCAAGACACGAAAGCTTTAGCAACTAATCCACACCTAATGACCCTCCTAAGTGGTACTCAGAATATCACTCAAGAAATCACTCAAGATATCCCTCAAGTAATTAATGAACAAAAGAAGAAAAGGCACAATAACCTGGGAACTTCCTCTCTGCCCAGAACGTTGGAGGCTATACACCACACCCCCTCAACAGTATTTATAGGAACTCAAACACTGAGATCCTGCTCTGTTCTAGTAACAAGAAGCCGAAAGCACCAGCCTGAAGATGACGAGTGAGACCTCGTCGAAACGTCGCCTAGACACCCCAACTCTTACACGGGAAGATACCCGAAAACACCAAAACCTGCATTCCTGTACCCGTGAAAATCTACGAAAGCATATATATATATATATATATATATATATATATATATATATATGTAGGTTTTGGTGTCTTCCTCACCTCTACGGGGAGGAAACCTTCCAGCTGACAAGAACCTACGAGAAACTAGAAATCCGAAGAGCCACCATCTTATGTGATCTCTTGTTCCTACGCAACTGCCGAGACAACAACTTAATTCCCACATGCTTCCAACTTAAATTCCACTCTAAAACCCCAGCTACCGAAAGGATCCTGAAACGAACTGAACTATCCCTAATCAGAAACGAACTACATAAGAAAAGATACCTACTAAACCAAACCAACAAAGATCTGCTCACTCTTCACCTCAAACTCTGTAACAAAATCCACCCTGCACTCTGGGACAAATGCAAACAACTAGCCGTTTGGAGAGCTGAAACAGAGTCCTCACATAAGACAGACATACACACCAACAAACTCCACAAACTAGAGAAACGCCAGAAGCCCAGCCACCCTCCACAACAACCCATGAAACAAACAGTACATAACATATCAGACAGGATCCTCACCTCAACTGAAACCAAAGTACTCTCCAAAGGTTTCAACTTTGCAGTCGCCCCGAGACGCATCCCCACGGAAAACATCATATGCGGAGTCGAAGCTAGCCTAACCAAAATCAACCCAGATGAAGCCAATAAAATCAGACTTGAAGTCACCAACATCCTCTGCTCCAGCAAACCACCCAGAAGCAATTTACACAAAGAAGAACAGAAAGCACTCACCAACCTGAGGAAAGACAACAACATAATCATTCTCCCAGCAGACAAAGGTAATGCCACTGTTGTGATGAACACATCGGACTACCAAGCAAAACTATCAAATCTACTCCAAGACCCTACCTACCAACCTATAAAAACAGATCCCACCACCTATCTGGAAAAAACCACCAAATCCAAAATAAAAGCCTCTCCTATCAGTGAAGAAATCCAGCTAAGAATCATCCCCAGAGAAAAATCATCCAGATGCCCCAAACTCTACGGTCTCCCCAAGATACACAAAGAAGGAACACCACTCAGACCAATAGTCAGCTCCATAGGCTCACCTCTACAAAATCTCGCTAAATTTCTCGCTAAGCAACTTCAGCCCTATGCAGAATCTATCGCTTCACACGTTACAAACTCCTTCCAGTTCATAGAAACAATAAAGAAGCAAAACCTACATCCCGATGACCTACTTGTGAGCTTCGATGTTGTATCTCTCTTCACACAAGTGCCCATTAATGAAGCCTTGACAGCCATTCAAAACAAATACAATCCCCCCGAATACATCCTGGACCTGACCAACCACTGCCTAACCAACACGTACTTCATCCACAATGGACAAAGATACAAACAGATAGAAGGAGCACCTATGGGATCACCCCTCTCACCGGTCATCGCAAATCTGTACATGGAACACTTTGAAACCAATGCTTTAGACAAGTCAGAACACAAACCCAAACTTTGGCTCAGATATGTTGACGACACCTTTGTAATTTGGCCACACGGGAAGGAAAAACTAGATAGCTTCCTCACACATCTCAACAGCCTACACCCCAAAATACAATTCACTATGGAAATAGAAGCCAACAACCAACTTCCCTTCCTTGACGTCCTAATCTACAAAAAACCTGATGGCTCCCTAGGACACACTATCTACCGGAAAAAAACACACACCAACCGCTACTTACATGCACAATCACACCACCACCCTGCACAAATAAACTCCGTAGCCAAGACTCTCATCTCCAGAACCAAACGCCTGGCTGACAAAGACCACTTGACAACTGAGTTACAGAATCTCTCAAATGTGTTAATCGCCAACGGATACCAGCAAAACAGGGTTACGAAGCTAATCCAAAAAGAAACACCCCCAAAAAACCAAGACACAGAAGAAAACAATGGCATGGCCCTCCTTCCTTATATCAAGGGCACTACAGATAAAATTAGCAAAATCCTCCATAAACACAATATCAAAACAGCCTTTTGCACCAACCAAAAAATAGCCAATATCCTCAGAAACCCAAAAGATAAAATCCAGTTAGAAAACCAAGGGGTCTATGAAATACCCTGCAAAGTCTGCCCAGCCACGTACATTGGACAAACAAACAGACGAATAAATGCACGTATCGCAGAACACAAGAATGCCGTCAAAAAAGAAGAAAAAACTTCCTCTCTTTACCAACACATGAAAGAAACAGGACACGAAATTAATTTTGCAGATTCCAAATTGCTCTTTAACATGGAACATCACCACAAGAGAATAATCATGGAAGCCATCGAGATAGAGAAACACCCTCACAACATGAACAAGCGTGACGACACGTCCCGCCTGCCAGACATCTGGAAATTAGCCCTCCCCACAAAAACCGACACCAGAACCAGAGGCACACAGAACGCCATCTCCAATCAACCACACCAGACCCAAACCCAGACCCTCTCCACAGATAAATTACAGACACCATCCAGTAGCCAAACCATAGTGGCACCTCCGGATGCTGCACCCCCCTGCAATCCCTACACAGATCTGGCTGGCACAGGGCACAAAACCACAGCTCGCCCCTATACACGAAGCCAAGCCAGAGCACAACTAAGTGCAGTACAGCCATCTTCTCAGAAAAACTCTTCACAAGGTCAAGAGGTCAAGACACGAAAGCTTTAGCAACTAATCCACACCTAATGACCCTCCTAAGTGGTACTCAGAATATCACTCAAGTAATCACTCAAGATATCCCTCAAGTAATTAATGAACAAAAGAAGAAAAGGCACATTAACCTAGGAACTTCCTATCTGCCCAGAACGTTGGAGGCCATACACCACACCCCCTCAACAGTATTTATAGGAACTCAAACACTGAGATCCTGCTCTGTTCTAGTAACTAGAAGCCGAAAGCACCAGCCTGAAGATGACGAGTGAGACCTCGTCGAAACGTCGCCTAGACACCCCAACTCTTACACGGGAAGACACCCGAAGACACCAAAACCTACATTCCTGTACCCGTGAAAATCTACGAAAGCATATATATATATATATATATATATATATATATATATATATATATATATATATATATATATATATTCCGGTCCCCCACAAGGTCTGAGGGACAGTGAAAAAGTTTCACTGTTGAAAAAGTTTGCTGGCCCCGATGATGATGAAGAAGAAGAAGAAGAAGAAGAAGAAGAAGAAGAAGAAGAAGAAGAAGAGTTGTTTGGATTTGATATCCCACTTTATCACTACCCAAAGGAGTCTCAAAGCAGCTAACAATCTCCTTTTCCCTTCCTCCCCCACACCAAACTCTCTATGAGGTGAGTGAGGCAGAGAGACTTCAGAGAAGTGTGACTAGCCCAAGGTCACCCAGCTGCATGTGGAGGAGCAGGGAAGCAAACCCAGTTCACCAGATTACGAGTCCACCACTCCTAACCACTACACCACACTGGCTCTCTACACTATCTACCCTCCTGTATGCGGCAGAGCAGCCTTTCCCAACCCCTAGCATCTTCCAGATGTTCAACTTTCAGCACCCCTGACCTCTAGCCATGGTGGAATTGCAAACCCAAGGGTCTTGGGGATACCATCTTTGAAGATCTGGGGTAGCTCAGTTGGTAGAGCATGAGGCTCTAGTCTCGGGGTCATGGGTTTGTGATCCACATTGGGCAAAAGATTCCTTCATTGCATGGGGTTTGGACTAGACGAGCCTCGTGGTTTCTTCCAGCTCTATGATTCTGTGTTGGGGACGGCTGCATTAGAGCCTAGCTAGAAGGGAAAACTCAGGACACAAATCACTTTCCAACACAGTGCCAGGCATTTTCAGCTATTGCTGCTTTTTTTGTTCCCCACTAGGTGTCGTTGTTGTTGGTGCTGTGCTGAGTGGTGGGGGAGGGGGAGGGAAGGAGTCATGCTGCAACAGCAAGGAACATCAAAGGACCTGGCTGGGTGGGTTCCAAAGCGAAAGGTTTAAGAGCACTGGCTTGGCGTCTGAGAGAGATGCCACTTGGACAGCCAGAATGATCTCTTCTTGTTGCCAGAGCATTGAAGCACTCCTTTGCTTGGGTGAAACAGGGCAAGGAGACAAAAAAAAATTAAATGGCACCACGTTCAAGGAGGGAGAAGCCAGCAACTACAAGCGCATTCCAGTGAGCACATTCACGGGGAATGCAGGCTGCGGGTTCAAAGGGGTGGTTGAGAAACACCTGATACAATTGCACAGGGGACAGAATATTTGCAACAGCGTTGGCAGGGGGCGGACGGGAAAATCAGATTTAGCGACAGAGAGGGTTTGCAAGACATTCCCAAGATGAGCGCATGCCAAGGTGACCTGAACCCAAAAATCACGTGGGAAAACAAATCCCATGCTGTGGGGCAGGGCGAACATGTTCCACACCTTGAGCCTTCTCCCTGCAAGCCACACGTCGTCTTTTCACAACTTTCCTCATTCGTGTGTGAGAGGAGAGAGAGAGAGAGAGAGAGAGAGAGAGAGAGAGAGAGAGATATCTTAGAATCTTAGAATTGTAGAGTTGTAGGAATATGAATTGTGAAAAGATTATGTGTGATTTCCAGGAAGAGGCAGTGACAAGCTCAAGGTCTCCAGCTGAGCTTTGTGACAGAATAAGGATTCCACCAGGGTTTCCCTAGTTCCAGCCTGGTTGTCAGGGACCGTGCTGAGGAGGAATGGTGGGAGCCACCCCCTCCCCCTGATCCTGATCTTGAATCTTCCCAGGAGCAGGAGGACAGTATGGATTTGGAGCAGTGGTTTGCAGAGGGGCATAGTTCAGAAGGAGAAGCTGGGAAATACTGGATAGGGAACAACTAGGAGAAGAAACACTGGAAGAGAGAGGATTAACAGATTCACAGTCTCTGGACAGCATTTCTCCACTCAGCCCAAGAAGAGCTCAGAAAGTTTCAGAACAGAAAGCACAGAGACTACAAACTCAGATTACAAGACATAGGAGTGACATGGATTAATAGGGATGGAGTGGGAAGTGACTTTAATTGGGAGCACCGCCATTCTGGTTAGATGCTTTCTTTTGTCCTTCACTGTGTTTATTAAAGAAACTAACTGGTAGGAATTAAGTTTATTTGATCTGCTCATTTACGGCTATGGGGGAGGAAGCTGATTCCCTGAAGCCTGACACTGGTAACCACTTCACCACACTGCCTCTTTGCTTTCAACTCCCTTTCACCAAAGATGATCTGTTCACCCTTCGTCGGTCCGTCCCTCATAGGAACAATGCAGGAATCTGCTGTATACTAAGACCATTGGTCCATCTAACTCATGGCAGAGACCCTCTGGGCTTTCCGACAGAAGCGTCCCCCTCCCCAAGTCCCCCCCTCCACCTAGACATGTGAGTGATCAACCCTGGAACTTCGGCATGCAAAACTGAGCTACAGCCTTTCTCAAACATGGTTCAGGTCCTCTAAGTTTACATAACCCAAATTCCTGGCCGATCCTGACAAATTTGGCTTTAAATTTTCCAATTACGGCGACAACTCCACATACTCCGATAGGAGCAGCACCGATGCGAGACATTCTGGCATGCAATAAAGTGACATATTAATGTAGCAGCAGGAACAGATTGGAAGCCAGTTGTGCTTTTGTTTTATTTGTTATTCCGAGGCTCCAAAGTGCTCGACTCTAATAGAGCAGAATGAATGAACGACGAGGACGTGAATGTGCAAACAATTTCTACGCATGTCTTTAAGGGCTTCAGTCACAGTGGGTTGCTAGGTTGCAGAGAAGAAAAAGCCAGTGTTGTTTAAATAATTATGCAACAATATATTTTAGGAGAAGCTAGGACAATATATGGGCAATGTGGCATGCCGACTAGCTCGCCCCTCCTCCCCTTGTTCACATTAGCCATGCGTGGCTGGAGACAATCCACACATGGCGACAATGTGGGAGCCATGACCTCACTACATCACCTACCCTATCCCATCCCACGCAGGAGACACAAGCTGCAAAATGCAGGGGTGGCACAGGCAATGAGATCCCCAGAACAGAGGTACTTCAGGGATCCCTGCACGCGCAGCCAGGTTCAACACTTCTTTTGATGCTCACAAGCAGAGACTGCTTGTATGACCACCCTTCAGAATGAACAACACACACAAAAAGAACAAAGGGATGATATAATCCTTCCCTGGCGGAGCAGTCGCGGGTGGCACTGTGGTCTAAACCACTGAGCCTCTTGGGCTTGCTGATCAGAAGGTCGAGGTTCGAATCCCCAGAGTGAGCTCCAGTTGCTCTGCCCCAGCTCCTGCCAACTTAGCAGTTTGAAAGCACGCCAGTGCAAGCAGATAAATAGGTACCATAGCGGTGGGAAGGGAAACGTTTCCATGTGCTCTGGTTTCCCGTTGCACCAGAAGTGGTTTAGTCCTGCTGGCCACATGACCCAGAGAGCTGTCTGTGGACAAACACTGGCTCCCTCGGCCTGAAGCGAGATGAGCGCCGCAACCCCGTAGTCACCTTTGACTGGACTTAACCATCCAGGGGTCCTTTACCTTTACCTTTTTACCTTTGACTTCAAATGGATATTGCTCAATAAGGGCCTGTGTGCGCGTTATAAAGCATTGGGAGGAAGGCATGCATAGGTATTGGTTTTTCTTTACTGTCAGCTCCCTTAGGGACCTGTGGTCAAGCAGAGAGGTGGGATATAAATCTTCCAAATAAATAATAATTAATGCAACACCATGGCAGCTTGCTAAACATCCACACTGGCTCACCAGCGTCTTGTTAAAGCAACTGGTTTTCCTACCTGATTTGAATGGCAAAAAACAGGGTGTGGTATCTTGCAGCTCGCCTAGCCGCAAAGTATGGCGGCTGTGGTCCACTTAAAGGAAAACAATCACAGCTAAACCAGAACCCTTGGGTGAATTGTATGTCTCTGTTTACCGTATTTTTTGCTCTATAAGACTCACTTTTTCCCTCCTAAAAAGTAAGGGGAAATGTGTGTGCGTCTTATGGAGCGAATGCCGGCTGCGCAGCTATCACAGAAGCCAGAACAGCAAGAGGGATTGCTGCTTTCGCTGCGCAGCAATCCCCCTTGCTGTTCTGGCTTCTGAGATTCAGAATATTTTTTTCTTGTTTTCCTCCTCCAAAAGCTAGGTGCGTCTTATGGTCTGGTGCGTCTTATAGGGCGAAAAATACGGTAATTCTATGTGCTCGCCCCTTTTCACTCTTTCAGCTATTGCCATGCTACATTTGCCCACTAGGGGCAGACATTGAAGTAAAAAAGCAAACAAACCACATTCTAAGATCCTTTGCTATATCCTTGTCTGGGATGGGCCAAAGGGAGTTGAAGTCCACAGCATCACTCAGGTTGGTGAAAGCTGCTTTATCCTGACAGGCACATTTTATGTCCTGTTCCCTAGCAGTAGCTGTACACAAAACCTTTTGAAATTTCGTAAAATTGTGGAGTTGGAAGAGACCCCAAGGATCATCTAGTTGAACCCTCTGCAATGAAGGAATTCTGCCAACAGCCATCCCCGGGTGGGCTCGAACCACCAACCTTCTAGGTTAACAGCCAGACACACTGACCCATTGTGCCCCATCTCTCGTAAGATATGTAATGGGCAAACATTAAACTGAAAGTTTTCTCCCAATATCTCAAGAAGTCATTTGCTCATTGCAAATATATTTTAAGTTTACTTTAATAAGTTGGTTAAAGAGCCAGCGCTTAGCAGTCCTAAGTACAGTCGTACCTTGGAAGTTGAACGGAATCTGTTCCAGAAGTCCGTTTGACTTCCAAAACGTTCGGAAACCAAAGCACAGTTTCTGATTGGCTGCAGGAAGCTCCTTAGCAGTCCTAAGGAAGCCCCGTCAGACATTCGGATTCCAAAGAATGTTCGCAAACCAGAACACTCACTTCCAGGTTGGTGGCATTCGGGAGCCAAAATGTCCAAGTACCAAGGCGTTCAGGATCCAAGGTACAACTGTAGTAAGTTCTAGGACAAATTCCTTTCCCAGGTGAATATGAATGTGGTTCCTGCAAGTCTCTGTAGATAAATGGAAGCTGTAGGAAATAATTCCAATGAATGAATGAATTTACAGCTGTTGCTGTGTCACATTGACTAAGAAACACACAAAAGGATTATGCATCCTCACATTTCCTACTCTCAACAAAAGAAACCCCCTTAAATAAAAGTCACTTGGTTTGAAAAGTGCCCTTGAGAAATCAACAGAGCAAGATGAGAAGACAGTGCAGGACGAGAGCAGAAATTCCCTGTGACACGGTGGCTTCTCACGTGGTTCTGCGGTCTGAAGTACCATGTGTCATTATGGTCTGCAGGGCTAAAAAAACCAACCACCTCACAGTAAATATATTGGAGGCTTCCCTCCTTAGGTAGCATTCATCTTCTCAAGTGAGGAGGTACGTTTGATTAATGTCTAGCAATCTTAAGGGAAAGCTGTCGCGTTTGTGTTGCGTGAAATGTGAAATGACAAGGGACTCGTCATGTATCCTGATGGCATCTTTATGTTAACAATTATTGCTATGCTGGGTTTTGGCTCCTTGTTTTGCTGACACCGTTTGAGTGGCCCCTTCTGGGTTTTTTAGCAGTCGGGATGTCAAAGTAAGTCACACATGGATGACACAGTCAGTTGCGCATTGAGAATCACATCTGATTGGCAGAGCAACAGGTGCCTTGACATCAACATCTGAAACTCCCATGAATTTCACCATGAACGCCTCCCTTGTTCTCTTATAATGGCAATGGTGCCCACCTGAGAGGTGCTGGAACTGAGTTCTGGTGAGCTCTGGCTGGGGGGAAAACACACACCCTGATTTTACATATGTATTACACAATTTGATGGAAGCACGAACTGCATAAAACTTTGTGCACAACAGCTGCATATCCCCGCTGTGAGTGGATTTTATTTCTGAGAAAAAATGCATTGGATAAGGCTACTATATGATCCTCAGGGTCCCTTCCAACTCTACAATTCTATGATTCTATGATTCTATGAAAACACTTCAACCTGACGTTGTGGTGAACCATATGATGAAGCTCAGAATGGACTGAAAAAGCCCCTGTTGGTTGTCCTGGTAAAATGAATGGGAGTTGCACAAACACAAAAGTGATTGCCAGTGGAATGTCTTAGTCTGGGTGAGAGTAATTAAAAGTCACATCTGCACTGTACGTTTAATGACAGCTTAACAGTCATGGTTCCCATTCCCCACCCCCAAATAATCCTGAGAACTGTTGAGGGTTCTGAGAGTTGTTTAGAGACCCCCTCTTCCCCTCACAGAGCTCCATTTCCCAAAGTTCCCTGTTAAGATGGATGGATTGATATACCACTCTGTAAACTGTAGCTCTGTAAGGGGAATAGTGGTCTCTTAATAAATCTCAGCACCTTTAACAAACTACATTTCCCAGAATTCTATGGGAGAAGCTCTGGCTGTTAAAGAGGTATCGCAGTGCTTTACGTGTATGGTGCACAGGGGCCAAAACTACATAAGACCATGAAAATGTTGTGTGAAGTATTGCAAATATATTTGGGAGAAAGCTTTGCAGATATGCTTGGGAGAGAGCCTCATTGAACTGAGTGGATTTAGCTTGTGTTGCCATCCGTCTGTCTCAGGAGAGTTTGTCTGATGGGGGTTTAGTCAAAACGTTGGGGAGTTACAGCGCCTGCTGTGGCTGCAGAAACTGATACAGGAGAGACATGTTTTGTTGCAGCTGGGGCGGATGAAGGCGTCCAGTTTTGCTACTGGTGCACCACAGCATTTCTTCTCTCTGTGCTCCTCCCAGCGGTCGTTCCTCCTGCTGTGAGTGGATTTTATTTCAGAGTAAAAATGCATAGGATAAGGCTACTAGTCTATTAAAAGGGGGAGGGAAGATCTGTAGGCAGTTCAGGAGCTTCCTCAAGAAAAGAGTGAAATATACTTGAACCAGCACTGTTTTTATGTTAATATCACCCACTTGAGCTACGCTCTCAAGATTTATGATGTCACTATTAAAGTCCTCCGGGTCATTACAATCTTGCCTTTCATCTAGCCTGTATATAAATAATTGATCATCATAAGGATTGAAACCTGGGGAAATGAAGACAACTTAACACAGATATTCTTTATGACATCAATTACAGAGGAAATCATTTGGTGGGAGAAGGATATTTCAAGTGCCGCAATCATGAGAGCTTCCACAATACTTAGTGTTTGCCAATGAAAACGATACTGAGAGCGCTGCTTTATGACAAAAACACTTTATTGTGCAATGAACGCGGGTCACTCAACTGCATATATGGTTTGGGGAGTATTTAAGTTTTTCTTTATGATTAAAGTGTTCTTTATGGTGAAAGTGATAAAGTGGCTTCTAACTGATTCAACGGATTTAAAGAGCATGTTGGATACTGTAAAATATCAAGGGGACTGCAATCTTATATACGCTTACCTGGGAATAATTACTATTTAACTGAGTGGGAATTGCAGCTGCATAAGCCTACGCCAGGCATAGGCAAACTCGGCCCTCCAGATGTTTTGGGAATAAAACTCCTATCATCCCTAGCTAACAGGACCAGTGGTCAGGGATGATGGGAACTGTAGTCTCAAAACATCTGGAGGGCCAAGTTTGCCTATGCCTGCTGTAAACATTGTCTGTCTGAGGGAAAGTGTTGGGTAAGCATACAATTTAATAAACAAATGCTACTATTCATTATTAGAAGAGGAAACCCTCTTCTATATTGTTTTGGGAATGAAATATTCTTAGCTATAGCAAAACCCCAGAGCCAGAATATCTTTAAAAACGCAAAAGTAAGCACTGCTGAATATCAGATTTCAAAAGATGCCTCAGTTTCAGAATGCCCTAAAACTTCTGTGAGTTGTTCTGCTCACCCTATTAAGATGAACCCAAGAATAAAGCTTTAGAATTGAAAATTTAGATCAGGGTTTCCCAAACTTGGGTCTCCAGCTGTTTTTGGACTACAACGTCCATCATCCCTAGCTATCAGAACACAGTGGTCAGGGATGATGGGAACTGTAATCCAAAAAGCAGCTGGAGACCCAAGTTTGGGAAAGACTGGTTCAGATGGTTAGTTGCACTGATGAAAACATGCCACCTTCATATTTATTGAGCTACACTTTTCGGTTGCGCTTCTCCATTTATTATATGCTTAATAAGGGTGACATGAAGCCATGAGAATGCCAGCAAGCTGGAAAATGTAGCAGCCAGGCTTGTTATCAATGTTCTGGGCTGCTATAGGAAACCTTGAAGAATCACTTTAAAGGACCAACTACCATTTGACTGCTCCTCATCCAGGACTGCTGCCTATGAGCCACCTGACTGCAGCAAAGATGGGTCAGAAGAGCCCACACCATCAGCACAAGTGTGACTAGGGATAGATAAGAAAATAGATTTATTTCTCATCTGAAGGCAACGCTACCCAATTTTCAGTTTCCACAACAATATGTGAACCAAAGCACAACCGTCCATTGAAATTCGCACTTCTCCGAATTTTGCAGTGCCGTTCTCCAACTACTTAATTAATCAATTTAAAAAGTATTGGTGTGTATGTATGAATATGTATATGTATATATGTAATATACTGAAGTAGTTTACAGCAGTTAAAATATCACACTGTACAATAAAACCATAAATAGTTGAAAACAGTTAAAATTGTGTACAAAAATGCATATACTGTAATAGGGTAAATGTGCATAACAATGCAGGCATTAGTGAAAACAGCATACATAAATGCAATATATTAGGGGAAATAATGCATAGACTAGGGGAAATTGTGTACAAAAATGCATACATTAGGATAAATTTGCTCTAATATTCTGATGAATTTTCATGAAAAGTTTTAAATTCAAATTCAAATTGATACGGGAATGTGGAGAACTGAACTTAAGACTGGAAAAAATGAGAAAGTAAGAGAATCTGAAATTGACAGATTCACCAATCCTTACTTGTGACTAACTGCCATTTGGATCCTCTTCATCCAGAACTGCTTCCCTTAGTAGAGTGTTACTATGAGAAATTAGTGCCTGAATGAGTATTTTCTATCTGTTGTCTATTTTGTATATTCCTTCCCATTCCTAATCTTAGTGCAGAGGTGATACAATGGAGTGGGTTGCTCTGATTGGGTTTTGCAGTTCACTGTTCATGCTCAGAAGATAATGTTCTAAGATCTGGGGCACAGGTAGGGGAAGACCCTTTCCTGGCTAGTCCCCTTACCTGAAGCACCACCCCTTCCTGGTCTAGGGCCTTTTCAGTTGAGTTGTTCTCCAGGTGGAATTCTTTGAGACTTGCCTAAAAAGTAGACCTAAGAACTGACCAGAAACAAAGAAAAAGAGCCTGGCCTGCTCTTGTACCTTTAAGAGCAACTTCAGATGATGATCAACAGGCAAAGCTTTTCACAGCATGGAGAAAAGCTTTTAACACCTGCTAATGTTTTCAAGTTGCTATTAAAAGGACTGCTGCATAGCACCCCATTGAAACCCTGGCCAGCTCACTTTTGGCTTGTAGGAAGAAGGTCAAGTCCATTTTTAAAGACGTCTTCTGCTGCAGGTTATCATAGCACTGGAAAGGGACTCAAAGACCAGCTACTCCAACATTTCTCTGATTAGAATAGGGACATCCTATTCTACATCAGGAAGCCTACCCTGTGCCCATACTGTCCTGTTGCCTGTGTTGAAGTAAGATTCAGCTGCCATTCTGGTCAGCTTTTACACCTGGAAGGGACTTACACATGTTGTTGTTGTTTAGTCGTTTAGTCGTGTCTGACTCTTCGTGACCCCATGGACCAGAGCACACCAGGCACTTCTGTCTTCCACTGTCTCCCGCAGTTTGGTCAGACTCATGTTTGGGCAGACCCTAAATGGCTTCTGAAGGAGCATCTCCACCCCCATTGTTTAGCCCGGACACTGAGGTCCAGCGTCAAGGGCCTTCTGGCGGTTCCCTCACTGAGAGAAGTGAGCTACTGGGAACCAGGCAGAGGGCCTTCTCGGTAGTGGCGCCCACCCTGTGGAACGCCCTCCCATCAGATGTCAAAGAAATAAACAACTATATGACATTTAGAAGACATCTGAAGGCAGCCCTGTTTAGGGAAGTTGTTAATTTTTGATGTTTTATCATGTTTTTAATATTCTGTTGGGAGCCACCCAGAGTGGCTGGGGAACCCAGCCAGATGGACAGGGTATAAATAAATTATTGTTGTTGTTGTTGTTGTTGTTGTTGTTGTTGTTGTTGTTGTTGTTAATGAGGAACCATCTTGTCCTTCTCCTAAGACAGCAAAATGCTTTCAGATGGCCCTGGGTGCTGTCCTGTTGCCTATTAGTTATTGCTGTTTTAGTATTTGGTTTTTCTCCCCAGGGATGAGTTTTATTTACAATTCGTTGTAGAATATGTAGAATTGCAAGCTTTGGCTTCAGAAGCTTAGAATGTGACTGTAAAACTGTCTGTAACTCCCAAAAACAAACAAATGAATGAACGAATAAAACTCCTTTGTAAGCAAACAGTCCCTCTTAGGGATTTGGCCCTCCAGGCACTTTAACCTGCTGACTCAAAAAGAAATACTCAGAACTTGGCTTTGTTGTTTCCAGTTTATATTCTGCCTTTCATAACTCTCTGGTGCTTAAAGGACAGCTGTGCAGCTGCTGCTGTTTAGCCACAGTTTTAGTGGCTAGTAATATGTAGTACGTGATATATCCCATCGAGGAATGATTTCCCTACATAATCATCAGGTATTATCTCACTCCAAACAGATATCTCTGCGTGACATTTCTAAAATTCCCCTGAGGACGTCAAGGTCTTCAGCCTGAAAAATACGGAGCGGAAGCAGCATTTTAAAGGTTACCGTAACTTCTATTCCCACAACAGACAAAAGTAATTTTTTTGTGCTTGTTATTTTGGGGTGTACAGAGTTTTTGTCCCCTCCCACCCCCTTTCTTTTGCGGCAAAGAGACTCCCGAGAAGGAGGAAGCAACCGTGCATTGCTCTTTGTGGCTTTTTGCAGAAAAAGAGTCACAGTTCATGGTCAGTACGGTTGTGCCACCATCATAACTATGACTGCAAAAGAGGGGCCAGAAATGGGCAGTCTTGGGGGATGCGATTCAGGATGTTTGAAGGAATGGGAGCAAGTTTAGTCACATCCTTTTCCCAGGAGTAAGTCCCACTTCCCTCCCAGTGTAGGGTTCTAAGATAATAGCTGCTACAACAAAACACATGCACATTATTTCCATCCAGCTCTTTCATCCAATCAGCTCAAGTTGGGGTATCTAGTTCTCTCCACCCACCCTCATTTTTGTTATCACAACAACTCTGTGAGGAAGGTCAGGCTGAAAGATGGTGACACTGAATGAGGATCTCAACCTGGCTCTCCTCAGTCCTGGTCTCACCGTGTAGGCACTACACCACGCTGGCTCACCAATAAATTCAACGGCGAGCCCCTGGCAAACATCCCCCACCAACCTTCTCCTCAGCCTCCTGCCTCCTGCACCCACAACAAAGGTTTTGATTTCCCTCTTCTGTTTCCTGAGCTTCTGTATGATCCGGGAGAGGGGAAGCAGTAAATGTGGAACCACCGAGGGTTTGCAACCCTTCCTTCTGAGGACTTGAAAAGAACTCTTGGAAACGCCAGTAGCACAGAGATTTTTAATCATATGCAACTGTGGAGACTGCAATAACTTAGAGATGGAGCTATGTGTTTGTTGCCTTCCTAAGCAGTATTCTAGAGAAGGTGCTGTGGGCTCTTTCTGGCAGCATGCTTATATTTTGTGTGCGGCAAGGATATGGAATGGGTCAAGGGGTATCATTCTGGTGTTTGTGCCATTGTTGCTTGTTGATTGGTGCCAGCAATGAATGACCAATGTGGGGACATTAAGAAGAACACCATGATTTGTGGGTGCCAGATATGTTCCTAGAGACTATGTGGTAATGGCTGTTGTTGTTGCATCAATGCCTTTCGCCCTGTAGTGTTATTTTTGTGTTTATGCTGTTGAGATCCCCAGCTTGATACGCTGATGTAAAGATACCCCCCACCCTACCCTGCTCCATTGTATTGTAATGACACAAGTTTATCTCATGCCTTTTTGTACATTTTCCTGGTTTTTGGATAGATGAAGGACAGCTTATAGATACAACAGCAGCAACTCTGGCATAGTGGCGGCTGTTTTAACAAGGCCACAGGATTGCCCTACCACTACAACTGCATAAAATGGATGCCTTGTCACTCACTAATAAGGGAAAATCTTTGCAGTGTACATACAAAACAAGTGTCCTGGAAAAACTGGGACGTCTTGTTTTTCATCGAGAAAGAACGGCGGCCATTTTGATCGCTGTGATCGCACACAATGGCCACTGTGATCTCACCTTTTTTAAAAATGGGAAGATGGCATCCTGGATTTTGGCTTCAAAGTGTTGGAGGGTATGCAGTGTATAAAAGTTTATGTTTAATGATATTCATACCAAAAAAAATCATTTGAATGTGCAGTAATAAATTTCAAGGCATTATCTGTGGGCCTAGGTATAAAGTCATCATCAGACCATGCAGTAGGGGTTGGCTGGTGGAATAACTAAAAGGTTGCGTAATCCCTTTTCGTGAGCCAACTAATGCTCGCTAAATCCTCTAGTATGTGAAGTAGGAAACCTCAACCTCTCAGGCCTTGTCAGTCAGCACAATAAAACTTTTCACAGACCATAAATTAAAAAGCCCTAAATGCAAAGTGGCATAAGAACCGTGAGGCCTTGTCTTTTCCTAGTGCACTAACTAATCTGCTAGAAGGAGGGTTGTAATATTTTCAACAAATATTTGGGGTATGGATTTCCATTGAGCTGGGAGATCAGCCATGGTGATGATGTGTAGCATTTGTTTTAATCTATTATCACTTACAGAGGAGAGAGGAAATATGGGGCAGTCCAGATGGTAATCTGGTATGTACACACACAGAAGGGGATTCTTTGTATTTCCTGCCATTGTTAACAAAAGGACGGAGGCTATGCTACTGAGCTTCTGCATTATTATGCATGCTCCTAGCCATATCCAAGTGTTTGCTGTTTAGGCAACTGCAGTTTGCAACATCGTTCAGGTGCCTGCACATTAATCTCGCGAGTTATTCTAGCAGAAAACTCATGCTGTTAGTAAATGTTTTGCAATAATGGTTACTAGATGCAGTGTAATTTCCTCTGATGAGATTTGAGTGGTGATTCTGCAAATCCCATGTACTTATAAAAATCCAGTCCAATTAAAATAATATTTATTCATATGTTATCCTGAGGTTTCCATAACACAGTTTTGACTAAGGAGATTTTCACACGATACAATTGCTGGTTATGAACGACCTCCATGAACTCATGCACTTCTGCCACAGACAGCAAGGAAGCTCCATGTGCATGGGGAGCACACTATTTAAATGATGCTTTATATATGATGGAAGCAAGGAATCTCATTTGGTATTTTTTAAACTACAAGAAGTCACCAATGTACTCCATTACATATAACAAAAGTAGAGCAAGATACTAACTCTTGTGTATTCTGCATGCTAATATATAATAAATATGGTGGTGCATATATACTATAATATATTTTTTTTAAAAAACTCAGATTCAAATAATGATAAAAAAAGATTGTGAATGGTATGGAGAAAATGGATAGAGGGCTTCCCTTTTGCCCTGCTCTTTCCAGGCAGAGGTTCACATTTTAATGCTCCATGTCCCAAGCTTTCCTTGCAAAAAAACCAAAACAAACCAAAACAAACCCAACCCTGCTCTTTAAATTTGAATCGGAACAAACATCAATTTGGGTTTTCTGCAGATTGATGTTTGGTCCAATTGAGCTTTAAAGAACGGGATTTCGCGAAGAAAGATCTGGAGCGAAAAAGGGTGATCGGACACAGAGCTTTAAATAGTGGGTCCTGTCTGGAAAGAGCGGAGGAAAGCCCAGAGATAAGTTTTCTCTCTTTATACTAGAGCTTGGGACCAACCCATGAAGCTGAATATTAGAAGATTCAGGGGAGACGAAAGAAAGTCCTCCTTCGCACAGTATGTTGCTAAATTACAGAACTCGCTCCCACAAGATGTAGCGATGGCCACCAGTCTGGATGGCTTTTAAGAAGAATTCAGTGGCTGCTGGTCATGATGATTATGTTCTATCTCAACGGTGTGAGCCAGTATGCCTCTGAAAACAATTTCCTGAGAATCACAACTGAGGAAAGTGCTGTTGCCCTCAGGTTCTGCTTGTGGGCTTCCTGGTTGGCCACTGTGAGAACAGGACGCTGGGCTAGTTGAGTCTTTGGTCTGATCCAGCAGAACGCTCCTTGGGTTACATTGACTCCCGATCCACATAGCAAGCATCAACAAATAGCATATTTGAGTAGCACCTGCCCTGCACCCACACACACCCCACACACCTTAATTGGCACTCCAGACTAATGAGTGCCAATGGCTAGGTAGAGGAGCTGCCATTTTAATTCCTCGCAATGCCCTCCAATGAAGCATTGCTCCGGATCATTCTAAGAAATCAAAATGGCGGCAGTTCTGCTGCTGCAGGTACTGTAAGCCTGTGGCTGCGGGGGTCCTTGACATATTATGCAAAGTGGGTGGGTGTGAAGGGAGCTAAACGGACAAAACCTGTAGCTAAGAGAACTTTGTAAACACTTTTGCTCAGCAGAAAACCAAACAAGTGAATTTAGCTGTAGATAATGTCAGTTTGCCAACAATATAATTAGCTTGCTCATTTATAGGAACTTTTTTTTTTAAACTGTTTTATGATGTGGCTGCAGGTTATCTTTTTTATGGGACATGCATTACTGTAAAAAACTTTCTCAATTTAGGGAGCTTTGCATTGGCAAAGCATGTGAGGCATTTTGTTTCCCAGCTTTGTTAACTTTCCCATCAATTACACTTATAAATGCCTGTCAAATTAGAATCCAGAGCCCTGGGCCATTCAGTTGAAAGATTTCAGTATCTCTTGAACATGGTTTTTCCTTTTGATCTGATTGTACATTGAGTTCTTCAAACAGGAGGAACGTTCCCACGTTATAGAGCAATCCGGAGACGGGAAGCTTTTACTAATGTGTCTGTGTAAAGCAAGAACACCCTTGCTCACCAGCAAACAGTGTTTCAGTCTCTCTTGTGTGACTCTGTTGAAGAGAGCCATTTTCTTGCTACATCCCATAAAGCAGGTGTAGGGAACCTTTAATTCTCCACATGTTGCTGAACTCCAATTCCCATCATCCCCAGCCATTGGCCCTGCTCGCTGGGGTTGATGGCTGTTGTAGTTCAGTAATATCTAGAGCCACATAAAGCTTTATAGGTCAAAACCAGCACTTTGAATTGAGCCTGGAAACCAGGGTTGGGAAATATCTGGTTTTCAACACTGTAATATTTCACCAGCAAAAAAGAATGACATACCAATATATCACGATGTCTGAAATAAGGGTGGAGCTGCATAGAGCCATTGGCTGGCTTCACGTTTTTTCCTGCATCGTGATCTTTGCTGGTCTTGTGATTCACTGCCTCCTCAGGAGGCAGGGAAGAGGTGAGTCGGAAGTTAACAAGGGCTGCAGGAATCGAAAGAAGCATTGGCTGGATTTTCCCCACATTGTGATTTCTGCGTGGCACATACACACACACACACCATGATCCATGATATATCGCCAGGTTAAAAATTATGAAACCGATATAACTCTATGGACCTCAAACTGGTTTTGGGCGATATACCCATTTATTGCCCAGCCCTACTGAAAACTAGTTGGTAGTCAGTGCAGCTGCACCAAAATTGGTGTTTATATATTCAGACCATCTTGCCCTGGTCAACGACCTGGCGGCTGAATTCTGCATCAGCTGCGATTTCCAAACCCCTGAGGGAGGAAAGGGGACATTCCCTCACCCTTCCACATTTGAATGAAAGTGGGACAAGTCAACATAAAGAATAATATCTCTGGGTATTTGTAGATTGACTTTCGCTCACTACTTACTAATAAATCTACCCATCATGGTTTCTCAAGTGCTGATGGAACCGTAACATTTTGAGGGTAGATGTCTTCCGAATAAGAACATTGTGGTATGAGGGCATTTTTATGTGTCATACTCCTGTGATGTGTAAGAATTTGACATTTGGGTTCTGTGAACATGGCAAACTCACTAGTCCTCTCTGAGTTTGATAGATTCACATTGTTCCCTGATTGATGAAGTCTACCTGGTGTGCTCCTCAGTGCTGCGCTAGTTGCTCAGAAATTGCTCTCTCAGACTCAGAGTGCCTTTCCACCACATTAACATATCACGATTAATCCATATTTTATTATGTTTTGGTGTGAGAGATCACAATTATTTACAGATCGTAATAAAGACAGCCATCAGCTTAATAGGTGCTTTTGAATAACGGACAATCTTAAAATCAAGATTGAGAAAAGCCACACGATGGGAACAGTAAAAATGAAACTGCTGAACCCAGGAAAAAGGTTTATGCCATTACTGTAGGAATTGATAGTTTCAGTGAGGGCATAAAGATATCCCTGGCATTTTCCCAAAAGCACACACATCCTTGCAATGCGGTATTACAATGCCACTATGCCAAGAGTGTCCATACTATTAATAAAATCTAGGCTATGAAAGCAATACTCACCAACTGTTGCTATTGATGTATCCAGTTTTCAAAGAGTCACGCATGGCAATGCTTTAATGAACTCTAAAATTACTCTGGCAATGTGAAAGCACAGTGCTTTCGAAAATGACCTTCTAAGCATGCATTTATTATGTTTCCAGATGTTCTTCTATGCTAGAGAACAATTTTGACTACAATCGTACCTTGGAAGCCAAACGCCCTGGCACTTGTACATTTTGGCTTCCAAACACCGCAAACCCAGAAATGAGTGTTCTGGTTTGCAAACGTTCATTGGAAGCCAAACGTCCGATGCGGCTTCCGCAGCTTCCGATTGGCTGCAGGAGCTTCCTGCAGCCAATCAGAAGCCATGCATTGGCTTCTGAACATTTTGGAATTATTATTAGTAGTAGTAGTAGTATTTCTACCCCACCCATCTGGCTGGGTTTCCCCAGTCACTCTGGGCGGCTTCCAACAAAAGATAAAAAATACATTAAAACATCAGTCATCAAAAACTTCCCTAACCAGGGCTGCCTTCAGATGTCTATGGAAGGTCATATAGTTGTTTATTTATTTGACATCTGATAGGAGGGTGTTCCACAGGGTGGGCGCCACTACTGAGAAGGCCCTCTGCCTGGTTCCCTGTAACCCCACTTTTCGCAATGAGGGAACCACCAGAAGGCCCTCGGAGCTGGACCTCAGTGTCTGGGCTGAACAATGGGGGTGGAGACGCTCCTTCGGGTATACTGGGCTGAGGCCGTTTAGGGCCTTAAGGGTCAACACCAACACTTTGAATTGTGCTCGGAAACGTACTGGAAGTTGAAAAGACTTCTAGAACGGATTCTGTTCAGCTTCCAAGGTACGACTGTACTCCTGACCACTAAAAGATATTGCTACTCTTCTGGCCAGCAAATAATGGTGGTGGTGGTAGTGGTTTGCATTAGCTCTGTGAGCACCCCAAGTTATGAAATGAATTGGGATAATTCAGAGAAGATTCTCCCATTTTTCAGGTACATCGAGCTGCTGTTATATTAAGTATCAGTCAGATCAGGGAGTAATCTTCTTTCTTTGTTATTTATTTTTGCTGAAAAATGGAACCAAGCAGACTAGAAATACCCAGAGCTTAAGAACTGAGACAATGGAGAGGTGTTGTTTTGATGGGCACGTCTAGATTTTATCGTACTGAATGATTATCTCAGTGCACTCAAATCACAGAGATTTCATAGAGGGGTTAAAAAATTTTTTTGGGATGAACCTTCCCCTATGCAAATCAAAAGAGAGAGATTTATTGCATCCCCGCCCCTCAATTTGCAGTTTGAGCAGAATCCTACCCACCAACACTAATCCTTGGAGCAACAGGGTTCTTGCCTGGGGGTGGCATTCCCCATCCCTGGGAATTTATGCTATATTGCCACCACCCTCTTTCCCTATGCACGTGAATATTGCTGAGGGATAAGAGGCTGTATCACCAAAAACACAGGGTGGGGGACAGAAGCCTAGTCTCCAACAATGACCCTTGGGAGTAAAAAAAGGTAAAGGTAAAGGACCCTTGGATGGTTAAGTCCAATCAAAGGTGACTATGGGGTTGTGGTGCTCATCTCACTTTTAGGCTGAGGGAGCAGGCGTTTGTCCACAGGCAGCTTTCTGAGTCATGTGACCAGCATGACTAAACCGCTTCTGGCGTGACGGAACACCGTGACGGAAACCAAAGCACATGGAAACGCCGTTTACCTTCCCACCGCAGTGGTACCTATTTATCTACTCGTGCCGGTATGCTTTCGAAGTGCTAGGTTGGCAGAAGCTGGGACAGAGCAACAGGAGCTCACCCCGTTGCGGGGATTCAAACCGTCCACCTTCCGATCGGCAAGCCCCAGAGGCTCAGTGGTTTAGACCACAGTGCCACCTGTGTTCCTACCCTTGGGAGTAACAGGGTCATTGCTGGAGGGTGACATTTCCCCTGCTTCAGTCCTCCTAAGAGATCCATGCACTACTCTCTGTGATTCCCACAGGTACTGGGAAGAAAGCAAGGAACAATGGGAGAAGAAACCTTCATGTGGCTGCAGCCTCCATCCAAAGGGCAGGTCTGGCCAGGAAAGCTCTCCTCCACCCCCCTCCATCCCTCCCTCATTTTTCCCCCTTTTCTCTTCCTTTATTTTTTAAATTTTTGTTCACCCCCCATTTTTAAATTTCTATTTTAAATACATAGGTGTGCATGGGTGTAGCCAGGATTTTTCTTGGGGGGGACAGGCTTTTGTTAGGGAGGGCAGAACCTCAGATTTGTATTGATTTGTATTTACTCTTCTAACTTTGGGGGGGGGCAGTTGCCCCCTGCCCCCACCCCTTGGCTACGCCCATGTGTGTGTGTGTGCTCTTTTTTGCTCTTCAAAATATGGCAACCCTAACAATGATTGACTGTCGTATTTATATATCAATGAGGCACATCTGGTGTGGTTGGAAGTTATTCTCTGGTCCTTATCTCTCCTCTAATAAAATACCATTAAGAATCAGTGTATTGGGGTGGTAGACCTGGATCCTTTTCCCAACTAAAAAAAAAAAAAAGTAGAAATTAGTTCACATCTGGGAACAATTTGACTCCTTGCTTAGCTTTAATCAGGAAGGATTAATGATCGCAGTCTGGAATTTAGTTGGGTTCATTTAATGGAAAAGTTGGTGGTTAGGCTTCTAAAATCAAAGATGTCCTTAGAAGTAGTCAGATTAAAGGTGGTGGCAGCGGGAAAGGGAGAAGAGATAGATACCATAAGCTTCATCTAACAGAAACGTCACTATAGTTCTATCATCTATAGATATATATAATATGCTAACTGACCTGATGATCTGAAATGTGTTGCAGCTGGTACATGCGACTCTTCCCATTGTGGCTGCACAAGAGTTGGCAAGCTGCCCCTTGCTTCCCCTTACCATGGGATGGGGGGATGCTGCCTGGAGTAGCACACAGGGACCACAATCCAATGGGTGCTAGCCTAGGCCTCCCTCTTTAGTCACAGCAAGGCCTGGTGCTGACATGAGCGAAGGCAGGGGCTATATAACCCAAGGGGAAACAAACAATTTAGGAGAAGAGAACCCTGTCCAATACAAGGTGGGGACAACAGCTCAGAGTCCCCTCACTCTGAGACGCTGGTGAGGAGCCTTGAAAGAAAAGGTCGGCTAGCGGGAGCCTGTAGGTTCTCCACACCCAGCATGAAGGCATGTCCCCAGGCCCCACTTTCCTAACCATAGCTGTCAACCGTCCCTTATTTGGCGGGAAACTCCCTTATCCCAGGGCTGTGTCCCGCTGCTGTCCCTTATTGATGATGACCCTTAAATTTCCCGGGTTTCATGCTCACCCAGCTCGGGAGGGAAGCAGCGGCTCGGGGTCCTCTGCCGTGAGGGAGAGCATGCGCTGGCACCGTCGTCCTGGCACGAGGAGTTCCATCGGCCCTTCCCTGCCCAAGAGAGGGGGTGGAGGGAGAGAGACTCTCGCCCACGCCGCCCGTGAGCCCAGAGGCAGCAGAGGTGGTGGCAGCCGAGGAGACGGCCTGAGGGAGGAGGAAGAGGAGGGGATGGGGAGGAATGCAGAAGGGCGGTGCTTCAGCAGCCGTGGCGGCGCCGCAACCACCTCATGCCGGATTGAGAGTATCTGTCCATCCTACCAATGTATGTAACTCTTTACAATAGCAAAATCCCTTATTTTGGCTGCTGGTCCCTTATTTTCGAGGCTGCTGGTCCCTTATTTTCAAATCTGTAAGTTGACAGTTATGTTCCTAACTGCTGGGCTGCTTCTCCCGATAGTTGTTTCCTTCTGACTATCAGAGGGAAACAGCCCAGGAGTGGAGACAGCTCCTGCTAAATCAGCTCCCCGTGGAGAAGATGGCCCTCTTCCTCCATGTTCAGCTCTCCCAGATGTGTCCGTTTTTCAGCATGCAGAATAGAAAGGGGGAGGATTGACCTCCCCTTTAAGTTTTGTGCACACACACCCATTTCTGAAATGCAGCCCCCCAAACACCTCCCAAGGGAAAGTGGTCTTCTGCAGGGTGAGGGTTCCCTCCCTCTGCTTCAGGAACTGCTAGAGATCCTTGGCTTTCTTCCTGCAGCCCCCCTTTGGGGCTTTCTAAAGGGTTCTCCCCTGGGTGGGGTGCAGCATCTGGAGAGAGGAGATGAAAGGCACCTGTCTCCTGGTGGCCTCTCCCAGCACAGAAACCATCTGACTTTGCTCCAGGTGTCACTGGGTTACCATTTCTCAAAAGGAAAGCCATGCTTGTCTTCCTCTTGTTTTCCTAGCTAGGCTGCCTATACTGACAAAGAGAGGAGAGTTTCCAGCATTAGAAGGGAAGTCCACCCCTTCCTCTTCCTGAAGTCTCCCGCAACCTCCGTTCATCTTCCGAGCCAAACAGAGTCCAGTGGCCAATTCTGGCTCTGCACTAAGAGCTGCAAGGCATTCCTCTGAAAGGAATCAGTGGGTCCTATAAGGGTCCTATAGTGGCCTTGATAGTGGCCTTGGGTAGTATCAAAGTCCCAATGTCAGGGGTTTGGCACCATGCCACGTTGTATAATCTAAGGCACACTGGAAGAATCTTGAAAGGAGACATTTGTACATTTCCATGTTAGGATATTTCCGTTCCACCTTAAAAGGGAGCAGGCTTTGTGAGTCAGAGTCTGCGTATTTCCTGTTTCACAGGATGTTTCTGTTGTGTCTTTTGTTTTCTCTCTCTGTGTGTCTGGATACACTGAAGCAGGCAGTCATGTTTTTCTTTGTTCTGATCAACGCTGAATAAAACTTGTAAATAATGCTCTCCTGAGTGCAACTTTTGCTGTGCATTATCTGCTGATAAAGTGTGCATGAGCTCTGGAATGTGGCAAGCTATTTCTGGAAACTCGTGTCGCTAATTGCTGATACTGTATCTACGGGAGATCAATGGATCGTCCGGCAGCCGGCTTGGGGGCCATGATGGACTTTGTCTCCCTGGCAGTATCCCAACATTCCCCCACCAAGCAGGGGCGTGAAGCACACCCCAAAATGATTAAGCTGCTCCCACACTCTCTAAGAAGCTGGTGTTTTGTATATACCTAGCCTGCTTCCGACAACCTGTTTGTTCAGTATTCATCCTGATTTGTTTGCCCACGATTTGTGGGGCAGCTAAATGATGCTGCATCAAGCGTCTGCTATCCCAAGCTTTCCTGCTCATTTCCCCATCACTTTCCTTACAGCAAAATAGTCCAATTTTGTGGTGGTGGGGACATGTTTCTTGTGCAAGGGTGCTAGATCCACTTCAATTTACACAACCTGAATTTGCCAATATGCACTGAATGCCACCCTGAAAACAGTGGCAGTCGAGAAGCACCCAGTGTCAAGAAGAAGAAGAAGGAGAAGGAGAAGGAGAAGAAGAATTTGATATCCCATTTTATTACTACCCTAAGGAGTCTCAAAGCGACTAACAATCTCCTTTCCCTTCCTCCCCCACAACAAACAGCCTGTGAGGTGAGCGGGGCTGAGAGACTTCAGAGAAGCGTGTCTAGCCCAAGGTCACCCAGCAGCTGCATGCATGTGCAGGTCAAGAAGGCTCCCTGATTACTACGAATGTCTGAAAAGAACCAGGGCCTTTGTAGAGCTAATGGTTAAAACGCAGGATGCACTGCAGGGCAGTCTGCCAGGGCCAAGCAAGCCAAGCCAAACATGGGAGAGAATGTTGTTGGGCTGTGGGAGTTCCACTGCTCCTTTGCACATTTGGATTCACCTTTGGGGAATTTCCAGAAGCAGCTGAGGAACGCAGACCGACTCTGTGTTGTTTGCCAGTAGCGATAAAAGTCAGATGCAAATCCTGTGGGGAAATGGATGTTTTGCGAGCGAAATATTAAATGAACAGTGAAGCAAACAAACAAAAAAGGGGATTTTTTAAGATCTCGTGTATTAGAATTCTAAACATTGTTTGGTCACTGTGCTGCCAAATGCAGCAGTTCTTTCCAAGGATATCAGGAGGTAGAAGGGGAACCAAAACAGTTTTATTAACAAATAAACAGCAGGCATGCAAAGCATAAAATAAAACATAGTCGACAGGAGCTACCCAATCTCCCCTTCAGCTGCCCGGAGCCCCAGGTAGAGCAGCAGGAGAAAGACCCTGACCGTCGGTCTCCCAGCGTCAGGTCCTTTGATCTGGGTAGAAGCTTTCCCGGTCCCCCCCACCTACGGCTTTTATAGCCTGCCTTGATGTAATCAAGCACACCAGGCATTACTCATGATTAGCCCAGGACCCTGAGATGGAATTAATACAGAGCGGCTGAGAGTCTCCCACTACCTGCAGCCGGCATCCAGCTAGCACTTGCAACCCAGAAGAACCCAAGAAACTCCTGACAGGTGTGTGAAACACAAGAATCCAGCAGACCTCAAACTGGGGATGTTAAAGGGAAAGGGACACGCCACCTAACTCCTCAAAATACAATTGTCTTCCGCATTTCCACTACAGTCACCCTGTTTCAGCAGTTCTGGACTTCCCACCCACCCATACCAATACAACAAAGCATAGACAGCTGCTACAGATCTATGGATGGTATTGCACTCTTGCCTCTAGCTCATCACATTTTTCAACCTCTGCCTTAATAATCAAAATGAATATGGCTATTTGCATTTTTCCACTATACAGTAATTGTGGGATGTAAACACAGGAGCAGTCAATGACAACATTCCTAGAGTGTACATATTAGAACATGGGGAGGGATGTCTGTCCAGCAAGCAGTTAAACTTCCTGGGGACGGACTTCCTCCGCATGTGACCAGAGGTGGGTGTGGCCTCACCTGTGCAGGTAAATGATAAAAGCACAGGGCAGGCAGCCATATCTCTCTCTCTCATCTTCATCTTCTGAAGGAGCAACATGCCCTCTTGGCTCTCAGCCAAGAAAGGACAGTACTATCTTCCTATAAGATAGATTCTGAGTGTATTTTACCTTTTTTAAGCTGTCTGCCTTCTGGGATCATATTGTGAACAGAATGTGAGTAAACTCTTTTATACTTTTATAAAGACTGTGTCGTGTCTTGTATTTTAAGAGGGAACAAAAGGGGAAATTACCAGAGTAATTATTATAGAGGTTCTAGTGAACCTGTGCACACGTTACCGTTGCGAACTTAAAGAGGAATATTTATAAACTCTGCTGATATTTTGGGAACTTGTTAGCACAAGTTGGATAAGGATATAATTAGTCAATATATCCTCTCCTGCACCCCAGAACATTCCCACAGTAATCATAAATGATTTCATACTTATTTTAATTTCTATCCTGTCCCATACAGGTGACTATGTTCTAACTCTTTATGCCACATATTTATATCTACATCTAGGTACCTGCCCACATTTATTTACACATCTCCACATACACACACATATTTGAATATGCAACTGCCTTCTACATTTATATACAGTGGTACCTCAGGTTACATACGCTTCAGGTTACAGACTCCGCTAACCCAGAAATAGTACCTCAGGTGAAGAACTTTGCTTCAGGATGAGAACAGAAATTGTGCTCCGGCAGTGCAGCGGCAGCAGGAGGCTCCATTAGCTAAAGTGGTGCTTCAGGTTAAGAACAGTTTCAGGTTAAGAACAGACCTCCAGAATGAATTAAGTACTTAACCCAAGGTACCACTGTACTGCTTTCCCTCCAGGAAGTTCACAGCAGTACACTTAGTGTTCATTTACTGACACAACAGCCCTTTGAGGTAGATTTGGCTAAAAGGTTATGTCCTGCTCAAAACCAGCCAGCTTCCTAGCCGAGTTGAGAATTGAACCCGTCTTCTAGCCATGAAAGATACTCTAAGAAACCTTCTCATCTGTCAAGCTCCTTTCTAAAAAACCAAAAAAAAACAACCATTGAGCTCATTTGATTTATTGAAACCTGCTAGTATTGTTTGATTTTACATTGTGCCAAGCGGGAGCTGGTCACTGTACAAATATCTTTCTCACATCTAGCCAGCCCACACTCCTTCAAGGGATGTGGAACAGTGGAAACTTCATTACTTAGATAATGCTAAGTAACCCTGGAATGGATCTACCTTTTATCTGATGTTCTGGGGTACGAAGAGCTGCTCTAAGCAATGGTAGTTCTGACCAGTGAGGCAGAGCCAGAGAAGCATTGACTACAAGGAAAGGAACTCTTTGTTTCCGACAGGTCTTCTTAAATTGGAGGTGTCACAGTTTTCACAACCTCCAAGGCCACGTGCATCTTGGACGGCTTCCCTTCATTTAAACCCCTCTGTAAGTTAACGACTAATCAGAAATATCCATTTTGAAGTTCTCTTGTAAATCCAAGGTCGGATTTCTTTCCAAGGTTTTAATGAACGGCACCAGAAAAGGTGCAGGAGAACAGTTCATCTTTTCTTTTCCAAAGCCCAGGCTAATCACACTGAAGAGCAAAACCTTTTTAATGGCTGCGACCAGAGACTCATTAAATGAGAGGACTATATGATGAACAAACTGTGAGCTGTGTGTGGTTCTTGGCTACAGTCCACACTCTATTGAAAAGGAACATATATATTCCTTACTTTAACATTTGAGTCTTTGGCTCATCTACTTTCTTGAATGGCAAACTCTTTGTTTCCTTAACTTCTGAGTTTTAGAAAAGGGAGGAAAAACTTTCTCCAGAGGACTGAGCATCCTTTTGTCTGAAGCAGAATTTTAATAAATACGTACAATGTATAATTGATGCTTCCATGAGAGTCTTCAAGGAATTTAAAACAGTCTTGGATTTAATAGCAACCAACAGAATTGAGACAGAGTGAAACTATTGCAGCTGAGCACAGAGAAAAGGAGGTTTTAAATTGATGCTGTGTATTATTCATTTTGACAACTGCAAACTCGCAGGAAAGATAGCAGAGAGTCAGGAAGCATCAGCTACACAGGGTAATCCTAATTTATTACTAATACAAAAACTGATCTGAAGTTAAGCACATATTGCCCAGCCAAAAAGGAAAGGGAGGGGGAGAGAAGGAGCACAGCAGAGCAGTCTCCATGTAGCAGCGTTGCAGGGACACTGCTAAATACTTTGGGTGCAGCATAAATTTGCATGGGCTAATTTATACATATAGCCTCTGTGAAATGAACATGGTGATTGGCTGGAGTTTTACTAGCACTGTGCTTGTGGTGCCCTCACTGCAGTGCCCTAAACAATGGTAAAAAATTAAGTTTAAAAAGGGGAAAGAGATCTGGAGCCCATCGTGAAGCAATTTGGGCTTCCTGGACCACCTACTATACTTGAAGGAACGCCTCTCCCTGTGTTAAGATCTTTCAAGAGACCCTTTCCAACATAGCACCTCTACCAGGAATGGTGCATTCAACAGTGATACATGAAAGCACCTTCTCTGTGATGGCTCCTCACTTACGAAATGCCCTCCCCTCCGAAATATGATTGGCACATACCTTACTTTCCTTTTGGGAACCAACTTAAAATGGGGTGTTGATAACTGGTTGATGCCCAGGATGGAACCAGCATAGCATGAAGAAGTGTTTTAATATGAGTGGTATTTTTAATGCTGTATTTTATCTGCTCTGTTTAGCTGTGTTTTTTATCTTACGTTTGATATTGTAGCTTGCCCTGGGCTTGGTAACGACAAAAAGCGAGTTAGAAATTTCACAAACAACTTTTTAAAAATTCAGTTAACTTACTAGAGAAATGCATTTGCTTTGGGGGTAGGAGTTGTGTGCCATACCCAAATTTCATCAGCCAGCCTCTCCTCATGGCCTGTCAATATGAGATTCCAATATGAAATTTTCCAGAGGCACTCCAAACAAAGTTCTAAAAGGGCATGAAGTATGGGTCCTATAATGAGTGTATTTAAATATGTGTTTTGTTCATGTAGCCCTAGAACTTGGTACTACAGGAGGTTTTTTAAAATTAAACTTTATTAAATCTCAAGGACATACAGTAATTACCAAATAACACACACACACTCTCTCTCTCTCTCTCTCTCTCTCTCTCTCTCTGTGTGTGTGTGTGTGTGTGTGTGTGTGACATGGAGAAGCTATTATATTCATCACTGTTTGTGATGCTTTGGGCTATAACTCCCATCATGGCTAAACCAGCTGGGGCTTATGGGAATTGTATTCCAAAATGCACCAAATTGGCAAAGGTTGATCCAGCTCTGCTGTCTACTTACACTGACAGGGGCTCTCCGAAGTCTCCGGGTGAGATTTTTTCAGAGAGAACATTTAACTTCACGACAAACAGAAATTCAAGAGTTGATGGGGATAGATGAATTGGTCGATTTCAGTTTCCTGTCAGGTTCTCGTTTTTCCCCATACTTCAATTCATTTCTCCACATTTCCACATGGGGGAAAAATCCTCACGAAAATTCATTAGCATTTTGGTGCAAATTTCTCCCAAGAGACACATCTTTGGATACAGTTTTACTTCATAAACATGTTTTTACAAAGCAATTTTGCATACCACTGCACATGTTTGTATGTTACGTTCGCAAATATGTGCATGTTTGTGAAAACTTTAGTATACACGTTTTTGCAAAACATGACACCGCTGGAAAACATGACCGCAAAAATTCAGAGAAACGCCAATTTCAAAGGATAGTTGTGTTCCAGTCTGCTTATTGTGCCAGCAAATCCACGTCAACAGATGATGCCCTTCCTACCTTTTACACGACTGTTAGAAAGCTGGAAACAAAAGAGACCACCCTCTACCCTACAGTGTTTAAGGGGAAAGTGCAGTCAGGGTGGGCCGAGATGGAGGTGCAAAACATCAAAGTCGCTGTCCCCCACCTCCCCAAGCCACTTTAGAGGTAGAATCGTTCCCTCACTGTGAAAACATCCCTTCGAATATTGCCTCTAGTCGAGAACTTTAATGATCAGAACAGAATGTAGGTGTGTATGTGTGGACTTCTTTTGTGCCTCATCCTTTAACTTCAAAGGGCACAGAGAAACACAGCCATAGCATCTGCAAACATTAGCAGCCAGCTTTTAGCAGGCACCAGATTACATCCATATAAGCATATGCCTTTAATTTTATCTGGGGGAAATGTTCTGGCAAAGGGCTGTATTAAGTAAAGACAGTCAGCAGCTGGCCTGAATTGTGTTCCACTCAGTCTCCTTGACCTTGCGATTCACTGAGATACCACTAAGGGGAGCCCTCTTTGCAGTAAACTTGGAAGCCCTTGACTGCGTTGATCAAAAGCTTGGCCATAAAGATAATGTGACATTTTGATTTCCCCCAAATTGTGTTTAATCAGAAGGCAACCAGAGATAAGCAGTTTAAAATGAAATCTGAATCACAATTCCGAGTTTCCACATTTTAATACCTTTTGATTAGGCGGAAGGAGAAATGTAAATGGGTCTGAATATCAAAAGCTTGGACGGGCTTAAATAAAAACTAAAAAAATAAATCGGGTTAAAGCTGGAGGTTTGAAAGTAAAATACTGTGTTCCAGGGGGAAACTGCCAAACGAATCATCCTGTTAACTTAACCTCTTTTTATTTCACATTTCGAAAAAAGTAAAACCATAGTTCTTGTAAGATAGGCACATAGGGAGAATTTCACCCATAACAAAATCTGTTGCTTTTCATTTAACGCAAGACACGTGAGTTTGTGAACTTGCAAACAGAACATTTGTGTAATTGATAGCTGGGTAAATAACAATGCAAGCCTCATTAACGGTTATTCCTTTTTTTGGATCTCTTGTTAGTGTAAACTTGGAAATATGAATTTATAAATGTTGAAAATACTTTGGTAATTAATAGCCCTGGGTAAATAAAAAAGATAAGCCTCATTACAAATAGGATTAATTCAGGGTATAAGTTATTATAGTCTGGGACCCATAATTAACCCCTTTCTTGCACTGTAGATACTTGATTTATTGCTGAAGTTGTTCTCTCTGTGGCTCTAGAATGGTACACTGGACATATTCCAAACTATGAAAGTTTAACACAGTGGAATAGGCATTATATAAATTTTAGTGACCTGAATGTACACAAGGGATGGTGCTTAGGGAGTATAGAGCAGAAGCAATATACAGCAAAGCACATATTGCAGTAAATAATACACTTATGAGCTCAGGCTGTATTCCTGGGCACATAGCTAGGCAACTTAAATCTCACTGAAGTAGATGGGATTTTTGCAGCCTCACGGTTTCAAAATGTGGGTTCTCACAATGGCTACAGCTCCCCAGGGTATCAAGAAAAATCTCTCCCTCAAGAGCAAGGAGGAAGCTCAAGAACGGAGGGGCTAGGTGAGCTCCTAGGAACCCAACCTAGGAGAATTCACATGAAAATGTGACTTGGCCACACTGCATTGTCCCTGAAAATGCTTGCCACATGACAATAAAGGCAGGCCACAGCCTCGGGGCAACACTGCAACCATGATGCTCCATTCATGTTCAGATCCATGTGGATCGTGAGAGTCCTCACACGAAGACCAGGGAAGAAATGGTTCCCCAGTACAATGCTCCACATTTGTTGTTGTTGTTTAGTCGTTTAGTCATGTCCGACTCTTTGTGACCCCATGGACCAGAGCATGCCAGGCACTCCTGTCTTCCACTGCCTCCCGCAGTTTGGTCAAACTCATGCTGGTAGTTTCGAGAACACTATCCAACCATCTTGTCCTCTGTCGTCCCCTTCTCCTTGTGCCCTCCATCTTTCCCAACATCAGGGTCTTTTCCAGGGAGTCTTCTCTTCTCATGAGGTGGCCAAAGTATTGGAGCCTCAGCTTCAGGATCTGTCCTTCCAGTGAGCACTCAGGGCTGATTTCCTTAAGAATGGAGAGGTTTGATCTTCTTGCAGTCCATGGGACTCTCAAGAGTCTCCTCCAGCACCATAATTCAAAAGTATCAATTCTTCGGCGATCAGCCTTCTTTATGGTCCAGCTCTCATAGCAGAATAAAATTAAATCAGGGGCGAGAACCCTTCAGCTTCCAGCATCCCTAACTACTGACCATGCTAATGGGAATTGGAGTCCAACAACAGATGGAGGGCCACTGGTTTTCTGACCCTGATTTAGCAGGTCATGAAGGAGTCCTTGGACTTGTGTGCTCCCCCCTCCCTTCTACTCTTCTTCCATAAGCTTTTTGTTTCCAGTTTGCTTAACCGCAGCTTAGTTCCAACAGACATACTGTGGCTATCATCAATGATGGTTTGTTCGAAGTCAGCCATCTTGACCCCATGGTTTTGTGTGACGTACAAATTTGGCTACTTAATACTTAACCTGTCCACAACTTTACACAGGATCACTGCCAGTTTCATATACAGTGGTACCTCAGTTTACGAACTTAATACATTCCGTAAGTCTGTTCTTAAACCAAAACCATTCTTAAGGCGCGCTTTCCCTAATGAGACCTCCCGCCGCCGGTGCCCTTCCACTGTTTGGATTCTGTTCTTAGACCAAAGTAAAGTTCACAAACCGGGACACTACTCCCAGTTTTGTGGAGTTCATAAACCGAATTGTTCGTAAACAGGACTGTTCTTAAACTGAGGTACCGCTGTACTCGCAGGAGGGCCACAAGCTTCCCCCCCCCCCCGGCTGAAATTGGTCCTGGCTCAATATTTCAGCACAAAAAGATGTCTTACACCTGACCTGACTGTAGACCAGGGTGGTCTAACATGCAGCCTGCATGTAGCCCTCGAGGCCTTTTTCAGTGGCCCTCAGCCTGCCCCCAGCCCTCACACTCAGTGGCATAGCGTGGTTTGCCAGTGCTCGGGGGCCACACAGAGGGCAGGGTGGGAGGGAAGCAGACCGAGTACGCATGCGTATTCAACTGCATAATGGCATCCACATCACCCAGAAGACTGCAGCCACAGAGATAAGAAGAGTTGTTCCAAATGGACAAGCCATTTTCAACAGAGTCCAGCAATGGAACCACACAGCTGTATTGAGGCAGCACTGGGTGTTGAAATTTTGTGCCCCTAACAATTTTGCGCCCAGGGCAACTGCCCCTGTAGTCACCCCACCGCAGCCCCAATGCTACACTACTACTCATGCTGCCTTCCCAAAGCTACGAAAGTGAGGTGCTGGGCTTTGGGAAAGAGGCAAACGGAGTCTGACAGGGCCCAAAGCCTAGTTAGCATTTTCCTAGAGGGAGATGCTCTGCGTGCTGCCATCCAGAGTGTTCTTATGTCACCAGGGATGTTGGGATCTGTAACCCTTGTTCATTAGAGAAGACAACACTGCACATCTTGCCTAGGACAGGATCCAAATACCGACCCTGTCATGCCTCCAAGAGCCCCTGAACCCTGCTCCTCTCCCTTTCCAGTTTACATAGCTGAGGCACACATTCCCTTCCAAGTTCCACATAACTCCGTAATGGCAGCATTCAAGGCACCAGCAATCCTAGAAGAGGCACATTTTCCCATAGTACATAAGCGCTTGGTGTAAACACAGACGCCTTGAAAATTTGGGGGGCATGGGATGATCAAACCAGAGATGTATTGTAGAGGTAAAGGCATGCATATTCTGAACACAGGTGCCAGAGTCATCATTAGCATAGCATAGTTATTCAAGAACCGCCTGCAGCCCTCACTCCTGTTCCTATTCTCAGAGTAGCAACATTCAAACCAAAATGCCCTTACAAAACATTCCAGGATCTCTCTTCTAACAATCCCAAAGGAACATCTCCATTTGTTTAAACAGTTTCACTTGAAAATATATGCTAGCAAAGAGATTCATGATGTTAATAACATCTACATGTGAACATCCCAGTTGATACCTGGAACTCGTGAGTCTACAGCTATTTGTTTGAACATTCTTCCTTTTGTGTTGTAATGAAGAAAGCAGCCTTGCTTAAGCTTTTGAAGTCACCATCCTATAGACTAACGGTATACTCAGTTCTAGTTACAGGTAGGTAGCCGTGTTGGTCTGCCATAGCCGAAACAAAATATTTTTAAAAATCCTTCCAGTAGCACCTTGTTGTTGTTGTTGTTGTTTAGTAGTTTAGTCGTGTCCGACTCTTCGTGACCCCATGGACCAGAGCATGCCAGGCACTCCTGTCTTCCACTGCCTCCCGCAGTTTGGTCAGACTCATGCTGGTAGCTTCGAGAACACCATCCAACCATCTCGTCCTCTTTCGTCCCCTTCTCCTTGTGCCCTCCATCTTTCCCAACATCAGGGTCTTTTCCAGGGAGTCTTCTCTTCTCATGAAGTGGCCAAAGTATTGGGGCCTCAGCTTCATGATCTGTCCTTCCAGTGAGCACTCAGGGCTGATTTCCTTAAGAATGGATAGAGTAGCACCTTAGAGACCAACTAAGTTTGTTATTGGTATGAGCTTTCATGTGCACGCTGATACCAATAACAAACTTAGTTGGTCTGTAAGGTGCTACTGGAAGATATACTCAGTGACCAAGGGTGGATCCTTATGTAGCCACGCAAAAGAGGGTGATGTTAGCAGACTCAAGGTTTGCAAGAATTCTAAACTTAAGGGAGGAAATGCTAAAGTGAGAGGGGCCACAAAAGCCGAGTGTGCCGAATGGGCAGGGGTGCTGCGTGACCAGGGTCAAGGGAAAACGGAATGGAGTTGTGTGGAGAAGAGCACGCCTGCCTGTTCAGACCTTGATCAGGAGCACTCGGCAGTGCAACCTTTTATTGCAACTCCTACTTGTAAATGTTCTGTACACAGACTGATGGTGCATTAATAGCAATTAATAATTCACAACACTATCTGAATGCCCTCCCAGAAATGAAAAAGGAAACAGAGATTCAGGTTGGTTGGTGTGTGGCTTCCTTTAAAAATAAAAATCAAAGGCTGCTTTTATCTGTTCTTGCAGAATCTGCAAATGTTTGTGAGAGGGGATGATGATCTTGTTCATTATTCTAAGCACTGAGGTGCTACACACAGAGAGAGAGAGCAGGTTTGTTCCATAAAACGTACAGTTGCTTTAAACTAAAGCCACCTTTAAAATGAACTGTGTTTTATTGATGAGTAGGTTAAGTAAATGGGCGATTTGTCTTTTAGTCACCATCTGGTCAGGAAGCAGTAAGCCTTCCTATTTTTATTCTTGCATTCCTCCGTTCAAGATGAGACTACTTAAGGAAGAGTATACATAGCATGTGTTCGTAAGCCTGTTGGAACCTCAGGGCAATGTTAGTGCAGAATGTACGCACGCAGACACAAACTGGCCCTACCCCAGTGTGAAACCTCCCTCCTCTCCCATCTTAGTACTGCTACAACTGGAGCACCCAGGCCCAATCAGCTATTTTGCCAGGAGTTGCAGGCCTAGGTTTATGGTGGTTGCTGGGTAGTCACAGAGTACAATCTCTTTCCCTCAACTATTTTTAGGCCAAGGTTGAGGAGTGCAGTCCCTCCAAGTGTCACTATTTTCCAGGGACAGTCCTGGATTTACAGAAGCCATCCCAGTTTCTGATTTGATCCTAGAATGTCCTGCTTTTCCTTAGGATGTCCCTGGTTTCATCAGAGAAATGTTGGAGGCAGTGCTGGATTTACGCATAAGCTAAACAAGCTATAGCTTAGGGCCCCACTCTCTTGGGGGCCGCAAAAAAAGGGAAAAAACCTGGATGTACATTTCAAAATATAAGATACAAAACAAATAAAATAAAATCTACATACAGCAACAGTGTTTTGTGTTGTGTATGGATCTGTTAGGTCCATGAATGACCATATAGCATATATTCAACACAAAAAACAGTGACAATTTGTTGTTGACAAAGTACAGCGGGACATATAAAGGGCCCCATTACCTTCAGTAGCTTAGAGCCTCATCGAACCTAAATCCAGCCTTGGTTGGAGGGTATGGAGTTATACAACCCAGCCCCCGAACCAAGGAAATAAGTAACTATACAACCTTTAGAAGACTTCTGAAGGCAGCCCTGTTTAGGGTATTTGCATGCCATTCATACAAATAAATCCACAATCGCAGAATAAATTAGAATCATAGATATATAGAATCGCAGAGTTGGAAGGGACCCTGGGGTCCTCTAGCCCAACCCCCTGCAAGGCAGGAATTTCAGCTCAAGCATCCATGACAGATGGCCATCCAACCTCTGCTTAAAAGTCTCCAAGGAAGGAGACTCTCCAAGGAAGTAGAGTATACAATCTTCCGAGGGAGACCGTTCCACTGTCGAACAGCTCTTACTGTCAGAAGGCTTTTTTCGTATGTTTAGTCAGAATCTCCTTTCTTGTAACTTGAAGCCATTGGTTTGAGAAAACAAACTTGCTCCCTCTTCCATGTGACAGCCCTTGAAAGGTTAGAAGATGACTATCATATCTCCTCTTTTCCAAGCTAAACATACCCAGTTCCTTCAAGCACTCCTCGTAATTACAATTAGGCTACTAAAATGTTGCTAAAATGGCACACATTTTAAACCAAAGCACTTTCCAAAATTGCGGCAATTTCGAAACCATTTTAGACAGCAGAATGGATGACCTCAATTACAGCGTTTAAAATTTTACTTCCTTTCCCAGCTGATCTAAAAACAATTCGTTTTGGAGGGAGACGCTGACCTTGCAACTGCCCTGGAACCAGTTTTGATGAAGGGCAGTCTAAAAGGTTTTAAACCAGCCTTTACCCAACTGGTACCTTCCACATAATTCAGCTGTCATCATTTTGGTCATGTGGGCTGGGGTTATGGGAGTTGTAGTTCAAAACATCTGGAAAGCACCATGTTGGGGAAGACTGATTTAAACAAACACATACATATTTATATACATACATACATACATACATACATACATACAATGAATGCTTACCATCTAATGCTGACAAACATAATATAGCAGTCTACATCCCCTAGGGCAGTCTTTCTCAAACTCGGCCTCCAGATGTTTTGAGACTACAATTCCCATCATCCTTGTCCACTGATTCTGCTAGCTAGGGATCATGGGAATTGTAGGCCATAAACATCTGGAGGACCGAGTTTGAGGAAGCCTGCCCGTTGTTGTTGTTTAGTTGTTTTGTCATGTCTGACTCCTTAGGGAACCAGAATTTCATCAGGGAGAAAGCCAGTAATGGCAGAGAAACACCCAAGAAAGGCATTGTAAATTACTCTAGCATGCTTTTACCATATCAACTAACAGCAAGGTCAACTGTGAAATACCAGCTTATGTCAACTATCAAATGTTATCAGATATCTACTGTCAGATAATGGATACTGAAGTCAAATATGTTTGGGTGGCCCAATACCTATATCAGACAGTGGGAGCATATTTGGCAAATATGTGAGCATTCACAGAACATCTGGAAAACACTCGACATCAAAAGCAGCAAAAGAGAATTTTGAAGAGGAAATTCATTTCAGCTCCTCCTGCCACAAATGTGCCATCTGCAGACAGGATGTGGTCTGCTGTGATTGTTGCCCTTGTATTGTAGACACTCTAATAAGCTTTTAATATTTTTGCCCGAATTGCTCTGGACAGCATATGAAAGCAGAGGACAGAAAGAGTAAGATCATGGTTGCTTTCATCAGTTTTTCAGAAAAACGGTGGGTTCTGTGTTGAAGTAAGGGTACTGAAATCGCTGCTAAGAAGCTCAAATGACTGACACCCTTCTTTGGAAATAAAACCAATGTCCAGATTTTAACACAAAAAACTTTACTTGCAGAAACTTATGGATGAATCAAAACATAATATTTACAGTCTCATGCTTATCCAAGCATGGCCTTACAGTCTCGTCTTCTAACTTTCAAACAGCTGTATTTTCCTCTCTTTCCAGAGCTCAGCACTCGGCCTTCTGTATCTCAGTTAGGCCATGCCTTGCAGCTCCTATGAGAGATTTCCACTTTTACCTTCTCCTGCAGTGTTGCACTCTTTATTTCAAGCAAAGAAGAGTCTATTCAACTTAGCAGTGTTCACAGTGGATTCTAAAAACACAGTCATCTTGCTTCGCATGAAATGGAGTCTCTCCTTCATTAGATACTTCCCATGTGACCAACATTAGCCAATTACACGGGAACTACTAGAGGATCAACCAATCAAATGTAAACACGTAGTAATGCATACAAACAGTTATAATTTCAGTGAATTAAATTACTATACTTAGCATTACGTACCGTCATCAACTTTTTATCAGGCAAAATTGGGGTGTTCGCGTGTGTGTGTTGCATCTCCCTGGGCAACATTCCGGCAGTCATTGCTTAAGACTGGCCTTTATATAGGATGGTTTCCAATAGCTTTTTACCTGCAAACAGACACTCCAGTTGTCTGAGAACATTTGAAGTCCTTCTTGATTCCAGCAAATGTTTTAAACCTTTGCCTATATAGACCATCCAAATGGCGATTTACATGTACAGCCAGCCCCACCACCCAGCAAAATAGAGTAATCCAGATGACATCACTTTCAAGAGTGGCAGTGTAGCACCTTGGTCCTGGCAGAAGTGTCCCGTGAGGCAAAACCTGTGCAGCATTCTGATACATTGCATGAAGAGGTGGAGGTGAAAGCATATAGGCAGGCTAGGTACTAGCACTGGTAGAAAGCTGAACTGTATGCACCATCACTGAGTCTAGAACTTGCACCACTTTCTGGTCTGGTGGCCCCAGCAGTTCAGAAGGGCCCCTCAATTGCCTTATCTGGCTGTTCTATCACTTATTGCCCTCCTCATGAGGTCTCCAGACTGCCATTTTAATGGCATAACCTCCAATATTTCTCTGATGAAAATAGGGACGTCCTAAGAAAAGTGGGACATTCTGGGATCAGATCAGAAGTGATGGTGTTCTCTTCCTGCAAGAAATAAGTTCTTGATTCCATTATACATGGGTGGTGTTTGGTTGTAGTGTTGTTGTTTTTTTGTTTTTTTGTGTGTGGTTTTTTTGTTTTTTTGTTTGTTTGTTTATTTAAAATCCTTTTAATATTGTCATGGAATTGGCGATTGACATGATACTTCAAATCACGCCAGATTTGTGTTAAAGATCTCCTTCTTAATGTCTTTATACTATATCCCTGCAGAGCAGTTACCATATATCATGCAAACGTTCCCCATTTAATATTATCTGCGTACTGCAGATTGGCACGAGACCATACTACAGTTTAAAAGAGGAATTGTGGAATTGCATTTGCGAGGTCGGGCAGAGCTTTTAGGTTAATGGATTGTGTTTCTTTTCCCCTGTCCCACAAACTCCCTCCGATTTCTTCCCTCCCCACTACTCACGTTCTCTAATTGCTTCCTTGCTCTCAACATCAAATGACTTCCTAATTTGAAATAAGAACACAAGACTTGTCTTGCTGCATCAGACCAGCCCATGCATCTAGTCCAGAAAGTTTTCCCAGGATATCAACTTTCCCCAGCCTGGTGCCCTCCGGGTTATCACTGGACTGCAACTCCCATAATTGTTTATCAGTGCTGGGGATGATGGGAGTTGTATTGCAACAATATCTGGAGTGCCACAAATTGGGGAAGGGGGAGTTCTGTGTTTCTGGAGTCTTACAGATGGGGATGACTATCTCACGTGGTCACCAGCATTCGCACTCAGAGGTATAGAGAGTCTCTATATAAAATGCTGTCAGGAGCTGGACTGAGGAGGAATGGTGGGAACTGCCCTCCCCCTTCTCCTGAACCTTCCCCAAAACAGGAGGACAGTATAGATTTAGAACAGTGGTTTGCAGAAGGGCATAGTTCAGAGGCTGCAGAGGGCAGAAGCTGGGAAATATTGGAAGAGGAACAGCAAGAAGAAGAAGAAGCACCAGGGGAGAGACAGCTGACAGATTCAGTGCCCTTGGAAAGCATTCCTGACCTCCCCTCCCCCAAGACCAGGTGGGCAATGAGAGTAGCAGAACAGAGAGCTCAGAGGCAGAAAGCTCAGATTAGCTGATGCAGGGGTGATGTTGAATAGGGTAGACGTAGGGGTTGGGACTTTACTTGGAGCAATGCCATTATTTAGGGAAGGCTCCATTCCTTGCCACTCTCTGTGAATTAGTGAATAAATTGCTTGGTAAGAACTTTTATCATTTCTCTGATTCTTGGCTGCCACCGTGGGAGGGATTTGATTCCCCGAAGCTGACAGATGCTTCAGCTTACTGAACATGGCTAATAATCATTGATACCTCTATCTTCCATGACACCTCTATCTTCCCTCTAACCCAGCACCCTTAACAAACTACAACTTCCAGGATGCCCAGGGGGACACACCATTTTCTGGTTTGCCACAGGCAGCAAAGTGTCTTGGGCAGGCCCTGAGTGAGATAGTGTGAGAGTTGTGGCTGAGTGCGGGATTGCTTCTGTCCCAGATTTAAGAGTTTGTTAGAATGCACTGGATTCGAACCGGAGACGTGAAATCTTCTGTCAAAGCAGCTCAAGCCAGAATATTGAAAGGAACTGATTGCCAGCAAGTAAAAGCGGAAATAAACTCCAATTCCCATCCTCCCCAGTCAGCGTGATCCATGACCAGGGATGATAGGAATTGTAGTCCGGGAAAATTCGGAGGGACACCAGGTTTCTTCTCTCTTTTTTTGTATATAATTTTTATTAAAATTTCTGTTTTACAATTTAAAATACTCATTTTTACATCCGTAAGATATCAATGACTTCCCTTCTTCTCTTTCCATGGTTCATTTTACATATCATAAATCGCTGCATATTTTACAAAAACTAAATCATTCAGTATTCCATTATTGCATCCACCAAAGCTTATTTACACTGTTGGATTTATCTTAATGCTGGCAGCGTTTTCAGCTGTACACAATTATTTCCCATATATTCAATAAACGTTTTCCAATCTTCTCTAAACGTATGTTCTTCTTGTTCTCTTATCCTATATGTTAAGTCTGCAAGCTGTGCGTATTCCATCATTTTAAGCTGCCCTTCTTCTTTGGTTGGGACCTCGCTCATTTTTCATTTTGGGGCTAACAAAATACGGGCTGCAGTTGTAGCATACATAAATAACCTTTTTTGACACCTGGGAATTTCAGTCTGAATTATCCCCAACAGAAAGGAATTTTGTTTTTTTTTGGGGGGGGGAGTACTTTTAAACATGTTTTTCAATTCATTATAGATCATTTCCCAATACTCTTGTACCCTTTTACAAGTCCACCACATGTGAAAGAACGTTCCCTCCACCTCTTTGCATCTGCAGCACTTATCAAATTCAGTCTTATACATCTTAGCAAGCCTACTTGGAGTTAAATACCATCTGTAAATCATTTTCAGGTACAGGTTTCTCATTCCTTATAATGAACTGTCTTTCTGTTAGGAATTAGATGGAACACACATAGCTGAGTCCTCCAAAAATAAGAGGGCTAGAAACCTGAAATATTCAGTCCCCTGGCTCAACTCTTTCTACTTAGGACTCAGCAAGATTGGTAAATAAAAAGCGTTGTATATCCATCATTACGCTGTGGCACCAAATGGCGCTGTGGAAGTTCCGTTTTTGCCAATGCAATTTCTCATAACAAAGTTTAAAACACGTTTAACTGAAATGCTTCTTTGATGTGTCTAAAAAAACCCCTAAGTGTCGCATATTGATGATCTTCACTAACCACATTCTTGTTGCATAATTATGGGTCACATAAGTGCTTTGAGGACTAAGGCACATACTTGAGAATCAGGAAGTAGCCGGCTGTTTTGGTAGAGGTGATCAGGAAGTTGGAAGTGCTTGCTTTGACTGTCACTGCTTCCATTTTTCAGTTAGAATAATTCTCTCCGCAATATTGGTGCAGCACAGCACGTTTCCCCTGCCGAATTAATTAGCTATAGACAAATCTGCAATGCTAATGTTGTGTGCTATAAGGACACAGTTGGCAACTAATTCTTAACAGAAAGGAATGTATTTCTTGGGTGGGGTTTCACAGATAGTGTCTATCTGTACTACCTCACTGCTGCTAGCTACCTTACTTTACTTGTTATGTTAGTTTTCAAAATAGTTTGATTGTTTTATGGTATAGTATCTGCTACTGTTGGAAGCTGCCCCATGCCTGAGATTGGACGAAGCGGGGAATATAAAGCTATACAATAAATAAATAAAACGTAAGTGTTTGTATAGGATTACAGCCTAAGAATGTTTAAAAGACAGCTGCCAAGAGGTACTTATTACACGGAACAGATTCATTTCTGGCCAACAGTATCCCATCAAATGTTAATGCACTGTTTAAAGACAGTTGATATTGTGCTTTTTCTTCTTTCGCCAATAAATATTCCTCAGCGTTGCTAACTTGGGTTGTGAACACTACATGCAGCGCTGAGCATGTCTCCGGCAGCCAGAGGACAACATCTAAACAAATTCAAGAATTCAAACTCAATGGAAACGTAGATGGTGAGGGGGAATTTGTATTTTGCCAGTACAAATGTTGTGAGGTTAGGCACTGTTTCACTGGATAGCCATCCGAGACAAAAAAGTGTGCAGGAGATTTCAAAGATCAACAAAGGGAACCTGAGCAAATTAATAATCCTCTCCTTCAGAAAATTAAACTTCACTCTGCTAAATTAGTTGACCTTCAACGTTTGCCCCGAGGGACTGGTGCAAGATTGGAGAGCTTATCTGAAGAAACGGAGAACAAAACTAGTCTGAAGCAAGATGGCTAGTGGACTGGATAGTTCCGGGGATGTTTATTTAGACCTCTTTAATGAGAGCACAATGAACAGTGGAGTTAAAGTCAGCTCTTAACGCTGCGTACTAGCTTTGTTTTGCTTTGCCACGGGCAAGGCAGTGTCTCGGATAAGGACTATGGATTTAAATCGGTGCGAAAGGGAAGGCTAAAGAGCAGCGCAAGCCGTGCTGCATTGACTTAAAATGCAGCAAAGTTGTTCTTTCTTTTTCATTTCAGACAGAAGATTGTTTGCAATGAAACACGGTATTTCCAAAGAAACAGCAGGGTAGATACAGGATTGCTATGGGTTAATGCTGTGTGTACACCACTTCCCAAACCAGCCCTGAGAGTGCATTGGATCCAGAGTAAACAATGTGTACACAGCCTTAGAAAACCTCCTGCATTGACTCAGGGAACCTTTGCTTTACACGGACTTACAGACTTTTGTTTTTAAATAAAGTTGGTATAAAAATTGCCCGGTAAAATCTGAGGTCTGTCTCTCTTTATCCTTAACAAATATTCCAGCACGCTGCTCCAAACTGTAGCCACTAACCTGATCCTAAGCATGAGTAACCAGAAATATGTCACACTAAGTTTGCAACTCTGTGACAGCTTACTTCAGGGTAAGCCTCCTAAACTTTTCTGATTGAACGCATCTCCCTCTGAAGCTGCTATTTGCTCTGTTGTAATGTACTACAGGCCCATGGGCTGAATCTGCAGCTATTTGTAAAAGAAGAAAAGAAAAGGAAAAGAATGAGATGTAATATGCAATTTGGCCCCACGTGTCTTTAGGACTGCATCGTGGCCTTGAACATTTTGCTATGGTGCAAATTTAATTTCAAATTTGTTTGCTTCCAATGAAGGCTGCAACCCTAAGCAATTTTATTCTACTTGCTACCTGGAAATATCACCCAGGTGATCTTGATTTGATGTCACCCTATGGTGGCCACTTAGGCTGCAAAACAAGGCCAAAGTGTCTTTGCATAAAATTTGCATATGGTCCATACATATGGTACCAATTTGGAGTTATCATGTAAATGGAAATACAATGTATTACAGCATGCGGGGAGGAGGATGTAACTAGGTGACCTGTCTGCATGCTCCTTCTGCTCTCTGGCTGAACCTCCAGACACCTTCCAGGCCCCTGCTGCTCTCCCTTCTTAGGGTTCTTGAATTTAGCATCCTGCCAGATAGGGGACTCCTTCAAGTAGAGGTCTCTGCAAAGTAGGACACAGGCCTCCCATTGGGAGGGGGGAATTGCTCTGGAAGAGAAATGTAAACATTGGCATACTCTAAAAGCCCATGTCAGTTTCCCCAAGCAGCTCTTAAGGCTCTGGGTATCATATTTCATTTACATGGAGCTGCTGAAAGTTTTATGGATGGGGGGGGGCAGGAGGCAAGAATATAATGCCCCTAGGGTGCCTGGAAAATGCTATGTGTGAACACATCTCCATGAGATGTGTTGCGGGCATTAACTCCCCATCTTGTAACGAATAACAGGCCTCAAGTGCTTGCCACAAATGGGAAGCTTCATCATTTCATAAATCCTTCACTAGCTTATGCAAATGTGGTTCTCTGGCTTTTGCTGAATGTGCAATAGCGGCCCGTTGTTTTCTAAATAAGAAGCTGCTTCCCCGTCATTTGCTCAGCCTCTAGCAATTATATCAAAGGCAACACACAGGACTAGTAGCCTGCAAGTAATAATGACGCCAGTGGGTTGCATTCAACGAAGTTTCACTTAGAGCAGAACCGTTGCAATGCATGGACCTAACTGAGTCTTGTTTGTTAATTTTGGAGGGTCTACTCCAAGTCAGACTTAGCTGAATGTCGCCCATGGGCAATGTAGGAATATAAGCCATGTTCCTTGTTCCTCCACTGTGTACAGTAGTACCTTGGGTTAAGAACTTAATTCGTTCTGGAGGTCTGTCCTTAACCTGAATCTGTTCTTAACCTGAGGTACCACTTTAGCTAATGGGGCCTCCTGCTGCCGCGCGATTTCTGTTCTCATCCTGAAGCAAAGTTCTTAACCCGAGGCACTATTTCTGGGTTAGCGGAGTCTGTAACCTGAAGCGTCTGTAACCTGAAGCGTCTGTAACCTGAAGCGTCTGTAACCCGAGGTACCACTGTATTGTTATTAGCCCTTGAAAGTGCTCCAAGGATGTCTCTGTGCACAGAAAAGCCTTTTGCATTTTTTAGTCAACATCAGAGTCATGACTAAGGACAAGGCTACCCAACATTGTGCAAGGGGGGTTTTCCAGACCCTCCAAGTGCCCCTATTTTCAAGGGAAAGTCCTGGATTTACAAAAGCCATCCTGGTTTCTGATTTGATCCTGGAATATACCGCTTTTCCTTAGTATGTCCCTGTTTTCATCAGAGAAGTGCTGGAGGGTATGGTATGACAGGCTTATTGGGACTGCTTCTGCTGCCCAGCATAGAGTGCTTCTTTCTCTTTTAAATTGCTTTTAATTTTTTTTTATATCCTCTTAATTTTTTTATTTTTTTTTTACTATTTTAACCATTTTTAATTGGGTTGTAAGGGCACTTGGCGGGATGTGCCAGGGGGAGAGGAGCGGGAGAGAGCAGGGGGAGGTCCAATTACAGTGGTTCTGGGTAGGGGGAGGTATGGCGTGGAAGGTGGGGCAGGCTGGGTAAGGGGCAGTTAGTGACTGTGCAGTGTGCCAGCCTCTCCTCCAACCGGGGAATTGTGGTTGCCCTATCAGCCAGCCCTCGGGTCTGCGACTGCTGCTGTTGAATGCCACATCAGCCCAGAATAAAAACTCCCTCATCCATGATCTGATTATGGATGAGGAGGCTGATCTGGCGCGTATCACTGAAACCTGGGTGGGTGAACAGGGTGGAATTGGGCAATTGGGACAGGGAAGATGTTGAAAGCTAAAGTCAAAACCGAAAGAAGAATGTCAACAACTCCTTGAACTCAAACACTGTCTCAAACCCAACACCAGAAGCTGATATTAGCTATCAATTGACATCTGGCAACTTATTCTCTGGTGCCAACCTTGATTCCGAAGGAGGCATAATCCAATATGTCTAGTTACACTTTGTGGCCTCTTCCCTTTGCTCCCAACTGCCATGAGAAATGTGGGAAGAATTGTACTCATTATTCACACTGATAACATGAGAGCTTCCAAAGGCATTGTTTGCGAAATTTCTGAATCAATATGTCAAGTAGCCCTGTTTTGTGTCATGTTATGTGGTGTTATGTCCTAATCTGACATGATAAGATTACACGATGCATTTGATCTTGAGGCAAGAATTCCTTTGAAATGTTTGGCATAACTTAACAACCCATCAGGTCTTGTTTTTATTTTATTATGGACACGTAGGTCAAAATCTGTAAGCAATTTAATGGCCATACATCTCGAACCTTGTCAACCTAGTCCTCCCAGCAAGAGTGTTACAGGAAGTGCTCTCAATGGTTTAGTTCTTCCAGATGCTGAACATTCACCATTGGTTTCAGAGGGCTGCCTGGGCTGGTCAGCATCCTGGAGCTTTAAACCTGAACTAGCTTCTGCTTTTTTTTACTCTCTCAAAAACAGGTATAACATCTTTGTTTCTTGTACACGTGTGCAAGATGAAGCAGAACTTTCGGATGATCTATCATTGAAATCTGAGGCGGACCTATGAAACACAACAGGAAAACAGCTCCAGATGTTCCCCAGCTCTCATTGATTCTTTTATCTGAAAGCGCTGGCCTCCGTTCTCCAGAGAGAAAGCAAAATTCAGTTTGCTCATTAGCACTTCGTATGTTTTAAGGATGGGCTAACTGTCAATTTTGGCTTCTCTCCATTTCTCATTTTTCAAGCCTGCATTTCAGTTCCCTACATTTCTATATCAGTTTGCAAAAACATTGTTTATATTAAAAAGTCCTCATGAAAATTCTTCAGCCTTTTAGTGCAAAATTCTATGAATATACACATTTTTGCAAAAGAGTGTTCTCTAATAGAGTGCCTTTTTGTATGTTATTTTCACTAATGTGTGCATTTTTATGCAAGCTTTACCTTGGTATATGCACTTGGCTGGGGAAAAGCACTACAAAATTCAAAGACGTGCAAATTTCGAAAGATGGCTGTGTTTCAATTTGTATGTTCCTTTGGAAAGTGTGCATTAGGTAGGTTCATGTTTAAATGTGAATAGTTTTGATTCCCGCCCCCCCCCTTTTCTGTGTGTGAGGGGGGGGAGGGAAGGAGGGAGCTAGGATGGGGAGAAGTTCATACATACACACACACACAACCCAAGACTGACATTAAGCTCACTAGTAACAAGAAAATGAAATGTAACTAAAGAAACAATAGGAAACCAGACTTGACAGATGAAAAATACAATGTAAATATATCTTACTGATTAGACAGCTTATAGTGGGGTCAGCCCTATATTTAGGCAAGGTGAGGTGACTGTCTCAGGTGACAAATGCCTTGGAGGCTGCCTGGGAGGGGGGAGGTAAAAGGCCATGGATCCTCAGGATTTTTACATTGGATCATCCCAAATTCACCATCAGATCACATAACATGTCCATGGCTACAGCCTGCACCAAGAAAATCACGCATCCACTGTTTCCTAGGGCTGCAATGGTGCAAAAATGTGGTTACAAAACACGGATCCACATGGATCCTCGGGATTTTTGCATTGGGTCACCCCAAATTCACCATCAGATCACATAGCATGTCCATGGCTACAGCTTTCACCCACTGTTGCATGGGGCCGCAATGGCGTAAAAACGTGATTACAAAGCATGGATCCACATGGATTCTCAGGATTTTTGCATTGGGCTACCCCAAACTCACCGTCAAATCACATGTCTGTGACCACAAAATGAACCACAAAAATCATACATCCACTGTTTCGTTCAGAATATTTTTTTTCTTGTTTTCCTCCTCTAAAACTAGGTGCATCTTATGGTCAGGTGAATCTTATGGAGCGAAAAATATGGCATTATGTTTTAATTCATCTATAACTGTAAGTTTCTGCAAGTAAGATTGTTGTATGTTAAAATATGGGCATTGGTTTAATTTCCAAAGAAGGGTGTCAGTCATATATATATATATATATATACGTTTTGAGCTTCTTAGCTGTGATTTCGCTGCTCTTACATCAACACCTTTGGCCCTCCAGATGTTACTGAACTACAACTCCCATCAGCCCTTGGAAGCATTGCAAATGGCCAGGGATTATAGGAGTTCTCATTCAGCAACATCTGGAGGCCCAAGGGTTCCCCACACCTCCGGGCTGGATGGACAAATGGTCTGACATGGTAAAAGACAGGTTCCTGTGCCCCTGCAGAACCTTTTACAGGGCTGGTCGTGCCTAAAAATGAGGTGCCGGCTCCTAAAACACTCCATTCTCACCCCCAGCCATCTGACTTGGTGTTTTTGTGATAGCAAATGCCAATTATTTAAATGCATGATCCACTGATCTCCCATATCTGTGGCATTCCCAGGACTGCTCCTCTGGTTATGTTCCCAGATACAGAAGTTGACCTAGCTATCTTGCGAGTCACACTCAAACTTCAAGATAGCAAACCATGTGTGCACATTCATCACTTGAACTCTGAAGGCGCATCTGTGCTGCTTTCAGGTCTTCTCTCACAGATAGAACAACAAATGAACAGTGATTGCATAATTGCCATCTACTGTGAATTTGGCAGAGTGGGTGCGGTATGGGGAAGTCCCACATTGAAACCGTACATTGTGTTTAAAGAGACTACCATACTGATTCGCATTTTTAATAAAACAAAATTAAATGGAGTGCCTGCTGCCATAGGAACTGGCAAACTGTAACCACGAAAATAACCTCTTGGTGGTATGTTCACATTTTAATCAGTCCATCAATTAGCAAACAAGGATTTTTGGGGAAACACATGCATTTCAGCTGTAAACCTTTTCAGACTCTTCTTTCCCCGTTTCAAGAATATTTGCCTCACAGAAACAAGCTACAATGGGATCCTACATAACAGGATGAGAACGGGGGCACAGTTTTGTCTGATTAGTTAATTCCTGCATCTCATTCTTTGTGTTTCCTGTCTGGTAAACTTTCTGTCATCAATGGTGGCGAGGGGGGTGATGTGTGTCAGTTGACAAGGAAATGGCTAATGAGAAATTTCCTTTTTTTCCAGGGTACCAGAGAGACTCAAAGCAATTAAAAATGGCCGAAGGTAATTAAATATGCATGCTGCTTTTGTGTGAGGCAGCTTTCCCCAAGCTGGTGCCCTCCAGGTGCTTGGACAGTAGTGCCCATCAGCTGATGAGAGAGATGATGAAAAGTCCCTGGAGTGCTTCAGCTCAGGGAAGGGAAGGGTATGGAGGACTCTTTGAAGATTTGCCAGCTAAACAGAGAGGAAATGGCCCATCCTGCTCTTATCCCGTTAAAAACAGCTTGACCTACAACAGGCTTCCTCAACCTTGGCCCTCCAGATGTTCTGAGACTACAATTCCCATCATCCCTGACCACTGGTCCTGCTAGCTAGGGATGATGGGAGTTGTAGGCCAAAAACATCTGGAGGGCTGAGGTTGAGGAAGCCTGACCTACAATGAAATCAGCATGGTCACACTTTTCTCTAAGGATGATATAAAATCATATTAAATGACGCACACATGCACACCAATATACTTAAAAACATGCTGTTGATGTCTGACTAGTTGAGCAAGAACTGAGATGAAGATGCATGTTGGAACACACACATTCAGAGACACGAAGAGTCGATGTATTACATTCTCTTTTTCTTTATAATTTTTAATTAAATTTTATAAATATTTTTTTGACAAAACATCCATCTTACATATAATATATAAAAACCACTTGGCCAACTTGGCCTGAGACTTCCCTCCTTCTCAACTAATGGCTTTCCTAATTATACTCTGCATTTTGTTATCATTATTATTACCCTTAAATCCAAGTCTTAAATACACCATTTAAACATCATATTGATAATAACTGATATCTCTAAACTTCTTGTAGCCCTACTAACAATGTCAATTGTTTACAATTGTCTCTCAAATACAATGTAAATTTATTCCAGTCTTTCAAAAAGGTCTAGTCCTGCTGGTTCCAAATTTTCCCAGTTAGTTTCGCCAACCCGGCATAGTCCATTAACTTCATCTGCCACTCTTCTTTTGTTGCGATGTATTACATTCTCACTTGGGCTGAGTACACACAAAATGTAATATCCCTCAATCTGGAATAATTCATGCTTGTCCTCAGCATGCTGCTTTCAATCTAGATTAATTCTAGATCTTGCCATCCATAGAGGTGGGCATGGCTACTTGACATGCATTTACGAAAACCCTCCTTTGATCAGGTTATCTACATATTTTCTTCCCAGCACATGCCTCAGGTAAATGAAGAAGGAAGTGGTGGTTGTGATCTTAGTACAGGCCCATCCACAACATCATTAGGCAGGTGTGGATACACAACACACACCTTTGCCAAGACCACTACACCTGTTGTCTTCCGTCTTCAAATGAGCACAGTGAAGCGCAGGATCAATCTGCAATGGGATTTTCTTTTCAGAAAGAAACGTATTTATTTTTTTCAAGAAGTGCTTTTCAGGGGCAAAAAGATACAATAGATCTGGATTGTGTGTGGACTCAGTAGAAGAGACAAGGACTTGGTCTCCATTGACTCTAGAATAAAATGTTGCATAGATGCAGCCGTGGGTGCAATTTGGATGTGCATCTAAAGGTGCGTCCGATTGGTGCTCACACTTCCCAGTCCGGAATGGAGAAGCAAGCTTGTGTATGTGAATCTCGTTAACTGGATCAATGAGAGGGGAGGGGAGGGCACAATGAAGAGACGACATTGCCCCTGACAGAGAAACCTGTTTCTTATGCATTGCATTAATCTGAACACCACATAGCCTTTAAGAAAAACACCCCACCCATGGCAAAGTAAGAAAACGTACGGCACAGTGGAAGCATTATGAAGCTGCCTACTAGTAAGGATACAATAATAGCTCATTTCCTGATCATTAATCCAGACATCACACAATCAGTCAAAGGAATCCATTTTCCTTTGCAGCTATTTTGGAGACTGCTGCCCTATTGTCACCAGTGCAAGGGACCCTTGACTCAGCAGCCCATGTCTTTCTTTAATTAGAGCCTGTGATAACCTGTGGTCAAGCTCGGCTTGCCAATGGCCATCTATCATATTGCCTAAACTCCCTGGCATCAATCTTTGATCCAGAGACAGCTGGAATGGGAGCACCAGTGGGGACACAGGAGGGCATATTGTGCATAAATGGAAATTGCTGTGCAGTGGCCGCTGCCCACTGCAGCCGAGCCAAACGCCCGTGCTATTCCTGCTTCCTAATTTAGTTCTGACCCTGTGTCAAAAACCAAGGGGGTGGCTTGATTGTTAAGGCTCAGCCATCAGATTTTATAACTTTAGAGCCCCCTATTTGCAATAAAATAGAAAGGCAAAGAGGGGAAATCAAACTCCACAAATTGGCCAATATCTTTACTGATTCCAAACAAAATGTCACATTTTGTAAACGTTGGGGCCCTTCACAGCTCTTTAATGGGGCTGCATCTTTTAAAAAATCAGGACAGGGAAGAAACAACTGTCAGTGTTCGTGGCGCCAACATCAAACCAGTTTTCTCTCCCATTTTGCTCCATTTGAAACCCAGTGAAGAGTTCCACAGAAGTCAGAAATTTGCTCATTGCTTTGTGACGTTTTGTCTGGTTGGTTCATATTTTCTGACATTACAGAATTTGAAATGTTTCCAATGCAATCCAAACGTAACTGAAATCCAAATGTCAATATTGGAATGGATTCTGTGTTCAGACAAAACAGAGCCATGTTTTTCAGCTATGAATTCATTTCAGCTCCAGTTGTGATGGCCTCTGGTCTCTTTGTGTAACTGGCCTTTTATGAAGGGATTTTATGACAGACTTATGAATTTAAGTTGTGAACCTTGCAAAGACAAAGGGCAAAAGTGAATCATAAAGTGTCTTCTTCGGACAGTGAACGGATTCTACCAATTCCACTAAAGTCAAGAAATGTTGGCAATGAGACACACACACAATCATTTAAATATAAATATAGACCAATGTTAGTAGGTAGAAACCATAGTAGGACTTTAACTAAGGCTATAATTCTATACATGCTGATCTAAGACTATGTCCCATTGAACTCGATAGGTCTTACCTACAAGTAGATGTGCATGAGATTGTGCTGTCATTAAACAGGCCCATCACTGAACATCAATCCACAGAATATGTGATCCGGTTTCACGCAATTGACGCCCGCGTAGCTAGAGACGTCTAGCAACTGTGGTAGTTCTTGATGTTCTTGTGGTTTTGACACCGAACCAGGACATTTAAAAGTGTAAAGAAATGAATGCTGTTATTTGACACAGTGGCACAGTCAGAAAAGGATGAATGGGCTGAAGATGAATGAGAAATGAATTGGGGGGGGATGAAACACCTAACAGAAGTCGCCAGTTTTAACAACAACAACAACGCAGGGAGCTTTGGGATATAAAGTAGCATTAAAACCATGCTGTCAGTTGCCATTTTGGACTGTTTCCACTATGCCTTGAGCAAACTCTGCAAACTGAAAGTCATCCAGGGCCTGCCAATGCATTCAGAATGATATTGACAGCATGGTCTCTAGGCCTCGATGCCCTGGGGCTGCTCTAGCCAGCCAGTGCAACTCCTCTATAGACATCCGATGAAATCCAAAGAAGAGAAAGCTCTTGTAATGGGTTCCCTTCCTCTTTGGCAGCTTCTCACCAACAGCAATGTCCCCTCTCACAGGTCAAATGAGCTTTTGGGGTGGGAAAGGGGAGTTCAAGGAAACATCACTGGTAGTTTCAAGAATCCTCCAGTGGCAACACTGCAGAGCCCATGCCCAAGCTACATTTGCCTGGCACCAACGCCGTTGCCATTTACATGCCAGACTAAAACTGCCCTGTACTTCACAGTCTTTGATGGCAAATGTTATTCAGTTATTTATTTGTTCAAATATTTATATACTGCCATGTTGCAAAAAAATTATAGCAAGAGTGGTTGTGTGTGTGTGTGTAAACATTTAAAATCAGACATCATATGGCAAATAATATGGGCCTCCTTATTTTTTGTTGTTTGTTTCCCTTTGTGAGGAAGGGCAGAATTAAACTATATCTATTTACCATGGTGTGAGCCCCAATAAACCCAGTGGGGCTTACTTCTTAGCAGAGGTGTAAAACTGCACTGTAAACCAATAATTAGAGGGAGTGGTGATCTGAAAGAGAAAGGCTGGTCTCTGTCAGTTAACCTGTAAGGAAACCACCTTGACTGCATTTGGATAAATTGCCTAGAACGCTTGTGGGAACTACTCCAAGGGTGTTCTTAGGCAGAACTTGGATAAGCATTTGTCAAAGGCTGTGTAAGTCTACCAAGTCCCACCGCAGTGCCAAGGTTTGGGTTTGATGACCAGAGAGAAGTCCCTTGCAATCCTACCATTGTTCCAGGCGACAGCCCTTGAATTCAAAGCTATTAATAAGAATCCTGGCTGCTGAAACTGGCGCGTGCATTCTTATTCAAGGAGGGGACTTTGGTCTATGTCCCATCTGCTCAAGGATATTAAAAAGAAGAGGCCATCCAACTCGAGCGAAGGTATTTTTCAGCATCTAGGGATGAAGCACTGCAAAAAGGACACTAAAGCTACAGTGAATTACATTTAATAATCCATCCAGCGTTGTCAGATCAGTGCGTATTCTTTATAAATCACCCAGTCCAGGGAGAAATTCTTCCAGCCAGGTTGCCGAACATTTCATATAAGGATATATATCCTTGTGGAGAAAAGAAAACGGGGCTATATACAGGATCTTTACTGAAGCATTTAGCCCAAAAGTTATAGTAACGCTCATGGCAGGAATCTTAACTGGAGATGAAACTGACGTTACAGAAGAATAATTTGGCGGGTAAGAATCCCACAAGCACAGCTTGATAAAACCTTGGGCGTGTTCACAAATATTTCAGATTAGATCAATTTGCCAGCTTTCTTTCATGTTTACTTTTTGAATTAAGGAGTTTCTAGATGCAAAGTTCCATATTCTTGACACTTCTTAGTGTCTTGTGATTGGTCTGATTTTGACAGACTGCTTTGATTTTGGCAAATGTGTCACCCGTCAAACACTAATTGAACAATGGGGGGGGGTCTCGGGGAGCACGACTGATGCAGTCGCACCAGGCACAGAACTGGCATGGCAGCTATGACATCCAGTGGAAGAGGCTGGGGGGAGCACAGGATTTTGGTGTCTCACAGGAAGCCACGGAAATTTGAAATACTAAAGTCTACCACTGAATTGAAATTGCACATGTTCTAGAGGTGTGTATGGGGTCTGTGTGGGAATGAAATAATGAGGCAAAGTAGTATCATCATCCCCCACCCATGCTGAGTCAAAGTTACTTTTAAAAAGTTCAAAGCTTTATTTAAGCTTCTGATTTATATGTTGCTTTCCTTTAAACAAAATAAAAGCCCAAAACTCTTCAGAATTCTGCAGGCAGCATTCTAGACAGCCTCGCATTGTAAGACCTATTGGAGACCTGGAAGGCCCAGCAGAGGACACAAGGAAGCACTAGAAAGGGAAGGGTGCTGTGAAGCTGCAAAGTTTTAAAAGATGTAGAAGCACCTCTAATTATTTTAAGGTAAGAAAGAGCATGAGACCACCCACGCCATCATAAAGTTTCATGAAAAATAGTTAATCCCTTCTAACTTTCCCCACAAAAATCTCCTGGACCCGTTTGTCTGCAATTTGGCGGGCATAATTCTCGCTGGAGGGGTTCCTATGCCTGTAAATTTCATTCACTTTTGCCAAGAGGGAAATGTTCTAGCCATTTTTAGATTGCCCATTGTAATGTAAGGAGGATGCAGAGCTTTGTTTTCTACGGAGCGACTCAGAATCCAAATTGCAGATCAAAGTGGAGAGAACAACTCACAAAGAAAGCAGAATTTTATACATAGATACAGGTTGGAGCCCGTTACATACGCCTAACGTGTTCTTTCATTTAAATTCACCAGGAAATGAAACTGCATTTCATGAGAAACATCAAATATTAACTAGCCCTATTAAAAATTGCCACACATTAAAGACTATCTTCTTGTGAACCGCATATGTGGAAGTATCAGGATTCCTCAAAGATACCTTGCTACCAGTCCCATTGTTCCTCTGCAATGTATAACAGGAACTTTGGGTGTGTTCCACACTTTCATTTCACACAAGGAGTGCTGGTGTGAAATGGCACTGCCCCATGAGGCCTAAGTGTAGAACAAGCCCCAGAATCTACTGCAACTTGAATGGGATTCAGCGGTTGCGATTTAGAGCTCTCTGGCATATGTGCAGTGCCAGATTTACATATAAGCTAAACAAACTATAGCTTAGGGCCCCCCACTCTCTTGGCCCCCCCACTCCAAAAAAATTTCACTATTAATATACTTCTTCTTAATTCTATTTCAGTTCAACAATTACTTTGATAAAATACATATTTTGTTATGTGCAAATGACTTTAGATACCTATTAGGTCCATAATTACCATATAGCACAGGCATCCTTCAACTCGCCCCTCCAGATGTTTTGGGACTACAACTCCCATCATCCCTAGCTAACAAGACCAGGGGTCAGGGATGATGGGAATTGTAGTCCCAAAACATCTGGAGGGCCGAGTTTGGGGATGCCTGATGTATTCGATACAAAAAACAGCGACAATTTGTTGCACTTCGTGGCCCCCAAGCCCTTCCCCTGAAAATAACTTCACACTGACACGTAATTTTTGTTTAAGTTATCGGGCAAAATTTAGGCCACAACTTTATTGATTACAGCACAGTGAGCGGTGTTGGCTTAGGCATTGGCAACAGGCTATAACTGATTCCTGCCTCTCTGGCTGGAAGTCTGAAAGGGTAAACACTAAACGAGGGAGCAACATCGATGAAGACCAACTGAAACTCACCCTGGGGTTCCTGTGGTCCTGGCATGGCCCTAGCCCCTCAAGCGGACTTCAGACAAGATCCAGGACCCCCAGATTCCTTTACCGGAATACCCTTATTCATGGAGGGGCAGGTGACGGCCGCACCTCCCCTCCCACACACTTCAATAAGCCAGTGACTAACCGCCAAACCTTACAGAGTTGTGACAATTGCTAAGTGGATAGGCGAAAACCAAGTGGCTATATCCAGTCTGCCAAATGGAAAAAATTCCTACCCAGCCCCTGCTCCAAAGCAGGTGACCCAATCCAAAGCAAGGCCAAAGCAGCAGCACCTAAAATTAGGGAGGGAGGGTGGGTGTTCGGCAGCACGATGCAAGTTCCCCCAGTTACGCCACACTGCCACTTTTATAGGCCCCAGGAATCACGGCAACTGCCCCAATTGGCCCAAACAGCCTGGCGCGATCCTGGGGCCTAACGGTTAAGACTTGGGCCATGCCTGGCAACAACTCTCCCAGAGGGGGTGCCTTAGGGGCCCGCACGCAACCAGGACCCTCATTAAGGAGGATCCCATTTGTTGACAAAGGACAGCTAGACGTATAAAGGGTCCCATTACCTTCAGTAGCTTAGGGCCTCATCAAACATAAATCCAGCCCTGCATATGTGCCCAGTTTTCCTTCTAGGTGAGAAAATGTGAACACAACCATGGACACAACCAGTGCATTTGACAGTATTGGCAAGTTCTGGTACTGCTTGCTTCAAAAGAGCTGGCCGTAACTCCATTGGCTTTTCTGTATGCCATAGGTAGGTATAAAATGCTGAAGGAATATTGGGGAAATATTTGCAATACAGGACATTTGACAAAATACGAATAGGAACCCTCTTTGAGCTCCTGATTGTTCCTTCATATGGAAGGACTCTTGGAATCCCTTCCAACTCAACAATCCTATGATTCTATGTCTTTACGTGCCCCACACCTGATTTCACATATGATGCCAAATGTGGGGCAGGTAGGCATAGTTTGTGGGGAATAACTTTGAGGGCCAAACTCATGCCAGGCCTGCGTGCTGGACTTTCCTGACTCCAGCTCTACAATGATTGCATTTTTAATTTCCCTTCTTTGGTTAGGTTTACCATTTGAACAAAAAGAGGTATCTTTTGCCTATAAACCGTGTTCTACACCATGTAATTTTCTAGTAATTCATGATCTGTAGGGACAAAGCTAAGCAGCTGGTTCTTAGCTTAGTACTCATTAATATCCCCCCCTTGCATTTTTAGAAATCTCTGAGGTTTAAAATAGGCTATTACTACTAAAGTCTCCCCTCCCCTGGACCGAGCTTCATTATTAGTACGAATATTATTGAAGCATTTCTGGTCGTGTGCAAGGTTCAGTGGCACTTAATTTGCATGCAAGGCATTTATCTGGTTTAGTGCCTGCACTTATCAGGAGGATATAAAGTGGCAATGGTAATAATGACTGCCCGAAACAAAAGACAATGTTCTTTCAAAGAAACAAACACTATAAAAACCCTTCCAGTTTAAGGTCTGCCAGAAAAGATGAGATTCTTCTCTGCTGACCAGAAACTGCAGGTAATTTCCACACACACAAAATGGAATGTGTGTTTGCCTGTTCCTTGACTACAGTATAAGAACTGTTCTTTCCTAGACCATCATTTCATGATAGCTACTCTCTTGAAGATGCCTGTGTGTGTGTGTGTGTGTGTGTGTGCGTGCATTTTGCCACAGCAGCTTACAACATCTAAAATATAAAATATAAACTGCATAATCACAGGCATAAGGATAGCAGTAAGAACTTTTCATATTACTGTGGCACAACCAGCCAGAAGATTAAAAATGAAGGTTACAGCCTCTTTAAACCCAGGGGTGGCCTGACCAGAGGGGTGGAGCCATGGCAATAGCCTCTGCCATTTACCGGGGTGGGGTGAGATGGGGGGGCAAGGTTACATATTTTTTTTACCAATAACATTTACACTGGTATTTTGTATATACAAATGAGGGTTTTGTGCCAGAAATCGGGAGCACCATCATTGCATGAGAAACAAGCGGTAAAAATGAATAAAAACTCCCTCGCTTCTGTTGAATGGCATGACAAAAAATAAGGAAGGTTATTTTTAGGAAAGTAAAAAGCAGCTGTCTGACATAATGACATTGGTTGGGGCTTCATTACATGGGAGTACAGTGGTGCCTCACAAGACGAAATTAATTCGTTCCGCAAGTCTCTTCGTCTTGCGAGTTTTTCGTCTTGCGATGCACGGTTTCCCATAGGAATGCATTAAAAATCAATTAATGCGTTCCTAGGGAAACCGCCTTCAGACCAGGTCCGGGGACAGTCTGTCCCTGGACCTCTTCTGAAGGCTGGGGGGGGGACAAGGGCTTTTCTTCCCACCCCCAGCATTTTAAAAAACCGCGGGACAGCGGAGGACTTCTCCGCTGTCCAGGCGATCTTAAAATGCTGGCGGGCGGCATTTTAAAATCGCCCCGGGACAGCGGAGGACTTCTCCGCTGTCCGGGGCGATTTAAAAGCCCCTGGGAAGGCAGGCAGGGGGGACAAAGACTTTCGCCCCCCGCCCGCCTTCAGAAGGTGTTCCCTCCCCCCCGCCCCGCTTCGGAGCAGCGTTCCGAAGCCGGGCGGTGGGGGCAGGTGGGGAGAAGCGATCTCCCCGCAGCCCCTTGCTTCAAAAGAGGTCCGGGGGCAGCGGGAAGCGCTTCCCGCTGTCCCCGGACCTGGGGCTGCGGGGAGAAGATTGCTTCTCCCCGCCGCCCCTTGCTTCAAAAGAGAAGACCCGCTGTCCCCGGGGCAAGCTTCGTTTTGCGAAGCAAGCCCATAGGGAAATTCGTCTTGCGAGGCAACTCGAAAACGAAAAAACCTTTCGTTTTGCGAGTTTTTCGTCTCGCGAGGCATTCGTCTTGCGGGGTACCACTGTAATTCTTGCTGAACTCAAGGAGCTTTCTTCCGACTTAGACATGTAGGGGATTGTACCATTCATATTAGTTTAAGATTTGCATCAGAGGCTCTGCCTCTCTGGGCCCTCGTCAGCAAAGATCCAATTTGTGTGGTAAAGTATTTTATGCAAATTAGGTTAATCTGCATGTGCTGATTTGCATCGGTAAATGTTAAGCTTGCATCAGAATTTTTCTGATGCCCCCTAGAGAGTGACAAAATGTAGAATGTTTATTTTACTTCTATTTTGAAATCTTAAAAAAAAAGTATGCAGTGTTAGCATTCTGTCATAGTACCCCAGAAATTATGTGACCAGAAATATTTTGGGGGCAGGGATTAAAGTGCCCTTAATGTCGTGTGACATTATGCAGAAATTTTTATTGGAAGCCTTTCAAGGCAATATCTGTACTTCTCCTACTAGTGTTTAAATTTCTTTAAACGTACTGAAAATTGCTGAGATGTCATTTTTTTGTTCCTCTGGATCTCCAACTTACAAATCCAACTCCATTACATAAATGCATTTTCTCTTTTACTTGCTAGCCATAATCACCTGGGGGTGGGGGGATAATTACAACTTTCAAACTGTCAGGCTTCCCTAATATTGCATTTGGAGTTATCATTATTTATGAACTTATGAAACAGACAATTTTTCACTGCGGAAAAAGTTCTGCATCACTTCACTGCCACCAACAACGCGTGAGCCTCCATTAACAGTGCTGTGTTCAGGGGAACCTAAAGGCTGTGTACCTGATTCTTCTGAGAGAGTGCAGCCACATCCAGAACAAATTGCCCACCTCCATCCAGCTTTCCCAACCCTTGTGGTTTTCTATATGACTTGGGGTCTAACTTGGGATGTTTACCCTCATCCATCCCAAAGCTGCCTCCAGACACCGTACTATAACACAGCACCTTCCAATGCTTAAACATCATCACTGAGGATAGCTAAAGAACACTAAAAACATCTTCACTTTTCTCTGGCCTTGAGAAATATGTAGGCATGTTGAATAATATGCATCAGTCTCAAAAAAAGAAAGCATGCTGTGGGCACATGTTTTACCTTCACTGCCAGAGGCATTGGATTGCAGATATTAATACTGTGCAGCTTGAAGGAATAGGATGAATAAAAACTGGCTCCTTTTGGAATAAAAATTGTCCAGTCCATAAATATGGTTCTAACACTTTACTAACAGAACTTTCTTCAGTCACAAAAACAAATAATGTTACATCCAACTAGTTGCATAATGTCATGTCCAAGCACATGTTCAGCATCTTAAAAATATAAAATAACTATCCAGAACTAAAATCGAAACTCGGTCTCTCCCCCATTCCAGCCCCCATTAGCCTAAGGCTGCTTTCTCCTGAAGAGACTCATTAGCAGATCTCCAGCTGCTTGAGAACAAAGGCTACTCTCTCAAAATGGAGATTTGCAACTGAACACCCCTCTCATGTGATCTAAAGTTAAACACCATGTGAGAGAGCAGCAGAGATACATCAACAGTTAATTATCAACCCATTAGGTACTCAGGGAGCTCTTACTTAGCTTCAATGGAATTCCCCATGTTCCCTTTAGCAATACACACACAGAGCCATTTTCCATTTCAATGCGCAATTAAACAACTACACATAACACATTATGCCTCTAAATAACTGTTACTGGGAATAATAGGTGGGCAGAGTGGTGTTGCACTCCTGTCCAGCTTGCAGGCTTCTCCCACGCATCTCTGGTCAGTCACTGTGAGAACAGGATGCTGTACTAGATGAAACATTAGTCTGATCCAGAACACTTGAATTCTGTTCTTCTGCTAGCACCTATGCCATAAAAACACGCTGAAAGTGGTTTCTTTTCAGAAGGCTATGTGAAGGTGGTTGGGAACCTGGTTAGGAAGCCCTGGTGCTTTCATGCAATTACAACCCCCAAAGTCCTTTCTGAAAGAGAGCTGTGACAGTTAATAATTTTATTAGTTTTCAATTACAGTCCAATAATACCCTCATTATAACAATGCCAAATTATAATACAATTAGATACCATTCAGATACCAAATTATATAATTTAGGTTGCCCCCTGCATGCTAGAATTGATGGTTTGATTATTTTCTTTATTTCTGCATTCCAAACTCTTATTAATTTCAGTTACACTCCAGTCACGATTACAATCCCTTATGCAACAACTGCAAGATTAGCAAGTTCCATTCGTATTGACACATTAAATTATTTATAAAACTACAGATGAAGCACTCAAACTATATTCTTATTCTACGTGTGTGTGGCAATTATTCTGTCTGTGATGTTTCTTCCTGTCCTTGTAAAATGCTATGTCTATCTTTTCCTGGTTGTTGCTGTTTTCCATCATGCCTTGGGCAGAGCTAATATCCCATTGTTGTAAGCCATGACAACTAAGCAGTTTTCAAACCAGCTTGAGATTGGCTGTATAGACATGCCTTAAAATGCAGCAGATTCCTCTGAGGTAGTGTGTGCTTAAGGTGTAGTTATGGGGGGGGTGCGCGTGCGCGCACGTGTGTGCATGCACACACACACACACACACACACACACACACACACACACACACACACATGAATCACCTCCAAGTTTCAGCATTGCACAGCAAGTGGTATTTTGACTAAACATAATACACTCAGATAGGTGTTTCACTGGTTCTCAGAAGAACAAATACTTAAAACCAGCTCAGGTGAAAGCTTGATACAAAATGGTTCGTGGCAAAGTTCATACCTTAAGTTGACAGAGCGGTGCAGATTATTGCAAGGACAATGGCCCGCGTACGTCAACCAATTTGCAAAATAATTTATGTCACCTTCTCCTCCATTATTATTATTATTATTTTGCAAAGGACATACACTGTGTCACCACTACGAAGCTGCCTCTCCCTTGAAAGCCTAGCTCAGCCTTTTTTTTGCCTTCCTTCCTTCCCCTCCCACCAGGCCAAGGCTGCAGAACCATCTGTGGAGAGACAAACATGCATATGGCCATCATTTGTCCAACGCTTTACACAATGTGAAGGTTTTTTTTACAATCCCCCCCCCCAACTTGAAACGCCAGCCCATGTGGCAGATGATGTATGTGTTTCTTCAGGCCTGTGATTACCAGCGCAGGAATGCTGTGCAGTACTCTTCACCTCATCAGTTCCACAAGCTGCACTCCAAGGTGTGTGAAGCATTTGTAGCAAGATGGCTTCTGACATGTAGCCAGGCAGAAGCGTTCTGCTGTGAATATTTGACTCGATAGATTTTCTTCCAATCAAGGTCAGATTTTGACCCGCTGGAATTAGTGTGCGGCTGCGCATGTGTGTGCATGCGGCCCGCGCGTGTATGTGGGTGGATTGGCAGCGAGATGAGATTTAGTGCAGCAAAACAGCAATTTGAAACCCAGGATGAATGAATTTGAAGGGAAGGGTAGCAAAGGGCACCAGGGGTTGTCTGGCGCCTCTTAAAACACCCTTAACGCTATAAGGAGAAAAGGAAGATTAATCCAGTGTGATGCACAACTTTTTAAAGTGGAAGGACAACCAAGGGGAGATGGGGGGGAAATCAATCTGGTTCCGATCAAGTGATTTACCTACTGGCTTTCCAAACACAAATACGTTTTTTGTTTTTTTTTTATGTCTTATTAGATGTTGTGTTCTATCACAAACCTGCATAAACTTCCTTTTTGTAGGTTTCCTTACTGTAACTTGAACGTTGGCCAAAACTCAACAGTAAGCGAAGACTGTCTGGCAACTGTGGGTTAGTTTAATAAACGCTATTCATTCATAGGTACCACTCTGGTGGAAAGGTAAACGGCATTTCCGTGCGCTGCTCTGGTTCGCCAGAAGCGGCTTAGTCATGCTGGTCACATGACCCGGAAGCTGTACACCGGCTCCCTCGCCAATAAAGCGAGATGAGCACCGCAACCTCAGAGTTGGCCATGACTGGACCTAATGGTCAGGGGTCCCTTTACCTTTACCTTTATTCATTGCTGACTTAAGACATTCCAGTAGCGTGTTGGTATGGATTGGCAGGTCAACTTTTTAAGCAACTCTTCAGTGATAGTGAAATGAAAATTTTGCGTTAAGTTTCCAAATATTAAATTTAAGAATCTGAGAATTTTCCATTCGTAATTGATTTCAGGAACTGGGACATTGAAATTTGAAGCAATCACATTGGGAAGTAAGGAGGAATGAATAAAATAATGTTCTTTGAATCTTTGGAATCAGGTTCAAAAACCCAGCTGTATTGCACAGATGTAACCCACCAAGCAAATCCAGCTGTAGTGCTGCAATAGTTTCCATACCAACTGGTGGAAAACCTATGGCCCTTCAGAGATTGTTGGACTCCAATTCCCATCAGGCCAAAAGCCCATCTTGTCCACCATTCTGTTCTAACAGTGGTTAACACCGGATGCCCACAAGCAGTAGAGTTGCATCATGAATTTGGGCTTCGAAACCTGAGTTTCGTATGCGCTCTTGCCACTTGTAGCAGCTTCTACTAAACTCCTTTTAATAATATGTATTTTGATTTTATAGCATTTTATCTTAAGTTTTGCACCATCCACTTGAGGGGTCACGTTGTTGGGACAGACAGGCAGGGTATTTTTGATAACCACCTAGAAATTCTAAAATATTTCGGCTCTTAGCAAAACTGCTCTTTTGTGTGTCAGAATAAGATGATCTGTTCTATCACAGGCCCACAACCTTTTATTTAGCTTAAGTAGCCTAAAACCTATAAGGACATTTTGTTTCTCCACACATATAGAGGCCATGTGTCTCAAGGCATCTGTTCAAAAAAACAAAACCCCATTCTTTACCGGAGAATTTCCCACCCAAACTTGCCTCTGGAATGCAAGTGACACATTTCTCCCCTTCCTCTAGAAAGTAGATGGATCTGCCATTTAAGCCATAGTTGCAGCGGAGATGTACTCAGTGAAGTGTAGGTGGGTTCCCATGAGGCAAGACACAGTGATAACAACAATAACCTTTATTGAACTAACAGAACTGGACAACAGGGGCAAAGCAACTGCTTATATACATTTCTGAAGGCCTGGGCCACTCCCACTCTCAACGTGATTGGCTGTCTAAACTTCCAAGCTGCGAATCATAACTCACGAGTTTAAGGGCCAATGGCAGAGGCCCAAATCCTGAAATGTTCTGTGATTGGATATCATGTATCAAATCAGAGCACAGGGGCTCAGAATCCTTAGTCCAGACTCAAGCTCAGGCAAACACAGACCACTGAATACATAACACTCAGGAAGGTGCAAGAGTGTTGCTTTAGCAGTTCACTGCTCCCAAGTATATTTGCCTGTGAACAGGAATACTGGCACACATCGATCAGGATTTTTCTTTGTGCATGCATCCTGTAAAGATGGATAGATACATATGTAAATAGAACAGCACCAGAGCAATAAAGGTGAATAAAGCCCAAACTGCAGCAGAAGTTGACTCTGATGCTGACATAGGTTATGTCTTGGGCCCTAAACGTACTTTCTTGACAACTGCAGAATGGTTATGAAGCCCTTTGGAATAAGTAATATGCAAACGCTTAATTATCATTAACATGCTTAGAGGCCCATTCATTGCTTTCAAGACAACATCCATCTATTCAAGGCAAGTTGCTCAGATGCCCCCTAATTAACTATTAATCATGATGCAATTTGCTACCAAGGGAACTGGTACCCATGCAAATGTTTCCTTTAGGTGATGTCTATGCAGCAAAGTAGCCATGATGGAGACACATCCCATGGGCTAGAATGAGGACCATGCCCAATTCCTATAAAGCAGAGGATGGACAGAAAGGGGGATAACAATGCCTGGTCTCTCTTCCTCCCTCCCCCCACCCCACCTCACCCCAGCAAAAAAATGCTTTTTTCCCAGCTTAAAGGTTTTGCCTAAGACCTCAAAGCTGCAGTAGGAGAAAAAGGATCTAGGTCAGGCATAGCTAGGGATCATGGGAGTTGTAGGCCAAAAACATCTGGAGGACTGAGGTTGAGGAAGCCTGCTTCAGAACAACCTCTAAACAACAGGATTTTTTCTCCATGTGATGACTGTAACATTCATTTTACTCTATCTATGCATGTTTATTTTTTTCAAAAAATCTACATGTTGTTGGGTTGTAGAAAACCTCAAAGCTTTCTTATTGAATTTTTCAGTAAGAAAAATTCGCAACCATACTTTAAAATAGGCATAGGCAAACTCGGCCCTCCAGATGTTTTGAGACTACAATTCCCCTGACCACTGGTCCTGTTAGCTAGGGATGATGGGAGTTGTGGTCCCAAAACATCTGGGGGGCCAAGTTTGCCTATGCCTGCTTTAAAACATACAAAAATTAAAATGCTAAAAACTTATCAAAATCAAACGCACACACCGCTTGATTGTAAATGAACCTCTAAGCAGTTTACGAACTACAAAGTCAGCATGGATCAAAGAGCTCCACTTGACATGCTCCAGCAATATCCATGCAGAAGGACACAAAAGGGTCAAACTGAAGGAGGCAAGAGGCAAGAATGATTCCAGCGCCTTCTACCAGTACAGAAACCTTTTTAGAGTATCTGAAATGAGATCCCCATTATCTCCAGGCTGGTCGCCAAATGCTAGTTCAAAGAAGAATGTTTCAGCTAAATCAGAGGAATAGACCCAAAGGGAGCCTAAGAAAGCCTTTAAATTAAGCTGTTCTGCTGTACCACAAAATATAAATTCAACACATATATTGTAATGTAGACATGTTTTTGATATTACCTCTTAGAACTCCCTGTCGGTTGACATCAGACGGCTTCCTTCACTGTACTCTGTACACTGTATTTTAATATTTTGTTGGAAGCTGTCCAGAGTGGCTGGGGAAACCCAGCCAGATGGGCGTGGTATAAATTAATTTATTATTATTAATTATTATTATTATTATTATTATCATCATCATCATTCTATTCGGTGCCTGCTAAAAATATTTTTGTTTACACAGGTCTATCCAGATATCTAGAATGTTGGTGTATCTTTCAATCCATTTTTAGTTTATTGCTGATTTTAATTTTTGGGGTGTTTAAAACTGTTGTTTGTAACTATTTTTACCAATAATTCTATTGTTTTATTATTTCTGTAAACTGTGGTTTTTTTAAAAAAAACAATCAAGTGTTGTAGAAATTTTATGCAATGAGATAATAGATAGTATTGATGAAATTAATGGACCTAACTTACTCATGCACACTAATTTCTTCAATTTTACTCCAAGTAAATCTTAGTTGAATATCACTCATGGACATTGTATATGCTCACACCAGATAAGTGAATTGGTTCTGTATAGGGTTACTTCTGGAGGTATTTTCAAGAAGTATGCAACTGGTGCAGAACATTGACTTTCAGCAGGGTAGATCACTGACCATCGCTCTGGTTTGCAATTGCCCCACCTCCTCCTCTAAGTCCACTCCAGGTCTTTTCCCCAAGCAATCAGAGACTGTACCTGTGTGTAGCCTGACACTGCTCCACCCTATTCAGCCCTCTTCTGATTCTGGGAGATGTAGGGAGGGAAGCTTGTCGCAACAGGAGGGGGAGACGCCTGTGACTCTTCACCAGCCTAACTCATCTCTACCTACTGGCCTCCTTCCTCCTGCTCACCTGCTTCAGTTTCTGATTCTGGACGACTCTCCTCCACACTCTGTCCCAACTTCAGCTTCCAATAGCTCCTCTTCCCCATCTTCTCCCTCTGACCACTTGTCGCCCCACCACTGTTCCCTGGGCTCCCTGAGCCTTCTTCCCTTACTGGTTCCCCTGCTAGTTCCTCTCATCATTCATCTACATCCAACCAGCCCATGACACCGTCCGGTAGCCTACTTCCACCCCTTCCTCAGCACAATTTAAGCTGCCAAGGGAACCAGGAAGGAGCACAAGTATTGTCCTCAAGTGAGGTGAGCAGTCAGGCAAGTCTTCAAGCCAATCAGGCAAGTCTTCAAGGAAAGAAATGATGTCCATGCAAGCCTCTTCCCCAATGTTCACAGGAACATGGACAAGCTGGGGATGGGGAAGGGGTATTCGCAAGTTCCGGGGGGTTGGGCAGCAGAGTACGGGAAGCCTTTCCTGCAGTGCAAGTAACAACCTGGTTCATCAATTGTTGGTCTAAACTGCAGCCTAAACCTTTAATGGATTAATTACACTGATTAAATATTACAATTCTAACTATCAGTGGTATGACTTGTGCACAGCTTCCATTCCTTGCTGCTATAAGAATACATTGCAATCCAATGGCACTTCCAAACTTTGTTATACGGCAGTTTGATTAGCTTTCAAAATTAATTTTCCAAACTTTGAAACGCTAAGCTTTTTAAACAAGGCATACACTCAAGGCAACATGATTGCATTAGTTATTGGAATGCCACTTCCTCCGAATTAAAAGAGCGTAGGAAGTACTTAGTCCTATATCCTTTGAACAAGCGTTCCTGATTCTTAACCTAATTCAAATGGAGTGTTCTGATAACTCAATTAGAGCAACGGAAAATGGGGTGATACAGGGGACTGAGAAGAAGACAGCTTAGTTTACAAAAAAATATTTATCTGCAATAGTCTTACAGCCTTGCAGCTCATCTTCCTTTAGTTATCGAGTTTGCAACATAATTCACTCATCTCCATATCCTTAAGTGCAGTCTGAGTGGCTCAAATAGATTTGTGCATGCTTTATTTGCTTATAATAGATCAGTATTCTCTTGCTAAATCGTTTCTAGATAGCTGGGATTTCTAATCTGAAAGACACTTCCAAACTGAGTTAATGCATAGTGTCAGACTTTAAGAAGAAGTTAAAAGGTTGATGGGATGCTGCTGAACAAGACATGCAGTCATTTTCTGCTGCAAATTGGCATCCAAGAGATTACTGTTGATTCAAACAAGAAACATATCTGAACAACACCAACACAAGAAAAATAACAACAAAGAGAGCCACCACGTTACAAAGAATAAAATCAACTGGACATGGGAAGCATAGGCAAGAACCTATGGTGGTTGTTCCATATTTGAATAATTATTTTTCTATGAAGAACTCAAATCTGAGCACTTTAAAAAACACACACACAGAAAACACCTTTGATTTTGAGTGACAAAGCTGAGCTAGCTGGGTTTATCAATCTGAGAAGGGCAAAAATGAGGCAAGGAAGGGAGTGCTCTGAATGGGATTTGATGGTTCTATTTTGATTAAGTTTTTGAGAGTTTGTTTGTTTTAAATCTAATAATCCTGAAGCAGGGCAAAGTCTAAATGATCAGCTAAACTCAGCATGTAATAAACAAGATTTAGAGGAAAGGTTAGCAAACTCTTTTTTGCATACTGTGCTTATTTACAGAAATATACAAAAATTAAGGCAGAGCAGAAACTTTCATGGTACTTCAAGCCATGGAGGAGAGGAGATGAGGCTAGGGTGTTTATTAAATCTGGCCTGTAAGAAATTTCTTCTTTATCCTTCTTAATGATGACTGGTTAGATATAGAAGCCCAAATATTTTATTCTGGGTGAATCTTAATCATGTATTCAACTTTTAACTCTACAGAATAAAATGAATATTGCAGTAAGAATCTGAAGACCCCAAGAGAATGCAAAAGGAAAGATTACAGAAAGGTTTTTGCAGAGTTGTCATAAATTTTATTGTTGTTGAATTCTGATACAACGTTGTTTTTCAAGGACACTTTAGAGTTATGTTAAAACAGCATGCAGGCTAATATTACAACAAAGCCCACTCTTAATTATTTCATTGTAATGTGTGTTTGTAGAATTAGTCACAAGGACATACTCTTGGGCTACAACAGTTTTGGCAGTTTTCAAACAGAAAGTGTGCAGTGCATCCAATTTTCCAAAGTCGTTACTTGCCTCTTTTAAACAATGCACAAATCAAAGATCCGTTTGCCAAATTTCTGCCACCAAAGAACATTCAGGTCATCAATGACCGCCTCAACGTCGGAGATGGAACAGTTGCCAAGCTGTCTTTGTCACGCCCCTCAAAGTAGTGCTGCTCTATTCTTCTGCAAAATGCAATGAGGTTGCTATAGCCTTTCACTTTCTCCGATAGTTCGTCACTGATCAGCTGGGTAGTAAGGATTGTAAACAGGTGCCCAAACACCAAGGCATCTAATTCAGTTGGCCTAGGAGTAAAGGGGAAAACAATATTCTGAAAAGAGACAAATAAACCATTGCATTTCATACTAAGCATCAGTAGAAGCTCCACATACAGACCACAGAGTGTGCTGAACTGTCATTTTAAAGGACAAAATTCTACCAGACACCATCAGGGAGGGGATTCATAACAACAACAACAACAACCCTCAGGGAAGGGTGATTGCTCAGTAGTAGTGTATATACTTTGCATTCAAAGATCCCCACGTCCAGCGCTTGGTGTTTCAAGGTAGGGGTGGAAATTTCTCCTGCCCCAAACCATGGAGAACCACTAGCAATCAGTGCCATCAGTCCTGAGCTCTATGGACCAGTGATCTGACTTGGTAGAAGACATCTTCCTATGTTTTCTACTACCTCTCCTGGTTCCTCTGGCATCCACAAAATAAAAATATGAACCCATTTCTACTCTTTGCTTCAAATTTGGTTGTCAAAGCAATTCCACAGCGTAGGAAATAACGGAAGCAGTGGCAACAGCACATCCACTCCGGGATTACTCCACACACATCACATTTTATCATCAATGTAACTTGGGCTTCCTAGTACTGGAATCATTTTTGCATTTTAAAAGGCGGCTATACCATTCTCGAAAGCAATATTTGAACTTCAAACCTACCAATGTATGGGCAGAGCAATCCTAAGCCCAGCCAGGGAGTAAAGGTAAAGGTAAAGGGACCTCTGACAATTAGGTCCAGTCATGGCTGACTCTGCGGTTGCGGCACTCATCTCGCTTTATTGGCCGAGGAAGCCAGCGTACAGCTTCCGGGTCATGTGGCCAACATGACTAAGCCGCTTCTGGCAAACCAGAGCAGCGCACGGAAACACCGTTTACCTTCCCGCCAGAGTGGTACCTATTTATCTACTTCCACTTTGACGTGCTTTCGAACTGCTAGGTTGGCAGGAGCAGGGACCGAGCGACGGGAGCTCACCCCGTCGCGGGGATTCGAACCGCCGACCCTCTGATCAGCAAGTCCTAGGTTATGTGGTTTAACCCACAGCACCACCCATGTCCCTAAAGCCAGGGAGTAGCAGGGCTCAAATTAAACTATCCGTACATACCGCAGAACTATACAGCAGAGCTTCCTTTTGTGGCTTTCAGGGGCTATCTGCAGTAAACACTGCCAGTGTTGGGCTGATAAACTCTGGCACCCTTTAGATCAGGCTTCCTCAGCCTCAGCCCTTCAGATGTTTTTGGCCTACAACTCCCATGATCCCTAGCTAGCAGGACCAATGGTCGGGGTGATGGGAATTGTAGTCTCAGAATATCTGGAGGGCCGAGGTTGAGGAAGCCTGCTTTAGATGTTGTTGGACTACCAGCTCCCCTCAGCCCCAGTCAGAAGAGCAAACAGAGATGATCAGAGCTGTACATCTGAAGGGTCGCCATATTGGCTGCCACAGAGCTATAGGGTAAGAAAGTATTTTCCCCAGCCTAGGCACAGTCCTAGTTCCAGCAGTGCAAACAACGCCTGGCTTGCCCTTGGATGTGGTTCAGATAAGAGAGGGTGGGGTGGGGGAAAAGATAGGAAGGACGTGGCAGAACAGACTCCACACACCCATTCACTTGGGAAAGGAGGTGCAGGGGTTTTTTTGGAGGGGAGAGGGATTGCCTTCCTTGGCTCAATAAGCACTCCACAACCATCAACGACTAAAAACTCCTTAATATAAATATGAAAGCAACTTACTTCTTATTGAAGAAATACTGCTGCGTTCCAAGCCTTTGAGAAAGGGCTTGGCAACACTGATCTACGTCTTCTAGCACCTAAAATGGCAAAGAGAAAAAGAAAGCAGAATGCATTTTTTATTTTTTTGCCAGGTGGCTACAGGACCATACAAAACTAGCTGCATGTTTAGAACAGATTGTAGATACCGGAGAAATTTGGACTTCAAATAGAAGAGTGTTGCAGGTGGAAGCTGAAGTGAAATGCAAAACAGCTTCAGGTATGCAGAGATTCGTTTTTGTGCCCAATGTGGTTCGGGGAAGGGAATCGCTCTTTATTCTGGTACTAACACTGCATGAAGCAGCTCTTGGGGATTTCTCAGAATACACTGTTTTTGTAAAATAAAATAAAAAACCAAACCAAAGAAACAATAGAACGAACAGGAACGACTAATACAATTGGCACGTTTCTATAGCTGTAGCTAGTCTTTAACCAGAATACGTAGGGTCACATCTCTGTGCATATTGGGACTTTCCAGTTCCCCCTTTGATGCCCTCCCCTCTCCAAACCTCTTCACTCCAGAGGGGAGCGGCAGTTGATCAACTTCTGCCACCAGAAAGAAAAGATCCCAGTTGCACACACTGAAGAGCTTCATGAGCTGGTCTCTCCCCAACCACATTTTTATGCTAGCTCTTTAGATGGCTTTTAATTATTAAAATAGGGGAAACAAGCAAAATTCAGCTGAAACACGCCGTGGGGAGGATACTGAGGACATCCCCATGGGAATCCCCATGGGCAATCCCATTTCCTTTGCAGGATTCATTGGGAGAAGCCATGTGCTTCTTCCCAGCAGTCACGAAATTAAAAGACGCCTGCTCCTTGGGAGAAAGGCGATGGCAAACCTGGACAGCATCACCTTGCTAACAAAGGTCCGTATAGTTAAAGCTATGGTTTTCCCAGTAGTGATGTATGGAAGTGAGAGCTGGACCATAAAGAAGGCTGATCGCCGAAGAATTGATGCTTTTGAATTATGGTGCTTGGAGGAGACTCTTGAGAGCCCCATGGACTGCAAGAAGATCAAACGCATCCATTCTTAAGGAAATCAGCCCTGAGTGCTCACTGGAAGGACAGATCCTGAAGCTGAGGCTCCAATACTTTGGCCACCTCATGAGAAGAGAAGACTCCCTGGAAAAGACTCATAAGATTGAGGGCACAAGGAGAAGGGGATGACAGAGGACGAGATGGTTGGACAGTGTTCTTGAAGCTGCCAGCATGAGTTTGACCAAACTGCGGGAGGCAGTGGAAGACAGGAGTGCCTGGCGTGCTCTGGTACATGGGGTCACGAAGAGTCGGACACGACTAAACGACTAAACAACAACAAATGTGCTTTCAACATATGGTGTGGATGGGACCTCTATTTCCAATGATTGGCCTTTCTTTTCTTTTTTTTCTTTTTGCTAGCACAGAAGAAGCTTCCTTCTTGAGAATAATTAGGACGGTTCTGGAAGAGGAAGCGCCTCTGGATTCAACCCAACCATTTCATATCCATGCAGATGTAAATCAGCTGACTAAGCAGCGCAATCCTACGCATGCTTAATAAATTATTTATTTATACATACATGCATACCCACCCCGTCCATCTGGCTGGGTTTCCCCAGCCACTCTGAGAAACTCCCAACAGAATATAAAAAACAGAATAAAATATCAAACATTAAAAACTTCCCTAAACAGGGCTGCCTTCAGATGTCTTCTAAAAGTCAGATAGTTGTTTATTTCCTTGACATCTGGTGGGAGGGCATTCCACAGGGCAGGTGCCACTCCCGAGAAGGCCCTCTGCCTGGTTCTCTGTAACCTCGCTTCTCGCAGCAAGGGAACCGCCAGAAGGCCCTCAGAGATGGACCTCAGTGTCTGGGCTGAACGATGGGGGTGGAGACGCTCCTTCAGGTCTACTGGGCCGAGGCCATTTAGGGCTTTAAAGGTCAGCACCAACACTTTGAATTGTGCTTGGAAATGTACTGGGAGCCAGTGTAGGTCTCTCAGAGGTTAAGACCCACTGTGCTCAAATGCGGATTATTTCGGAAGAATTCTGTTTAGGGTTGCAGCCTGAAACTCATACGATTTATTGACAAAATTTCTTTAATCATGTGGTAACTGTTCTAAGATTATGGATTACATATGTGTATGTGTGTGCACATGTACTAAGAAACCAACACGTCCTTGAAGCCTTGTTTTTTAATATTTCATTACTATAGGAACCATTCAGGTTTGGCGCATAACCGACTGACCTGATCAAGCGACTTGCTGCCCCAGCCAATAGCTTTCATTTTACGTCGGACCTCCCATTGTTTCTGATAGGCCAGAATACGATTCAAGGGCCAAGGATAAGGAGATCCATATCTTGGATGGGTAATCTTTAAAGTGGAAAAAAATGTCACTTTTACAAAGAAAAAAAGATGCTGTGGCTTTTATTGCCACGGCACTGCTTTCATACACCATTTTATGCAATTATTTATAACTTGCAGCTAAAAAAAAAAGCTTTTAAAATTATATTAAAAACATTTTCACTTTGAAACCAGTGTATCCAGTAATGACATAGAGCTCCCCCCAAAATGTGTATGCAAGCAAAATTAAAGTGAAAAAAATATGCTATCATTAGTGGTATAAACCTCTATGTTTCATTTATGAGTAGGGACTTGCAATTGTGAGCAAAAGTGTTTTCTCATTAAAATTTAATTAAGATAAATGTTGCAGAATCACTCACCTCCTGGACTGTAGCATCATCACACCACTGAAGATACAGCTAGGAAACCAAGGAATACTAAAATTTCATAACATGTAAGGTTACACAGACAGCTTATTCCTTGCAGCTTTGTCTTCCCTCCCTACCAAGCAAGCCATTAATAATCATATTTAGAACACAGAAAGGTGGTTGCCAGTTCTGTCATGGAGCAGGCACAAAATCCCATTTGACAGAGAAAACGGAATTGAGATTGCAATATGTAAATTAGCGGTGTGCTGCTTTTTGAACCTAGCTGGAACCGTAAGCCCACCCTTGTGTTTTATTAAAAAATAAAGTAGGTAGGAACTCGCTTGCAGCATCACAAAGAAAACAGCATTCTATTTCCCCCCACCCTCCAATCCCCAATATCATTCATTTCACAAGACTGACAAATTACTAGTGTTTTGCCATACCTCTGCTGTCAAAAGCATATTATTGACTAATTCCATGTAGGCTTTCATCTCAGCTTTTTGGACTTCATCCAACCCATCACTAAGTGAATGGCCCTTAGGCAAGGAGAGAGAGAGAAAAAAGAGGGGGGTGAGAAAAGGAAGGGCAGGGAAAACGATCCGTTTGGGTCCCTTCCAAAGCCCACTCAAGTTGAGGGCTCTGGCTCACTCCAAAAGCTCCCTGCATTGCAACGTTACACGTTAAAATGCTGCTTTGTAGATCATAAAGGCAATTGAAGTTTCACAGAAAAATGAAACAAATACTGCAAAGTTCCTAATACAGTGGTACCTTGGAAGTCGAACGGAATCTGTTCCGGAAGTTCGTTCGACTTCCAAAACGTTTGGAAACCAAGGCGCGGCTTCCAATTGTCTGCAGGAAGCTCCTGCAGCCAATCAGAAGCCACGTCGGACATTTGGGTTCCAAAGAACGTTTGCAAACCGGAACACTCACTTCCGGGTTTGCAGCGTTCGGGAGCCAAAACGTTTACCTTGCAAGGCGTTCAGGATCCAAGGTACAACTGTATATATACAGCTCTATAATAAACCTTATATATTTACAAAAAGTACTGGGCAATACTCAATTATTGTGTCCTGCTTGTGCAATGGACTTCTGGTTACTCAAAGGGGTCTTCCCACCTCTCTCCACCCACCTTGAAAACCCCATGCACCCCAAAAATCTGATCCAGGGAGTTGGGGAGTTGAGGTTGAAGACAAGAGGGAAGCAAAATGAAATCCTGTCACATCTGCTAGTGCAATGTTGGATTCCTATAGTTTGAAATGCAATATTTTAAAGCTTAAAAGCGCCAGGTACACCCGTATGCAGGATTTCCAACTATCCGCCTGTTTTGCTTCTGCTTTCAAGCCAAGTAGCCTTTCTAAATACCACAGCCTCCTTGTAAATAAACCTAAGTAAATTATGATGATGCAGATGCCTTATAAAAATGCACCGGCATTGATCCACAGGGCTAAAGAAAGAAAGCAGGAATCAACGTGAACATTGATTACGTGGAATTTTAAGATTCAAACAAAGTGAATCTCTGTTCCGCAAGAACTAGTGTGTGGACGCCAAGGAGTAAGTGCAAGTTCCAGGCCTGCCAAAATGGCAGGAACCCACATGCAGCAATCTTCTAGACAAGAGCGCAGGATCAGAAGGGCTACTGGAACTTCAAAGGTCCCCATCTTCAAATAACTGCAGAACTGGAAGGGACCCAGGTTGTCTAATGAATACCTTGCAAAAAAAATTGGGGTGGGGGGGAGAGCTTCAGAATGCAGCTATAGTTGGAAGAATAATTAATAAATATGTGGAAGAGCTAAAACCCCACCTAAACCAATTAATATTTAGGTGGAGACTGTGGAAGGCCTGGTATATGTGCAGACACATACAGGAAGACAGGCATTGTTCAAGGAATTTTCCCATTCGGACAACATTCCAACACATTCCTTTGATAAAAGCAGCAGCGTTCAAGCTTTTTATATATAGAATTGTCAACCTATAGTATCTCAACTAAAAAGACAGACAAGTAACTATTGGAATAAACCATGATGAAATTTGGCCACAGGGACAGAATTAGCCAAAATGCTCCACAAAAAGGACAGGAGACATCAAAGACATCTGCTCGTCTACTAGACACTTAAATGACTCTGTCATTAGTTGAAATAAAAGCACTTCAAAGTAACAGGAAGGAAATCAAACATTTTATTTTATTGTTTCTTGCATCTGGCTCACGGACCCCTGATGCCCGTCCATGGACCCTCTAGGGATCAATGGACCATAGGTAAGAAGCCAGGATACAGATGTTATATAGCATTCGGGACAAGGTGGAACTCTGTAGGACACCACAGGACAACTCCCATGGTGCCAAACAGCAGTCCCCCGTAATGGCTTTCTGGAAATGGAAGTAGAAGAAGAGTCACTGAAACATGGTACCCCCAGCCCCTTCTCTCTCTCTCTCTCTCTCTCTCTCTCTCTCTCTCTCTCTCTCTCTCTCCCCCTCTCTCTCTCCAGTATCGACAGGCTCCAAGAGCTCATGGAGAACAAACAGGGTGACACTCCCCGCATACCTGTCCTAACTAATGTTATTAATCAGGGTTACCCAAGATGGTTTCAGTGCCATGACCAGGTCTGGAGAAAGACTGGGATGAGTCCAAGTGATCAGCTTCCTCTAAGCAGGGCTGAGGAGACTCTTGAGAGTCCCATGGACTGCGAGAAGATCAAACCTATCCATTCTGAAGGAAATCAGCCCTGAGTGCTCACTGGAAGGACAGATCCTGAAGCTGAGGCTCCAATACTTTGGCCACCTCATGAGAAGAGAAGACTCCCTGGAAAAGTCCCTGATGTTGGGAAAGATGGAGGGCACAAGGAGAAGGGGACAACAGAGGACGAGATGGTTGGACAGTGTTCTTGAAGTTACCAGCATGAGTTTGACCAAACTGCGGGAGGCAGTGGAAGACAGGAGTGCCTGGCGTGCTCTGGTCCATGGGGTCACGAAGAGTCAGACACGACTAAATGACTAAACAACAACAAAGCATGCCTGAAGCTGTACCACCTGTGGGCACCTCTTTCTGAGAAGGAAGCGCTCAGAAAAATACAGGTGCACACATGAATGATATATCCATGCCCCTCTGGTTCACAGAAAGGACAAAAACAAAAGCATTTCATGTTACCTATTTTGTATTCATTCTCACACACACGCACATACAATCTCTCCCTGTCTCTCTCGCACAGGCAGTATTTCACACCAAGAAAAGATTCTGTCCTGGATTTGAAGGGCACCAGATTTACTCAGCTGACGAGAAAAGAATAAGGGACGTGACAGAGGAGTAAAATCTTGCCCTCGAGAGTTAAAAAGTTTAAATGAACAGCTACAAAAATATCCTTCTGCAGATGTGAGCCTGCAAAGCTCTCCCTCCTTTCCCCTCCTCTCTCTGCTAAACTGGAACCTTTCCTAAAGCTTGTTAATAAATTATTTTTGTTATGAGCCATTAGAAGAAGCCTTACTATGCAAAATAAATGATGCCATCCCGTCTTCTAGAGCTCTGGTTCTCAGGATAATTTCATCAACACAAACTTAATTAGCCCAACTGCTAAAACAAGAATTTGCTGAGGAAAAATAGGTTTCGTATATGCACCTTACCTTGGCTTTTACAAACTGGACAATGGGGCCAAGTTCAGAAACAACTTGATTTCCTACGTGAATAAAGGGCACTTTCCCTGCGAGTGAAAAAAGAAAAAACAGCACACTTTTAACTCATTGATCTAATTAAATCTGAGAGGTTGCTAGATGAAATCAGCAAGAATTCAACAAATGCCATGTTAAGGGGGGGGGGTGTGCCAAAACTTCTGCGCCTTCATAGCTAGTATGGAAATTATACTTCTGCCATTTGTTCCATATAGTGATTGTTGATCCCATCTTAAATACAAAGCCCCGTGAAATGCAAAAGCCTGGAAGCAATTAAAACATGTGGATCAGTGTTGGATATCTGAATCCCTTTGTGTCCTTTTGCAATGAGATGCTCTCCATCGCAATCGTTCTGTGATCTGCACAGCCCACCCTGACCCTCTGCATACCCAACAAGCAGAATCAAGGAACTCTGGACTGAACACCCTCAGCCACATACCCAAGAAGTAGATTGGCATCTCCCTGCGAAAGATTCCCATGCTTACTTCTGGTTAGGTGCCAAAATCACAGCAGAGAAATGTGGGGGGGGGGTTGCTACAGCGCACCTTAAAAGAGTCTTCAGATATAGCACACAGCTGAACCCGAGAGCTGCCCATCTTCCAATATATCTGCCTCATTTTTGTGCTGTACGCCTGCAGTGACAACTGACTGCCACCCTTCGACTCCGTCAACTAGTTGTCAGTGTATTCTTCAAGGCATTTCAAAACCAATTAGACTCAGTAGAGTAACAATTGATCAAAGACTGCTAGGACACAGGTTTGACACAGGTTTGCCATCTCTCCATGGCATTCAATGCCAACCTTGATCTGCTACGTATCTTGATATTCCACCCATTTTGTCTCTAATCTTCTGCTCATATGTTAACTCCTGTTACTTGCAGGTTAAATTGAATATTCTAGCCTTGAATATTGTTGTGTGTCAGTTTTGTCGAGGTATCACCACTTAATCAGGTGAACTACACCCATTACGTGTATTATATACTTTTTAATTTTGTTTATTGCATTTATAGACCACCTTTATCTTCCAAGGATCTCAAGGTGTGTACATGCTTCTCCTCCTCCACATTTCAGCCTCACAACAGCCCTGTGAGGTAGGCTGGCGAAAAGATGGTGACTGGCCCAAGGGCTGAGCTTCAGGCCTTAGGGAGGATTCAAACCCTGGTCTGACTATGAGAGCTGTAAAACAGAAATGGCTCTCCTGTACCAACAAGGGCTTGGGCTTTAGTTTCATGTACAACCTTTGGTGCTGCTCAGCTGCAGAAAACTGAGCACCGAAAGGAACTTCATAGATATCTGAGGTTGAGATAGTATGTAATCCTGACACTCCTGCAGTTATCAGTCTATTTGGTGAAGGACTTTGTTCCTTGTTCTATTTTTTTATTGCTGCCGAGAAAGAAGATTTAATGTTTTAAAGGCATAATTGTCACACTTGCACATCATACTAAACCAAGGGTAGTCGTGCCCTCCAAACAATGCTAGACCACAACTCCCATCATCCCTAACCACTGGCCTTGTTGGCTGGGGCTCATGGGAATTGGAGTCCAGTGCTATTCATGTTCCCCACTCCTCGTTTGGTGCAACATGAATGAACACAGGCAATTCTTGGACTTGTCTGCTCCCCCTGCTCCTCCCAGGCGGAGGAGTTAGTAAGCTTTTGGTTTCTGGTTTTGCTTAGCCACAGTTTGGCTTTCAGTCCCAGCAGAAACACTGTAGCCAACGTTAAACTATGGCTTGTTTGAAACAAACCAACTTGAAAATATGGTTTTGCATGACATGCAAACACAGCCCCTGAATAGTTAATACTGTCTAGCTGTCTATAGAGCTTTACTCAGGTTCAAAGTAGCAGTCACAAGAATCGCTGCATCTGCACTATGGCATGCATTGCAAAAAGAATGCAGGGTCTTTTTGAGCTTACAGATCTCTCAATGGTTTTATCGATCCAGACTTTACTTCCACAAAGCTACTATATAAAGAATGGTCTTTTGGTGTTTCTGCGGCAGGAGTCAGCGTTTCAGTGCTCTCAGAAGGCTCTTAACAGATGGACAGAACGAAAGCAGAGCCAACCATGAAACCCTCAGGAACAGAATCCCATAAAAGGGAAGAGGCCTTCACAGCCAAAAGGTGATAATTCAAGTAATTTTTATTCAGTGTAGACCCACTGAAAGGAATGAACATTACTGAGTTAAGTCTGTTTAGCAACAGAGACTCCCCTCTTGGTTTCAGGTCCTAAGGAAAGGAAACCCCCAGGTGATAAATTTAGGGGGTTGAGCACACTGTTTCATCGAGTCCACTCTTACAATACTTCTAATCAACTCAACTGATAAAGACCCAACTCAGACGTTGCTGTTGGCAAAGCTGGTTTACTACAATCGATGCGCACAAGTGTGCAACTATGTTTGCCTCGGGCTGGGCACTTCCATGCTGCTAGCTCTGTAATAAAACTCCAGCAATATGGGAAACTCCTCTCTGATAATAAACAATATCACACATGGGTCCTCCATCCATAAATAAATTTTTATCCTTATATCGCCCTCTACAAGAGATGCAGTCTGCGTCTGGAATCAGGGTCAATTTCCAATCAGTTGTCAAAGCTCTGGTTGTCTATGAAGGATGAAGCAAATGATATTCAGACAAGTCAGAAAAGCTGGTAGGAAAAGTGAAGTCCTTTGCAGTAATCTGGAGCCGTGAATGTAATAAAACTGCACCAAACCACCACAAAAGGGTCCATGCATGTCAATTCTCAAGGCAGCCTCAGAGGCTGGCCTGTTTTTCATCAAATTCTAGCGGCCATAACTTCTTGTACTGGTTTGTCAGAGAGGCCCCTTCTAATATCTAGCTCTCCATGGGGTCCTTTTGAAGTTAAAAATCAGACTCTCACAACCCCATTCACTATGATTTGAATCATTCAGTACTTAAACACATGGAACTGTCTGCCTTGGCCCTATGCCTACTGTTATAATGCAAGCAAATAAAAAGGTAGAAACACATTATTTTCATTCCTTTCTAGCAGAACAAGATGCAAGCTCACATGCATTCATGGTCTGCGTGATGAGATACTGTTGCCATAGTTTCCAACCACAGGTGTGATGTAAATGAGTGTTGCACTTACCAGATGGGGACATATATTCAGCATTTGCCCTACAAACCACCTGGACTGGCAGGTTGCACATTTGCAAAAAGGCCTGGAAATAAAAGCAGAGCAAATGAAAAGATTGCACTGGTTATCTGAAGGCAATATTTTTTTAAAATTAAAATTGTCAGGGGTTTTAACCTACAATATAGGTTTTTCTAAACGCTGGTTGCCAAAGCAGGTAAATATGGGACTTGTCAGTATAAGGTTCCAACATTTTGCACACCAAAATCCCCATTTTTACTACTCTAGTTGCTGTTACAGCAAATACGTTAGTATCAAAGATGGTCTGTATTCTTTATTCAATTACTTTTGCATAACCAAGACAGCCTGCTGTTTTAATGGCCTTTGAGTAAGTTTAACTGGTTTAAATTGTAACGCTTCAAAATTAATGCATTTTTTTATTGCTAATACCTTAGTGATTTGGATGAATTTGTCAATAAATTTGGTAGCTCAATGCAGATATCGGTGACTGTTCCCATTTTCGACAGGAGTACTTTTCATATGTTTAAGAAATTTTGTAATTATTACGCTTCTGCTAGCTTGCAAGTAGGGATTTCGATATAATGAAATATATTTTACATACTTGTTTACATACTTGAGCTCTTTTTTAACACTTGTATATACTGTTTTGGTCATCTGCTTTGAGCATAATCCGGAGGAGCAGCATGCAAATAAATTGTTGGCGACAATTATATTCCCTTTCTCTATACCATACTGAAAATGAGAATATTTTTACATGAAGTGTGTTTTCGCTTACTGTCTTTCATTTATTGTTTCATACTTTGTTTTATTTCCTGGTTCAGAAGTAATGATTCCTGCAGCTTTAAAATGAATGAATGAGAACACAACCAGTGCAAACACTGCTACTTTTACCTATCCTTCCAGGCTTAAATCTATTTGCAAACAATTGTGATTTTATTTTCCATCCAACTCTACCCACAAACTAAATGGCAGCCCACTATGCATTTAAACGTATGAAGCACGGAGAAATGTGCACTTTCCCCACCACCAACACCAGTGGTCAAGCATGAAGAATGCTCAGCCTATAGAACAGGAAGGTGACATGCACCTGTGTCCCCTAACATTACTCAGCTGAGCTGCCTAAAGGCTAGATCCTGGCTCCACAAATGGATTAGAATCATTAAGATCTGAAACTGTGGATTAGGGAACCCTGGACTGTGAGACATCTTTTTGGCCTCTTCTAGCCACATCTGAAGCAAAGTCCTGTCTAGGTTACGCCATGTGGATCAAATCCCAGAGAGGGCTCTTTTGCCACAATAGAAAATTAAAGGTAAAGGGACCCCTGACCATTAGGTCCAGTCGTGGCCGACTCTGGGGTTGCGGCGCTCATCTCGCTTTATTGGCCGAGGGAGCCGGCGTACAGCTTCTGGGTCATGTGGCCAGCATGACTAAGCCACTTCTGGCGAACCAGAGCAGCGCACGGAAACACCGTTTACCTTCCCGCCGGAGCGGTACCTATTTATCTACTTGCACTTTGACGTGCTTTCGAACTGCTAGGTTGGCAGGAGCAGGGACTGAGCAATGGGAGCTCACCCCATCACAGGGATTCGAACCGCCGACCTTCTGATCGGCAAGTTCTAGGCTCTGTGGTTTAACCCACAGCGCCACCTGCCTTAGGGAGACACAAATGGAGAGAAAGGTGGCAGTGAAGCACTTTGGCTAAACCACCCTTTGTGCCCTGGTCCACAGATTCATGCACAGTAGCAAAGCATAAGGATCTCCACAAACATTCAAACATGCGTTGGGCAATAACAGGAGAGAATGTGCCCCTAAAGCAGTGATGGTCAAACTCGGCCCTCCAGCTGTTTTTGGACTACAACTCCCATCATCCCTAGCTAACAGGACCAGTGGACAGGGATGATGGGAATTGTAGTCCCAAAACATCTGGAGGGCAGAGTTTGGCCATCACTGCCCTAAAGGAACAAGGGTACATGGGACGCCCATGTACCAAACTGTTTGGGGTTTTTTTAAGCTGCACATTATTGATCTTACAAATATATTGAAACAGATTCAAGTTAAATCACAATGAGTAATATTTTAAACGCGGCTCCAGAATATGCCAGCGTGACAGGGGAGAAAAAAAGGGGATTTGCTTTTTCCTCTTGTTCTCCTCCATGAAAAGCACAACAAAGGGGGAGCTGGGTAATGACAACTGAGGGATTATTCTCCAATTTATCTGGGGTGGAAAAGCGTGTCTGAATTTTTTTTTAAAAAAAACAACCCCTGGACAAATGTACGAAATATTCCAGCTTTCCTATCAAGCAGTAGCAGACCCTGTAAAGTGAAAAGTCTGTCTGCAATTATAAATGAAAACTGTTCAGTATCGTACTTGGAGTGACAGATTATATTCCTAATCCAGTTATGGTAATAGCCACATTTGTAGTTTAACATAAATTAAGAGTTTAATTGTATTTGTGACTACTTTAAACAAAGTAACAAATTCCTTTGTACCTGTAAATGTAATTTATTGCAAAGCCAGGTTCATTTTCCAAAACAATCTATTTTACACTGCACTGGAATGCTGCTATAATGGTATAATGTAATTCCTGCTGCAGAATGTGAGAAGGGTAGACTCACTGGTAACACAGAGGAGGGTTTGAAGATAAATGAAGATGCTATTCATTCAGGGGTAATTTCATCTTAGAACCATATGAAAGATGTTTCGCTCAGACACAGTGGATGCCTGGCTAGGGATTTCAGTCTATTTTCAGCTACAATGTAATGTTGTTAAATCGATTATGTTGATACTGTATTTCTAATCATGAAGAATTCCAGCTATTATTCTGGTTAAAGAATAGGTTGTCAGGCTTTCATTATACTGCTCAGACCCTCTCTCCTTCTCTCTCTCTCTCTCTCCATAGTGAAGAGCAACAAGCACAGTTTCAGGTCACAAAGTTGAAATTATACATTCACATTACAAGTCACAAATCAGTAAAATCAAGACCAGGTTGCCTGCAGAGTTGTCTTTTTTCCTGCATAGTAATATATAAAACAGTCTTCTTTTTCATTGTTAACAAAAAGCAAGCTGCTGACCTTCAAATGCGTCCTGAGACTTCCTCTTACACGGCAACATTTTCCTCAATCATGTTTATGTTTCAGGGGAACAGGGGCATCCATTCCTACTCCCTCAACTCTGGGAAACAATGCAGTTTGGAGCACTGCATAGAATACGGTTGTGCCAATATCATGGTCTCCTATTGGCTAGTGCCCATGCCATCCTGTTGCAATGACTTAGTAATGTTATGGCCCATATTTGAGAGGACTGGGGTGGCAGGTGACTTACACAGCTGATTAGAAGGGCCTCTCAGCTGGCTAGTGGCAGGGTGACAGACAGTGGAACCTCATGTTACGCACCATCCTCCTTGCAAACGCTGCAGCTTACAAGCTTTGCTGACCCGGAAGTAGATGCCCCTTGTTGCGAACATTGCCCCGGGATGCAAGCGGAAGTCGCGCGCTGGCAGCACAGAAGCAGGAGGCACCATTAGCAAAAGCGTGCCTCATGTTACGAGCGGTTTCGGCTTAAGAACGGACCTCCGGTACAAATTAAGTTCATAACCGGAGGTACCACTGTACTCGGAAACATCTCTATTTGCTGCACGGCCAGTTGCAAATTATCTCAGGTAGAAGGGGCTACAAGGGACTTCTGTCCAGGCCTGTGGGATGTGACTGCCTGTGCTAGGTGAGACTCACTATAAGGAAGCCCCTGACAAGAGATCGCTCCCTTCAAATCCACACACGCTGCCCAGGCTTGCACCCCAGGGAAGTCACTTCGGTGCTGCTAACACAGCAGTTTGACTTCACCCCCGGGGGCGCACTCGATTGTCCCTCAATGGAGGTTTGGCAGATAGATGCCAACAATGTTATTACAGAGTGTTCCTAGTTCATGGGGCAAAAAAAGACAAAAGGTTGTATCCAATTAAATTCTACTCAGAAACAGGTCCAATAATTTTAATCGTGTAAGTTAGCCACGTCCATTAATTTCAGTGCTTCTACTCTGAGTATGACTAACATTGGATACAACCCACAGAAAGCGAAGTGACAAGAGCCTGACCTTCTCCAGTGTTTAAAAGCCCCTGCACTTTGGCAAGAAAAAGAGAGGCTGGGAATTATTTTTCAAGATGCTCCTCTACCCTTGATTTCAAGCAGGAAGAACATATGGAAAAAGAACAGCTGAAACAATACTAATAGTGCAATGTCTACTCAGAAGCCAGCCCAGCTGATTAGGATTGCAGCCTAAAACATTCACACTATCAAGCATATCCCATTTTTTAAACAGCAAGAAATCAGAATGAGGGGAAAAACCACCTAAAGTAGACTCATGCAGCCTTCCTTAACTGTTAGCTATTCACATAGTAAGGTAGAAGTGGATCATATTGAATTGGTACTAAATATATTCACCCTCACATACAAAGAAACAGCTTCTAAATGGAAGCTATTCAAAATTCAACACATTTAATTGGTGTGACCCCCCTTTTTTGCAATTTCTCATATTCAATAGTGATAAAACTGAACTTTGGTAGTAAATGAATGGTATCTGGGGCCTATATCAAACCACTATTGTGAATTCTACTGAAGCTGACTTTCAACTTAAATCTTCTGGCGGGTAGGAATAAAAAAACAGAGCAGACTGGTTAACTTTGGGTAACTTTGGACTCAGTATGAAATAGCTGTGGCTTTTGCTACTGAGCTAGCTCAAAGTTTGGACCACAAGGACTAATATGCCTGCAATAGAGTTATGGGTAGAATATGAGCTTTTGCAATCCTGGATCATTTAAACTCCAGTATTTGGATGTAAGGTAAAGGTAAAAGGTAGAGGACTCCTGGACGGTTAAGTCCTGTCAAAGGTGACTATGGCGTTGTGGCACTCATCTCACTTTCAGGCCAAGGAAGCTGGCATTTGTCCACAGACAGCTTTCTGGGTCATGTGACCAGCATGACTAAACCGCTTCTGTCGCAACGGAACACAGTGATGGAAACCAGAGTGCACGGAAATGCCATTTACTTTCCTGCCACAGTGGTACCTATTTATCTACTTGCACTTGCATGCTTTCGAACTGCTAGGTTGGCAGGAGCAGGGACCAAACAACAGGAGATCACCCCGTCGCGGAGATTCGAACCACCAACCTTCTGATTGGCAAGCCCAAGAAGCTCAATGGTTTAGACCACAGCGTCACCTGAGTCCCAGTATTTGAACGTACAGCATTTCCGCCCCCGCCCCTGCCGCCATTCATTCTAAAGTGCAACAGAACTTATTTACCTTTGTAGTGAAACTCACAATTAACAGACACACGCACTCAGAGAAAGAGACAAGGGTTAAAACACCACAGATTAATCAACATTTCAGATGCTCAGGTGTACAGTGGTACCTCGGGTTAAGTACTTAATTCGTTCCAGAGGTCTGGTCTTAACCTGAAACTGTTCTTAACCTGAAGCACCACTTTAGCTAATGGGGCCTCCTGCTGCTGCCGCGCCGCCGGAGCACAATTTCTGTTCTCCTCCTGAAGCAAAGTTCTTAACCCGAGGTACTATTTCTGGGTTAGCGGGGTCTGTAACCTGAAGCGTATGTAACCTGAAGCGTATGTAACCCGAGGTACCACTGTATAGGTGCCTTGCAGATGTATGACAAAACATGTCCAGTGGTGGGGAGACAAAGCCTGCCACTCTCTTCCTAAATACTTTCAGAAACTCCCTCCTTCCAAATGTCCGAAAGGGGCTCTTGTTGTAAATGATGACCTTCCCAACCAGTGGCCTCCAGATGTTATTGGACCGCAGCTCCCAGAATCCCTGACAACTGATCCTCCTTGCTGGCGATCCATGGATACCCAGGAGACATCAGGAGCCATTCCGGTGTCCAAGCATCTTAACTTGATCACAAGTGGCTGATAGCCAAGTGCGAAATGCGCCTTGGCACCTGGCAATTTTTGTATGGCCTGGCCATATATAGAGCAGCTCCACAAGAAACACATTCCACATTATGGGTGGTACGCAGGTGGCGCTGTGGGTTAAACCACAGAGCCTAGGACTTGCCGATCAGAAGGTTGGCGGTTCAAATCCCTGCGATGGGGTGAGCTCCCATTGCTCAGTCCCTGCTCCTGCCAACCTAGCAGTTCGAAAGCACGTCAAAGTGCAAGTAGATAAATAGGGACCGCTCCAGCGGGAAGGTAAGCGGCGTTTCCGTGTGCTGCTCTGGTTCGCCAGAAGCGGCTTAGTCATGCTGGCCACATGACCCGGAAGCTGTACGCCGGCTCCCTCAGCCAATAAAGCGAGATGAGCGCCGCAACCCCAGAGTTGGCCACAACTGAACCTTTACCTTTACCTTTTTACCGCAACTAAGTTTCACATCAATCTAACCAAGATGTAAGAAGAATGTTTTGTTCTGTGAACCGCCCTGATATATAGGGTGGTATATAAATTCAGTAAACAATAATTACCATTGTCTCCACCACAACATGCAAGTCTGAACATCAGAAAGAGATAACCAGACTGATATTTTCATTAGTCATTGCTTAAAAATAGCTAGTAAACTAACTTTAACAGATTGGAGCAATATTATTATTTAGAAAAAAATAAGTATGTTTTTTAAAAAAAGGAATCAGCTGTGTATTCTTAATACAGATTCTTAAAACAGATACCATCCCCTTACATCAAAGAAAATTGTTCCATAAAGTTTAAAATCAGATATCTGTTGAAATCATATTTATAGTCATGGCTACTATCAGCTGTCAGACCAAAGAATATTGAAGATAAAGAAGTTCTTTTAATATATTATGGTTAATTTATCATCTAAGTGACATGTGTAGAACAACAAAATGGAAATAATCAAACAATATACTCCTTCGGGAGGGGGGACCTTGTTTTAAAAAGATTATTATGCTGATGAAGGTAATTATTAACACTTGCTCTATATACACATGTGTATTCCAAAAACTATAATATAGGGTTTAAAACTTTTAATGGTGTAATCTACTTCTTTATCCAAGGATTAGCTAAAATGATTATATATTACACTAATATTTGCTTATCAAAATAACAGCACTTTCCACATTAGTGGAAATCAATATTATTAACGACAATTGCACCCCATAATTGGGGGTGCTTGTGATCAGTGTCACCCATCAAAATTAGTATTATTTATGTATTTTATTCACTTCCCCCATCTAACACCCCTTTTTGAATTAAAAGTTGAAAAACACTTTTTAAAAAGATTGCAGCATAGTTTTACTAACATGTAAATTTCTTGCTTTTTTCAAACATTTCTCTGAATGTGACTTTTTACATTTTGGGCTTTATTGTTATGTATTACTTTTAATAAACCTTTACATCTTTGTATGCTTTCTGATAAGCACAATCCTGCACATGTTTACTCAGAAGTAACTCCCGTTCAGACACAGTAGGTCATATTCCCAAGTACATGTGCCTAGGATTCCTGCCTCTGTGGGACTTACTTCTGAGTAGTCATGTATAGGATTGTGCTGTAAATCTCACTTAGTTCTTATTTAATTGTCCTAGATCAATGTCCAGTGAGTGGACCTATTAAAATCAATAAATAGACTTTCAAGTCCATTGACTTCATGAAGTCTACTCTTGAGTATGACTAAGGCTGGCTATCACCCTCGGTTTTTGGTCTTTTTTACATTTCACGTAGTTTGCTTACGTTTTAAGAGTGTCATTTTGATACAGAACATTGAAAGATTTCAAAACGATTATGAACTTTGTTTTTTCAACACTGCAAACAGTTACGTCACTGTTCCCTCCCCCCCATTTATAAATGAGAAAAGAGAAAACGAAACACCTTTTTAACAGCGCTGTTCAGCTCCGAAGACATTACTATTATTATTATTTATTGAATTTATATACCACCCTATACACAGAGGTTTCAGGGTGGTTCACATCTGTTTGTTTCAAATTCCAAGTACAGTGCTACCTCGGAAGTCAAATGGAATCCGTTCCGGAAGTCCGTTCAACTTCCAAAATGTTCGGAAGCCAAGGCGAGGCTTCCGATTGGCTGCAGCCAATTGATTGAAGCTCCTGCAGCCAATCGGAAGCCATGAAAGCTGCAAAAGCCGCATTGGACATTCGAGTTCCAAAGAACATTCGCAAACACTCATTTCCGCGTTTGCGGTGTTCAGGAGCCAAAACGTTCAAGTCGCAAGACGTTCGGCAACCAAGGTACGACTGTAGTACAATTCCGAGTAGTATTAAGTTTGTATCTGCCCTCTATGGTACACAAAATATCCTTTTTCACTTCGCCTTCGGCTCAGTTTGCATGCAATGCTAACCCAAACCACTTCTTCAGCAAACGCTTATGGAAAAACTGGGCATCCAACCCAATTTTAATTGTGAATAAGGCACCAGAGGCTGCTAGTTCTTGCATATAAACTTTTACAGAGTACAAGGGTTTAATTTTGTATACAAATACTCCTCTGACTGCAAAAGCATGAACTTGGGGGGGGGGTCAGCTATAAAATATAACAGAGGATAAATATCCAAATGACATCAGTGGGAAGCCTACAGGTATGGAAGGGGGGGTGTACAGTGGTACCTCGGGTTACATACGCTTCAGGTTACATACGCTTCAGGTTACATACACTTCAGGTTACAGACTCCGCTAACCCAGAAATAATACCTCGGGTTAAGAACTTTGCTTCAGGATGAGAACAGAAATCATGCTCTGGCGGCGTGGCAGCAGCGGGAGGCCCCATTAGCTAAAGTGGTGCTTCAGGTTAAGAACAGTTTCAGGTTAAGAACGGACCTCCGGAACGAATTCAGTATTTAACCCGAGGTACCACTGTATATGGATACAGTGGTACCTCGCAAGACGAATGCCTCGCAAGACGAAAAACGCGCAAGATGAAAGAGTTTTCCGTTTTTTGAGTCGTTCTGCAAGACGAATTTCCCTATGGGGAAACTCGTCTTGCGAGTTCTTGCGAGTTTGTTTCCTTTTTCTTAAAGCCGCTAAGCCGTTAATAGCCGCTAAGCTGTTAATAGCCGCTAAGCCGCTAATAGCCGCTAAGCCGCTAATAGCCGTGCTTCGCAAGACGAAAAAACCGCAAGACGAAGAGACTCGCAGAACGGATTAATTTCGTCTTGCGAGGCACCACTGTAGATTATTGTCTATTTATCTCCTTGCACACACATCCCAAAGCAATGGACAGAGGGCAATAAAAACAGCTAAAAATAGTTTAAAACTATACGCAAAATAGCAGAAGATTTTTAAAAAACACACACCAATAGTAAACAGGCACTCATAGCAGAGACCTATTCATCCAGCTAGGAAGGCTGGGGTTAGTGGGTGCCTGTTGTATTTTGGCAGAAATGTTCCACAAAACAAGGTTGGGCGAAAGATTCCTGCATTGCAGACGGTTGGACTAGATCAGGGGTAGGCAACCTAAGGCCCGTGGGCCGGATGCAGCCCAATCGCCTTCTCAATCCGGCCCGTGAACGGTGCGGGAATCAGCGTGTTTTTACATGAGCAGAATGTGTGCTTCTATTTAAAATGCATCTCTGGGTTATTTGTGGGGCATAGGAATTCGTTCATTTCCCCCCCAAAAATATAGTCCGGCCACCCACATGGTCTGAGGGATGGTGGACTGGCCCACGGCTGAAAAAGGTTGCTGACCCTGCACTAGATGATCCTTGGGGTCCCTTTCCAACGCTACAATTCTATGAGTCTATGAGGAGCAGCTACACTTAAGGCCCTGCTTTGAGTCAGTGCAGATTGCAAGACATCTAATGCTGTACTCGTACGGTTCTGGATAAAATACATGAGCTCATCCTGTGTTAGGAACAATATTGCTGCTTGCTACCTTGTGTCCTGCTGCTCCTCTCTCAAAAAGTACGTCTTGTCATGGATCATTGGCCCAAATGTCACTGACAACGCCTAAGGTGGGGACAGCGGTCCCGTTTGGATGCCGTGACGAGCCCTAAACCATGGCTTGCCGTGACAGAATGGCATCTGAGTTCATGCTACCCAATCATCCATCAGCGTGTTCCTCCCCTAATGCAAGAGGAAGCAGCAAACCATGAGCCAGGACTTAATACGATGCACAGTGATTGTGACATTTCTTTTCAAAGAAACCGCAATCTGAATCCAAGGTTTGTTCTTGGCTTCCGGGTCATAGCACACTTGGAGAGAAACAAACCACAAGGGCTGGTTCAGACCTCATGGAACGCCAAGGCTTGTGGTTTGTTATTTCTACTCAATCACGGTGGGAACAATTCGGAAGCATGTATTGGTATACTACTCTGTCACAGTAAGCCCTGGTTTGTGGCTTACCACGTTGTCTAGACGCAGCTGAAGTGCGATAAAATATTTTGCTTCACATTTTTGCTACGCCTCCAGAGAGAAAAGAGCATTGCCTGTGTACATCCAACGGGAACACAATACAGTGCTACCTCAGGTTAAGTACTTCTGGAGGTCCGTTCTTAACCTGAAACCGTTCTTAACCTGAAGCACCACTTTAGCTAATGGAGCCTCCTGCTGCTGCGGCGCCGCCGGAGCACAATTTCTGTTCTCATCCTGAAGCAAAGTTCTTAACCTGAAGCACTATTTCTGGGTTAGCGGAGTCTGTAACCTGAAGCATATGTAACCTGAAGCATATGTAACCTGAGGTAACCACTGTACAACACAACGGTGCAAAAGTCCTTTTCATTTCAGTAGGGCATGCATTAATGAAATGTTCAGTGGATGGGGCCAGTTGTTCTCGGATACATTCACACGTGCCAAGTAGGAAAGTAGAACGAGGCTTTTACCTGAACAGCAAGACAAGCAGCATTATCAGAAAGCAAAACTTGTTCGTCTGCAAAATAAATAAATAAAGTGCGGGACAATTATTGGAAATAATGACTCCTTCCCCAATGGATAATTGCAGATCATTTGGGGGTGCAAAAATAAATGGTGTACAAACATAAGGAGACAAACTGATTTAACACGAATCACATGCCCCATTACATTAATGTAGCTTTAGGAAGCCTGTGGTCTCAGAAATATTTCCTTTAGCTCTGCCTGCAATTTATCGTATGGTCCCAACAGTTAAATCCCTAACCGATATGCATGTGTGTCTGAGTGTGTGTGTGTGTGTGTGTGTGTGTGTGTGTGTGTGTGTGAGAGAGAGAGAGAGAGAGAGAGAGAGAGAGAGAGAGAGAGAGTTTTCTTGTGTGTGCGTATGCCTTGGGCTTTTTCTTTTTAAAAAATAAAATAAATGGGCAATTATTCATTTCCTAATAGAAATAAAAACAAACAACTTCATAATTCCTCTTGCTAAAAAGTAAAAGCATACAGAAATCTATATATATATATTAAAAAACCAGCTTGCAGTTAATATTGCGCACTGTGTCTAGGTCTGTCACACAAAAGAAAGATGACAAGTACACAGCAATAAAAATCCCATGCTTAGAAGACTAGGGCTGCTACCTATTAGTCTTCATTACTTTGCAGTCTTCTGACAACTGTAGCAGGCTGCTGAGCCCCAAATGGGGGCCATAATGTGATCTGATGATATATGAAGAGCTGCTAAAGGGAGCCTGAACCATCCTAGCCTATACATTTTAACAGTTCCTTTTTACCGGGAGCCCACTTTACCACAAGACTTCAAAAATCTGCTGCCTCAGCTATTGGCGCAGTAAATCTGCCAACTGGGCCTGCAAACCACATCATTTTACACTGCCTACAGCAGCCAATATAATGAGTCAATAATAAACCAAGGACCTTATAAGGCCATGAATAGCTGGCTTATATTGGCAGGTACAAGTTTAGCAAAAACCTATGGCCGGACGACCACCACAAAGGATGCTCGTTTTGACAAGGCTCTTTCTCCCCACTTACCCCCCCCCTCTCACCCGCCAGGCTCCAGTTAATTACATCGCTGCATATTTAATGAAGCGCCCCCCCCCCGTTAAGTGCAAAAAATAAATAAAGTACTCACCTTTCAGCGGCTGATACAATGCTGCGTTCTGAGGCCAAGGTTCTGCAGCTGCAGAAGGAGAAAGAAAACAATTGGATTCATTCAGAATTTAAAGAAGCCAAAATGAGCATTAGTCATTAGGGGTTTTTATTATTAAAAACAAAAACAAAAAACACCAGAACCCTCTCTGTTTAGATCAGGCTTCCTCAACCTTGGCCCTCCAGACGTTTCTGAGACTACAATTCCCATCATCCCTGACCACTGGTCCTGCTAGCTAGGGATGATGGGAGTTGTAGTCCAAAAACAGCAGGAGACCCAAGTCTGGGAAACCCTGTCCTAGACAGGTGAGGAGTCAAAATCTGCACCTTAACAAACATTTTCCAATATAACCACCATAACATGCCCATTATACGATACACATCAAATCGCACATCTGCCAAACCATTAGAGTACGTTACTGCTATAATAGATTTATATACCACTTTGGGGCCCAAGCAGTGAACAGAAGAAGAAAGATACAATGGGTGGTATCCAGCTAAAATGATCTGTTAGTACAAGGGTTTCCATCTGCACCACAGAACTTCTCCTCCCTATCCTCAACCACTTTTGGGGATTCCCCCAATCACCCAGAGCAGATTTGGAAAGGTGTGGGGCAGGGAAGAGGAGAGGGAAAGTTGCCTTTCGCAAGCAGAAATCCTTGCACTTGTTTAGCTGGATACTGACTATTACAAGTATGTTAAACACAATAAATCAATCAAAACAATATAAAATAGCAAAACCACAAAATACCTACCAATCACGACAACATGTGGTCATGAGCTTCTCTAGAGGTAAGCCCATCTACATCCAATTGCCCTAACCCCTTTATTCTCCTTTCTACAAACAGCTTCAGAAGAGGGATTGACTTCCAATATGCCAGCAGGACAAAATGGTTAAGATTCCACCCTTCTCTGACCCTGTCAGTTACCAGCTCCCCACCCAGCTGATGCCATTTGAATTTAAAAACAACAACAACAACCCTGCAAAAGTTAGGCGCATTTAAGCCAAATTCAGTTTCGACCTCAATGAAGTGGAAAAGGCCTGGCAAACTAGCGCTGCAAAATTAAAACCCAGATAATATAAAGATGAAACCTAGATAAAATGGCAAACAGGTTTCTGCCGAAGATGACATGTTTTAGAAGAGTTAATCAAATTGATATTGACATGGTTGAGAAAAGGATGAATGGGGGGGAGCGTCAAAATACACAATTTTGAATGAAACACCATCAAGCGTTAAAGAAACAGAAGAATATTATTAAGGAGGGTGCATTCATGCGCAAGGGGAGTACACCTTCTGAAGAAGGTGCCAAAATATTTTTAACAGGCTCTCGCCTTTCAAGTGAAGCAGGAGGAGAATAACGTTTGAAGAACAACTGAGAACTTGGGAGTGGAAGAAAAGTTTAGTGTGTGCTTTGCTTTGTTGTTGTTTTATTGAACCAGCTTTACTTTAAAAAGTTGTCCAGAAAGCTAAACACATATGGAGCCATTCATAAAGATAAGATTCACATGAAATACGGTATATGTGGGAGGAACATCACGGGAGGTGCGTTTACAGGACCAAACTAAAACTGTCAAGCTCCCTTGTTGTTTCTGCTGCTGCCGGGATGTGTAATGTACACTGTTGATATATTTGCTATTAAGCTGCTGTCTCATTATTCCTGCTATGATGAAATTGCTCCAAAGTTTGATTTTGAGATGTGTTGCTGTTTTCTTTCTGGTAAGCCACTTTTAGCACGTTCGTTTGTTTATTGTTTGTCTGTGTGTGTGCAGAAAGACGACTTAAAGATAAAATTATGTTGAAATGACTTAACCAATGAAAACTGTGGGAGTGGGGAAAGATGCCTTTTTAGAACCCACCGTGAAAAGCAGTTACGTACATTTCTTCGCTATGCTATATTAAAAGGGGAAACAAGGAAGTATAAATTGTCTTTACTCTTGAGAATTTGCGTCTCACCAATTCATCATGCACCATACGAATGCATATCACTGAACAACTGATCAGCAGTACTGATATGCTAGCATTGCCAGCCGCCGTACACTTTGCAGTGTGTGGTTAAAAGGCATGGTGGCCTGATTCCCCGAATTGCACACTGAACTAATCCGCATTCAAATGCGTTGTCTATGAGTAAAAATTAAGATACTGTTCAATTTAGCTGCTTTAGATACCACTTGGCTGGATACACAGGATACAAATCATTTTCATATATAAAATAAACTTTAAATGATTGGCTCAACTTAATCACCACAACTAATGCTTTTGCTGCAGTCAGAAACATTACTCTCTACATGATCCAGAAACCAGAATACTAACAAAACCACTCTAGTGTATAATTATTTGCCCCTTCCACTTTTTGCAATATACTAACCTGTCTTTTAAGAAAAGTTGGACGGGACCGTAAAGCATCTAGTATCGCAAATGCAACCTGACCTTTAATATTAAATACATTCACACACATCTGTAACTCTATGCGCCTGGAAAAAAAACCTAATCATATCCAAGTGTTATAGCGAAACTTTCTTTCGTTACAACATTTATTACTTTAACACCAAAGCTTGCACCCTGGAGAAATAAATTCTGGAGATGAGAGAGGCAACACAAATGTATTGTATAAAGATTTCTACGGAGTACTGAACAGGAAAAATTAGTTTTAGAAGCTTGTTTTTAATAAGTACAGTTAATAATAATATAAACAATTCCTGTGCCCCTTGAAAGAGGAGAGGTTGGGGGATCCTTCTGAACAGCATGGGAGTCATGGAAGGGAAAATCAACTGAAATCTTTTCCTTCCCCCTTCCTTGGGAAGCCTCTACAGGATCCCTGTTTTCACCATGAACGGAAGGACTATGTCTCTTGTCTATGGAAGGACCACTCTAGATTCTACCCATACAAATAGATAGCATAGTTGAGTTGCCAGTCCATAAAGCTGATGGAAGTATTAATGCATTCAGAAGATTTTCATGACCAGTTTTTAGAATAGCCTCTGAGGGTCAGGATTAAACAGAAGAAGCATAGAGAAACTTCGGCGAATTCCATTATTATTTTTCTTCTGGAAGGGGGTTGCTTTTGTTGCCCATTCTGAGCTTCTGGAATGGGGGGGTTGGCTATAAACCCAAATAAAAGCAATCAATTCATTTTAAATGAAGGACAGCTCACCAGTATTACTCATGCTTTTTCTGATCTTTGGATTTAAGGCAATAGCCTCCAAATTAGCGAGAGCAAGAAAAACAATGAGAACTGTGAAGAGGTGGGAGGTATCTTAACAAGAGAGGGGGAAATGTGCACACAACATTTTTTAATATACAGCATGACTCTTGCCTTGCGAACAATAGGTGAAGGCATAATTTGTAGAATAATAGGCACTAATATTACACGCTGCTTCAGTTCTGTCATATTTCCAATCCATCAGGTTGATTAATGTTATAATAAGTCCACACAAACTTATCATTTGTCTAATAATGAAGTCAAACCAAGTTTATCCTTCAGGAACTAGATTCTTTCGGTCTTTAGCTGTTATTTGCCCATCTCGCCTAAATCACACTAATGCCAGGGGAAGGGAGGGGAAGGGTGAAAGCCAAGCACATGGCTGGTGACTCAAGAAATGAAAACTGGTTTTAGTTTGAAGGGGGAAGCGTCAAGAATGACTTGCAATGATGCTCATTGCTCCAAGCAATGAGAAGCTTCAGGAGTAGTGCTGGCTTGGATATGGATTCATCTGGAAGACTGGAGACTTAGATCATTTTGGTTTTATTCACAAATGTAAAGATTGAACGTAGATCTCCAAAGAGACACCTCAGCACCTCTGTAAGCTTTGCAGCATTTCACCAAGGTCCTTCCTTTTCCTGTTTCCAACACAAAAACATGTCTATTTTTCCCAAACATGCATACCTGATGCAAGCACAATATTCTTGTTATTTTGCCCGTACAGATTGCCTGCTTTGCGGCACAAAGGTGGAGAACACATGAAAGTTTGACCTCTGGCCATCCTAGCTAGTAGAAATTAAGACTTGAGAGAAAAGAAGTCCTTTGCTAGCAAACTATATCAATGCCTTATTCACAGGAGAGAGGAGAACTTTATGGACTGATCTGTGTGATCTTTCTCCACAGCTAGGAAGTCTGGGTTGGCATCCATCAGTCTCAGGAGACAATGGAGGAGTGCACGTTTGTTGGGTGAAATCAAACCTTTGGAGAGTTACAGCACCTGCTGTGGCTTTAGAGACCAATATAGGGGAGACATGTTTTGTTGCAGCTGGGGCAGATGAAGGCATCTGGTTGTGCTGCTGCAGATTCACCATGCCATTTCTTCTCTCTGCACTCCTTGTGACGTTAACAGATATGAGAGGGGAAATAGTTAACAAGGTTGCCCAGTCAGGACCCAGGGGGGTGGAGTCAGTGGGACTATAAAACCAGTTCTGGGAGGAGTTCGAGGAGGAGTTGGTTGGGAGTTGTGGGTGGGTAGTTGGTTGGATTTAGTGGGTTGGCTGGTTGGGAAAGGCAGTTGGTAATAAAGAGATAGTTAGGCCAGTGGGTTCTTGAGTGTGGGGAGGTAGAAGAGATAGAAAGAGGAATATAAGACTAAGAAAGTAAAGAGCAACAACATTTGGAATGCCTTAAAAGTTTTGTTTGTGTCTGAAATAAAATACACTCTTCTTTATTAATTGAGAAGCTGACTGAGACTGAAGTGATTTTACCAGGGGGAATCTGGTTGGTGGCAGTGGTTTAGTGGTGTACGGGTCAATAGTCCGTGAGACGACCGGGGGCCCCGTACGAACGCCACACTCCTCCCACCAGTCATTCCTCCTCTGGTCACTGCTATGGGAACGCAACTTAGATTGTCTGTCTCGGGGCATTGCAGTTGTCTGCAAGGAATTCCCACATGGCAGGGCTGATGTTGCCAGCCTTCATGTCACTATGTAGACATAGTGCTGGGCTGGTCTGCCAACAGGCCTGGTGCCTGAAGGCAACTCCCCATAGAGCACATCCTTGGGGAACCTGCCATCTTCCATTCTGCGGACATGACCGAGCCAGCGTGGACATCCTGGGAATGTGAGCTTGGGAGAGCACATCTTTGTCCTGCCATATGATGCCCCAAATCATCCAGACACAGTACATGTGGAAGGCATTGAGGCGTCGCTCCTGGCGGTTGTAAGTTGCCCACAACTCACTTAGGGCAACGTGCTCAACGCACAAGCCTGGTAAACCTTTGTCTTGGTATTGATCGTTGGCATCACGTTCGCCCATACCCTTTCAACGAGGCAAGCCATTGCTGTAGCTGCCTTGCCAATATGCTTGTGTAGCTCAGCATCAGCTAGGAAGACTTACAGCACAATCCATACCCAAAATCAGTCAGGATGAGCAAGTTTGGAATGGATGGATATTGGGCTGTCCTCAGTCAGCCTGGACCACACCAACAATACATCTTCATCCTGGCTCAGCCAGGGATCACCCAGCATAACTTTCACAACCCAACTGAGCAGGGGTCATGCTGGATCAGCAGGCAGAACTTGTACCAGCAGGACTTACATTGGCAGGGATGTGGAACCTGTGGAACATCTCCAGATGTTCCTAGACCACAACTGCCGTCACCTGTGGCCATTAGAGATGGCCATATCTGCAACAACTGTGAGGGTTTTTCAATCAAACAGTGTGTAAATTTTATGAAATAAAGAAATAAATGATGATGATAATTAATAATAATAATAACAATAATTAACAATGCTGGAGGTTGGAATCCAACAACATCTGGAAGGCTATGGATTCCGCAGGAGATTTCTTTAAAAAATGACCTGTTTCCTAGAAAGATGTATAGGCAAATCTACCACCTGTTTGCTATCCTTTAAAAATAGAAAAGTTAATTTTAAACCATACTTCTACTGCCTCACAGGCACATGAAAATGCTGATAATTTTAAACTAGCCTTTATTACTTCAATAAGCCTGCAGTCAGTTTGGAACAACAGTTAAAAAGAACTCTCATCCATTAGGAGAGATCAATAAAGAATGCACAAATACATCCCTTTATGAATTAGCTGCCTCATCATCGTCATCCAACGTAAATACCTATATGAAGGCACGATCAATTTCAAGATGTACTCAGACCTTTCGCCAGAAAGGGTCAAGAAAACAAGTTCATTGAGATGGAGATTCAAAGGCTCTTAAAAATGTAGCAAACCCCTCCCCCACACATACACTTTATTTTGAAAATGAAAAATATTCCTGGGTTCAGAAGTAGGTGAACACATCTATCATCTTTCCTCGCCCTAACTGAGGCTGCAACCCTATACACACTTAGGGAGAGTAAGTGCCACTGAACTTTACTTCTGAGTAATTACCGAGAATAGCACAGTAAATCAGTTGCTAGCCCAATGACAAATTCTAGTTAAAATCCATAGTTTGGATCCAAAGGTAGCTTCCCACATAAGAAAGGAGAACTTAAGCTCATGGAAGTACATCTTTCACAAACAATGTTTTTACATTTTTCACTCAACAAAATCCCAAAATGCTATTCTGCTTGCAGAGCATAATACAGAACCTATCTATTAGAGTGTTCCTCTCGTGCGAGAATTTGCAAACGGAAGCAGCAGAAATTTCCCTCCTGCTCAGTTCTCTGGATGCAACCCCATGCCCAAAACTCAACTGGGATCATGGTACAGTGGTACCTCGGGTTAAGAATTTAATTCGTTCTGGAGGTCCGTTCTTAACCTGAAACTGTTCTTAACCTGAGGTACCACTTTAGCTTCACCCTGAAGCAAAGTTCTTAACCCGAGGTACTATTTCTGGGTTAGCGGAGTCTGTAACCTGAAGTGTCTGTAACCTGAAGCATCTGTAACCCGAGGTATCACTGTACAAGAAAAAACATGGCACAGGATCCAGAGTTCACCTTCTGCAGATAGAATGGGAAGGCTTTTGAGGAGTCAAGCTGGCAGACAGGCAATGCGACTTTTGCAGGTTCCCCCTCCACCTGCAACCCCCAGTGCCACCAAAGGCCTGAAAGTCACTCAACCCTCTATGACACTGGGGGCTGCAGGGGTAGGGGAAAACTAGCAAAAAGTAACCTCCCATCCCACTAGCAGGGGCATCCTCTGAATGCAACTGCCCTTGGGGGTGCTCTCATTGACAGGAGTGAATTCTGGATCCAACACATGGCCTTTAAAAAAAAACAACGGGTAACAACCTGGTCGCCTACTCGACAAGATGAGCGTTCAGTTATTCTTAAGAGTATTCCACTGGCTCGCATGAGTTTGTTTTCTTTGCTTTTTCCCTCTCCTCATAAATCCAAGTGCCAGTTTGTTAATATACGTCTGATAACATAATTCCAAAAGCAGAGTGCAGTCGTACCTTGGAAGTCCGTTCGACTTCCAAAATGGTCGGAAACCAAAGCACAGCTTCGAATTTCGCTGCAGGAAGCTCCTACAGCCAATCGGAAGCCGCGGAAGCACCGTCGGACGTTCGAGTTCCAAAGAACGTTCACAAACCAGAACACTCACTTCCAGGTTTGCGGCGTTCAGGAGCCAAAATGTTCAAGTACCGAGGCTTTCAGGATCCAAGGTACGACTGTACTTGCTTATATGCTGCTGTCAGGTATCTGATATTATGGCCCAGTATGCAGCTCAAGATGTGCTCTTCATACTGCCAGTTGCCCTCTTGGACAGATATAGGGAGGGTACCTGGCTCTATAGGCTATAATCCGGCTTGCAATTCTACTTGCCTTCCTATGCTGTGCTGTTGATCATTCTGCAACTCGGGCTTTGGGTTGGGCGATATATAATATACCACACAAAACCAGTTTGAAGCCCATATTGTGATATTGGTTTCTTAATTTTTAACCTGGTAACACATCATGAATCATGACACATGTTAGGGTTGGCCTATATATCACTCAAAACCAGTTTGAAGTCTATATTATGATATCAGTTTCTCATTTTTGACCTGGCAACATATACCGTATTTTTCGCCCTATAGGACGCACCGTCCCATAAGGCGCACCTAGTTTTTTGGGGGGAAATAAAGGGGGGAAATTATTTTTCCCCCAGGCACGGGGCTGGGACAGGGGAGGCCCGAGCTTCCCCCGACCCCAGCCCCCAAACAGGCAGCTCTCTGCAAGCCGTGGGAGCCCAGCGCTGGCTCCCACTGCTTGCGGAGAGGTCCGCGAAGCCTGGACGTGCTGATCTCAGCACGCACAGGCTTCAGCATGCAGGCAACTCTCCGCAAGCAGCGGGAGCGCTCCTGCTGCTTGCGGAGAGGTCCGCGAAGCCTGGAGAGCGAGAGGGGTCGGTGTGCACCGACCCCTCTCGCTCTCCAGGCTTCAGCGAAAGCCTGCATTTGCCCCGTAGGACGCACACACATTTCCCCTTCATTTTTGGAGGGGAAAAAGTGTGTCCTATAGGGGGGAAAAATACAGTATGTGTTTGTGTGCGCGCGCGCTATGCAAAAATCACAATGCAGGAAAAACTGTGAAGCCAGCCAGTGCCTCTACGCAGCTCCATCCTTATTTCAGACATCATGGTATATCAGTATATCACAAAGCTTAGCTGGTGATATATCACAATGTTGAAAAACATATATCGCCCAGCCCTACTGTTCACCTCTACATAGTTCCATACTTATTTCAGACAGTGTGATATATTGGTATATCACAATGTTTAGCTGGTGATATATCATGATGTGGAAAACCAGATATTACTCAGCCCTATTTGGGTTACAATCCTACAAAAGTTCAAGAGAGGAAGCCCCACTAAACTCCATAGGATTTAGTTCTGTGTAGGCATGTATAGGGACGTGGGTAGCACTGTGGGTTAAACCACAGAGCCTAGGACTTGCCGATCAGAAGGTTGGCGGTTCGAGTCTCCGCGACGGGGTGAGCTCCCATTGCTCAGTCCCTGCTCCTGCCAACCTAGCAGTTCAAAAGAACCTCAAAGTGCAAGTAGATAAATAGGTACCACTCCAGCGGAAAGGTAAACGGCGTTTCCGCGAGCTGCTCTGGTTCCCCAGAAGCAGCTTTGTCATGCTGGCCACATGACCCGGACGCTGTATGCTGGCTCCCTCGGCCAATAAAGCGAGATGAGCACCGCAACCCCAGAGTCGGTCACGACTGGACCTAATGGTCAGGGGTCCCTTTACCTTTACCTTTTAGGCATGTAAAGGATTGTACAGTTAATAGACTGTTAATAGACAGTTAATAGCAAACCTCCACCAAATGATGGGTATGTACTGCAGCGTATATCACAGAGGTACTCTCAAATTTTGAGTATGGTTTGTGACAGACACTTGCCAAAGATTTGTTCAAGGTAGGCTGCCTTTACTGAATCTGAAGAATTGGATTATCAATGAAAACCCATTTCAGCCTTGGAGAAGTTATATAAATTAGAAACGTTGGAAATGCAGCTTACATAACTGGTTAAATGAAAAGGTTTCCAACATATCTGTGTATTTGAGGGATTGCCTTTTATATCCAAATTTTCTCAACACTTTGGTCGCAGACATTGTACAACATGTCAATTTAATACTGTGTTTTTTTAGTTTAACATAGGCACATTTGTTATCCTGTCCGCTTTGTTACTTGAAGCCTTATTGGAGAGAGGTAGCTTTTTGTCTACAAAAGCACTTTGTGTGGCATTCTACATATTTATTATGAGTGCAATCAGGGTTCAACCTCATACATCAAAATTACATGGAAGAGATTTATTTTTAAACAACTCTGTGATGCTCGGAAGGTGAACGTCTGGCAAATATAAGGGATCAGCCAGCATGCAGTGAATGTCTGGCTTTTGTTTTCATTTTAAGTCATTTCTCACAGTATAAGATTAGAAAGGAAATCTCTCAACTTTGGTAAATAAATATGTCCCTCTTCCCCACCCACTGCAGCAACCACAGAAAAGAAAATCCCCTCATTTTCTTTTTCATTTACCAAGAGCGAATGAGAGCTTAGGAAAATTCTCTCTTCTTTGCATCCACTAATCTATCACATCTGCAACAGTTTTTTTTTTTTTTTTCTGGCCTAACACTATCGAGCTGATATTTCAGCAAAGTTGCCGCTTGAAGAAAGATTAAGGTCTGATACCATCTGAAAACCAAGATGTTCACTTTCCAAGTGGCATGGGAAATTCATTTTCTTATCCTGAGAGTGATACATATACGATTAATCTCTATAAATCGTCACGTGTCTATGGGAGAACAGGTTACACTAGACGTCTCCACAAAACAGAACACGGCACTGCCTTGTGTGACAACCAGTTTGAAATAAAGGCATACGATTACCATTTATAACATTACAGAGGAAAATACGTTGCTTCCCTGGTGTGAGAAAGCAGTGTTTTGCTGATCCGCAGCTAAAACCCGTAAGATTTTGCAGAAAGAAACGCAAGCAAATGATTTCTTCATTACCCAGTCAACATAATCGCGAAAAGCCTCTTATCACTTCATAAATGATTTGGTCATCATTTTATATTTAATCATTAGTGCATTAGAGCAACAGACTCTGCTCAGCATGTTCAAACAAACGCAACTTCCCAAGTGGAGGGGGCAATATTTTAGAAAACTAACATTCTCTGTGCTTTTAAAGGAGTCCAGATGAACAAGCATGAAAAGCAAAGCTATTAAGACCGGGAGAGACTGTATACACTTTCTCCAGAGACGATGAAGGCCATTAAAGAAGGGGGGGGGGGCGGGGAGTCAACATCCAGACAAAAGTCATGACCCAATGTTGGGCCAAGAAAAATCTCCTAAATACATTTCAAAAAATTAAAATATAATATAATCACCCTAGAGCAGTTTTAATGCACATGCAGTGAAGATCAATGTTTTATAGCTGCTATATCACCACAGCAGTTTCAGTTAATTGGAACTGCATGACAAAGTGATTGTTTTCACGAACAGGACCTTCTATTACTAGCCAATCAAATTTCATTTTTATTACCGATATAAAAACTTTCTCAATTATGACTGCACCACCATGCATACAAAATAAGGGACCTGGTATTACAGAAAACAGAGAAACAGAAAATAAATCCATTATCCTTTTAAGAGGCACTTATTCAGATTTTCATTTATTTCTATTACTGAATGACATCTGTGTGAACACTAAAGCCCCATTGGGTTAGAGTGATGAATGCATGAACTTCAACTATTGTAATAATTATTATTTATTTATTTATTTATTTATTTATTTATTTATTTATACCCCGCCCATCTGGCTGGGTTTCCCCAGCCACTCTGGGTGGCTTCCAACAAAAGATTAAAATACAATAATTCATCAAATATTAAAAACTTCCCTAAACAGGGCTACCTTCAGATGTTCAGTGCAGTATATATGAAGGAGTACTGGATATCCAATTCTTTTTTTACATTTGTATCCTGCCTTTCCTTCAAAGGAGCACAGTGTGGTGTATACAAGGTTCTTCTCATCCATCCCCATTATATTCTCACAACAATACATCTTACGCCAGAACAGCTCAGTCAGTAGAGCATGAGACTCTCAGTTTAAGGGTTGTGGGTTTGAGCCCCACGTTGGGGGAAATGTTCCGGCATTGCAGGGAGCTAGACTAAACAACCCTCGTGGTCACTTCCAACTGTACAATTCTATGATCCTGACACACCTTTGGAGGAAGGTCAAGCAAAGAAAAAGGGACTTATCTAAGGCCATCCAGAGAGCCTTATGGCTCAGCAAAAGTTTGAAACACTGTATCTATAACCAATATTACAGATTGGCTCTTATATTTTTCATTCCACTCACTTCTGAAACACTAGATTATGACGGGCCATATGGGGAACATGTCCTTGCAGTGCAACAGGATTTTGCAGATTTATGTAAGAATCCAGGAGATGGTCTTCTGGAAGATTTGGTGGGATCCATTTTATTTAATCTTCTAACAGTAGGTATCAACAGCAAAAGGATTATTATTTTGCTGATATTTCCAAAGTATCCAAAACATTTATCAGCTTCTAAGCAAAGCAACAGCCTTGCATTGTGCTGAGTACCTTACTAGAAAAGAATTTACAAACATTTCAACAGAAACATTCATATATTCTAAGTTAAGGAAATTTCCTGAGCATTGTGGCAATAGTTTTCCAGTGGACTGATGTCATATCTAACACCACCCAAAGCAGCCAGGTTGGCTAACCTCTGAGGCCTGAGTGGCCCAATTAAGTTCCCTTCACATCACTGCACTACATTGCAAATTACAAAACTAACCAAACTATTTATCCATGTATTTCACAGGGAATCAGCTATATGGTATGCAGTTGGAGAGCCAACCTCAAGGAACAGGAGAACTTCTATGTTTGGATACAGTTGGATGCCATTTTGAATTAAGATGGTGGACTGAACCTTCAAAACTGCCCTGAACTTTTGGATTCTTAAAATTATTGAGCAAAGCCGGGTACATGGTTGCTAGTATTTAATGAGTCTTATTAATCCAGGGAACTATTGGCCGATTATGAATGTATTAACAACCAGAGCCAGCCCAATACATTTTTGCACCTGAGGCAAACCACAAAATGGCACAACCAGCCCCACCAGGGAAGAAGGGGTGAGTGACAATCTAGATCAGGAATAAGGGCGGAATAAAAATATACATTGGGAACTGCTGCTCTTGTGGTTCCTGCTGCCTGAGGCGGTCCCCTCACCTTGCCTCATGAGTTGGCCAGCCCTGTTAACAACTAGTAAACTGACTCACACTTACAAACTGTGAATTAGCAAACCTAGGTTAAAAAGAAAGTTGTGATAATCCAATATTATTATTATTATTATTATTATTATTATTATTATTATTATTATTATTATTATTATTATTATTTATACCCCACCCATTTGGCTAGGTTTCCCCAAGAGAATATTAAAAACACGATAAAACATCAAACATTAAAAACTTCCCTAAACAGGGCTGCCTTCAGATGTCTTCTAAAAGTCAGATGTTTATTTCCTTGACATCTGATGGGAGGACATTCCACAGGGCGGGTGCCACTACCGAGAAGGCCCTCTGCCTGGTTCCTTGTAGCTTCATGTCTTGCAGCTGGATCTCAGTATCCAGGCTGAACAATGGGGGTGGAGATGCTCCTTCAGCACTTTTCAAAGGAGATGTCTCATATATTATGCCAGATATTCACATGGTAACAAATCATGTACACATGTTATGTGTGAACTAGTCGTGTATGGATACCTCATTAAAAACTGTAATCCTTTGGAAGTATATCAACACACCCCAAAATAATGTTCTTCACAAATTCAGAGGAGTAAAGAAGCCTTATTTTCCAAACAACAAACTGCAATCTTACACCTGGGTGTAAAGTCCCACTGAACTCAATGGGACTTGCTCCTCTTCACATCCTTACTGTGCAGAATATGAATGACGGAGCCTTGCGATGATTTATCAACTAAGCAGAAAATGAGATTAACATCCTGGTTTTGGGTGAGAGGTAGAGACACCTGTCATAGGCTGCCGCAAGAAATTATTTCTGATGGCAAAGGTGGCTGTGAGCTGATGCAGCAGTCACATAGTGTGAACAAGCAATATGCTGTAGTCAACTATGATGTCTCTACTGACAAACACTTGGTGAAACATTTAGACAGTTCAAATGAAAAAAAAAAGGGTGAATTATATCCAGATTCAAGAACACGACATACTTGATGATTAACTGAGATTTGGATAACATATCCTTGGTGTAATTTCTGGCTGGTACCTTTACAAAAAAATAAAAAATAACGAAACTGGATTTAAGCGTAACATTATCAAAACAATAATATCTAGCTATATACATAAATTCACATATAATTTTTTTTATTCTTGAATATTCTTTTTTTATAGTTGCTCTGGGTACATATTACAGAAGATCAGGACATAAACCCTAAATCATCAGCTGCTGGAGCAGTATTTGCTAGTTAGCTTGGAGGACAGGTTTGGCCTGGTAAAATTTCCATTTGTTAGATTTACAGGAAAAAATAATTAAAACATACAATGAAGAGCATATTAAAAAAGTTAAAAACAGACACCAGTTAACCATTGTGGTAATATGCTTTCTTAATTGCCTGTATAGGCCTAGTGCAATAAAAAAGTTTTAGGCAGGCCATTTGTTCCAGCTTTTTGGATTCATTCATTCATTCATTCATTCATTCATCTTACAATATATTCCACTCTTCCTCCCAAAGAAGCCCAGGGCAGAAAACACACCAAGACCAAAAACATTATTAAAAGCATTTTAAAAACACTTTATCAACCAGTGATTTCAAAGTTGCCAAGAAGAGTGCCTTTCAGCCATCAAACACGTGGGTAAACAAGAAATGTTTTTTAGATTCCTCCTGAAAGCCGGAAACGAAGGAGGCAGATGTACCTTACCAGGGAGGGCATTTCACAAACAGGAAGCTACCCCTGAAAAGGCCCTGTCACAGGGTGATAAAAGTGGCAACAGCACTAGCAAGATCTCACCTGCCGATCGTAGTTCAAGATGGGAAAGGCATTATTTTAGATACTTGGGCCCTAAGTCATTTAGGGCATTGTATTCCAGGAATGCGGGTGGCGCTGTGGTCTAAACCACAGAGCCTAGGGCTTGCCGATCAGAAGGTCGGCGGTTCGAATCCCCACAACAGGGTGAGGTCCCATTGCTCAGTCCCTGCTCCTGCCAACCTAGCAGTTCGAAAGCACGTCAAAATGCAAGTAGATAAATAGGTACTGCTCCAGTGGGAAGGTGAACGCCGTTTCCGTGCGCTGCTCTGGTTCACCAGAAGCATCTTAGTCATGCTGGCCACATGACCCAGAAGCTATACGCCAGCTCCCTCAGCCAATAAAGCGAAATGAGCGCCGCAACCCCAGAGTCGGCCATGACTGGACCTAATGGTCAGGGGTCCCTTTACCTTTACCTTATTCCAGTACTGAATTGGGCCCAATAGCTCACTGGCAAAAAGTGCAGGGCTTTCAGATAGCCCCACCGGGCTGCCAGAGCTCACCAGCCTAGCAGTCACATTCCACACTAGCTGCAGCCTCCAGATGGTCTTCAAGGGCAGTCCCACATACAGCAGACTATGTAGTCCAGACGTGAGGTCACTGTGGCCAGGCTATCCCACACCTGGCAAATCAGCCTAAAAGGGGCCTTAGCACTCCTAGTCCCTTGAAGCCACAGGCAGGGCTGGATTTAGGTTTGATGAGGCCCTGTGCTACCGAAGGTAATGGGGCCCTTTCTATGTCCAGCTGTCCTTTGTCAACAACAAATTGTCACTGTTTTTTTGTGTTGAATATATGCTATATGGTAATTTATGGACCTAATAGGTATCTAAAGTCATTTGCACATGTTGCCAATGCAACCAGTCCATGCAGAATGTAGGCACCCTATATAGAGAAATGAGCAAACCAGTGATATTTTAGGGGGCAAGCTAGCGGACAGGGCCCATTACTTACATCATAGAAGCCTACACAACACAAACCACTGTTGCTGTGTGTAGGTTTTATTTTGTTTTTAATTATATTTTGGAAATGTACACCCAGTTGTTGTTTTTTCCTTAAAAAAAATTTTGGGCCCCCAAGAGAGTGGGGCCCTATGCTATAGCTTGTTTAGCTTATACTGTATGTAAATCCAGCACTGTCACAGGAGACCCTAGCCACAAATTGGGACTCCAGATATGACTTCACTCCAGGGAACATCCACAAAGTAGCCAAAGAGGCTCCTGCTGATGCTATGGCAACCAAACAATGAGAACTCAAAACAGTTCTTAAGGCCTATTAGATTTCCTATGGAGTCCCTACGGTTGCTTTATTTACTTTTTTAGAGAGGCAGGCAGGTTTTCAAGCAATATCCCTCAAAGTAGCCCGACCAGCTGGGAGCAAGCAAGACCCCAAGAAAAACAGGGGGTCCACTTTGCCTTTCGCAGCCCAGCCACTCCCACCAGGTCAAGGCGCCTTTTTGGAAGGGCGCGCGCAACGCACCTCTATCCGTGCTCAAAATCAATTTTGCCTGGGCGCTGCTCCACGGCCCCTGCTGCCCCACTCCGGCCCCCGCCACGGCCGTTTCTTCTCCTCCTCACCTGCTATCTGCGTAACGAAAGCTTCCGCCACCAGAGACATGCTTCCACGCGGGAGGCGGGCGGGTGGGCGAGCGCAGCTCCCCCGCGAGCGTCGCCTTCTGCTTCTCCTCTTTTTCTCTCTCTCGCGCGCACACCGTGCGCCGGATCCTCGGGCCGCGCCGCAAACCGCGCAAGGTTAAGGGCACCCACCGGAGCACTGCGGCTGCGCCGACAACCCTGCGAGGGAAGTGCATCCGGGGCCTGCTCCACCCCTTCGCCCGGCTGGCGGCGTCGGTGCCCTGGAGAAAGAGAGAGGGAGAGAGACAAGCGTGCGCACGGCTGACTTCAGGCGCCTCAGCAGTAAAGCGCAATGCTCCCTCTGTGCCACCGCGCTGGAGCCCGCTCTGCCCGCAAAACCTGCCTGAAACACCGGGATGATGACGATGATTAGCTATTATTTCTGGAACCCCAAGGCTGAGAGTGAAACCCAGGAATAATAATAAACCCCCACTGTTTTCCCTGTACGCTCAAGTATTTGTTCAGCCGTTCCAAGTATTTGCTCATGAATTTGAATTCAAGTATTTGTTCAGCTGAGAACAATTCATACACCTGCATTGCAGGGGGTTGGATGACCCTTGGAGCCCGTTCCAACTCTACAATTTTATGATTCTATGAAGACCATGAAATCTTACGTCTTTTTCTTTTCTTTTTTAAGTTGCTAATGTGCCACGAGATGCTGGTTTTTGCTGTGATAGACTGGAAAGGATGGTGATTATTAGCAAGCTTCCAGGATGAAAAGCAAAGTTTTGCATCCTGGTTTCTCCTCTCCCTCTCTCTCTCTCACTCTCACTCTCTCTCACACACACACACAAGCTTTTTTGGAAATTTAACATGGAAAGGCAAGCCTGGAGTTGAGTTTTAGTCCTGGATATGCTGCTCAAAGCAGCATGCAGAGCACTCCATAAGAATGTAACCCAGAAATAAAAACTTCATAACAAAATAGCATTGATCTGAAGCATGTAACTGCCGTTAAGCAAAGCAAGAATAAAGGGGCTACTGAAGAAATAACACCACATTGAATCACAACTTTGATGGCCTTACATGACTTCTTAAAAATATGAAAGCTGATGCTTGAGGTCAGGAGTGGGGAACCTACAGTCCACAGGCCAACTGCAGACCTCAAGACCTCTCAGGACTCTTCCCAGTCCATGCCACCTTCCCCAGGTTGCAGTCCTCACTGGCACTGCTACATCCCCTCCTCAAGTGCTTTTCACCTGGCATGATTATGTCCTTGGAACTGTAATAATGCCACTTGCTTGCCTAGATGGAGAAATGGGCGGGGAGCGGGGGAGTTAGCAACCTCTGGGTTTTTTGCAACTAGAATTTAGCCTACCGTACAAAGGTAAGAATCACACTGCCCCACTGCTTTTGGGTCTGGACCCACCCACCACAGACATGTTGTACTGGGAAAGCTGTTCTCTAGGGAATGCGCCCCTCAGGGTGAAAAAAATTGCCCACCCCTGTTTTAGGTAATGAGTTTCAATATATATCCCAGCTCAGCAACTTCACTCCCCAGGAGTATCCCATGCCCCATAGGTGCATTTAGTTTGCAGCAGAAACAGGGTTTTTAGTGTTGTCACTCCAGCCCTCTGGAATGAACAAAGATTAGACACCCAGTGCCATGATGTTTAGACACCTACTGAAGATGCTTTTGCCTAAGAAGGCTTTTCCTGAGGTGTGATCATGTCATTTATGAAATATCAATTGTATATCTGTAGCAATGTTTTTCTTTTTAGAGTCTATAGAAATGATTTAAATTGTTCTTTGAAGTTTCTTTTTCAATTTTATCTTGGTCTCCTTGGGCTGTATAACAGTTCATAAATTTGTAAAATAAATAAGACAATAACTCTATGGGGCTACCACTGAGTAGAATCGTCCTGCTCATGCCCTACACACTCACTGACGTAGATAAAAAAAAGAATAGGTCTGTGTGCCCTCTCACAGCTAAAGTCAGTGGCTGAAGTCAGTGCAAACAGGAACAGAAAAGTGGCTCACATTTTCTGCTCCCCCACGTATCTTTATAATGTCTGAATCATTGCTGCATTGAGAACTTGATCACTGCCAATGAGGGCCAGAGATAAATGTGAGCCACTTTTCTGTTCCCATTTGCACTGTGAGACATCCAAAGCCATTGACTTCAGCTGTGAGAGGCCATACACACCTATTCTTTCTTGAATTTGTGCTGTTAAGTGACTTATCTGGAAAGGCTTTTACTCAAATTAAATTCATATCATGACAAAATTTAGTAATTTTAGGCTTCTTTCTTCTTCTTTGGCGATCACTCGTAGCTGAGTAAGATTGTCTTCCATGAATATGGTCTTAACAGTGAGTCACTGTGGAGGCCAATTCTGGATCCACACGTCCTTCCACATAGGTTTCCAGGTGGGAGTTGATCACGGTGAGGATTTGGCAAACATGCCTTCCTCTTAGTATGTTTCTCCCTTTCGTTCTGAGTTCAAGCATCTTCAAAGTCCATGGCACCTTTGGTAAAGGCTGTTTTCCCACTGGAGCGCTCATAGGCCAGTGTTTCCCAGTTGTCAATGTTTATACTACTTTTTTTTAGATTTGCCTTGAGAAACCTAGTGGTCTTATGGGGTGAGGCTCTTTAGATGGTAATGTCATTTTCAGTTCCTTAAAAAACTGATGGGGCCCTGTGACTTTTGACCCGGAGTCCTGCGCTGATGAGACCACTGATGCATGACTGAACTTTAAGAATATACAGTTTGTTGTTCTGTATCTTTATGAAAATCTGCTCTTGCATAATTATTTTATGGGTTGCTTCCACATTACGGAACAACCACAATACCGGAGCCCTACAATTCCGCATGATTTAGCTGTATACATCAAGTCACCTTGATTCCAGAGTACCTTTCATGCAACTGACTTTGACCAGCATTGACTAACGGCATGGCTGACGCTGTATACCCCAATAATTCCAATGTCCGCAGGCTTTCTATCCCTCTTACTTCATATTTCATTTTAATAGCAGAAGCAGAATTAAACTGTCAGCAATATTCGAGAAGCCAACACTGTTTATGTTACTAACGGGTTTTACATCCGTCATGACTTATGTTGTAAATGTCATCACCTTCAAACATATGCTTTGCCTCCATTTGTTGGATAGTTATGTGGCTAATCCTCAAACCAACAATCCATCATAATGAACAGAATTATGATAAATATCCCCATCCGTTACAATATTGGCCAGTGCTTTTCATTACTACATTGTCTAGATCTAATTTCAACATGGCTCTTTCTCACTATATTTTCACAGTGAGCTAGTCATTATCTCCGGCCTAATCTTGCAGCTCTCAATGAAGGAGAGAGGGAGGAAGCAATTTAATGAGAGATTTTTATGGGGATTTCACCTCAGGTTGTATCTACCATGAAGAGTGGTATGTGACCTTATGGAGAGTAGCTATTTATATATTAAATAAAGGTTTGTTCTCCACTCAGTATTTATATCTGAGTTTTTAAAGACAAAGGTGTCACTTGGTGGAATAAAGTGCAATCTGTGGGCTGTATAAATTATGCCATTTCTGTTGAAGCTTTTATGTCATGGTGCACAGTGGAACTCTAAGGCACTTCTGCATTTCTGTGAAAGCGGGGGCTGGTCCATGCACATCTATGTTCAGGGAAGCTCTGTGCACACAGTATTTATTGTTGCTTAATTGCATTACATAAAACGTGGGTAGTAATAGTAGCAGCAGCAGCGGCCGCAACATTGCTTAGCATTGAATGTGTAATTATGGAGTTCTGTGGAGCTTCTCCCTGCACCACAGGCCTGCTTTTCACAGAAGGCAATTCTATCTGTGACCATATAACACCGGTCCTGAAAGACCTACGTTGGTTCCCAGTACGTTTCCAAGCACAATTCAAAGTGTTGGTGCTAACCTTTAAAACCCTAAACAGCCTTGACCCAGTATACCTGAAGGAGTGTCTCCACCCCCATTGTTAAGCCCGGACACTGAGGTCCAGCTCCAAGGGCCTTCTGGCAGTTCCCTCACTGAGAGAAGTGAAGCTACAGGGAACCAGGCAGAGGGCCTTCTCGGGAGTGGCACCTGCCCTGTGAAATGCTCTCCCATCAGATGTCAAGGAAATAAACAACTATCTGACTCAGTGGCGTAGCGTGGGTTGTCAGCACCCGGGGCAAGGCAAGTAATTTGCGCCCCCTAACCCGTGGATTTGCGCCCCCTAACCCTAACCCCCAGATGTTGCGCCCGGTGCAGCCGGCCCCCCCTGCACCCCCCACGCTACGCCACTGATCTGACTTTTAGAAGACATCTGAAGGCAGCCCTGTTTAGGGAAGTTTTTAATGACTGGTGGTTTTTTGTGTTTTTAATATTCTGTTGGGAGCCGCCCAGAGTGGCTGGGGAAACCTAGCCAGATGGGTGGGGTATAAATCAATTACAGTGGTACCTCGGGTTACAAACGCTTTGGGTTACAAACGCTTCAGGTTACAGACTCCGCTAACCTGAAAGTAGTACCTTGGGTTAAGAACTTTACTTCAGGATGAGAACAGAAATTGGGCGGCGGCGGGAGGCTAAAGTGGTACCTCTGGTTAAGAACCGTTTCAGGTTAAGAACGGAACTCCAGAACGAATTAAGTTCTTAACCAGAGGTACTACTGTATTATTAATAATAATAATAATATATCTGGGCCACCCTCAACAGGGTCCATGGTCTGTCTGCCAGGACTAAGTCAGGCAATAGCAGAGAACCAACATGGTGCTATTGGCTGACAAAGTTTCCAGCTCTGCTGTCATCTCTTGGGCAATCTGTTGGAAAAGAGGAACCAACAAGTCTTGCCTGTGCACCATCAGACTACAGTTTAGGAGAAGGGGAAGGGGAAGGGGAAGATTTTGCCGCCCATCTGACTGGATTGCCTTCCAACAATTTAAACATGACTTCCAACAATTTTTTAAAAATCACAGTAAAATATCAAACATTAAAAATTTCCCTATACAGGGCTGCCTTCAGATGTCTTCTGAAAGTCAGATAGTTGTTTTTCTCTTTGACATCTGGAGGGAGGACATTCCACAGGGCGGGTGCCACTACCGAGAAGGCCCTCTGCCTGGTTCCCCATAACCTCACTTCTCGCCATGAGGTAACTGCCAGAAGGCCCTCGGAGCTGGACCTCGGTGTCTGGGCTGAACGATGGGGGTAGAGATGCTCCTTCAGGTATACAGGGCTAGAAAAGCAAGGTGCAAGGCTGATCCCCCCCTCCCTGCCCTCTTTTTAAGTCTGCACACAACATAGATGAATATTATGGTTACATTAATATCTCACCTTTCCTCCAGTGAGCTCAAGATGACATGCATGCTTCTTGTAGGCTGAAATACAATGGCTGGCTCAAGGTCACCGAGTGAACTTCATGACTGTTTGGGGATTTGAACCCTGGTCTCTGAGGTCCTCTCGCCACTACACCACACCACATATTTTGCGCTGATCTCTGTCCTTTCCTCAACTTACCAAAAAGCACTAGTTTTTATTTGTATTCCCAGACCCTCTTTGGGCTTTACCCTTCCACCCATAACAGAATTGTTGACTTCTAACAATTGACAGCGCTTACTTCAGCCTGTGTGATTTCTGCCTCTCTGTTTGCTGCTTGCCCCGGGGCCTGGGTCCCTGACACCAAGCTCTATCCCAGACTGGCACTCAGAATTCAATCACATAAATTAAATGTTCGCCCTTTCAGATCAGGCATGAATAAAAATGACTTTCCCCCCAGCTGATAATATCTTGTGTCCAGTTTCCTACTGCAACTGACAAAAAAAGACATAATAAAAGGCCCAGCATTGTCCATGTGACAGGAATCTTGTGTCAAGATCTTCATCATCAGCATCTGCCTTTTCAGCCAACTGCTCATCTCTTCTAATTTAAATCTTGGATTGTGATCAATGGTGAGGGGAGCCCCTGGGGAGTTGCAATAACTTCTCATAGATGGTAGATATAGTTTATACTGGAAATATCAAATTAATCTGACACATTACCTCATTTCAGTTCTTTTTCAGGCATTTCTGGCAATAATGAAATATGCCACTTCATGTGAAGCAGTGCACATTCAGCAGTCAGAATCTGATCATGACATGCATTGAATCCAGTACTACAGAGCTCCAGGATTCACTGCTGTGCCAATAATTACAGTTAACCTGTTAAATCCATAGTAATCTACCATGGTTCCTAACAATTCCCACACTGCCATTTAACTGTACAGTGGTACCTTGCGTTAAGTACTTAATTCATTCCAGAGGTCCGTACTTAACCTGAAACTGTTCTTAACCTGAAGCACCACTTTAGCTAATGGGGCCTGCTGCTGCTGCCGCGCCGCCGGAGCACGATTTCTGTTCTCATCCTGAAGCAAAGTTCTTAACCTGAAGCACTATTTCTGGGTTAGCAGAGTCTGTAACCTGAAGCGTATGTAACCTGAAGCGTATATAACCTGAGGTACCACTGTATAGGTTGGGCTGTGCCAAGATTACATTATATGAAAAGGTTCTGATGAGCCACTCAAATAGAGATGGGAGTGGGTAACTAAATTGAAGTTCCAGTGTGATGCAGTGGTTCGAGACCTGGGAGACTCAGTCATAAAGCTCAGTGTGGGGGCCTTGGGCCAGTTGCTGTCTCTTAGTCCAACCTACCTCACAGGGTTGTTGTGAGGACAAAATGGGGAAGGGAAGAACTTTGTATGCCACTTTGAGCTCCTTAGAGGAAGTATAAACCAAATACTGTAAATAAAATGCTGGTGGTAAGTAGATTTCCTATGTTACTGGCAATACTTCATTTATTATTTACTTATCCTGCCAATCCTCCAATACCTGAATCTCCTCCTTCTCTGGCATATTATGTGCATAGGATCACAGAGTTGGAAGGAAACCCTGAGGATTGTCTAGACCAGCCTTTCTCAACCTGTGGTCCCCCCGATGTTGTTGAACTATAACTCCCATCACCCCTAGCTAGCAAGGTCAGAGCTCAGGGATGATGGGAGTTGTAGTCCAACAACATCTGGGGACCCACAGGTTGAGAACCGCTGATAGTCCAACCGCCTGCAATGCAGGAATATGCAGCTGCCCCACTTGGGGATCGAACCTGCAACCTTGGTGTTATCAGCACCACGCTCTAACCAACTGAGCCACCCAGGTGTTCTTGTTCTTGTTAGATTTCTTGCCCACCCTTTGCCATGAGGTCCCAGGATGCGTTGTGGTTATTTAAAAATACAATATTAAAACCAGTGAAAATAAATTATAGCCCAAAGGGTAGGGTGAGCCCAGCATGTCTTCTTATGTTCTGTGTGGTAGGCTAGGCTGAGAAAAGGCAATTAGCCCAGGGTCACCCAGTGTGCTTCATAGCTGAGTGGGGCTTTAACCACCACCCCCCCCGCCCCATCTTCCCAGCCTGACACTCTAACTTTTATGCTATACTGACTTTCACTAATAATAGCTTGAGTTTGGGAGACGGAAGCAATCTGCAGTCATGTTGTACCTTTTAAGAAGAAGAATTTTGATTGTGATTAGAAGAAGAAGAAAATATTTTCATTAAAAAATAATTTATACATAAATATAATTAAAGAGCATCCTACATATATATAATTATAGTAATGCAAAAGTGCTGTGTTATCCTGAAATGTATTGCTCCAATACATCACAAATAAAGTCAATTGCTCTAAAAATCCATTTAGCTGATCATAAATTGTTCTTCTATAATATGTTAATTTAGACATTGTTGCAACAATCCATATTCTGACTATGGCATGTGTAGATTTAGCATTACAGGGCTGCTGGTGGCTGATTTCACATAATCTCCCTTAGATTATTTCGGTTCTCCAAAATTTCATCCGTCTGTTCAGCATGTATCTGAAGCTACATCACAATAATATACAAAGTTGTTTGCAATGCATATTTTTAGAAAAAGCCACTCTGAATAAGATTAAATTGTTTGTGTTTGTTTGTGATGTGTGGCCATTTGGCTGGCCTTATGGGTGTTTATTCCCTTTGCTGTCACTATGGAACTTCTCCCCACTGAGTTATCCACCACTGGCCTGTCAAATGTGTCTTTTAAGTCTGACTACCACATGGGAACAATGCAAAGGAACAACAAATGATTTAATAGTTTGGCAATCTGCTTATTGCTTGTCTATCCTCCTCCTCCTCCAAGGATATCTGAATGTGTGCAAGAAATTGTCATTATTCTGGATCATCTGAGTGTGTATGAAAACAAACATGCCTTTAAGCCCCCTTCCTTTTATCTGGCACATCTTCAGTTGTTGCAATCTCAAAAGCAGTTGCACAATAAAACCTAGCTCACCCTTTTACAGAAGGAGTAAAACCACCATAGGGTCACCATGTGTTTTTACAGGGATGATGTGAAGCAGCTGTCTATTATTTCACTGTGTGTTCACTGCTCAAAGATGCTTCAGGCAGTTGGGGAATCGTTGCTAAGTGTTCTTGCGGAGAAATAAATGTGATGGGTTTCACTTTCAAACAGGGGTGACAACTTGAATAAATATGGGGGGGCGGATTAGCCCCACTCTGCATAATCTATCACATGACACAGTACACACACACTATTTGAATGGCAATGCCTATCAACTTTTTGGGTGGGGCCCTCAAATATTTTATGGGTTGGGTCAAAGACCCCTTATTCAATAATAATAATAATAATAATAATAATAATAATAATAATAATAATGTGTTTGTTTGTTTATACCCCGCCCATCTGGCTGGGTTTCCCCAGTCACTCTGGGCAGCTGCCAACAGAAATATTAAAAACACAATAAAACATCAGACATTTAAAACTTCCCTAAACAGGGCTGCCTTCAGATGTCTTCTAAAAGTCAGATACAGTCATACCTCGAGATAAATACGCTTCAGGTTGAGCGCTTTCGGGTTGCGCTCCGCGGCGACCCGGAAGTAACGGAGTGCATTACTTCTGGGTTTCACCGCTCACGCATGCACAGGCAGTCAAAATGACGTCACGCGCGTGCACGGAAGCGGCAAAACGCAACCCGCGCATGCTCAGACACGCTGTCATATCTTACATTCTGTTCGGGATGCGAACGGGGCTCAGGAACGGATCCCGTTCGCATCCCGAGGTACCACTGTAGTTGTTTATCTCTTTGACATGTGATGGGAGGGCGTTCCACAGGGTGGGTGCCACTACCAAGAAGGCCCCCTGCCTGGTTCCCTGTAACTTCACTTCTTGCAGCAGGGATGTTAAATTGTTAATATGTGAAAGTAGCAGTGATGAAACATTCTTCACTAAGCAACTTGACGTATTTCGAGCCATTTTGGGGTACCATCTGATAGCGGCACACTTACTTGTTAGTAAGCGCCGTTGAAGTCAATGGGGATAAGTGTGCATTGAATTGAGGTGCACACAATGTGTATAATCCAGTTTCCTGGTTTAATCAATGTATGTCACAATCAATGTTCAGATATTACTTGCCCTGGAAACTATTTGAGCCAATCAGCTGAGGAACTTGAATGTTTCACTTAATTTTCCCAGCTAAAATGACAAATTTGTAATAATTAAGTGTCCAGATGGGACAAATTCAAGTGCTTTAGTTTAACTGGACTTTAGAGCAGGCTGCCCTTTTCATTAATAACTCTGCACCAATCTATCATGGCTTAAAGAATCTTGGAAAGTCTAGTTTGCTGCAGAGAAATTTATTTTAGGGTGCTTCCAGATGACCTGTTTATTGAGCATTCATTTCAATTTGTTTGCAGGGAGGTTAGACAATGTTGTTGTTTTAATGAGCATTCGCTTTGTTTCACTTGCAGGGAGGTTAGACAACGTTGTGTCAAAGCAAGTGTCATCCCACACTTCACAGTGGTTTCCCCATCATTTTCCTTATCTCAAAAAGTCTGATTCTGGAGGGAAGAGGAATTGTTGTACAAAAGCTACAAATCAGGTTTAATTGTGTTACCTGAATTTACTAATATAAGATTGAATCCCACCCCAAAAATATTAACAGTCTGGAAACGGCTATCCTAGTGACCCTCAACATACGACTATGACTATGTACACAGTATACCTTTAAACTATATTTGTTTGGCCAATAAATAATTTCCAGTTAATCTCATGCTGGAGATTGGTCCTTGTGAATCCAGATTTGACTCATCCAGGCAAGAATCTCTTTAGTTGGTGAGTTGCCAGACACAACAACTCACCAGGTACACACTGCGTCACTGAGTTCTTTATTCACAACTATTTCACAAAGGCAGAAACTAAGGTAAGGAAGGGAACAACTGATTAGGGCAGTGGAGGAGGTAAATGATTGCATCTTACTAAGATACTCAGAGTAGAGCCGTTAAAGTCATGACTAACTTAAATCCATTGTTTACAGTGAGTCTACTCTGCGTAGATGCAAATATACCTTTGTCATCTTGTTACTTATATAGTGTTACATTATAGAGTACTCTAATGTAGCACTAAGTAACAAGTCTCAACTTGTAGGTCAAGTGTGTCTGGAGAAGCTCAGACCTCTGTCATGGGAGACCACAAGGTTCTGGTCATCCCATCTATCTCTCTGTTCTCATCTTTCTCTTCTTCTACCTTTGTTATGTACTGAGCTGAATTCTAGAACAATAAGATCCATAATGCAGCAGTCTGATTGGTCCCCAGGAGCCACCCAATCCAGCTCCAGGTGGAAGTGAATCAGTGACCTGACTGGCCTGCAGGAGCAGCAAATCAGGCTCCTGGATGAAGTGAATCAGCAACCTGATTGGTCTGCAGGAGCAGCCAATCAGGCTTCTGGAGGAGGTGAATCTGCAACCTGATTGGCCTACAGGAGCAGCCTGGAATTAGCCAATCATGCGAGGCCCGTTGTGTAAATAATGTATATAGCTGGACGTTTAGGGGAAAGTTTCATTCATTGCTACTATGAGCTGAATAAAGAGCATGAAATTCACACTCACCTCTGAGTACCGTGGTACCTCGGGTTAAGGACTTAATTCGTTCTGGAGGTCCGTTCTTAACCTGAAACTGTTCTTAACTTGAGGTACCACTTTAGCTAGTGGGGCCTCCCGCCACCACGCAATTTCTATTCTCATCCTGAAGCAAAGTTCTTAACCCAAGGTTCTATTTCTGGGTTAGCAGAGTCTGTAACCTGAAGCGTCTGTAACCTGAAGCATCTGTAACCCGAGCTACCACTGTATATTTCAACCTTCTTTTTTCTTTGTCTGCTGCCCATCAGTCCATCCATTTGCTCGTTCTATCTCTCCCTGTTTTTTGCTCATAGGTTTAATGCTGAAGCAAATTATGACAACTCTTAGAGGATGGTCCTCACTCTAGCCGGTGTCGTGGTAGAAAGGACCTTCTGCTTCTGTACTAAAAAGAAATGCCATTCTCTGCATGTGGACTGGTTTGTTCAGATGTGAAACGTGGTTTTATATAAGGCTGCTTCAGTGTTTATACAAGTGGAAACTTACAGTATATTCCCATCATTGGAAAAGTGTTGCAGTTAGAACAAGTACTTAGTACTACGATCCAATCCTCTTGTGCTGGCAAAACATCTAGGAGGGAAGGGGTATTTCTTTATCTCTATAAGCTCAATTGCCACTGATATTTCCTAAACCCTGGAAGCTCACAGATCATTGGGTTGTTTCGGGGGGAGGGTCTAAATGTTTTGTTGTCTTTTAATGTGAAAATATATGCACTTCTCCATACCTAAAATGTCCCCCTGGTATTCAGAAACCACAACCTCATTACTTATTTGCCCTGTTACATTTCCATACCAATAGGCACTCAGTCACTCAAGTTTGCTATTAAAACACATTATGTTTGGAGGTAAGATCTAGTGATACAAATGGAACGTACTTTTGCAGAGCATGCTTATTGTTTCTATGCTCCTGGCCTGCGTTTCTCACTTCATCTAGTGGCCAGATTGCTTTACTAAATTATCTATAATCTTCAGGCATCCCTAATTATCATTTTGAGTCTTTTCTTATCTAGAGTGTCCTTGATTCTGTATAACATTGGAGAGTGATGTGGTAAGATATAAGAAAACTGTAACATAAAAGAGCTTTTTTTAAAAAGAGCGTCTGGGGAGGGGAAGTAAGACCAAACAACTAGACGTTATAGACTTATAAACATGAGAATCAAGAGGTGTTAAGAACTCACGGAGATGATGGCAGAAGCCTTTTCTGTGAGTTCCGATTCCATTGAGAATTCTGAGCCAGGCTTTCATTCCTTGCAGCATAACCTACAACCTGCTTCCAATTGTTTGGCATCGGCAGAACATATGCGGCACCCAACTGCTGGGCTTAATGTTGTATGAATTGAATGCTAGACCCTTATCTATCATTTATTTGTCTCATGTGTATATGCCCATATATATTACAGACATTTTTTATTTAATTATTCAGGAATTGGCACATGAGTTGCATTATCTCATTCCTCTGGGTCCCCCTCACTGACAGAATAATGCAAAGGAGCCGTAGCTAACACTTATACTCTTTGGGTTGTTCATCAGGAAATAAGGCCTCATTAAACTGCCTGTATCACACAGCAAGAAATTATCCTTAAGGAGTGCCTGGCATCGAAAGCCTCTCTCATCCCTTATCCCTTCACCGGCTGCTGTAAGAAAAGTTGCGCGGCTCAGTCATAATTTACAGGCAAGTCTCAATATTTGGGCTGTGTCATTTTGATGGATATAGAGCTGTCCCCACTACAAGGTCAACATGTGTATCTGTTTATTCGGGGAAATATATGGCACGAGGGAGAGAGAGCAGCGTGTCAGAAGGCTCTTTCTCAGTTTGAGGCTTCCTTCTCTGCTTACTGGGTGGCCTTTGGCAAATTCCTGTATTATAGCTTTCCCTTCTTTCTCTGAAACGTAAAATGGGAATAATGGCAACCTTACTCTACGAAGATGTACAAAATGAAGTCTGTGCAACAGTCTCAGTAAAGGTGGTACAGTGATACAGACGCTTCAGGTTACAGACTCCGCTAACCCAGAAATAGTACCTTGGGTTAAGAACTTTGCTTCAGGATGAGAACAGAAATCACGCGGCGGCAGCAGGAGGCCCCATTAGCCAAAGTGGTACCTCAGGTTAAGAACAGTTTCAGGTTAAGAACAGACCTCCAGAATGAATTAAGTTCTTAACCCGAGGTACCACTGTATATAATAGTCACAGTCAAGAAATAGGCCCTTCTGCACAAAACAATTGAAATGAACAGGAACTCCAAGGAAGAACTGTCTGAGCTCGCCAAGTTTTACTGGCTATCAGTTCTCAGTTTTGTCCACTTTATTTCACCATAAGGGAGAGTGGAAGGCTGCAGTCCTATGCATATCTACTTGGAAGTGAGTCCCACAGAGGGACTTCCTTCAGTGTAGAAATGAATGGGTTTCCACTCTTGATCTGAGAGCTGGCCCATGACAGCCCACTATTGATAATGCGTCTACTATGTTCTTGCGCTATTTCCATTCAATGGTGCTTGTGCAAAAGAATAGCCATGCTAGGTAAAGGTAAAGGGACCCCTGACCATTAGGTCCAGTCGTTGCCGACTCTGGGGTTGTGGCACTCATCTTGCTTTATTGGCCGAGGGAGCCGGCATACAGCTTCCGGGTCATGTGGCCAGCATAACTAAGCCGCTTCTGGCGAACCAGAGCAGCGCACAGAAATGCCATTTACCTTCCTGCTGGAGCGGTACCTATTTATCTACTTGCACTTTGACGTGCTTTCGAACTGCTAGGTTGGCAGGAGCAGGGACCAAGCAACGGGAGCTCACCCTGTTGCGGGGATTCGAACCGCCAGCCTTCTAATCAGCAAGCCCTAGGCTCTGTGGTTTAACCCACAGGGCCACCCGTGTCCCAATAGCCATGCTAGTAGGTGATAACTGTAGTTATTAGACTCCAGCAGCATCTGAATGGTACCACATTAGCTTCCCCACTTTATATTATTTCTACAGTTCTGTTAATTATTTATTTTTTAAGCTTCTTTGATTAGAAATTATAATATTGATTTCATGATGCATCCTTTTTTCATTATTACTACTATTATTATTGATGATGATGATATTAATCACAGAGTAAAACCCAGTGAAATCAATGAGCTTGAATAACTTGGGTTTACTCTGAATATGACTAATGTTGGAGATCATCCTTTTTTGTATTTAAATTGCCTGTCGCTGTTTCACTATGTTCTTGTTCATTTGATATGTTCATATGGATATATTGACTAACCTGTCATTTACCTCTCTTGTGCTTTATTATTGTTGTGACCTGCTTTGAACTCAACTTTCTTCTTGGAAGAACAGCACACAAAAATCAAAACAAATCATCATTTGGCAAAAGATGTATATATGAGCCATAAAAGTGGCGAGATAAGAGCATCCCAATGGATCTTCGAAGCTTAAAGCAATCATTTTCAAAGAATATTGTTAGAATGTTTATAATACATGAATTTCTGAGTGGTTTTGGAGACTTGAGACTGGTCTATAGAAAAGCAGAGAGGAAGCAACACAGAGATTTCCCAATGCTCCCCAACCATTATCTCTAGATACCAGGAAGGCAGGAAGAGCATCATTCTGTCCTTAGGTCTGTTCAGCTATTCATCAATTCAACAGAAACTCCACAGATTCCAATTATAATAATTCTCTTACTGTGTGGAAGTTACCTAACAAAGTGCTCAGCAACTGTCAATGACTCCTGGACTCTAGAACCTGCAATGACTTCTAGCCATTCTCTGGCTGAAAACCAATTGTTACCTGATTGTAACTTCCACAACAGCCTGTCCACTGCTGGAAACAAGACACTGGGCTGCACGGTCCATTAATCTGATCCAACACAGCTCTTCTGTTTGAGGGATTTCAAATTTCCCAGCTAACCTAACACTAAGCCAGTTGAAACACATTTACAAAGCACTAATGAAGCACTTCTCTGTGGGCCACAACACTGAGCATAAAGAAATTCCTCTTATTTCATTGGGACTTGTTCCAAAGTGTGTGCTTATGACTGTAGCCTTAGTGTGGGGCGGGGGTTAAGTGCTTCAGAGCTTCAGGAAGCAGAGTGCTTCGATGGGCACTCTGGAGAACCAGCTCTCCCATCCTGCCTTGAGGTCAAAGAGTGAAGAAAGATACCCTCAGGGTAATAGGAAATTGCCTAGAGTCTAGAGTGGCTGTAGGCAACTGTGAGCAGCTGATCAGGTGGGCACTTTGTAGGGAGCTACAGTGCTGCATGCCGTTCTCCCCTTCTCATAACCTTCTTTGTGCCTATGTGTCTTCCACTTGGGAACCATAAAGGCAAAAAACAGTAAGGTGAATCAAATGGGGAAAAACCAAGCAAGGGATTCATTGAGCCACTGGGCAAATAGCAAACCAAGACTAATCCAGGGTATTTTGCCAGCCCATAAGGGACCAGGGTGGCGCTGTGGGTTAAACCACTGAGCCTCTTGGGCTTGCCGATCAGAAGGTTGGCGGTTCGAATCCCCGTGATGGGGTGAGCTCCCGTTGTTTGGTCCCTGCTCCTGCCAACCTAGCAGTTTGAAAGCACCTCAAAGTGCAAGCAGATAAATAGGTACTGCTCAGGCAGGAAGGTAAACGGCGTTTCCATGTGCTGCTCTGGTTCGCCAGAGGTGGCTTAGTCATGCTGGCCCCATGACCTGGAAGCTGTCTGCAGACAAACGTCGGCTCCCTCGGCCTATAGAGCGAGATGAGCACACAGCCCCAGAGTCGGTCACGACTGGACCTAATGGCCAGGGGTCCCTTTACCTTTAAAGATGTGCCATGTATGAACATATGAAGCTGTCAGGCCATTGGTCCATATAGTTCAGTGTTGTCGACGCTGAGTGGAAGCAGCTTTCTGGGGTTTCAGGAAGGGGTCTTTCCCAGCCTCACCTGGTGATACTAAGAATTCTACCCTGAGCTCCATGAACTCCCAAGACCCTTCTCAGTTCTTCAGAGTGCATCGTGCTGCATCAGCATTCCTAACAATATTGCCACCCTAAGCAACTGCTTGAGCTCTTTATGCAGTTAGGCAGGCCCTGGCCAAGGAGTATTGAAGTGAATCCAAACATCTCAGCACTCTCCTGCTTTGTCATTGTTCCATTGTGAGGTACCTACTAAACCATTTTCAATAGGTCTGCTGTAGCATTGTGGTAACTGGGCTTTTAAGCAGTTGCAGAGAAACAAAATGAGGAATGTGCTGGCTGCACAGCCTGTCACACGGTGAACCCCTTTCAATTACATACCCTCCAACATTTCTGCGATGAAAACAGGGACATCCCATTCCATAATGATAATTTTACTATTTAAACCCCACACATCTTACTGGGCTGCCCTAGCCACTCTGAGCAGTACAATATTTAACTAACTCAGGTTCTGCCCTCAACATAAATCCTGGCTATGCCTATGTCACAGAATCCTATATTTGTAGAGTGGGAAGAGTCAACCTTTAAAGTAGAACAAGACACTTCATTTGTGTAGCAACTTTATTTTATTTCATCAGTTTTATATCCCACAATGTAAATACAATCATAAAACTTTTTTAAAAACAAAAACAAACAGCATTATCATCCACAGTTCGAAGACAAGAAGCAGCAGAGTCAGTAATAATACCCACTATATCCCAAAGTCCTGAGCAAATAAAATAGTTTTCAGATTACACCTCTATACTGCTAGTACAGGGCACAGTCGGATTTCACTCCTACTGGGAGAGTCAGAGACACCCCATCATTGTCATCATGGCCATGAAGTCCAGCCCTGGACAAGTCAAGGCCGTCCCAACACGGACAGTGAAGTCTCCCAATAGGATCCTCCAAAACCACATTGTAAACTACCTCCTGTGGGGGCAGTGGGAGGGGGAGTACACTAACAGCACCATTGTTTTCTTACCCAGCACCAAATGCAGACCCCCACACCCTGCTCCCAAGTCGGCAGATTTCCTGATGAAGAAGATGGAAGCTCTATGTATTGATTGCAATATCCCACCTCCCAGCCCTCCAGTCTGCACAGATGGGGTACTGAATATCAAGCTGGGCAAAGCTGGGTCAAGTCCACCCCCCCCCCAAAAAAAGTTGGCCACCCAAGTCTCTGTAATGCAGCCAAATCGGCCCCTTAACCCCCTGTCATCTTGCAACTAAGTGAGATCTTACTGTGGACTGGCCGGGAGACACCAGAAGCAATGACAGAGAGAAAGGCAGGATGAGATTTTGACTAAACATTAGGAAGAACTTTAGGATGGCCTCTTTGACGGTGGAACGGACAACCTCAGAAGGTGGTGGATGCTCCTTAAATGGTGGTTATTTTTTTTAAGACAGAGGTAGATGGTCACCTGCCAGCAATTCTTGCATTGTAGGGGGTTGGATGAGCCTTGGTGACCCCTATCAGTGCTATGATTTTATGTGGGGCAAGATAGAGAGGGCAACAGGCTTAGCCCGTTTGCTGCCCCTGTCCCCGTGCGGAGAGCACTTCACTTATCTTGACATCTGAGCTCAAGCCAGCACCTTTACTCCCGAGGCTCCACGATTGGGCTTATACTCCAATGCCTTTTCCACCTGTGCTCCTCTCATAGGCTTGCATTCAGAAATACAGGCAGGAGAGGGAGCCCACCCCCTCCCTTCTCTCGCATGAACTCTGTTTGACCCCTCTTCCTTCAAGGGCCTAAGACGGCATGAAAGCAGTCGTATATTTTACAATATATCCCACTGCACATTAAAGCCCTTTTTCTTGCTGCGTTTAGGCAGACATCGCGCGGGCTCTTTGTCTGCTCTTTGCCTCTCCCAGCGATCAGAATGATCAGGTTGTGCTCCAGGATTTTCCCTAAATTAAAACAAAGGCAACGGTATACGGTGTCTGTAATTTCAAATTGGAAGCTGAAGTCCTAAGCTAGAGGCAACGCGAACCTAAACGAGGTTTCTCAGAAGCAATTATTTAATTAATAAATAATAATATTATTATTATTAATAATAATAATAATAATAATAATAATAATAATAATATCTGGCTGGGTTGCTCCAGACACTCTGTGAGGCTCCCAACACGTATAAAAACATAATATAACGTCAAGCATTAAAAATTAAGTTAAATGGGTACGTTTAGGATTGCAGCCGTACTCGATGATGCCCCCTCCGAACACAGTAAGACAAACTTCTCCATAATTTGCTTAGGATCGCGCTGTGCGTAAGTAGAAGTCAGATCATCCGACCTCTTTCTAGAAAAGGTTGTGCGCCAGCTTTTTCTTGCTATAGTTTTGCTTGCTATAGAAAAGGTTCCAACGAACTAAGGCAATGGGGTGTGAAAGATCGAAGAGCTTCTTCCAGGTGTGACTGGCCTCCAGCCATGGGCGTACCCATGATTTTTGTTGGGGGGCAGAACCTCAGATTTGTATTGGTTTTGATTGATTTAGGGGCGGTGGCAGCCCCCTGCCCGCCCCCCCCGGCTACGCCCATGCCTTCAGCAGCAGCGGAGCAACAGATTCCACTGTGGTGCCCCCAGATGCTGCCGAGTCTGCTCAAGTTTACTCGGAAGTAAGTGCCAAGCGGATCCGCTTGGACCTACTTCCGCTGCGACTGCAAGCCTGTGCCAAAATACTTGGATTTGAGATTTTTTTTTTCTAATGGTTTGGAAATAGGTTAGTGACAGCCAGCGTTAATATCCAATAATTTGGACTTCCTTACACGAGGCATGAGTCGTGCCGCTCTATAGATCCGTTCCCTTGGGGGCAGACCTTAGTGCCCCCCCCCCCAAAGGAACATTGCCATCTCCCAAAGCCCTGGAATGGGAACCCAGGGACCCCTTGAAAACCTGAGAGTCTGGCATGGCTCCTTCTTTTAAAAAATGACTAGCATTCAGTTGTTGATGCACAGATGCCTTTAGAAATCATCATCATCATCAACAACAACAGCAACAACGGTATAACTAAACGACATATATAAATGGGTTCCCAGTCAAACTTTATTCTTAGATTTCACTTTTTCTTAAAGTCATGGTCTTCATTTAAAAGGGTTCACAACAGGATCCGATCCCCACCCCCACTTTACATGTTTACCTGAGACACAATGTTTTATTCCCGTTCATCAGTCATGGGTTTGCTTCCCCCAAGTATTAAGGCAGGATACATTATTTAACTGACACCGCCCTATATTCATACACAAAGAGAAGGGGGGGGGAGGGAGAAGCTGCAGATCCTAACCCCGTTACCTGGTAGTAACCTCCATTGAATCCAATAAGACTTACTTCTGAGTAGACATGGTTAGGATTACTCTGCGATTTATCTTCGAATTCCTAAGGGGCAATGTCGAAGACTTTGTACTAAATCAAGTGGCCAATATCGTACCCAGAAGGTCTTTACCAGGACACCAGTTTAAGATTACCCAAGTCTAGGAGTTACCTGGAAGTTATAATCCTTACTCCTCAGCTCCCCGTGCCAACTTTGGTTGTTATTCCACAACTTTCTTTTCCACTTCTTTTTATCACACGAACGATCGCCATGAAAAACTAAAATAGGCCTCGTGAGGAGTTGTTGTTAAAGGAATGGAAGAAAGAACCTCGCGGGCTATTTGAGGAACTATAAAGAGAAGTTCTTTGTTTTGAGAAACCAGCTGAAAACTTAATTAAGAGAAGCATTTTGCCCAGCCAACACAAAACCAAAAGCAAAGAGTGACAATCAATGGAAAGGAAGTCCATCCATCTCAGAATCTCTTTGCTTTGCTACATAACAGTCAAGAAAATGCATTTATTAATGAAAAATTAAAACCAGTATTTATATTAAAAAACAAAAAAACCGGCACGACATTACTTACACTGGAAACCCCATCTTAAGCCAACGTGCTTAATTGAAAGCCTCACTTGGTTGCGCCGGATGTTTCCAGAGAGCACAGATTTGTTTAGAACCACAGCCGAGCCCTCCAAAGCAAAAGGAATTCAAGTCACCCACCACTGCTTTCTAGCTAATGATTGCGTTTACATGCAGGCACCTCGAAGCAGCAGCACTGGGGAGCCCTGGAGTATTTCAAAAGACATTTCGAACCAAGGCCTAACGTTTGAAAAGGAAAGTTTTTCAAAGAGCAGCCCTTTTATGAAACACATGGCTCTCCATCTTTGGTTTCTTTTGTACAATATACACCCACACACCCACACACCCACACACACCCTTGGGTTCTTTCCAAAACACATACAAAACAAGGAAAACACAAAGATTCAAAACAATCAGAGGTCCAGCTGAGCAAGCCTAAGATCTTCTGCCCGTAGTCTTTCCCACGAGACTTCCTCGTGAGTAAGCAAGCCTAAGGTCAAATAAGCTCAGCAAGGCCAATCACAAAGTTTAGCAGCACACAGCGGCCTAAGAGCAGCTTTCCCTGAAATGCAAATAAATAAAATGTAAACAAGTCAGACGGTGCCATTTGTGCCTTGAGCGAGTTCTGCGTAAAAGCAGCAAATGTCCTTCATCCTACACGTGATAAAGCCAGCCTTTCCCCCAAGGGGAGTGCAACAACATCAGTGCAATGATTGTCTTTCTAAATAAAACAAAGCAATCCCCTCGTCTTAGAATGTGCACGATTTAACACCATTCAGAGCTTTCCGATTTATTTGGAGTTTTTGTTGTTGTTTAATTCTCTTGAGTCTTTTCAGCCTCCTGCTGTTCCTAACGCCTCTCTGTGTTTCCACGGCCGTCAGGGCGAGCCCTTGGCTGGAGAAGAGGGAGCAGAACGCATCGCTGGCTGTGTCGGACTCGACTCCGAGGGGGGGCTGTGAAAAGGCACCGCAGCGCAAGGGACGACCATCCCTTCCCGCTCCCTTTTCTTCTGTTTCATCCTCCGATTCTGGAACCAGATCTTCACCTGAGTGTCATTGAGGCCCAGGGATTTGGCGATCTCCACGCGTCGGGCCCGGGTAAGGTACTTGTTGAAGTGGAACTCTTTCTCCAGCTCCGTGAGTTGCTTGGTGCTGAAATTGGTCCGGACGGCACTGGGAGGGCTGGGAGATCCATAGGTGGAGAGCTTGCCTGCTATGGGGTAAGAAGAGAGTTGAGCTGTTAGGGAATTAATGCCCAAATCATGGGACCTGGCGCTGGTTCTAACCACACAGCGTCTGAACGCATCCAGGTCTGTTGATTAGAGCGTAGTGCTGATAACGCCAAAGTTTGCTGGTTCGAGCCCCGTATGGGACGCCTGAATATTCCTGCATTGCAGGGGGTTGGGCTAGATGATCCTCAGGGTCCCTCCCAACTCGACAATTCTATGAAACCCGGATTAGCTTATGCGGAAGAACCGCCACGTGTGATTGTTTTAACTTCAAAGTCAATGTGGCTTGACAAAGTGGGGATACGCACATGTCCGTTGAACATGAATTATGTTAAGCAATAAGAACCCCCACCCCCAACGCGTTTCATGGCTTTCAACCAGCTGCTCTTCCAAAGATATGCGCTTAGGGTCGCAGCCTTAGAAGCAGGTAGATGGAAGCGATCCAAGTTCAGGAAAGGCTCTTTTACATCGGGGAAAAAAGGAAGCCCCAGGTCCATGCTTTACGAGGGTTTGAACAAGTTTCCTTTCATTTCCCGCCAGATCTTAAAACCCTTTTCCATTGAATGGAAGAAAAGTACCGTCAACATCAGCAGAACTTGTTTCCAGAATGGAAGATTGCACAGGTACTTGGGAGTAAGCCCCACGAAGTTCAGTGGGGCTCACTTCCGAGTTAACCAGCGCAGAACCAGGAGGGAGGGGCGCGAGGTGAGACGTGTCGGTTTCAGACTCAGAACCCAGGACCCAAGGATGACAACTTGAATAAAATATTGGGGGCCCAAGTACGCCCTGCCCCGCGTAATAGATCACAAAACGTGGCGCGCATACACCATTTTAATAGCAATGCTCATTAACTTTGGGGGAAGAAGGGACTCTTAAGAGTTGCCTCCTACGCTAGGACCCGAGTATTGGACAGCCCACAGCTCACTTGGCGCGCCCAAGGCGCGACACTTACTTTTCGGGGGCGCGTTCCTCTTGACTTTCATCCACTCGAACGTGCTGAGCGCGATCCGGGAGCCGGCCTTGACGCAGAAGTCCGAGGAAGGGAGCGGCGGGGGCGGCGCATCCTTGGCGCAAGGCTGGAAGGTGTCGCTGAGCGCGCCGTAGTCCACTTGGAGGTAAGCGCTGCCGCCGCCACCACCACTACCCGCAAAGATAGACGTGGTGGCGTAGTGGAGGGGAGCGCCGGCCTCGTCTGGGCCGCCGGGGGCCGCGTAAGGCGCCTCGGGCCGCAGCAAGCTGTACTCTGCCGCCGCAAAAGCGCTGCGCGCCAGGGCGCAAGGCGCCAGCTGTTGCTGCGGTTGCGCCGAGCGCGGGGAGAAGTCCGGCAAGCTTCCTGCCGCCGGCGTGGGGTAGGCGCCTTCCCCGCCTGCGGACAGGGGACAGGGCGGCCGCAGAGCCACGCCACCGGGCTCGGAGCTCCCGAATTTGGTCGCCAAGCTCAAACCATCTCCGCCCCGCGCGAGATACTCCAGGAAGGAGTTCATGGCGGGTCCCTGAGCAAGCGGAGAGCGCGCCGGAGAAGGGGCAGCAGGGCGACTACGAGGCAGCCACGGCGCCCGCTGCGCTCTCTGGACCACCTCCTCCTCCATCAACCATGGTAAAGCCGGCTGGGAGGGTAAATAAGTGCCCTAATATAGAGCCAGGGGAGCTGGCACGTGCTCGCCTGCTGGCCAATGGGAGCCACGAGTTAGGCGCGCGACCTGGGATGCAGCCGCCCGTCCCGGGCATCACCAGCCACAACTTTGCCAACGGAGAAGATGATGCAGGAAGCAGCAGCGATGTGGGCGGGGGCGCAGGGAGGTGCCTAGTCATGCCTAAGCCTCCGAGGAGGGTTAGGGACCCAGAGAGAGAGAGAGATCACGGTAAGTGTGGTAAGAGATCCGTTTCTCTCACTAGCGCTGGAATGAGGTTGCTTTTACGGAGAGGGGACTCTGACCAAAGTTTGACTTTGTGCAAACGGGATCACCACCCGAGTCCATCGGGCGAGCCTTCTCAGCATAGGGATAAGCCGCTGGGACAAGGGATAAGGCGCGCGCGAAGGTCAAGGAGGGCTGGGAAGCAGCTGGGAGGGAGGGTAACTAACTAGTCCGCTTCCATTAAGCATCTCGTCCACCCCACTCCAAGAATGAATGGAAGAGTGCCCGGGTTCAGGCTCCAAGCCAGAGGTTATTCTAGGCTGGAAAATAAGTGAGAACCAGTCTGGTGTTAAGTTTAGGCGCGGGGAGAGAAAGAGGTCCCCTTGACCTGAAAGTAGATGTTAGTGAACTCTACATAACTTGCTTTCAGGGTTAGGAAGGGATTAACAGACAGAATCCTCTCTTTATCCGCTTGCCTTGGCCAAATCGCTGTGGTCTCAACATCTAACAGTAATGGTTATGAAATAAAATATTAATTTAAAAAGTGGGACTTTAATCCTGTTTAATGCTCACTGATGAATTTAGGCGCACCTAATAAGGTCGGGGCTCTAAGAACTGCTATTGCAATCATTTATCTTCTCCACCCCATAGGAACCAACTCTTAGAGGCTGAGGTCCCTTCGTGTCCGCCCGCCCCCTAAAACAGTTGAGAGGACCGGGCCCCCAAAGTTGATGGGCATTGTCATTCAGGTGCGTGCGCCCCATGATGAACGCCGTGATTATGTAGGGCGGGGCTTACTGGACCCACCCCCTCAATATTTCATTCAAGTTGGCACCGCTGCCCCAGCTACACACACACACACACACACACACACACACACACACACACACACACACACATCTTTTGACACTGTTCTCAGGGAGTCCTCTATGATGAGCGAAAGGCTGAATAGTTTGTTTTGTGTCTCCTCTGGCTTCGCTTCCCAAAGAGCGGATAACAAATAACCTCAGCTCGGGGTTCTTCGATCTCCAGGCTGACGAGGCTACAGTCTTCTTTACGCGCACCGACTTGGGAGTCAACCTGAACTTCTTGGAACTGCTTTCCTCAACTGCGCTGAGCCAATTCTCCAGCAATTGCTTCCTCACTCCAGTTTGGGGCGGGGAGCTCCAAACCTTGGCGCGCTCCCGCACTGCTGCCGCCTTCCATCCTGCCCTGCCCTGCCCTGCCAAAGACGTGTAAGCTCTCGTCCTGCCAGGCTGGACATTAAGACGGGACTCGAAGTTCTTCCGGAACATAATATAGCAGGTGCTTCCACGCTGCAGCAGCTGTAGTTCAAAGGGGAGTGGGGTGGGCGAAGTTCTCCACTCAGTCTAAAGTCCTCGGTCCTCCCTGTCTTGATGTGAACGGCAGCACTGTGGTTTCCAGTGAAACTAAGTTATTGGAGTGAGGGTGGTTCGCTACAACCTTTTCCTTCTGTCTTTGCTCCAAGAACTGAAGCACATCATCTCTCCCCCCCCCCCCCGCGTGCGCTTTCGAATGACTCTTTGAGCTAGGCTAAAAAGCATCCGGAAGCCAAAACAGACCAGGATGGTGTCAACAATGCGCGCTACTGCACGGAGCAGCTATTAATGGTCCTCGGGCAGCCAGTAAGTGCTCTGTGGGTCTTTGCAAGTGAATCTGAGGCCTCGCTATGTTAATGGGATTCCTTGTTTCCCTTGATAATAATAACAGCCTTGTTGCTTTAATGACTGCTTTCAGTTGGCATAGTAGAAGAGAAAGGAAGTGGGCTTACAAATGGCGAATTTTTTCCTCCCTCCCCGTTTTTTGTTGGGTTTTTTTTTGGCGGGGGGGGGGGGCAGGCAGGGGTATTTTCCTGCTGCAGCAGAAAATTACTCCCCTCCCACCCAAAGATTCAAATGATCATCCTGATTTGTTTCTAAACAATAACAAAGTACTGGCTTTTCAAAGCATAATTCTGATGATGTCTAACTTCTACTTTGGAGGTGTGTTTGAATCCAGGTGTCTATGCAAGAAGTGTGGGAATGTTCAGGGAGGCAGGAGAGGATATATTGTTTAATAATATCCTTCCCAACTTGTGTTAGCAAGTTCTATAATTTAGCAGAGTAACATTTCCTTTTTAAACTTACACAGCGGATAACTTGTTGCCAGGTTTGCTTAAGTCTCTAAAATAAGTTTCCTGGTAATTCCCTTTTATTCCCTCCTAAAAAGAATAGACACAACACAGTCTTGTTATAAAATAGTTTACTCACACATTCTGTTCACAGATGGATCCCAGAAGGCAGACTTAGGTTACAAAATATATTCGCTTGGAATCTAGCCCATAAGGAGATAGTTCCTTTGTCCTCACTTGGCTGGAGGCTAAGAGAGCATCTCAGGCTGAGCAGCTGATGCTTCTACAATGAAAGCAAGATGGAGAAGAGAGAGAGAGAGAGAGAGAGATGGTGGCCAGCCCTGTGCTTATGTTACCTGCACAGGTAAGGTCACGCCCACCTCTGGTCACATGTGGAGGAAGTTTGTCCCAGCCTAGGAGGAAACAGGATGTTCCGACTGGCTGGTACAAACATGGCCACTCTAAGAATGTTGTATTTGACTGCTCTGTTTCACACCCCACAAGAAGACCCCCACTCCTCAGTCTTTTGTATTTAAAATCAGTAGTTTCAGAAAAAGAAGAGCTGCCATTCACACCTGTTGAAAACCATGTCTTGGACCCTGCATAGAAGGCCTTCCCTGGGGAGGGATGTCTGCTTCAGTAGTAAGGGTAATGTATTCCAAGTAGTTGTTTTTGTACTAGTTGTATATCCACTGTTTATCATACTCTGAATATGACAATTGAATATCACCCAGAACTGTACGGAACAACCTTACATTTACAAAGCAAAATATCCTCTTGAATTATATACCCAGCACATGGAACCTTACAAAAAGGCAATACAAGTGGACTCTTCGTGCCCTGGCTACAGCAAAAAGACTGATACTGATGAATAAACACAGACTTGCCATGGACAAATTCAATGATATTTGGAATCCAGTCTTACAAATACTATGATAGGTTAAGACAGTGCTTTTTTTCTTTTTAAAAAATGTTTAGGGGTACTCTCATTAGATTCACAAAATGTTTAGGGGTATGCGCCCCCCTGTGCCCTGCCGCGCCCCCGAAAAAAAACACTGGGTTAAGATCTGGTGAAGTACAATAACAACCTTGTAAAGTATACATTTTTGGGGTTTTCCCCCTCCCCACTTTATTTTCCCTTCTACATGGGATCTGTTTCTCTTTTTCTTACTCTCTTCTTTTATTTACGTCTCACAATGTTTAGTGCACATATAATTATGTACTTTTTGAATTTTCAATATATATATATATTTTAAAAAGAAAGAAAGACAATATTAAACTGTATCTCAACAAAGCTTCCCAGGTTGATATCCAGTATCAACAATATAACCTGAAAATCATCAATAAACATAAATAATTGGTCCAACAATTTTTAGCAGTACATAATTCTGTGGGAGTGTTCAGGGTGGTAGGAGAGGATATATTGTTTATTAATATTCTTCCTAACTTGCGCTAGCAAGTTCCTTTATGTAGGAGAGTTACATTCCCCTTTATATATACACAGCAGATATGTGGTTGCAGGCTCGTGTGAGCCTCTCACTATTATACAATTCAATCTGTCTCAGACTGAATTGTATGTTCCTGGTAAATTTCCTTTAGTCCTTCTTAAAAGAATATAGACACAACAACCTTATTTAAAGTCAATAAAAGAACTTTACTCACATCAGTTCACAGCTGGATTCCTGAAGGCAGACTTAGTTACAAATATGCACATGTGGATCTACCCAATATGGGGAAATAATCCCAGTGCTTCTGCTAGTTGAGAGCTAGCAGAGCAGTCCTAGCTAGAAGCTGGTCAAACGAAGAAGGAAGTCAAAAAGAGGGAGGTCTGCTGAGTGACTCGTCCTTTTGTTACCTGGGCAGGTTAGGTCACGCCCGCCTTCTATCACATGCAAAAGTAAGGATGCTCCAGCCAGGAGGAACAGGAAGTTTCGACTAGCTGGACCAAACATTCCCTCGCATGTCTTCTCTAGCATTACAAGGAATGCTGTACTTGACTGCCTCTCATGGATCACATCCCACAAATTCCACAGCTAACGAAATAGCTAGTCATTTCACTAGTCCCTGAAAGCCAGTGGGAAAAGTGATATCAGTGAGGGAGTAGGCCATACCTCTAATGTCAGCAAGTTCTTCAGTTGGGGTGCCATAATAGATAAAGTCCTGCAGTGTCCCGCTGCAAAGGGAGCCATGTCTATGCATGGAACAACCAGCAAAGCATGCTCAAAGCCTCTTCATCATAACTTCACATATGCTAGGCTGAGTGTGCATATTGCAAAGTTCCACTGTTGAGCACTGGTGAACTCTGTTTCTGATCAGTACGGTGGTACCTCAGGTTACATATGCTTCAGGTTACAGACGCTTCAGGTTACAGACTCCACTAACCGAGAAATAGTACCTCAGGTTAAGAACTTTGCTTCAGGATGAGAGCAGAAATTGCGCAGTGGTGGTGCTGCAGCAGCGGGAGGCCCCATTAGCGGTGTTTCAGGTTAAGAACAGTTTCAGGTTAAGAACAGAACTCTGGAACGAATTAAGTTCTTATCCCGAGGTACCACTGTACTGCTATTTTATGAATGCAAACTTGGGATTAAGTCCTACTGAACACATTTCCTTTGGTGTAAACAATAAGATCAGACCATCAGTTAACAGACCATCTAAAACATAGAGGCATCACTTGTTTTTATAGTTTCTTGGCCTCTGTGGGTGCTCCTGCAGGGTAAGGAGAGCCAGCCTTATGCTGCAAGCCAATCAGAGCCTTCAACATGTTGCCATACAAATAAGGCTGCAATCCTAGGCAACCTTACAGCCTAGCATGTATGGCTTGGGTTGAAAACATACTGCCCTCCAGATAGGCCTGGCCCACCCATGAGGTGGAATGAAGCAGCCACCTTGGGTGGCAGAAGCCTGAGACAGCACCCACACAGTTGGCAGAGCAGGTAGAGTGGGGCAGCAGAGGCAGCGGCAGGGCAGGGTGGCACTTCCCATTTCACCTCAAGCAGCAAAATGGACACACCAGTCCTGCCTCCAGAACTTATTAGACTCCAACTCAAGATGTCTTTGGATCATAGAAGCCAGCCTGGTCAGGGATGAAGGAAGTTCTAGCCCAGCAACAACTGGAGGGCCACAGGTTCCCCATCCCTGTTTTAGAGCAGGCATAGGCAAACTCGGCCCTCCAGATGTTTTGGGACTACAACTCCCATCATCCCTAGCTCACAGGACCAGTGGTCAGGGATGATGGGAGTTGTAGTCTCAAAACATCTGGAGGACCGAGTTTGCCTATGCCTGTTTTAGAGTATTTACGTCAATGTAATTGCATTGCTATCTTTCCAACAACCTATTATAAGGTCAGTATTATTATCCCCACGTGGAGCTGAGGTGGAGAGAAACTGGATTGTTTGAGGCCACCCAGTGAACTCATAGCAAACATGGGCGTAGCCAGGATTTATGTTAGGGATGACAGGACACCCACCTGTCACCATCCTCTGTCAGTTGTTTTAAATTCTTTTCTTTTGACCCAAGGGTTCAGAAAAATCTGTCAAAATCTTCAGTTATTTGAAAACTAGGAAGTTAAATAAGAAACGAACAACAGGGAGTGCCTTTCATGTGGTTAATGTGTAATTTTTGCAAAATTACAAAGAACATGTTTTTCCCCATCTTTTTTATTTTTAAAAAAATCTAAATTAAAACAAGATTTCTTGGATTTGTTGAAAGCCTTTTCAGCACTTCCTTCTCAAAATTCCACCTTTCTCCAATGCAGCTTTTCTGTGCGCTATTCTGTAAGCATAGTCCATTGTCAGGTCTTTACTCTCCACAAGGTTCTGAATGACCGTTCAATGGTACTAGTGACCTCAGCGAGCATTTCAGTTTCAAATATTCTAATTATTATTACTTTTAGTTAAGTGTTTTTATTTATTTACTTGATGGGGGGCAGCTCACCCCCCCCCGGGTACACCCATGATAGCAAACATGAGATCTGAACCAATGATTTATTGAACTGCTGCTCAGACTTTTAGCCACTAAGCTACACCAGCTTCCTAATAAAGAGTGCAGCCCATTGAGCTTGGTTGGGAAATATCTCTGAATAATATGATTATGCCAAAAAGTCAATATAATGTGTGCACCCACCAGCTTGTTTATAAGTAGGGTCCATAGCTTCAGGTGTGATACCGTTTACTTCTAAAGCATTCCCAGTAGGCCCAGTTGAATGAAGGGGTTTTACGACTGTGGTCTGAAGTTTTGCAAAACTCTTCTGTCATTTCAGGCACTGGTGTCATTCTAGTGCCGAGGGGGATAGTTTTCCAAAGAACTATATTCCAGCTGTCGTGGAAGTAAAAGAAACAAAAGGCCGCATGATAGAGAGCACTTAGGTAGAGAAGTCGCTTGCAGCGTGTATTGAAGAAGACTTGGCTCCGCAAAGGACCCTTCCCATTTACAGAAAGGTAGCCTCCATCCTTGTTGCAAACCCGGCCCTACCATCAGGAAGGTGATGCTGCCTCAGGCAGCTGATTCTGGGTGTCATGAAAGGGAAGCAAATTGCTAGTTGTTTAATTCTCTTCCTATTGTACTTGTAATGCCTGAGGACTTCTGGGATTTCCCACCTCCAGTGCCAAAATAACTCAACTACTCTTGGGTCCCTTGCATCTTGTGGCGGGCAGAATTTGTTCCTCTGCATGAGGCACAAAATGTCTTGGTCCAGCCTTGAAGAGCAGGGTGGGTGAAAATGTGAGCAAAACTGCAAAATAAGCCTAAAACCACCATTCATGTTGGGGAAACTCCATATCAAATGCTGGTGGAGGCTAGGTGAAACCACACTGCATTCTATTGCCATGGTGACTGATACTGGTAGGGACTGGTAGGGCAGAAGACAGAAAGCCCAACAGTAGGTGAAGACAGAGAGCCAACATCAAACAGAGCCTACTAACTCTAGGCTGGCCCCCATCCTCCTCCTTTCATGAGTTCTACAGGGGAGAACACTGAGACTAAGGAGGACAAAGCTGACAGCCAGGGCCACACTCTGGACCTGTTGTAAGTAAGATGGCAGCCAGGTGGAGGCTGTATGAGGGCAGAATGAGCTTGATGGGAGTGCCCCATTCACTCTAATGGACTATTCTCCAATGTCCACTGCAGTTCCTAATGACACAAACCAATAGAAAACTTTTCAGAATCTATAATAGTAACATTCTGCTTTGAGGCTAAATTCATGTTCGTAGTTTAAGAAGTCACAAAACTCAACAGTGTGGCTTATATGATTAAAAAGCTGTAGGTTTAAACATATGGGGTGACATACAACTAAATTATACTCAGAGTAGACCTACTTAAATAGACAAGTTCATTTATTTCAGTAGGTGAATGTTAAGTTAAAAACCAGATGGAAGAGGTTGCACATAAATTCAAGAAACTGTGTAATGAAAACCTGGATGGTCCCAATTTAATGCATGCTACAGGTAGGTAGCTGTGTTGGTCTGCTGTAGTCGAAACATGATGCATGTAGTCAAAGAGAGGGAGATGGCTGCCCTGCCCTGTGCTTTTGTCGTTACCTGCACAGGTGAGGTCACACCCACCTCTAGTCACATGCAGAGGAAGTCTGTCCCAGCCCAGAAGGGCTGGACAAACATTCCTCCCATAGGCGCCGACTCCATGGGGCTTGAGGGGGCCCAAGCCCCCTCAAAAATTCGTTTGGGGGGGCTCTGCCCCCCCAATAATCTCTGGCGCCCCTCCAGCAGAGCGCCATCGCCGCCCCTCCCCCAGCCCAAAATGCACAGGGTCGGGCTGCATGCCTCCTGCCCTCCCTCCCGAGCATAAGCTCCACCCAATTTCCTGATTAATAGGCGCAGCACGCTCTCCCCTATTGGCTCACGAGGAGGTGGCGCCACTTTATTTGCATATTCATGAGCTTATTTATTATTCATGAGCTTTCCCGGCCCCCCCCCCAATATTTTTTATAAGTCCGCGTCCCTGATTCCTCCCCATGTGTAAGCATGTTCACTCTAGGAATGTTGTACTTGACTGCTCTTGTGTTTCACATCCCACAGTTTACTCCCAGGTGAGTGATTATAGGGTTGAAGCCTCACTGTGTAAATGGGGCTTACTTATAGGTAAATGAATCCTAGAATCATAGAATCATAGAGTTGGAATAGACCACAAGGGACATTGAGTCCAACCCCCTGCCAAGCAGGAAACACCATCAGAGCACTCCTGACATATGGTTGTCAAGCCTCTGCTTAAAGACCTCCAAAGAAGGAGACTCCACCACACTCCTTGGCAGCAAATTCCACTGTTGAACAGCTCTTACTGTCAGGAAGTTCTTCCTAATGTTTAGGTGGAATCTTCTTTCTTGTAGTTTGGATCCATTGCTCCATGTCTGCTTCTCTGGAGCAGAAGAAAACAACCTTTCTCCCTCCTCTATATGACATCCTTTTATATATTTGAACATGGCTATCATATCACCCCTTAACCTCCTCTTCTCCAGGCTAAACATGCCCAGCTCCCTTAGCCGTTCCTAAATGTGCATGGATTGCAGCCTTACAATGTGATCCCATTCAGTAGTAACCCCACTATGGGTTACAGTGCTAAGTACACTTACATGCAAGTAAACCTCACTGAACTCCATGGGACTTATTTCTGAGAAAGCATAAATAACATTAGCAAGTTGGGTCCCTTCGTGTCCCTTCCAGCCAGAGCCGGCCCAATGTAGTTTGACACCTGCAGCAAACCACAAAATGTCATCTCCCTCCCCACCAGCGAAGAAGGGGTGAGCGAAAATCGACATTGGGAACAGGGGAGGAATAAGGATCTACATTGGGATCTGCTGCCTCTGGAGATCCTGCTGCCTGAGGCGGTCATCTCACATTGTCTCTCATGGGCGGACTGTCCTTGCTTCCAACTCTACAATTCTGTGATTTTAAGTTAAGAAGATATAAGCTAGCTGACTTAACTAGCTTAACTAATTTATTGTTCAAATTGTTCAAAAGGGGACACACACATACATCATATTTGTAACTTAGTGTGGGGGTACATTATTATTATTTATTTTAAAATGCATACAAAGCATGTAAGCACTTCTAAGTGTTGTACATATATTGGAAGATAAGCCATTAGTCCTATAAAAAAAGAGGTAAAGGACCCCTGGATGGTTAAGTCCAGTCAAAGGCGACTATGGGGTTGCAGCACTCATCTTGTTTTCAGGCCGAGGGAGCCAGAATTTGTCCACAGACAGCTTTTCCGGGTTGTGTGGCCAGCATGACTAAAGGGCTTCTGGCACAACAGAACACCGTGACAGAAACCAGAGAGCACAGAAACGCCATTTACCGTACCTTCCCACTGCAGCGGTACCTATTTATCTACTTGCACTGGCATGCTTTCGAACTGCTAGGTTGGCAGAAGCTGGGACAGAGCAATAGGAGCTCACTCCATTGCAGGGATTCAAACCGCTGAGCTTCTGATCAGCAAGCCCAAGAAGCTCAGTGGTTTAGACCACAGTGCCACCCGTGTCCCTAGTCAAAGTAGTAGGTGAAACCTGTGTCCATATTCCTACTTGTGCTATGAAATTCGCTGGATGACCTTGCCTCTTACTGAGTTGTTCTGAGGGTAAGATGAGATAGCCTTATCCTCATTTGGGGATGAGGGACATAAATATGACTAAAACACTGAAAAATAAAGATGGTATCTCAGACCGGATCATTTTTCAAGTTGCCCATTCTTACTACTTTATAGCGTTGCCTGATACCATTGCCTAATTGTAGGGAAATGAACACCAGGGTTCAACTCTCTTTGAAAACAATGCCCTACTATAGAATCCTTGACTGCTCTGTGACTCATTAGTGAGGAAGACAAACTCTTCACCTGGAGCATTTTTTAAATGCTGGCAATCCAGTCTATGCCTTTTCTAAGCCATTCTGTTGAGGTTTGTACTGTTTGGGGGCTGAATCCTGGCAATAGTTCAATTGCATTCATGTCCTGTTTGCAGGTGTCAGGGGTTTAGGAGCAGAGGCACGGGCAAGGGAGGAAACAGAGAGCGAAGGGGAGGAGGCAGAAGAAAAGATGAGTGATGACGACGACCCGAGATCTCCTAGTCTTTCTAGTGAATCAGAGGATTCACAGAAAGGAGCACCAGTGGCCAGGGCAAGGGGGGCACCCCAGGAAGATAGAGCCAGAGGGGACTCAGGGGGGAGCAGCTGGAAATCGGGACCAGCGTCACCGCCAGGAAGCAGGGAAGAGGAAGGGAGCCAGGGGGGAAGCGCTGGCAGCTCACCACAGGAGGGAGGGCATGAGTCAGGAGTGGCCACACCTCCATCGGGGAGCGAAGAAACGGTTAAGAGGAAGGTGGAAGGTTGGGCGCGCGCGCCAAGTTCAAATGCAGAGGAAGGCGGCGCAGTAAGCAGCCCCGAAAGGGAACCAGGTCCTAAAGCCCGGCGCAAGGAGGCAGGAGGGTCCGGGTCAGCGTCAGAAGAATCCCGGAAGGAAGAAGCCCCGGGGGGTAGAGGGACCCAGAGGAGGACAGTCAGGCGGAAAAGGTGGAGCAAGGCTAGGATATTAAGTTGGTGCACACGGGGCGGAGACTCAGACGGAGCTTCGCCGATCTAGCTACTAGACGTAGAGTTTGCGCGCAGCAGCGTGAGAATGGAAACTGTAATTCAATAAAGACTTTTACTTAATGATCGCTGGCTAGCGTGATCCTCTGTGAGCTAGGATCTTCAAGCAACTCTGACAGTAAGCTCCGTCACCCCATTGTGGGCATCTACAGCCTCGAGGAGGGGAGAGAAACAGGTGCCTACTAGCGAGCTCACGAACGGCAGACGACATGACGGCTGAGCAGCAGATAGAGGACCTCAGAAAAGCAGTGGCACAACTGAACGCCGAGGTTCTCGCATCCAGGAAGAGAGAGTGGGGTTCATCATGTCCCATCTGCATGGGGATGCGAAAGCATGGCTACGCAATTTATGGAGAGATAATGATCCGGCGCTCCAGAATGCGGATGCCTTTATTAAAGCGATGGATGGGTGCTTTTTATCAAGTATTGACGTGGATCTTGCACGGAAGGAGGTGCATGGGCTGAGACAAGGGAGGGCCAGCGTCAGGCAGTATCATGCCCGCTTTTTCGCCTTGGTCAGTGCCCTGGAATGGGACAGAGATTCGGCTCCTGTAAGAGACCTCTTTTGGGAGGGGCTGCACAACTCGATTAAAGATGAGATCGCGAGGGGAGAGAGACCCCGAACCACCCAGGAGGTCGTTCAGAGGGCACTGGCAGTGGGGGTGAGGCTGGAAGGACGTCCGTGGAGCAAGGACGAAGGGCGTGGAGGGCGCGAACCAGCCGGGGGCCCCTCCTTCCTTCCCAGAGAAGCAGCGCGGGCGCAATCCACGCCTCCGCCAGGAGGAGGAGCCGAACCTATGGAGGTTGGAGGTGCAAGGGCTCAGTCAGCAACCAGAGCCCTAGCACCGGCAGCAGTGAAAGCGAAGCCTCCTAGAGGGAACAGGAAGTGTTACGTCTGTGAGGAACCAGGGCATATGGCAAAAGAGTGTCCCCAGAGGCCCCACAAGCTCACTGCAGCCTCAGCAATGGTGACTGCAGCAACGCAGCAAGGAGGACCACAGCAGGGAAACGACGCAGTCTGGCTGGAGGAAGAGGCGCTGGGGCCCAGCCAGACGTGTTAGTGACGCAGTCCCCAGAGATTTTACAGCCCGTGAACCCCCTCCCGCCCAAACCTGTAGTGAGGCTCACAGCATCTCTCCAGCTGCCCAATGGAATCACCATAGACGTGCCAATCACCATTGACTCAGGCAGCAATGCGGACTTTATAGGGCAGGACTTTGTCGACAGGCACGCTGTGCAGTTGCTGCCGGCCACACTGCCCCTGCAGGTTGTCACGGTGGATGGCAGGGAGCTGCTCGGGGGGCAAGTGGTGAAGCAGACGCCACCAATGGTGATGCGACTTGGGAATCACAGAGAAATCATCAGCTTCAACGTCACTCAACTATCTGACACGCCCGTTGTATTGGGCATGAGTTGGCTGGACAAGCACAGCCCAACGATGGCTTGGTACCAGAGGCAGCTGACCTTCGGCTCTTCCTTTTGTGCTGAACACTGCATCGTGCCCAGGCAGGAAGGAGAGGAAGAGGAGTCACAGCTGCTGCTAGGCACGCTGCAAGCGATTCCCCACAAGTACGCTGAATTTTTGGAAGTTTTCTGCGAGAAGGAGGCAGACAGGCTACCCCCTCACAGACCATATGACTGCAAAATTGACCTGCTGCCGGGGGCGGCGCTGCCTAAAGGGAGACTGTATTCCATGTCAGAGGACGAACTGCAAGAACTCAAGGAGTTCATTGATCATAATTTGCAGCGCGGCTTCATCCGGGAGTCCAAGGCAGTGGGGGGCAGTCCCGTATTCTTTGTTAAGAAGCGGGACACGCCCCAAAAGAGACTCGTAGTGGATTACAGGATTTTGAACAGTGTGACTAGGCCATCGGACTTCCCCATGCCCCGAATTGACGACCTCCTCGCAAAGGTACGGAAGGGCAGAGTGTTCACCAAGTTGGACCTGCGGGGGGCGTACAACCTCATTCGCATGCGGGAGGGTGATGAGTGGAAGACAGCCATGTTCACACCACTGGGGACCTACGAATATAGAGTTATGCCTTTTGGATTGCAAAATGGCTCCCACGTTTTTCAAGCATTTATGCATCACGTGTTGGCGGGACTTCTCTACAAGACGTGCGTCTGTTTCTTAGATGACATCCTGATCTTTTCGGAGTCGCAGCAGGAGCATGACAAACACGTCAAGGAAGTGCTGAGCAGGCTAAAGCAACATAGGCTCTACGCCAAGCTGGAGAAGTGCCAATTTGACGTGCCGGAGGTGGATTTTCTGGGCTACAAGCTGTCTGACAAGGGGCTCGCCATGGACAGCGCCAAGGTTCGAGCGGTGTTGGATTGGAAGAGCCCGCGCAACCGGAAGGAGGTCCAACGGTTTGTCGGCTTTGCGAACTTCTATCGCAAGTTTATCAAGGGCTTCGCGATGCAGACGGCGGCCATCACTGACACGCTTAGCTCCAAGAAAAAGAAGTTCATTTGGACAGAGCAGGCGGAGCAGTCCTTTCAGGCACTCAAGCGTCTCTTCGCGTCGGAAGAGCAGCTGCTTCATGTCAACCCCAGCAAGCCGATGAGGGTGGAGACAGACGCTTCGGACAGAGCCGTGGGGGCGGTCCTGCTGCAGAAAGACCCGCAGGGGGTGTGGCGACCGGGAGCGTTTTACTCCAGGAAGCTCAGCAAGTCCGAGCAGAACTACACCATCTGGGACAGGGAGTTGCTGGCCATTCACGCAGCGTTCAAGGCGTGGAGGCACTTTCTGATCGGCGCCAAGCACACGGTGCAGGTTTGCACGGACCACAAGAATCTAGAGCACTGGCGCACGGCACAGTTCCTGAACCAGAGGCAGATACGTTGGGCTGAGTTCTTTGCGAACTTCGACTTCCGAATAGAGTATGTCCCGGGGGACACCAACATCATGGCAGACGCTCTCTCCCGTAAGCCACAGTATCTGGAGGACGCAACACCAGCGGCCGCCATGCACATCTTCGCACCGACAGTGTGGGCGTGCGCCGCGGCGACCGTGGACCTAGAGGCGGTGCGACGAGCGTTGCAGGGGGACTCCTTCGCACAAGCAAAGATGGCAGAGGTGCAAAGGGGCAAGGCAGCGGCCGACGGTTTCCAGCTAAGAGATGGATTGCTCATCCGTAAAGGGGCCATCTACGTGCCGGGAGACGAACTTCGAGCCAAGGTGCTGCAGCAGCTGCACGACGCGCCCACGGCCGGGCACTTTGGCAAGGAGAAGACGGTGGAATTAGTAGCCAGGGATTTCTGGTGGCCTGGAATGAGAGGGGAGGTCGCAGACTACGTGGCGAGGTGTGACACCTGCCAGAGGGCCAAACCAGTGCACAAACCGCCGGCCGGACTGTTGGAACCGCTGCAAACTCCGGTCGAACCTTGGGAAAGGGTGGCCCTGGACTTTGTCACGGATCTGCCCAGCTCAAGGGGCAAGACGGCAGTGCTGGTGGTGGTGGACCTGTTTTCCAAGATGGCGCATTTCATTCCGTGTGCTAAGGTGGCCACGGCGGAGCAAACCGCCAAACTGTTCATAGACCACGTGTTCAAGGTTCACGGTCTGCCACGGTCTATTCTGTCCGACCGGGGGCGGCAGTTCATCTCGAATTTCTGGCAGAAGCTGATGGGCTTCCTGAACGTCAAGATCAACCTGGCGTCGGCGAGACACCCGCAGACCAACGGGCAAGCGGAGCGGGTCAATGCCATCATGCAGCAGTACCTGAGATGTTATGCAAATCAACAGCCTGCGACGTGGGTGGATTACCTGCCGCTTGCCGAGTTCGCCTACAACAACACGAAGCACGTGTCCACGGGGGTCACGCCGTTCTTCGCCAACAACGGGAGGCACCCCAGAACCTTCCCGGGACTGGAAAGACTGGGGGAGGGGGAGCCGCAGACAGCAGATGCGTTCGCGTCGGAGCTGCAGGAAGTCCACGATCAGCTGAGGCGCCACCTGGAGCTGGCCAAGCACGCATACAAGGTACAAGCAGACAAGCACAGAAGGGTTGGAGAAGAGCTCCACGTGGGAGACTGGGTTTGGTTAGCAGCCCACGCAGTGCCGGCCAGGTCGTTGGCCAAGAAGAAACTAGGGCATAAACAACTGGGGCCCTACCAAGTCGAAGAGCAGGTCAACCCGGTAGCTTTCAGACTGGCACTTCCGGAGGGTTCCAGAATGCATCCGGTATTCCACAGATCGGTGCTCACTCCCTACAAGGCACCGCACAGGTTCCAGGAACCCGGAACGGCGCCGAGTCCGGCCAGAGACAGAACAGGGCACGCGGGAGTGGCACAGAAGGAGCGCATCAACGAAGTCACGGAGATTTTGGACTCCAGATGGGGGGAAGAGGGGGTAGAATACTTTCTCGCCAAGGAGGGCACCCCGGCCAGTGCGAACAGCTGGGTGCCGGGCTACGCCTTAGACGAACCTCTGCTCAAAGACGAGTTTCATGCCCTCTTCCCACATAGACCTATGCCAGCAGACTTTTTCGACGACTGGCTTTTCACGCCCACGCTTTCGGCCAGCACGTTCCGGGGGTTCGACTCGGACGAGGAACCGACACGAGACGTCCGTTCCCCGGAGGGGTCACCCTCGGGATCCGCCTCAGAACCCTCGTATTGGTGGGACGATAGGCCAGAGGAGCAGTTCCGCAGAAAGTGGCTGGAATGCTCAGGACGAGCAACGCCGCCAGGAGGAAGTGAGGGAGAGACGGACATGGACATTTTCGGGGACGACCCTGGTTTCGAGCACGGCGGCACAGAGATGGAAGCGGAGGTGACCGTCGTCGACGAGAGCAGGGAGGAAGACCCGGGAGACTTCAGATGGAGGTCCGCCACGGGAAGCGACCGATATCCGACGTTCGTCCCTTTGCAACAGCAGCCCCCAGCTCCAGCACCGGAAGGAGGGGAGGGGGGAATGGGGGGCTTCGAGGGGGGGATGGATGTCAGGGGTTTAGGAGCAGAGGCACGGGCAAGGGAGGAAACAGAGAGCGAAGGGGAGGAGGCAGAAGAAAAGATGAGTGATGACGACGACCCGAGATCTCCTAGTCTTTCTAGTGAATCAGAGGATTCACAGAAAGGAGCACCAGTGGCCAGGGCAAGGGGGGCACCCCAGGAAGATAGAGCCAGAGGGGACTCAGGGGGGAGCAGCTGGAAATCGGGACCAGCGTCACCGCCAGGAAGCAGGGAAGAGGAAGGGAGCCAGGGGGGAAGCGCTGGCAGCTCACCACAGGAGGGAGGGCATGAGTCAGGAGTGGCCACACCTCCATCGGGGAGCGAAGAAACGGTTAAGAGGAAGGTGGAAGGTTGGGCGCGCGCGCCAAGTTCAAATGCAGAGGAAGGCGGCGCAGTAAGCAGCCCCGAAAGGGAACCAGGTCCTAAAGCCCGGCGCAAGGAGGCAGGAGGGTCCGGGTCAGCGTCAGAAGAATCCCGGAAGGAAGAAGCCCCGGGGGGTAGAGGGACCCAGAGGAGGACAGTCAGGCGGAAAAGGTGGAGCAAGGCTAGGATATTAAGTTGGTGCACACGGGGCGGAGACTCAGACGGAGCTTCGCCGATCTAGCTACTAGACGTAGAGTTTGCGCGCAGCAGCGTGAGAATGGAAACTGTAATTCAATAAAGACTTTTACTTAATGATCGCTGGCTAGCGTGATCCTCTGTGAGCTAGGATCTTCAAGCAACTCTGACAGCAGGCTTCTTATTTATTCATGTACTGTATTGCAGTTCATAGGCGCCGACTCCATGGGGCCTGAGGGGGCCCGAGCCCCCTCAAAAATTCGTTTGGGGGGGCTCCGCCCCCCCAATAATCTCAGGCGCCCCTCCAGCAGAGCGCCACCGCCACCCCTCCCCCAGCCCAAAATGCACAGGGTCGGGCTGCATGCCTCCTGCCCTCCCTCCCGAGCAAAAGCTCCACCCAATTTCCTTCAGAGCTGATTAATAGGCGCAGCACGCTCTCCCCTATTCGCTCACGAGGAGGCGGCGCCACTTTATCTGCATATTCATGAGCTTATTTATTATTCATGAGCTTTCGCGGGCTCCCCCAATATTTTTTATAAGTCGGCGCCCCTGTTGCAGTTATATATCTCACTTTTTTCTCCTAGGAGCTCAGTGTGACATACGTGGTTCTGTTCTTCCCCCTTCTTATTTAATCGCCACAATAGCCCTATGAGATAGATTACCGTAGATTGAGTGCTGTGATCTCACAGACCACAGTCCAGCACTCTAAACATTATGCCACACTGGTATCTGATTGGCCACTGTAAGAATAGAATGCTGGAACAGATTATTTTCATACATTCTTACGGTGAAAAGAATTTCTGAAGCGGAATCCTGTGAATATGTTCAGGGTGCCAGGAGAGGATATATTGTTTATTAATATCCTTACTAACTTGAGCTAGCAAGTTTCTTTACTTAGCAAAGTTTACATTCCCCTTTCTACATGCACACCAGATAGCTGGTTGCAGGCTTGTGTAAGCCTCTCACTATTATACAATTCAATCTGTCTCAGACTGAATTGTACATTCCTGGTAAGTACCCTTGAATCCTTCTTAAAAGAATAAAGACACCACAATCTCATTCAAAGTCAATAAAAGAAGTTTACTTCAGTGTGATGCCTGAAGGCAGACTTAGTTACAAATATGTACATGTGGATCTACCCCAAATGGGGGTATAATCCCAGTGCTTCTGCTAGCTGAAAGCAGAGCAGTCCTAGCTAGAAGCTGGTCAAACGAAAAAGGAAGTGAAAAAGAGGGAGGTGTGCTGCGTGACTAGTCATTTTGCTACCTGGACAGGCTAGGTCACACCCACCTTCTATCACATGCATAAGGAAGGATGCTCCAGCCCAGGAGAAAACAGGAACTTTCAACTGGCTGGACGAAACATCCCCTTTCATGTCCACTCTAGTAAAACAAGGAATGTTGTACAGTGGTGCCTCGCAAGACAAAATTAATTCGTTCCGCAAGTTTTTTCGTCTAGCGAATTTTTCGTCTTGCAAAGCACGGTGTCGGAAAAGTTTTGGAAAAGCTTCAAAAATCACCAAAAACCTCAAAAAAGGCTACCACACTGCGTTCTATGAGTTGCTCCTTGAAGTCAAGTCGCAACTGTATTAACGGTGTTAAGAAAAAGGAAACAAACTTGCAAAAAACGCAATACGTTTTCGTCTTGCGAAGCAAGCCCATAGGGAAATTCGTCTTGCAAAGCAGCTCAAAAACCGCAAAACCCTTTCGTCTAGGGAGTTTTTCGTCTTGCGAGGCATTCGTCTTGTGGGGCACCACTGTATTTGACTGATCCCAGTGGATTGTGTCCTACAAATCCTAGAAAGTCCTGGCTAAAACAAAAGCACCCAAATGATAGTTTTCACATCCCTTGCAATATTTCTAGTAAAACATGAGGCTTTACAAAAGAACATGGAAAAATAATAATGCTTTGGGAGAATATAAAACAGTTGGCTGTAATTATAAAGAGGAAGGCTTTATTACAACTTTCTGTGGTCTTTATGGTTCATAGGGGAACAGTAATGTGGCCGGAAGTCACTTCTGACATATTTTAGGCAAAGAAAATGACATATCCTAAACCACACACCAAATGGTTGATGGTGGACTTTGCTATAGTGTGTGTGTGTGTGTGTGTGTGTGTGTGTGTGTGTGTGTGTGATGTGTGTGATGTGTTTGTGTGCATATATATAATGCTTTTATTATTTTACTGGATTCTTTACCCCCCCAGCCACCAGCAACAATGGCACTGCATTGCAATCTGTTGGTACTGAAGTGTACTCTAATTTGAACTGTGTTAAATGTGGAATTGAAGAACATTTGTATTTTAAAAACTGAGCTTGGTATATAGGTTAAAAACTGTGTATATCTCACCAGGGATACATATAGCTCAGAAATTAAGCTGTCTTCCTTAACAATGTTGTGGTATAAATTTGATGGGGGCTGATAGAAAGCTAACATTTATTTTCTCTTAAATACAGGAAGCTGATATACTCTGAAGAAGGAATGATGAAGCACGTGGATTAAATTTGTAAAAGAAACAGAAAAGGTGGAGGACAAATGGCTCACCAAATGGTCAGCAAGCCCTACTCTGAGGGAAGTAGCCATTTGTTCAGATTTTCTCTGGAGTGATAAAGCAAGGCCTCAGTAAGGCACACATACATACGAACTTCTAAAAATATCCTATATGGTTTGAAGGAAGAGGAAGTATGTGTCCTTTGACACAACTGATGTAGAATAGAATTCAGCCGCATGGATGCTACTAGCCCAGAGATGGAAGGAAGAGACAACCCCGACCAGAGAAAAATGGCAAATCAAGTTGATGGGCTATGCCGAAATAGCAAAATTAACTGGGAAACTCAGAAATCAAGAAGACAAGAACTTATAAAAAGAATGGGGAAAGTTTCTAAATTATATACAAGATCACTGTAAGCACATTAAAACAATAGCAGGATTTTAAATACACTTGTAATGAACAGAATGTATGGATAACTTAGAAAGACAAAAACTTGGAGGAGCAGTGATATGCAGCTGAAAATAGATTCAAAAGGACCCATGGAAGTGGGGGTAGTCAGGAGATTCAGAGTAATATTGACACTTGGATTTGGAACTGATTTTGTTGTATGTATATATTTTTGAAAATAAAATAAAAAATTATTGGGGGGAAATAGAATAACAGAATTGTAGGGTTGGAAGGACCCCGAGGATCATGCAGTCCAATGCAGTTGTCCCAGGAGAGGATATATTGTGAGATTATATCCTTATCCAACTTGTGCTAACAAGTTCCCAAAATATCAGCAGAGTTTATAAGATTCCCCTTTAAAGTTCGCAACGGTAACGTCTGCACAGGTTCGCTAGAACCTCTATAATAATTACTCTGGTAATTTCCCCTTTTGTTCCCTCTTAAAATACAAGACACGACACAGTCTTTATGAAAGTATAAAAGAGTTTACTCATGTTCTGTTCACAATATGATCCTAGAAGGCAGACAGGCTTAAAAAGGTAACATGTATTCAGAATCTATCTTATAGGAAGATAATCCTTTCCTCCTCTCTTGGCTGGGAGCCAAGAGGGCATGTTGCTTCTTCGAAGGAAGATGGCAGAGAGGCAAGATGGCTGCCTGCCCTGTGCTTTTAGTATTACCTGCACAGGTGAGGCCACACCCACCTCTGGTCACATGCGGAGGAAGTCTGTCCAAGGAAGTTTACCTGCTTGCTGGACAGACATCCCTCCCCATGTTCTAACATGTACACTCTAGGAATGTTGTCATTGACTGCTCCTGTGTTTTACATCCCACAATCAGCACCATGCTCGAACCATCTGAGCTATCCAGCCTCTATATCACAAAAGGCAATATGGAACTAGAGAAAGGAGATGGGGCTAGACAGGGTGGAAAGCCTTTTTTTTGCCCTATAAAAAGTGTGGTAAAGTAAGTTTCCAAAACAAAACATAATTTCAGTAACAACAGCTGCATTGTGCACAACATCTGAGTTACCACTGTGAGTGTCCTTCTACAAAAAGACAGTTTGTCCATTGTGCAGTCCAGTGCACAGTCTGATCCTTCACAAGTTTACTTAGAAGAAGACCCCATTGCATTCGGCGGCCTTTGCATCCAAGCAACTTTGCATAGGTTTGTATCCTGAAAGTGCAAAGGCACATCCAGGGCCTGCCCACCCATGAGGCCAGGTGAGGCGACTGCCTCAGGCAGCAGGGTCCACAGGAGAAGCAGGTCCCAATGCAGATCTTTCTCCACCTCCACCCCTTGTTCCTGATGTAGATCTTCACTCACCCCTTCTTCGCTGGGCACCATTTTGTGGTTCACCTCAGCAGGTGCCAGAATGTATTGGGCCAGCCCTGGTCGCAGCATTAAGGTTCCCACAGAGGAAATGAGCTTAGACAAGACTGGAACATTCAAGGTTGCAGATGCAGATGCACAGAAGAGACCAAGAGTGAGAAGAATGTCTGGGATACAAAAAGCTTGCGGGACACAATGTGAGAGAGCCACAAGAGCCTGGTCTCCACGTGTATCACAGTGAGGTAGCAGAAAGGACAAGAAAGGGGGTGTTGCTTCCAGCAAAATGAAACCATTTGTGTGGGTGCACCCTCTTCACACACAAAGTAGCCTGATATCAGGGGTGGATTTAGGTTTGATGAGGCCCTAAGCTACTGAAGGTAATGGGGCCCTTTATACGTCCAGCTTTCCTTTGTCAACAACAAATTGTCACTGTTTTTTGTGTTGAATATATGCTATATGGTAATTTATGGGCCTAATAGGTATCTAAAGCCATTTGCACATGTTGCCATGCAACCAGTCCATGCAGAATGTAGGTACCCTATGTATAGAAATGAACAAACCAGTGATATTTTAGGGAGCAGGCTAGCAGGCGGGGCCCATTACTTACATCATAGGAGCCTACACAACACAAAACACTGTTGCTGTATGTAGGTTTTATTTTATTTGTTTTTTATCTTATATTTTGGAAAGGTACATCCAGGTTTTTTTCCTTTAATTTTTTTTTGGGGGGCAAGAGAGTGGGGCCCTAAGCTATAGCTTGTTTTGTTGTTTAGTCATTTGGTCGTGTCTGATTCTTCGTGACCCCATGGACCAGAGCACGCCAGGCACTCCTGTCTTCCACTGCCTCCCGCAATTTGGTCAAACTCATGCTGGTAGCTTCAAAAACACTGTCCAATCATCTCATCCTCTGTCATCCCCTTCTCCTTGTGCCGTCAATCTTTCCCAACATCCAGGGAGTCTTCTCTTCTCATGAGGTGGCCAAAGTATTGGAGCCTCAGCTTCACGATCTGTCCTTCCAGTGAGCACTCAGGGCTGATTTCCTTAAGAATGGATAGGTTTGATCTTCTTGCAGTCCATGGGACTCTCAAGAGTCTTCTCCAACACCAGAATTCAAAAGCATCAATTATTCGGCAATCAGCCTTCTTTATGGTCCAGCTCTCACTTCCATACATCACTACTGGGAAAACCATAGCTTTAACTATACGGGCCTTTGTTGGCAAGGTGATGTCTCTGCTTTTTAAGATGCTGTCTAGGTTTGTCATTTCTTTTCTCCCAAGAATAGCTTGTTTAGCTTATACGTAAATCCGGCACTGTCTGATATTGTGGAGGAGGGCTGCCATAGGAGACAGACAGTATATGATACAATCAGGGGTACCCACACTTCTGACAATATGGAAAGGTGTGGCAGTTCCCACTACCATTCATGAGACTGACAGAGGATTCCGAGAAGCAGGTAGGAATGTGTGTATGTTTACTGATGTTGCATAAATCCTCTACATATCATATTTTATTCACTGGGACTTACCAAAAGTGTGCATAAGAGTGTATAGGATTTCAGCTTTAAATATTTATAATTGTGTTAGAAGTTCAGTGGTGCCTGACTCCTCTAAACTCCTGGATCCAGTAAATGTTAGAAGCTAATCAAGCCAGATAGCTTCCCGCATTCAGGCGATCACCTGGGAGATGGGTCATTAAGAGAACAAAGGAAATGGGGCTCTGGGCCAGGTGGAAAATGAGTGGGGGTTCCTCCTGCAGCTCTTAGTTTGAGGGCAGAGCTTGCTGTGATGTGGGGGAGCTTCAGGCTGGAAAGGCAGAGAGAGAGCTATGGGTGATTTCTGCTTGAATCCAAGGCTGCCAGCTCTGGGAGAAGCAGGACAGTCTTTGGGTTGTTAATGCTGTGAATCCTTCCATCATAGGCTCAAGTTGTATTTATGTGTAAGTAAACCATATATCATAAAGACACCACAGTCTCTGTTGTGCCTCATTCCCAAAAGGAAACATGAACCCTGGAATCTCACACCACTTGGAGATTGTGGTGGTGTGCAAAAATAGCCTTTTGTATTTAATTGATTTGCAGATAGATAGATAGATGATAGATAGATAGATAGATAGATAGATAGATAGATAGATAGAGCTCCTATTGTTGTCTTGGTTGCTTTACTGGTTTATTATTTAAACCACTTTGGGCACCTCACATTCCAATGTGGCTGCAGACTGAGGTATATGCCCCTATAATATAAATAGAGCAAAAGCTTTATTTGAATCATTGGTTTTAGGCTTGATTCATTCTGGATAATTCAAACATTTGCTCATTTCCTTGTAACATGAATGTTGGTCCTACTAAAATTTACCCTACTGTGGCCTTTTGAAATTTTACTAGTGTTTCTCTAGCATCAGCTTTATGGGAATCTGAATGGCATCTTTGGGAACTTGTTGTTTCTAGGCATCATTTGCTACATCAATTACATGATGTTTGCTACATCAACTAAAAATAAGCCACTTTTTAATGCATTTTATTTATTTGCAAATATTTCCATACAACCAAATTGAAACAATTTCCACATAAATTATAATGTTGTGGCATTCTCCACATAAATTATAAGAAGATCTAAAAATAAAGACACAAACATTAATATTAATATCAATAACAACAACAACAACAAAACTCAACAAAGCACCATAAACAATGCCACAACACAAGTCTGTTCAGCAGCTTTTGTAGTTGGAGTCAGTTAGGGTCTGGTGGGAAAAGGCCAGCAAGGCAGGGATCAGGTCTTCCAGGACTCACAGCCAACCATGCCTCAGGACGTAAAGCTGATTTCATAAAATGATCATTTTTCAGGCTTATTGGGAAGTCTCACTCAGCTCAGTAGGACGGTTGTGTAAACATGTACAGGATCATGACCCATGTCTGATTTTGCAGAACTTCATACACATCCTCCTTAAAAACATGTCTCAGAAGATAGGTGTTTCCATAAAAAAAGTGTGTGCGTTAAAAAAAGGTGACTTTAAAAAAAGATTGTTCACAAATACTTTGGTAAAATCTCTTCCTTCCCTCCTTTTCAAAATATTAATCCTGAGTGTTTCAGCGTTCAGAGAAATATTTAGTAATGCTAATGCTCCAGTTCTGAGCATGTGTTCTATCAGTTCATATGCTGTTGTTATAATGACACATTTGGCACCCATTATACTGAGTCAGCAGTTGGCAAACCCCACCATAAGCACACGCATGCTGGTGCAGCAAATTAGGGACTTCAGTAACATACATTTCCCTTATCCCTGTACAGTTTGGATGAGCAACAAGAAAAGGAACAGGCCTATTAACCAAGTGCCTTTTTAACCAGCAAATCTGTTAGTTAACTGCATTCCGTTATATTTCCATTCGACCATTGACTTATTAGAAGACTGCAATGTTAGAAGCATGTTTCCCTAGAAGGAAGTCTCACTCAATTCAGTGGTCCTTACTCCCTAGCAATTGTGCTTAGGACTGCAGCCTAAAATGTGATCCTATGCCTGTCTACTTCTCTTCAGTGGGACTCACGCCAAGATTTGTGTGCATAGGGCTTCATTATTCAAAAACTCCGTTTTTGAAATGCAAAAGGAAATGCGAGATAACTTACAATGTCAATTAGAAGGAAAGGTCATGGTTAATATTTTCTTCTTAATTCCCTATTTCTGTTAGCGGGGTTTAATGGAATAAGGTTTAGGGATTGTGATGCTGCCAAACATTTAGAATAGTTCTGTATTTATTTATTTTTCATATGGTGGGAGGCTGTGGGTTGGGCTGAACACCTAAAGTGATACAACTTTTTGGAAAGATGAGCGGGCAGAAATTATGTCACGTCTCTCTGGAAAAAGCATATTCATGGGCATTTTAATCAATGATAGGCAAAAAGCCTATTTTTATTTTGTTTCTTCACACGTGGATTTTGTTGACGTGTATTGGAAATCACTGAAAGGGGAGAAAGCCTTTCAGACTTGAAATGACACAACATTTCATATCAACTATTAGTTGAAGCTGTACTTCGTGTGGTATTAGGATTTAAGGGAGGAGTGGTATAGTGGTTAGAGGGACAGACTAGGACTTGAGAGTAAAGGTAAAGGTAAAGGGACCCCTGACCATGAACTCCAGCCGTAACCGACTCTGGGGTTGCGGCGCTCATCTCGCTTTATTGGCCGAGGGAGCCAGCGTACAGCTTCTGGGTCATGTGGCCAGCATGACTAAGCCGCTTCTGGAGAACCAGAGCAGCACACGTAAACGCCGTTTACCTTCCCTGGTACCTATTGATCTACTTGCAGTTTGATGAACTTTCGAACTGCTAGGTTGGCAGGAGCAGAGACCGAGCAATGGGAGCTCACCCCATCACGGGGATTCGAACCGCCGACCTTCTGATCGGCAAGTCCTAGGCTCTGTGGTTTAACCCACAGCGCCAGTGCTCAAAAATCCCTGCTCATCCATAAAGTTCAGTGGATGACCTTGAGTCTACCCTACCTCATACGGTTGTTGTGAGGATAAAATGGAGGGAGGAGAAGAACTACACACACTGTCTTAATCTCCCTGGAAGAAAGGTGGGGCAAGTTAATCAATAATTATATGTGTAAGAAAGAAGTATTTGGACTAATTCGGGTGGTGACAAAGCTTAGGGGCTTAGTGGAGCCAGATATGCCTTTTTATACCAAACAGAAATACCCTGAAACCACATTCTTCCGAGAAAAGATGGAAGTGTGGATCATGAAACCAATAAATCCTTTATTTGGCTGAGAGTTCTAACTTTGGGAAAGGAAGAGGCCGGAAAGGAGGGCAGAGTCTCTAGCGCTCCCAGTGTACGAACCAAGGTACTGCAGCTCTCATGTTCACCAGGACAGTTGCTCCTCCTGTTGGCCTGCGGACTGTAGGCTGGGGGGGGGGGGTAGAACAGCCAAGCCACTTCCTCCTCTTAGTCTGGTGAGCATCATGATGGTTTCGGGAAGCCCAACTCTTCATGAAAATCCAGACCTTTGCCGAAGCCAAGTGGGCTATGCCATATGCATGGGCATAGCCAAGCTGCACCCCCCAACCCCAAACAAGAATCCTGACTACGCCCATGGCCAAACAAGCACAGGTTGTGTGTCCAAGGAAGAGGTCTCCCTGGAGGTTACGTTCAGTATGTTTTCTTCCTACTCAGCAAGTCCTGAGAAGCTGTCCGGTCTGGGTTTGCAGTTTACAGTGGTGGAAAGTTCCCTGGGTGGCTTGTCTAAGTCTGAGATTTCTCCCCATTCTTCAAAACCACCCACCACCCCGCCCAGCTTACATCTTACTGTGTTAGCAGAAGAATCCGGTTGCACCTTCGCTGCTGCCTGCTGGCAGCCCAGGAGTCAAGAGATTAAAGGTAAAGGGACCCCTGATCATTAACTCCAGTCGTGACCGACTCTGGGATTGTGGCGCTCATCTCGCTTTACTGGCCGAGGGAGCCGGCGTACAGCCTCGGGTCATGTGGCCAGCATGACTAAGCCGCTTCTGGCGAACCAGAGCAGCACACGGAAATGCCGTTTACCTTCCTGCCAGAGCGGTACCTATTTATCTACTTGCACTCTGACGCGCTAGGTGGGCAGGAGCAGGGACCGAACAACGGGAGCTCACCCCATCGGGGGACCTTCTGATCGGCAAGTCTTAGGCTCTGTGGTTTAACCCACAGCCACCCGCGTCTCCGTCAAGAGATTAGTAGGTGCATATTAGACGGCGCGTTCGTTTCGTTTCTCCCAGGCTCCTCCTGGCCGTGCTTTCTGGCTGAATCCCATCTGGCCCCGGACGCGAGCGGGAGGAGGAGGAGGGGCTGCTGTCGAGTGAGAAGTGCACACACGGAGTGATTGATGAACTCTTCATAGAACTAAAAAATTTTTTTTTACAAAAATCCGCCCCGTTGGCCCTCCTGTCTCACCGCGACTGCCCTGCTCCCAGCAGTAAGGAAGAACACACAGCGCTCCTTCCTTCCCCACTGGGAAACGCGACTTCCCTTGGTAATAACCAAAGAAGAGATTTGTTTCTTGCTGGCGATCAATTTACCATTCAGTCTCTCTCCTGATGAAAGTAGCTGAGGCCCCCAAAGTAGCGGAGACCTGGCCAAGCTCTCGCGCCTTTCCAGTGGCGGCGCTGGGTTAATGAATGAGCGCAGTGCCTGCCACGTGGTCGCACAAAGAGGCTCCGCCAACTCGTCTCGGGCCACGCAGTGAAGCGAGAGTGGAAAGAGCGAATTGTTCGGTTTCAGGCTCCGGAGCTCTGGGATTGCGCGAGGAGGAGACTCTTTCCAAGAGTGCGCCTGGCCTGGTGTTGTTGCTGGCAAACGTTTGCCATTCCAAGCCAGAACCTTCTTGATTTATTTATTTTTTAAACCATTGTGCTGTGTGTGGTTAGGGGAGGTTGTTTGGTTTTTGGAAAGAGGCTGGTTTCTGCGCCTTGGAAGGCAAAACGGAGCCTGGTGAAAGACGTCGGGGGCTTCCTTTTCTCAAGCTGCAATGTTTCTGCCAGTGCGGTTTGGATGAGGCGACTGCAACTGCCACCCTAATCGTGGACTGCTGTATATAAGAAAAAGCAGCCTGAACCGGTTTATTGTGGCATAAATTTTGTGTGCCACAATAAATCTGCTTTCCAAGCACAGAAGCCAACTCGCAAGGGCCGAGGTCCCTTTGCCCCCCTAAAATATTTGAGGGGTTCTCCTCTCCCCAAAAGTTGATGGACACTGCCATTCAAATGCTGTGTGCGCCCCATGTCATGTGATTGATTATGTGGGGCGGGGCTTACCTGAGGGACCCCCCCATATTTTATTCAAGTTGGCACCGCTGCTTCCAAGGGTCAGAAGGGTAGTTCTGCCACAACGTTCTAGCGTAGCGCTCTAGAAAAGAAATTAGTTGTAGCAGGAAGCGGAAGACCAGTGAAGTAGCCTAACTCTGCACAAGGCAGTATCCTTTATTTCTTCTCTGCACAGTACTGTAGCCTCTTCTCCTCCTTCTGTCACACCACAGACCAGCACGGCAGGGTTTTAAATGAATGGATCTGGGATCCGGAGCTCTTTTGGTTCGTATAGCAAGCTGACTCTGTTTTGCATTAATTGTATTAACTTGGGGAAAAAATGTATAATTTGTATAACTGGGTTAAAAAATGGAAAATCAATAAAAAATAATTGGCAAAAAAGAGAGTTTTGCCTAGTCTATGTACCTCAGTGGTGTCCAAACTTTTTTCACAGAGGGTCAGATTTGATGAAGTGAATGGCCGGCCAAAGGGCCAACCAAAGTTGTTGAGTGTTTTTTAAAGGATTTTACCCCAGCAAATAAACTGCCACAGGGGCCGGATTAGGCCCCCGAAACGGACTTTGGACATGCCTGACGTAGTTGATCCGGATTGGGACCGGGTGGGTGGATTTCCATCTCCTGACATTAAGTGGTGTTGTGGTGCCCCTGATCAAAGGCATCTTGGCACCGATGGCTTTGCCCCACCCAAAGCACTAGACAATGGTCCTCTCTGCGCTCATTAATCACCACCACTGCATGCCCACAGGAGTCCAGGACGGAATCCCCACGTGAGGAGGCCCCAATGATTGGCTGAAAGGACGGATGAGGAGGTGATGGAATCCATCTTTTTACCACCCTGGTTGAGAGTACACCCGGGCAGAGGTGCCAACTTGAATAAAATATGGGGGAGGGGGCAGGTAAGCCCTGCCCCGCATCATCGATCACAAGACGCTCGCGCCCTATTTGAATGGCGACTTCCATCAACCTTGGGGGCGGCCACCCTCTAATATTTATTGGGGGCCCCGAAGGTACCTCAGCCCCTAGGAGTTGGTTCCTATGCACCTGGGTGGGCACCGTGCTAATAATTCAACATATGACAGTGGAACTTGCTTCCTAGTACAGTGGTACCTCGGGTTAAGTACTTAATTCGTTCCAGAGGTCCGTTCTTAACCTGAAACTGTTCTTAACCTGAAGCACCACTTTAGCTAATGGGGCCTCCTGCTGCTGCCGTGCCGCCGGAGCACGATTTCTGTTCTCATCCTGAAGCAAAGGTCTTAACCCGAGGTACTACTTCTGGGTTAGTGGAGTCTGTAACCTGAAGCGTATGTAACCCGAGGTACCACTGTATAAACGCGAAGGCTGGAGCGGCACGTAACGTGGTCTTGAGTTTGGGAGTGGGGGGGGGGGTTCGGTTTCCACGTTCTGCAGAATGGAACACTAAAATCTAACAGCTAAGGTTTGTCTTGGACTACACCACGCCGGGGAGGAGGCATTATTCAAGCATGCATTCAAAAGAGTGCGGGAATAAAACAAAACAAACCCCATCTGCAACCTGAAGTGGTGCAGCCTAGGAAAAGTTTTACCTCTGCGCGGAAAATGGAAACAAATAAAATGCCTCGCATTCCTCATTACCGAAGAAGCCCCGCTTAGAAATAAATCATTCACTTGAGGAGGATTTAAATACGCGCTCGCGCAATTAGACTCTTTCCTCCCCCCGTTCCGCCTACGTAAATAACTTTATAGGAAGGGTTACAAGTATTTACACATCCAGCCCTTTCAGCTTTGACTGAAGCTCTCTGGCACAGTCCAAATGAATGCAGTTCAAAGAGTCTTTGGCAAAGGCAGCCTTCCTTCCAAGATGCTTAAAAAAAACTAAAAAAACAACAACTACTACTGTGCTAAATGACTTGGCATTTATTTTCTCTTGTTATTTTCTCCCCATTTGCTCGAATGCGCCGGGCCCTTCCCTCCTGCAATCTCCTAGCCCGTGCCAAAAATCCCCAGCGGTCCAGCTTAGCTCCACGGACTTTCCAGGACAGAAAAGAATAGAAGGCAGCTGGCAAGCTAGAGACCGTGCACACAGCAGAGAGACGGGCGAGGGCAAAGGGGGTGGGGTGGGGGTTAGCACTGGAAGTCTGAACTAAGCAGTGGCGTAGCGTGGGTTGTCAGCACCCGGGGCAAGGCAAGTAATTTGCGCCCCCTAACCCTAATCCCCAGATGTTGCGCCCGGTGCGGCCGGCCCCCCCTGCACCCCCACGCTACGCCACTGGGACTAAGCGATTGAGGTTGACTCCGACCTGAACACAGGCCCCTGTCAGTGCCACCAGTGGGACTTAACTTCCAAGGAACGTGCTCAGGATGGGTGATATCAGTTCCCCGCCCCCACCATTTCGAAACACACTTCTGGATGGGATGGGGGGGCACTTTGGCACCCATATTCTATGCCTGAGTGGAAGTCAAGTAACTTCGACACAGAGCAGACCCACTGAAATAAATTTACTCAGGTTAGCCATGGTTCGAATCCCCGCGGCGGGGTGAGCTCCCGTCTTTCGGTCCCAGCTCCTGCCCACCTAGCAGTTCGAAAGCACCCTTAAGTGCAAGTAGATAAATAGGTACCGCTCCGGCGGGAAGGTAAACGGTGTTTCTGTGTGCTGCGCTGGTGCTGGCTTGCTAGAGCAGCTTCATCACGCTGGCCACGTGACCCGGAAGTGTCTCTGGACAGCGCTGGCCCCCGGCCTCTTAAGTGAGATGGGCGCACAACCCTAGAGTCGGACACGACTGGCCCGTAAGGGCAGGGGTACCTTTACCTTTACCTTTAACATTGGATAAGGGACACGGGTGGCGCTGTGGGTTAAACCACAGAGCCTAGGACTTGCCGATCAGAAGGTTGGCGGTTCGAATCCCCCTGATGGGGTGAGCTCCCCTTGCTCGGTCCCTGCTCCTGCCAACCGGTCTTGAAATACCTACATTGGCTCCCAGTACGTTTCCGAGCACAATTCAAAGTGTTGGTGCTGACCTTTAAAGCCCTAAACGGCCTCGGTCCAGTATACCTGAAGGAGCGTCTCCACCTCCATCGTTCTACCCGGACACTGAGGTCCAGCACCGAGGGCCTTCTGGCGGTTCCCTCACTGCGAGAAGCCAAGTTACAGGGAACCAGGCAGAGGGCCTTCTCGGTAGTGGCGCCCTCCCTGTGGAACGCCCTCCCACCAGATGTCAAAGAGGACAACAACTACCAGACTTTTAGAAGACATCTGAAGGCAGCCCTGTTTAGGGAAGCTTTTAATGTTTGATGTATCATAGTATTTTAATATTCTTTTGGAAGCCGCCCAGAGTGGCTTGGGAAACCCAGCCAGATGGGCGGGGTATAAATAATAAATTATTATTATTATTATTATTATTATTATTATTATTATTATTATTATTAACCTAGCAGTTCAAAAGCACGTCAAAGTGCAAGTAGATAAATAGGTATCACTCCCGTGGGAAGGTAAACGGTGTTTTTGTGTGCTGCTCTGGTTCGCCAGAAGCGGCTTAGTCATGCTGGCCACATGACCTGGAAGCTGTACGCTGGCTCCCTCGGCCTGTAAAGCGAGATGAGCGCCGCAACCCCAAAGTCGGTCACGACTGGACCTAATGGTCAGGAGTCCCTTTACCTTTAACACTGGATACAACCTCCTGAGTTCAAGTGAGCCGGTTTCTCTATAGCTCGCCATGTCGTGACGTTTTGGTTGGTCCTAACAGACGCAAACCTCAGCACCTAGGACTTGCCGATCGCATGGTCGGCGGTTCGAATCCCCACGGTGGGGTGCGTTCCCGTCGTTCGGTCCCAGCGCCTGCCAACCTAGCAGTTCGAAAGCACCCCCAGGTGCAAGTAGATAAATAGGGACCGCTTACCAGCGGGAAGGTAAACGGCGTTCCGTGTGCTGCACTGGCTCGCCAGATGCAGCTTGTCACGCTGGCCACGTGACCCGGACGTGTCTGTGGACAGCGCTGGCTCCCGGCCTATAGAGTGAGATGAGTGCACAACCTTAGAGTCTGGCAAGACTGGCCCGTACTGGCAGGGGTTCCCTTACCTTTTAGCAGACGCAAAAATTTTGGCATTACATACTGTCAAGCAAAAGGCTGCTGCTTTTACGGGTTGGTTGTTGAACTTAATTGAATTCTAAATCTCCTGGGGTGGGTCGTTTTCAATCACTCTGCTCAGCCCCAAAGCCTTTGGTGGAACTCTCCCACGAGAGGTATGTGACGATTGGGTGCCAAACCACCAAGGTTTCGATGCTAAGTACTGTACGCTTACTTGGCAATAGGTTATATGATATTGGACTCCGGTGGGACTGCTTCTGAGTAACTACGCATAAGATCAGGTTGTAGCAGCCAAAATGCTACAATGCTGAATGGAACTGAAAACCACCCTGCGCTTGTATCCTGTGGTGCAATGGGTTAGTGCATCTGGCTGCTAACCAGAAGGTTGGCGGTTCGAGTCCACCTAGGGATGGCTGTGGGCAGGATTCGTCCTATTGCACAAGTAATTGAACTAGATGAACCTCGGGGTTCCATTCAACTCTATGACTCTATGTTTCCCTGTCCCAAGCAAACTGAGCACCCTCCGATCCTATTTCTCACCTTTACTTTTGTGTTTAAGGTAGGATGTTACAGTGGTACCTCGGGTTACAGACGCTTCAGGTTACAGACTCCGCTAACCCAGGAGTAGTACCTCGGGTTAAGAACTTTGCTTCAGGATGAGAACAGAAATCACGCGGCGGCAGCAGGAGGCCCCATTAGCTAAAGTGGTGCTTCAGGTTAAGAACAGTTTCAGATTAAGAACGGACCTCCAGAAAGAATTAAGTACTTAACCCGAGGTACCACTGTACTTAGGTTCCACCAAAATAAAAAAAAATTCCTTCCAGTAGCACCTTAAAGACCAACCAAGTTAGTTCTTGGTATGAGCTTTCGTGTGCATGCACACTTCTTCAGATACCACCAATTCTAGTGAAACATCCTTCTATATAATTGCAGTGTTTTTTTTTAAAAAAATTAAAAATATGGGTGTCTCCTAACCGCATCTAGTGCACATGTGTCTATGTCCTAATGCCTCAAAATAAGTGCTATTTTGAGAAGGGAATTTAATGAATATAGATGTTTCTACTGATTAAAGGACCACGGAGGGGCATTAATTACTGGGGACGTTGTCTTAAACGTGAATTGGGGGTGATATATGTCACTTGTATTTTGAATCAATAGAAACGTTATGATTTGTTTCCTTGCCTGTTTATTTTTATTGCCGGGGCAGCATCAAGAGATTTATTAGAAAGCTGAGAACTACCCTCACAGCACTTGCAAGTGGGAAAAAAATTCCAGAAAGGAGTCCACATTTAATCTGCAGATGGACCAGTGGTCATTTGCATGCAACTGATTATTATTCCCAGTGTTAATCAAGACAGCGTTTAGAAATAATATTACTGGTGTAAACACCCTTGTGAACCCTTTACAGAAAACCGCTTTTAGCTGCAAATAAGGAATTTGGTTCGGTAATGAAAAGTATGAAGACTCCTGTCAAAACCCCATTATATGCCACTAATATTTTCCCAAAGTTGCCTGGCTGCGAACTAACGAACTTCGAACTAGCCCTGAGTCCAGTGAGTGATATTCCGATCCAAGCCAACTTTGCTTTGAAGTATATCCCCTGGATTTTAGTAAAACTGACTTCCAGATTTTGGATCGCGGTGTGAATCATCTTAAATGACACGGCGATACTTCAGTTTATCTCCGCGGTGGATCGGAGCGTGTTTTAAAAGGCTCATTTCTCAAGCCGCCTTTCTTTCCAAGAGGTCGGCCACGTGACTAGCTGAATAAATACTGGAAAAGCTGAGGAGACGCTGCAGGGTCTATTTAAGCAGAGCTATTTTACAAATGGCAGCAAATAAAGCCGCACATTCGGTTACCATTGCAATTGATGTGAAATTCCAGAAGGGCTTATACTATACACCTTCGTTCATAAATGGATGGCTTGATCTGCGTCTCGATCATTCAGCCTTCCTAACTGAACACGCTGCCACTTACTCCTCGAGTAAACATGCCTAAGATTGCGCTGCAATTTATTTATTATGCTAGAAATCGAAGAAATATCCAGCTATCTTCCTGCGCAGCCCGACCCCTGTATCTGTTTATCCTGCTATGTTCAATGGGACTTAACACGCACATTTCCTTGGGAGTAAGCCCCAGTGAAAACAGGGGGCTTGCTTCTGACTAAACATGTATAGGACAGGATAGGACAGCCTCGATTTACCTGAAACCAAAGGGGGAAGAGGGCTTAAATTTGACTGGATTGTACCCAGTAATAGAACGCCTGTTTTAAGGGATTTTAACGTCCTCATTCACACCCACCCGATCCAAAAGACATTGGGAAGAAGAAACATACGAAAGGCAGGATCCTCTCCAGGTGCTAGTCAAGCCGGATTGGCGGATCCTGTGTATTTGCCAAGGAAGGAAGCCTAGCGGAGTTCAATAGGACTTGATCCTAAGGAAGCGTTCGCCGGAGTGCAGCCTTCCATGAATCAGAAAGGAGTACTAATCAGCCTTGGCAAGTATCTGAAATGCTTTGTAGAGCCCAAACCTAGGCATGTACACTCAGAATGGAGACCTACTGAGTTCAGGAACCCTTACTCTCGAGTAAGTACACAAAGGCACGAAATACACGATCTATGCATGTATACTCACTGGGTTCAATGCGGCTTACTGCTAGAACAGTGTGAACAGGACAATGCACGCTTAGACTAAGGAGTAAGCATGTATATAGGATTGGAGCCTAAGACTCTATTCTGGTCGCGTCTTGGCTATTTCAACCCTGTAGTGCGCACTATCTTCCGGAGGGCAAAGAGAAGGGAGAGCTGCCTTATGTATGTTTTAAGTTATTTTCACCGGCGGCTCCTTTCTTGTATTTTTATATTTTAAAGATCCTCCATACCACAAAGGGAGGCCTCCCAGTCTAACGTCTAAATGCTACGCCGCAAATAAACCGTGCGCGCTTTTGTGCCTTGCAAGCGGGCCTTCTAAACCAAAGAGGCGCCTCTTTGCTTTGTTCCGTTGGCGACCTCTGCATTATTATTCCTGTGCAAAAATGGCTACCAGGCCCCTTTGTTTGCACACAGCTCTGTTACAGTTGTAGAGGGAGAGAGGGAGGGGAGGGGGAAGGAGCCAACGAGAGAAGGCAGGCAGGCAGGCGGGCAGCCCCTATGCGGCGGGTAGGCTGCTGTATCATCCACGCCGCCTTGCAAATAGCTTCAGCAAAGCGTATCCCCCACTGACCCCGTCGAGTGGTGTCCTATCCGACGGACGTTGCTTAGCTACAGGGTTTACTCCAAGCCAATGAGGAAGGAGACCCGGGAAAGATGCAGCGCCTCGTTTCTTTACCTAAGTGTGGGAGTATCAAAGCCCATCAAAGCACAGGAGGAAGATCAGGGAACGGACTGAAGGCCCCTCTCCTCCCATTCCGAGGGGCTGATACCTGCGAATAAAAATGGGGAGCTAAATCCAGTCTAAAGGTTTGCTCCTCGCTCTGCCTTCCTCCCCTGTTTAGAACAGCCGGAGCCCTCGAATCGCCTCGGAATCGACCGGCATGAGGCTACTACGGATCCGCGTTGGCTGCTCCTTGGGTGTCAAAACATTAGGTTCAGTCCCATACCCGCTTCTTACCCGGGAGTAAGTACCACGAAATGGTACTTATTTCTGAGTAGGAATGCCTAGTCAAGGAGGGTGGGGGTGGATGCCGTTCTGAAGGGAATGAAGAGGAAAACAAATGGTGACTTATGTGACTTGGTGACTTATGGGGCCGATGCTAAGCAAGTTCACTTAGAAGTCAACCCAGCTGACTTCACCCAATATTACTTTCCGGAAAGCTCTCTTAGGATCGCACCCCTAAAGAGAGAACTGGGGGTGGGGGGGCTGTACCTCTGATTCTCAGGCTCTCTCGCGCACACATTCACACCCACGCGGATCTTCCCTTGTCGCCATAGCCTCTTTCTCCCCACATGCAATACCACAATAAGCCACAATCGAGTTTACCACTTTGGGATGCAGTGGGTAAGTCTAAATTAAAAGCGAAGGCGCGCCACGCAATAAAATCAAGGGCAAAATTTAGACTTTGTTTCCCCTTAAGAAGGGAGAAGGGAGTTTGTTAGGGTAGCCTAGTCCCTGTTTTTCTTTCTTTTCACCTTAACCATTGGGAAAATGGGAGGGGGATAATGCTGGCGTCCTCCAAAAGCACATTCTTGGCGTGGGCCAGGAATCTGGCGCAGCTAAAATGAAGATGAGTTACATTTAAAGGCAAGTCCCTGCAACCTTCCTCCTGATGTTCTCTTTGTAAAAGGGGTGCGGGGGTGGGAAGAGAAATATTCTTGGACCCGCTTACAGCACATTGTATTTGATTCCGATAACACCCCAGCAATTCAGGAAGCTAAACGGAGCAAGATTTATGTTAGGTGTGGAAACGGGTTGTATATCATTTATGACGATCCGAAATGCGCGCGAAAGCCAAAGGGATGTTGTGCCAGAAACGTCTTTGAGCTTAAAGCAGAGCCATTAAAATCCGTGGGAGAGTTGCCATTGACTTCTATGAAGAGCCCCTCCTCTCCTCCATCTCTCTCTCTCTCGCTCTCGGGCACGGATCCCACAGCTGTTTACTTGGAAGTAAGCGCCAATTTAATCAACGGGGCTTTCTGGCCAAGTAATTTGCTTAGCCTCGGCGTGTTCCTCCGGGGCTGGCCTCCTGAGTCAAGGGGGGGGGGAGCCAGAAATAGAGCCAAGGGGAGACGTCGCTGTCCAGTAATTGGGTTACGCTTTAAAGGGAGGCCTATGCCAATTCTAACAATATACTCCTACACAACCCCTGAAATGTATGATTTCGAGACTCACTTAGGAAGGCTAGAATGTATATATGTATAGCACAGTCTGTTCAAATCCCCATTGAGAGGGTGCCAGTTGAGTGCTATGAATATTTTGAGAAAGGCTATCCCAATTTTTCTACGTATGTACAGAACTGTGTGCGTGTGTTAGTTTATAATCCCTCCCAGCGATACTTATAAATTATCGTGTCCCCTTTACTTGACTTTAAGAGGGAATAATAATGCAAGCTAGCCAAGGCACCATTTGAAGTCGAGCCCATAAAACATTAAGCTGTGGATAACACGTTGGGCCTCCCAGTCCCGCAGACTCAGCGGATGCCTTCTGAGTGACACACTAGACCATAAAGGGCCCGCAGGGTTGGACTCTTTGTGCATTGTTTTGATTTATAGTACTATGTGAAATGTGCCCTCACATGAAGAACATAAAAATAAAATCTACATGCACTATTTATTTATCAATTCAGTTGCCGGGAATTCCCTGGAAGACATATTAGAAAATCATTTTGTTGTTGTTGTAGCAGCAGCTCACCAGTTGTGCGTATTATTAGTTATTGTATTGTGATTATTATTATTATTTAATGCTGGAAGAAACAGAAACTGCCATAGAAAGCCACTTTAGATCTGGAAGTGGTTAAAATATTTCTTCATTTGAAGCTGTTTATTCTGTTTTGTTTACAGATCTACAACACTTGGGTAAAAGTGAGATTTAACAAAACGATACATTCCCCCCTCTTCTCTCAGTTAACAACATGGTATTTTAAAAAAAGATAACGAGGTGAATATTATATATATATATATATATATATATATATATATATATATATATATATATATATGTTATACTATATATATCCATATCCATCCTCGTTGTCTAGACAGACACAAATGTAGGAGTAAAAACCTCTCACACACAAAAAGAATTGCAGTAGTTGCCATCATAGGACGTGGAGAGACGGAGCTGCATTATTAGTCAAACTGAAAAGTGAGGTTTTGCTACTGTTCTGTGGGACTTCAAAAGATCTGAATCTTAACTGAGTGCTTTTTAAAGCGATAAGGGATGCTTCCTTCTGAATTAATGGGCATGTATCGCTTCTAACGTGTACCTAATGCCACTTTCATGTTGAGAAAAGCTTTATAAAACCCAGTAAGAGATTAAATGCAACATACAAATAAAGAGGAAGAGTGGGGCGGGGGGAGGATGTTTGTGTTTCCTGTCCCTTCTAGGCTTGGGGCAGAAACATTAGTTTACACAAGGATTGTACCAATGTCTGCTACAGAAGACTATATTAAATATTGATAGACCTAATTTCCTATCTCGAAAGCCATTCTGAGCATTTCAGAAGGACTTTGTCTCCTAAACCCTACCGCAGTCTTTCCTTTGTAGATACTTGATTGTCAATATTTCATTCAAAGTTTCTTCTTCTTCTTCTTCTTCTTCTTCTTCTTCTTCTTCTTCTTCTTCCTCCTCCTCCTCCTCCTCTTCTTCCTCTTCTTCCTCTTCTTCTTCGTCTTCCCTCCCCTCCCTGTTCAGCAAAAGTAAGTTCACGTTTCCAGTGACTTGTACAAACTTGATTTATGGTTAGCATAAATATCATATCATATAAATAATAATAGTAAAAATAATAATAACTGAAACAACAGTTTTAGCCTGAATTGCTAAGAAAATCCTAATTACATCAACAGTATTATATTGCTCCTAAATGTCAGTCTGAAGGTGTTGCATATTTTAGACTTTAAAATTATAAACAACAAGCAACCAGACGAAATGGTGTGTGCAACAGATAGGAAGGAACCAATTTATGTATGCAGAAGTTGGTCAAAGACCAAACTGTCAACTGGCCACTATATAGCAGAATATAACAGTATATGAGATATAAGGTAGCTTTTAATGCTAAGTAAAACCATACCAAACAATCTGAAATAAATAAACATGTGATATATATAGATAGATATATATTAAAATAAAAAATGTATCGGCTCTTTTGTGTAATGTTTCAGTTTTTGTATTAATCTATGACTTACAATTTGCTTAATCCTTACATAAACTACAAACACCAGCCACTGTTACAACTGTTCAAAACTACTCTTTCTATTTCAGACCAAATATACTAAATAGGTGAAAATGTATAGTCACCAAAGACCTGAATCAATCTTCCCAAGTTAAGGGGGAAAGGGGGTGTGAAGAAACTCTACAAATATCCACATAAATACATTGAAGACCAGGATTAAATAATCAATGATACAAAAAAAAAAGAGTTCCTCTTAAAATAATAAATACATCTTATTTAAGTCCAAAGCAATCTTTCACATTACTGGAGAAAAAAATCTTATAAATTATAACTCTCGAAATAAGTCTCCGTTTTGGTCCCAAATGTTGTAAACGCCTCATCAGGACTCACTTTCGTCGAGTTCTAATGGATTTCTACAACTTACCTTCCAGTACATCGTTACCAATTATTACTCCCTTGAGGGAATGTTTAGATTTATTTATTTTTGTTAAGGATATTGCACTGCCATGCTTTTAAACGGCTAAAACATTTAAGAGGACAACAAGGGGTGGGGGATGGGGCGGAAATAATTCTCATGGACTCGGTCGCCAAAGAAAACAAGAAATAGGTAGCTTCTCCCGGGGACACACACAAAAACCCACTGTAATACTCAAAAGTAATACTGCAACGTCAGGGGCAAAGTGAGGTAATTTAAACGCGAATGCTTTTCAATCTCTCTCTCTCGCTTTCTCTCGTTCTCTCTCTTTCTTTCTTTCTGAACGCGTTCCAGTCTACTACAGATGCGTCAGTTTGGGCGCTTCCTGAATCCTTCCCTGAGATGTGTGGTGAGAAGTGAGATCTGTGTACGTGGGATGGGGGTCACAAGGTCCATGGTGATGGTTGCCTGGGATCTGAGCAGCGCAGCTGTAGTCCACGCTGGCAGATGAAGGATGGGAGAGGTGGCCGATGTTGAACATGGGGCCAGAGGCTGGCATGGAATCAACGAAGTTCCCTCCGACATAGACGGGGCTGCCCTGCAAATTGGGGTTGGCGAAGCCGCCGTTGCTTTGCATGGCGTGATGGTCGTACTCGGCGCCTGGGTATCTCTTCTGCTGGGGCAAGCAGCTGCTGAGAGGCGCCGTGTAAGCCGCCAGCCCGTACATGTTTTGCTGGGATTTGGCAAAGGACGTCGGCGACGGGGCGTCGTAGCTCAAGCTGTTGACGGTGGGCAGCTGGCTGGAGTATCCTACATGATTGGGCCCGCTCAAAGGCGGGCTCCGGTCTGGGGACTGCCCTACCGGGGAGTGCATAATTCCTTTCGCCTTTTGGTCTTTTTTGTACTTCATCCTCCGGTTCTGGAACCAGATTTTGATCTGGCGCTCCGTCAGGTTCAGCAGGTTGGCCATCTCCACCCGGCGAGGGCGGCACAGATAGCGGTTGAAGTGGAACTCCTTCTCCAGCTCCACTAGCTGCGCGCTGGTATAGGCGGTGCGGACCCGCTTGGAAGCGGGGCCCGGGGGGCTTTTGTCCTCGCAGTTCTCTCCTGTCCAAAAAGGAGAGAAAGAAGAAAGAGAGGAGGTTGGCTGGCTGGCTGGCTAATTTACAAAGCCTGAGAGTATTAACATTGCAGCGGCCGAGGGAGGGAGGGACGGGGGAGGGACGGGAAATGCTTTGGCACTCTGGGGCAGCAGAGGACTAGGTGCCAATTTTGTGGGGCCGGAGCGAAAGAGGCGCACAAATCGCTATTATCACGCAGTTCCCACACTGCGGGAGACCTGCCCGAATTGGTATTATCCTCTATTTGTGGAACATCTTTAGCTGTTCACGATCTTCTTTTTCCTGAAGGTCCCTCTCCTCCTGAAATTTTAACCCACCCACACCCCACCATTCCACACTTTCCCCAAAGTGTTAAATCTGGACATTCAAAGCGAACTGAAACAGGACGGGAAAAGGACCGGGATATGTCTTCCCCGTGCACAACTGCCATTAATTAGCGAGGGTCGCTGCCTCGTATCCGCACGGGAGAGGCGTGATTTAGGGACAGGGTGATCCAAACGACACTTCCCCCAAATCCTTCGATTTCATTGGATTTTATTTTATTTCCTTGAGACGGGCGGTGCTACAGTCGAGGTTTTCAGCTGCGGACAACACTCCCTCCCTCTGTCGCCCAGCGTCTACAATGAGAATGGGGTTCGATCTCCCAACTCCGGGGTTCTCAGAGGGTTAGGAAAGTTACAGTTCCAGATGAGAGAGTTGTAAATCATCTAACTTAATTGGAAGAATCGATCGATCCCTGACAGAGCCCAGGAAGGTTCTCTTGGCTGGTCCCAAATAGGAGCAGGGCCCTGGCCTCCAAACTTGGAAGACAATAGGAGCCGCCGCCGCCGCCGCCTCTGGTACAGCTAACAAGAGGAAATCAGGCGCGTTTATTAGCTCCGAGGCGGTGCTCTAACTAGCAAGACAGCAGAAGTGGGGAATCCCATAGGAAGAGCGTCGGGCGCGCGGGGTGGGGGAGAACCCGGGTTTACAACTCTCCACGCTCCCCTTCCCCAGGAAAGGTGGCAGCAGCCGTTTCAAGACAAGGGAGAAGGTCGCAGTGGTTGGATCTGCGACCACGTCAGCGTGTCTGCATAATAAACACACCTTTTGTTAGACTGCGTGTTTGCATTTTGCACACACCTTTGACACTGCTCGGGTTTAGACAGTCTGTAAACTTTCTGCATGCCAAATAAGGGGAGGAATGCTTGGGTCTCCACCTTGTCACCACCAAGATGGTTTCAGAGGACAGAGTCGCCAAAAGCAGGCCACACACACTTGGGGACAGAAGGTCTCAGAAGGTGATGGACCGCTACTGTTTATTTGTGATGGGGGAGTTATAACTGATTTGATACTTTTATTGGTTTATCGCGCTTATTGTAAATCGCTCTGTCGTTTTTATTAGAATGAAGAGCGGTCTAAACGCTAAGTAAGTAAGTAAGTAAGTAAGTAAGTACAATAAGTAAGGGACAGAGGGAGGGGCAGAGGGAGGGTGGTCGGTCCACTCTGGATCTGGAGAAGAGACCGGCCTGCTAGAATAAAGATGGGGATTTATTGGTTCATTGTTTCCTCCTCCCTTTTGGGTAACGATAGCTTTTGCGTCATTACAGGCTTTATAGATTCCCCAGATCAACTTCTGAAAAAGAAGGGTTGTCGTGGAATCTGATGTAAAGCACCATGGATAAGTTGCAAATGGTGGGAATTGTGGGAAGAAGGAAGCTCTATGGTCTGTGGATGACTGCAATGTGCCAGAAGAAAGCTGGACACTTGGAATGCAAATTGGTGATATTGTATGTTGTATCGATTTCCATTTTTTATTGTGTTGTGCATTTGCATTTTGTACACTTTTTGGATATTTCTTATGTTTAGCAATTTTTAAGGTTCTTAAACAAATGACACTTCCAATAAAAAAGACACCTCTTAAAATAACAGTTCTAGTAACGCGTTTTGCAGTGGGGATCCTTGCGAGCCTAAACTTTGAAATCACAAAAGAGCGGGAGGTTCTCAAATTCCATTCCCCGCCCTTGCACTTTTATTTAATTTTCCTCTTCCTACCCCAGACTAAAACCCTTACTGAAAACCAATTCCCATCTATTTAAATGAGACTTTACCCCTTAAATGCACTTGGGTAACTAACCTCTTTGAGAAGGGGCAAGGAAAGGGCAATATTAAAGGAGGAAATCTTTAGGCTGGTGCAATTTCTATATGAAATCATCAATGTAGGCTTTGAAGTCGCACAGAATTTGCCCTCTGGCTGAATGTTCAAATGACAGCTGGAGGGGGGAGGAAATAAATGTTGCCAAGACAAGTCATTCCATTTACATGGCTCTCCCAAAGACCAGCAAGATGTCTCCAACTCACTTGTATCTTGCAGGGCTGGGAGAGTCAGATAAACGTCACAGCCTGGTCTCTGATGTTCTAGATGGGTCTCCTACCTTCAATATTGGGGGGGGGGCGGGGAGTTAAAAGGGGGGATTGGGTACACCCATATTAATGACTACTAGCCATGAAGGTTCTGCACCACCTCCAAGTTCAGGAAGTTTGTCAGTTATTGGGTAAGGTGGCGAAAGAAGGCTCTTGCTGCTCTGTGCTGCTTGGAGGCTTCCCATTGTCATTGGTTAGACACTGCAGGATGCAGCATGCTGGACTAGATGGGCTCTGCTGTGCTGGTGGAGGGGAAGGGGATTAGATTCATAGATCCATAGAGTTGGAAGGCACCCTGAGAATCATCTAGGCCAGGGTTTCCCAAACTTGGGTCTCCAGCCATCATCCCTAACTAGCAAGACCAGGGATGACCAGTGGTCAGCGATGATCCCTGCAATGCAGGAATATGCAGCTGTCCTATATACGGTTTGAACTTGCAACCTTGGCATTATCAGCACCATGATCACACCAACTGAACTATCCAGGCTTGGCTTTTGTTGTTACTGTTTTCAGGGTTGTTGTTTTTTTGATGTATTTTGTGCTTTTTACGTTGTTGTTTTTAGCTTGCGAACTGCCCTGAGCTCTGCAGGTGACCAGTTGGGTCCATCCAACCCAAACCCAGACCACTGGGGTCAATCCACTTCATAGCATTGTCTATAGGAGCAAACTCCTAAGGGCTAATGTCCCTTTGCCTCCCTCCTCAATAAAATATTTGAGGGGGCTGCCTCCCCAAGTTGATGGACATTGCCATTCAAATGGTGTGTATGCACACTGTATCTTGTGAATGATTATGCAGGGTGGGGCTTACCTGGGTGTTTCCCCCCTCCCACCCCAATATTTTATTCAAGTTGGCACCCCTGAAATTGCCTAAACCCTGATTGGCAGCTGCTCTGCATAGCATCACAGAGCAAGGCACTCGGGAATCGAACCTGCGACCTTCCGCATGCAAAGCGGAGCTACAGCCCCTCGCTTGGCAGGACTCCTCCTGTTGCTGCTCTCTCTTTCCTGCCTCTTGCTCTCTGATTCGCGGTGTGTCTGGACTGGAGCAACCAAGGGAAGCCCCCTTGAAGGTCACAAAGGGCCTTGCTGCTCCCCAGGAGGTGGAGCTCGACTGGGTACCTGCGGGGGCGCAGCTGCTCTTCTGCTTGGAGTTCTGGCGGGACTCCTTCATCCACGGGAAGATCTGCTTGCTAATAGTGGCCGCCGAGCCGCCCGAGGCGTTGGCTCCGCCTTTGCCCTTTTTGGCGGGAACCGAGTGGGCGGGGTTGCTGCTGGGCGGCGAGGGCGACGGCAGCGCGGGGGGCGGAGCCTGTTGCTGAGGCGGCGGTTGCTGCTGCTGCTGCTGTTGCTCGGCTAGGCCCGGCGGCTGCTGAGGGCCTCCCTGGGCGCCTCCGGCGGGGCGCATACAGCTGCCGCTCAGCTCGGCGCTCTTGTGGGCCGGAGGCGCCCGGATGGCGGCGGCGGCGGCTCCTTGGAGCGAGCAGGCCGAGCCTGGGTAGTCGGTGTCCAGGGCGGGCTGGGCGTAGGGCTGAGGAGGGCCCGGCGGGTAGCCGTAGGCGTCCGCTTTGCTGTAGCCGCCGTAGGCCCCGAAGAGGCCCGCGTTGTCGTAGTAGGCGGCCTTCTGCATGGTGGGCTCCGCCGTCGCCAAGGCCTCGGCAGCCCGCTCAAATAACATGGGCCGCCGCCCACCCCGTCACGCGGCCTGGCCTCCCTCGCGCCACGGGCCTCGGCCAGTCGCTGCCCCAGAAGCCACCTGGAAGAGAGAAGCGGGATGGGGGCGGGTCGCAGAGACAAGAGAAAAACGAGACAACCGTCAGTGAGGGAGCGGGGAGGGCGCGCGCCTGAGGGGAAAGCGGGAAGTGGTTTCCTCACACGTTGGCAACTACCTAGGGGGGCAAAGGGCTCAGGAACAGCTGCCCTCTTATACAAACACGCACACCATTGCAGTTTCACCTTCACACACATTTCCCATTCCAAATTCACCTTCACGACACACACACAGACACTCCATTCCAATTTCACCTTCTCACACTCCTTTCCAGTTTCGCCATCACACACCACACAAACTGTTCCGATTTCACCTTCACACCACACGCACAAACACATGCCTGTCATATGTTCACAAGGCTACCTCATAAAACACTTCCGTGGCCTCATTTGGTACGCCTCTCACCAGTCTTATTAATTGTTTATTAATCAAATTAATACACTGCCCTCCTGCAAGATCTCAGGGCGGCTCACAGAATAAAATGCGAGTAAATAATTAAACCAAGACATCAAAACAATAACTCCGCCTTTCCATAGGCATATTTAAAAGGCTGTGGAATATTAATCAGCAAAGGGCCTGGTTGAAGAGGAGCGTTTTAGCCTGGCGCCTCAAAATATGTAATGAAGGCACCAGGCGAATCTCCCTGGGAGAAGCATTCCACAAACCGGGAACCATTATAGATTCTCTTCATACATTCATGATCTATGCTAGGGCCAAGCGCACAGGCTCGGGCACGTTCTGATTGTGTGGAACTTTTGACCGCGCCATGAAAATCACACACGTGTACACTTGGATGGAATCCAGAGGCAATCCGTGCATCCCCTCGCCCCTTCTCAAGCGTGCACAAAACGGACAAAACCAGAGGGCTCTGCGAAGGCAGTCACATGGTGCTGTCTCGGAACAGGTGCAAACTTATTTATAATGCTCACAGAAACAGTGGCCCAGCTGTGTTCTGAGATTCGAGCGATCTCCCCAACACAGGGGAAAGTTGCTTTGTCGCACACATGCATACACACGATCTTCGTACCCGTTCTGCCAGTAAGGGTCTATAGGAATCAACTCCTAGGGGCCGAGGAGCTCCCTTCAGCCCCCCAATGAAATATTTGAGGGAGTCAACCCTCCTCCCAAAGTTGATAAACATTGTCATTTAAACAGTGTATGCGCGCCATGTCTTGTGATCAATTATGTGGGTCGGGGTTTACCTGCGACCCCCTCCCCATATTTTATTCAAGTTGGCATCCCTGTTTCCAGGGTTCTGAAGGGTGGTTCGGCTCTAGCGTAGCGCCCTAGAAAAGCATGTTGTTGCGGCAGGAAGTACGTACATAAGGCCAGTGAAGTAGCATAACTCTGCACAGAACGGTAGCCTTTATATGTCTTCCCTGCACAAAGTCCCCATCCCCCACGGTTTCTTTCACACATGCACCACGTGGTAAACAACCCTCATACAGTATCCTTGCATCGCCTCTTCCGCTTGGTCCCTTGTCGGAAATCCTGCCCAGCCCAGACTATCATATGACTCCCCCTCTCCCTCATCACTGCTCCTCCCTCTCCCCTAGCAAGAAAGTAACTGGGTGCCCTCTCCTGCCAATTCCCACGGACGGTTTTTGCACGCTCTCTAATACAGTATAGTGCATTTCACCATTGGCCTCGCTTACATACAACCAATCATTTCTCCCTTCGCTCTCTCAAGAGCGCATTCCAGAACAATTAGCAATGCACCCCGCTCTTAAACACAGTTAACCGGGGTGCACGATCCATTGGAATCAATGGTTTTCTTCTCTTCCAGGTATAGGTTTCGAGAATCGGGTGTAAAAAATGAGTGGTCCAGAGCCATTATGCCACAGTGGCATGGGTTTTGAACTCTTGCCACTGGAAGTGTACAACTCTGAAATAAATTGTACCGGCCGCCAACTAACAGTGTAGGGGGTGGGTGACTCTACAGCTAAAAGAGATGCCCAAACCAAGCCGAATACAGTAATGGATAAACGGGTCTCTGAAGAGTTAGGAAGGCATAGATCCTTCTGTACAATGTTCCCTTTGTCCAGCTAGGGTGAGGAGGAGTGAAATGTTTGCCCCTGATTTCCCCAAAACAGAGTGTTAGAGGATGGCTTTCCATAACTTTATTTTAGTATTACAATAAACTGATGTTATTCCTAATGTAATGGGTGTGGATGTTTGTTTTTTAAAGGAACAGGTATTTCGCAAAGAAGGAAGAATTATCATTTAGCTTGGCGTGCTAAATTACCTTGGTTCAGCTGTTACAAAAATAAGTTTGTTCAAGTGATTTCATTTCTACCCTTCAAATTCTTACTGCTTTTGCATATATATTTTTTTACGGTGCTCGAAAACCAAACACTTCTACAATATTATTTTCTTCTACCATATTATTATATATCTCTTTATTTTCCCGGAGTCATTTTTTATGGGCTCTACATTCTATCCCTTTGCCATTTTGGTATAAATATTAACCAACATTTTGTTGTTGTTCCTTTTTTGTCTCTTCACTCCCCCACCCTTGGGGTTTTATTTTTTCCTCAAGTCACGCATGCGCGCGACTATTTGTGAGTCAGGAGTGACATGATGGATTGAACCAGAACTGGAACCTGAAAAACCAGAGAAAATTCCATCTCTATTGTAAATCCTGTCTCTTGGTGTTTTGCTTTGTTTTTCCTGGGAAGATTTCTACGAAGTTAAAGTGTAACTAAGGGCATTCAATAACTTTCATTTGCAATATAAAGAAGAAATACATAGGTCAGCTACCTTAGCTCCTAGTCTTTAGAGATATTTCAACTAAGGTTTCTTGCAGATTGTTTTGACGCAAAAGCTATCTAAAGTAGAGAGAAGCGATTTCCAGGGCAGGGGTTTTCGCTGCAAGGGTGTCTTGTTTGTTTATTACCATGCAGGAAAGATTCCTGGTTGGGGAAATCCCTTATTATTGTATTATGTAGCATTAGATCTCCACTATTTCCTGTATATAAAACCTGCATTTTGTGGGTGTTGGAAGAAGGGATTGTTCTTCAATTATGGGGAAAGACCACTTCCCCACCTTATTTTCTAGATTCTGATGAGTGTGCTTAGACATATCTGTGGCCCAAAATATAAAAATATGTGTGCGGTGCTCAGAGTTATGGGCTTAGACTGGAAAAACTTGGGTTCCTTTCTCCATTAAACCCAGAAGCACCCTGGGTAACTTGGGCCAGCCACTATATCTCAAACTTAACTACTTTATAGGGAAATTCTGGAGATAAAATGGATTGGGGAATGTATGGAGACCCAAGCTTTGAGGAGCAGAATTCAATAGATAAATAGATAATTGCTTATCAGTGTATCATTTGGATGCCGTGTATGAAGCATACAGTATATTTTTAATAGGCCAGTCAGTTGAATTTACATCTGTGCTTAGAACTGAGATGTCTAGGAAATATTTTCTGAAACTCCTAATTTCCAAAGATGAAAAGTGTCATTTGCAATCAGTGATCATTGGGTTCCTAGCACATCACTTATAAATGCATTCCTCAGAGATAAGACCAAATTAATTCAAATTAAATTTATTCACAAGTAAGTGGTGAACAGTCCAATCCCATCCCTGTTTTACTTAGAATCTCTACTGAGTTTGTATGGGACTTTCCCCTAACAGTTAAAGTATGCACTGAATTGCATCTTTTAAGATCACAACCAGCAAGTAGTTGTCAGCTCCAAATGCTGTCTGAAACGCTACCCCTCAAGCAAGTTTGCTAAAGGATGCAATTCATAAGCCTTTGAGCCTGAAGGCACAATTTCCAATTATTTAATTGTGTGGTTACAGCTTTCAACCCCTGCATTTTTGGTCCCCAAATAATCCTATGAAATTTAAATCTCTGTGGGAGCTGACTGAGTGCTCGTGAATCTGGATGTTTACATCCGAATAAATCAGCTTATGATCACAAAATGTAGTGTTCTGATAATGATCCCAGACAAGCTGATGTCTGTCACTACCAGCCTCCCCCAAACAATTTTGCATTGTCTGTATTTATAGGGTATCTTTCTTTTCACCTTATATGTTTTCTGACTCCCCAATAATCATTTATGGATGTCATAGCTACAACTTAATTTATCACACAACATAATTATCATAAAACATTCCTAATTACTATGTTTTCTCATCTTTGTCATAATCTACTACCCTTACTTTAACCTACAAAACATTCCAGGTGCCTGCATTTTAAATTGGAGAACAATAGTTGGGTGGGTTGGTTGGTTTGGACACATTTTGGTTCTTTCAGTTAGGTTCCTTACAGTGTAATCCTATACATGTCCGCTCAGAGGAAAGACCTTTTTAGGATAAATGATAAATGGTTCCTAGGTAAGGCAGTATTAATTTCAGCCTAAGAGTGGTGATTTTTTAAAAAAGGCAACTTTAAATAAAATACAATTTAGGACATATTCCATATATCCATTCCACCTCCTTCAGAAATCTAAAATATAGTGAGCATTTCTAGAAGGGGTAGCAGTGTTAGTCTGTTACAACAAAAACATCAAAGTCTCGTGGGACTTTTCAGGCTGACACATTTATGGCATAAGCTTTCTTGGTCTTGAAGTCCCCTTCTTCAGATGCATGAAGTATTATCCTCAAGCACTGGAAGAAATTTATATCTATAAACACACACGGTTTGTTGCAAAATGCCATGAAATACAAGAAGGATACGGGTTTTTTATTTTTAACAAAGATGAAGAAAGACCAATAAGGAGTTACATGATTTCCTTCCATGTATCTAATAACGTTGAATCACTTATTTATTCACGAATAATCATCAATAATCAGAAAGTTCAACCCTCAGCCATTTACAAATTCACTGGTAGTCTGCTCTGAATTGTTTTTGTTTATTCCAACCCAGCACCCTCTCGCTGCCTCCTGCTTCATTCACCAAAACCAGGTTTCTCCCAAATAGCGCACGGAGCCTTCAGAGAGAATATTGCTGCAAAACTGAGGAGCTTTATTTCTTTTCTGAAATACCAACTGCTTGTGAACTCTGCTTGAACCTAACAAGGAGGCAAAGGGCCATAAATCACATGGACAATGCTCTACTGTTTGGTGGCTCATCTTTTTAGATCTACACGCGCGCGCACACACACATTTTCTCCCTCTTTCCTTATTTTCTTTCCTTCCCCTCTCTCTTTTAAAACAACAACAACAACCCTAATGGCACGTTTTGCTTTTGCCAGGATGTCATAGGCTAAAAGCAATGGGGTTCTTTTCGTAGGTAACACCCAAGCACTTAGTGGTTTGGCCCGAGCTGTTTACAAGCTGCGTGGGAGGCAGAGCAGGGAGCAGAATTCGCTCCGGAGCCTAAGGAAGCCACAAAATATCCGTGCCCGTGTTTCGAATTTCCTTTTGCAAGCATCTAGAGAGGTTAACTTTGTCTGAACCGTTGTGCTATTAGGCAGAGTAATGGATCCCATTGTTCCCTTACTACTACTCTCAATCCACTGCGAGGAATAATCTCTCCAAATCAAACTGACTACGGGGCGTGGGGGCGGAGAATGAGAGTCTCAGCAACTACCTACCCCCTTCCACACACCCCTCTCTCTCACACACACACCCCACCACCACGCACAAAACACCACGTGCCACAGAAGAGCCCAAACTCCGCTTCTGACAAGTTCCCGGGCGCTGACAATTGCGTTCGATCGGATCCCCAACCCGCATATTCATACGAAGCAAGTCCTCTACTAATGCGTCCACTACACTTAATTCTGCTGGGGATCAATACCTAATATGATCCCGAATAAATAAAAAGCAGTAAGAGAGAGAGAGAGGGAGAGGGAGGCCGGAGGAGTGGTTAATAAGCAGTCGGAGTTCTCACTGCGCATATCAATGCACCTGTCACGGTGCTGTGTTGCAAAATTTATGACTTGCTGGCGCTAGGGCAGTAAACGCTTCAGTAAGGAATGAAAGCAGCGAAGGGGGGAAGAAGAAGTAGGAGAAGGAGAGAGAAAGAAAAAGAAGGGGGCTGGGGGGGAGGGGAAAGACCTGGCACGACGTAGTGTAAGACAGGCTGCGTAGGAAGGGGAGACCGGCGAAAGAATGCCCCAGTCTGCAGAAAATTTCCCTTCTCCTGCAGCCTACGAGAGGGCAGATCAGTATATAAAAGGGCCGAGCCGTTGTCCTTTTGGCGCTTTCCCCGCTTCTAAAGCAAGGCTGATATTCACACCGCGCCGTGGCAACCTCTAAGTATGTTCGGAGTCCAGGAGAAGCCCTTTTCTACCGACGGAAGGACTCTCCGGGTCTTTGCTGGGAAGAAATGCAGGGTTGAACCGAGTGATCTGCTGCGGCCGCCAGGAAAGAGCCTGAGGAAATGAGCTATTCTTCAAGGGAGGGGGAGAGAGAAATGGGTGATGGATGTAAATTGACCATAACTGCCATATTCTATCACCGTCCTACTGGATCATTTTGGCTATCACCGCCATGCTGGCAGAGGCATTGTGTATATTCGGTGTTATGAGCTTGTACACAGGAGCTCATGCGTTATGATGATATGTAGATGCTTCTCCTCTTCCTTCTGTTCATCTGTTTGTTTCCACTAACTCGCAGTCTACAAAATAGTCATGCTCTCTCAGTACATTGGCTCGAAGGGCATATATATATATACAGTGTGTGTTTATATATATAGGCATAGACTTCATCTGTAGCCTTGGGGAAGATACTTCGTGTTGGGAAGGGAGCTATTTTAACACTAAAGATGAGGTATGCTCACATATTAAGAGCTTCTTGAGTAAATCTACTTCGAGCGTAACTGTGTAGTAAATCTCGAGTTGGGGGAACGGGGCATGATCCATTAAAAAACGGAGCACGTTAAAACCCAACAGGGTTCAACGCCAGATATTTGAAATGCTTAGCTAATGCGGAATCATGACTACATTTTCCTCCGCCCTTTGGTTTCATGTCGTTAGACAGTCGCTGGCATCTGCGTTTTGTGGGACCGAGCAGGATCCTTGTGGTCCAGCTTCATCAAAGGCTTTTCCTAGCCCACCACCATCTTTAATTATGATCTACTGAAGCAGCATGATAGGATATCAATTCTGCTTAGGCAAAAAAAAAAAAAAAAAAAAACCCTCCGTGGCAATAACCTTTTATCTATGTACTCCAAGTATTTGTTTGAGGCCACTGAATATTAACAATATTTTTTTTTTTTTTTGAAAATCGATTGTCAGTTACATTATATCATGTGTATTAGTGCTCCTAGGGGGATGAACTGCCAGGATTCCCCCCCACACACACACACAAATACACGCTTCCTGCTCCATTTAAAATCCATCATCTACTGGTAAACCTCACGTGGAGAAGGAGAAGTAACAAATGTAGCCGAAACCATATTTTAAAAAAACCAAACACTCACCACAGTTACGTTTTTTCTTGTACTGTATTTTATCTCTAACACTTTTGATAGGCTCTTCAGATTCCTTTGGAAAAAACGTGGAGATGTACCTGGAACAAAGGGGAAAACTCAGTGGATCCAGCCCCCCCCCCCGTTTTTAACCAGGGGCATCATAAATAATGTATATATTAGGCAGAGCTATTCACTCTTACATGTATAATGCAACGGGACATGCTCCCAGATAGGTGCGCAGAGGGACTGCAGTCGTCTTTGACTTTACGGTTTTAAGCGGGTTTCTTTTTCTTTGTTAAAAATAATGTCTAACTTTCTTTTTATTGAAATATTATACCAAAAGTGCTGGGGCAACTTTCTGAGCTTTGGATATACTCTGTGTGCAAATCTACACAGAATCAGAGTCACACGCATCCATGCACACATACATGCCTTTCTCTCCCCCCCCCCCTTAATATTTAACCATTTGGGGAAATAAGGAATTGCAGAAGCCCTGAACTCAAACTTTCAGAATCTTTTTCACACGCACACATGCACAAGGCTCCATAGCATCTCTATGTGCCCGGCTGAGAATGAAGAAGAAATACCTCCCCAAAAATTGTAGTTGTTGTTGTGAGCAGCAACTTTACAAGCACCCACAAAAGGCGGGTTTGGTGTACTCCAGCGCCAGTACACCCCGCGCCCCAGAAAGCCATATGCACCAGGCGTATGAAGACAAGGGAAATAGGATCGAAGGCAACAGCATTCTACTCCGAAGAATGGAAAGCTAGCAGGGAGACCCCCGCGCCATAACCCGAGACTCATGCATTATGTATGGATGTAGTGAGCTTGGGTATGTTACAGGGAGAAAAGCCCGGCCATCACACACCCCTTCCAGAATCTTAGCAGCCCTTCTGCACTTTTCACAGGAGAGCTGCTCCCTGCAAGACGCAGCCAGATTATTATTATTATTTTGCTGATGCTAAGGAGTGATTTACCTACCCTCCCTCCCCAGAAAAGCAGCTCGCGCCATTAATTTGGGGCTACCGTTACCATTTCGCATCGGAAATCTGCCAACTAAGAACTTTGAAGAACATTAACAGAGCTAGTAGGTAGGGCAAGTGGGCAGGCGGGGGGGAATCCCTCCTCGATGAAGCCTGGGTCATTATAAAGAGAAATATCTAACAAGCATAAGCCTTTGAAATGACCTTTGGCTTGTATAGCAATAACTCACCACTTAATGAACAACCAGCGGAAGCCCCCTCCAAGAGCTGGCAAGGAATCGAGATTCCAACTTTTCTTCTCTTATCCCTCTCCAAGCCCAATTGGGAAGCAAAGCAGCCCCTTCCTTCCCTCTTTCCCCGAGCCACCTCTAATTTATGCCGACAAAGTGGAGTTTGTGGGGAAGTAGAGCTGGCTGGTCACACACGATGCTCTAACCAGGTCTTTGGTCTTCCAAGGCCTGTGCCCAGCAAACGTCTTATATAATACATCCACGTGGGCGGACGTCAACTTTAAGTGGTTTTATTTATTTTTTTCGCCCTAACCCTTTTAAAAACGCAGTTCATTAGAAATAAGCAGTGCGTCTGTGAGTGTGAGTGTGTACAGTATAAGAAGAAAGCTTAAGTTGAAGGGGGGGTGTGGTCAGCATCAGAGAAGCGCCTGAGCTGAAGGATCCTTATTTGCACATACAAAAAAAGGCAGACATTGTTACCCGCTGTTGATTAACGTGGTAAGTTTTCATTTTGTGTCTAATTAATTATCGACTTCTGAATCCTTCTACAGCAGCAATAAGACAACGCAGAAAGATGCTGATGGGAAACTCTCTCTCTCTCTTTAACAAAAAAAGAGTAAGCAAAAGCAAATGTTTAACGTGCTAGTTTGGGGTTTGTTTTGATGCGCAAACTGTCGTCCGAGTTTCCTGTCTTCTGCCGCAGCCTTGGGCGCCTCCTGAGCAGAAGCGGCTTCCAGAAACAAGCCTGAGCTCTCCCCCAAGGGCTGTCAGGGATTTGCTGAGACCCCAGGGCCGATCTCTGAGGATTCCCCAGCGCGCGCCCACTCCAAGATAGAGAGAGATGATTGAAATTTTAGGTGAAGTTCCAAGTAGGAGACTCCTCCGCAGCGTAAGGAAATGAAATGCCGCTTGTCGTAATTGGATTCAGCGGACTAACTTGTCAGGCCCGCAGCTTGGAGGCAAAAGGGACTCTAAAGGTGCGTGGAATGGGGCGTGGGGGGGGGAGGTCGCTTGCTTCGAAACCTCTTCTGATAGAGACCAGCGCAGAACATTTACCAAAGTGCTGCTTTCTTCCCCTTTCCATTGTTTAGCGAAAATAATACGAATTAACACTATGTGTAGGATGTGCGGAGTGCTGGAAACTTGAGTTGGGGAGCGACAAAAAGATCATGTGTCTATTCATTCCTTTTCTACATGAGCATACGATGAGCTGAAAGCTATGCATTACTTCCTAGGGAGCAAGTCCCACTGAACTTAGTTGGACTTAACTTCTAAGTGAACGTCCATAAAGACTGGGCTGCATGAGCAGAACGCTGCACGCTTACGATGCAGCAAGTTTTCATTGAAATCAGTTCGATTTCTCCAGGTACAAATGCTGTGGATTCAAGAATATCGGGATGCCATTCGCAGTGCTAGTTGTAAATTCCCACTGAAATCATTTAGACTGAAATCCAAGTAAGACAGCGATCCTTTCCTTACTTACCTGGGAGTGATCTGCATTGAGTTCAATGTGCAAGATTGCTCTCAAAGTGAATTTAAAACCGGAGTGGCTTTTAAGGCCCCTGATTTTAAACAGGATCGAGTTTCTTTGGATGTAAAGAAACGGAGTAAAAGACAAATGAGCTATCTACCCACTCGATATTTTTAATAATGTGAGCCCTGCTTGATGGCAATTGGCCGCAGTCCAGCACAGAGCTCAGTACACCTGTGTTGCAATCCCAAAGGCACCTAGGGAGTAAGTCCCGTTGAATTCAGTGGGATTTACTTCCGAGTAAACAGGCTGCGCAGATGCGGCTGCACTGTTCGTTACCATATGTGGGATTGGTTGCGCCTAACTCTGATGGGTTGTAGCTCTTATTTCTTTCGATTATGGGATGGTTCATACACACAGGCAGATACACAGACCCTAGGAAACGCCGCTGTAGATGGAGCCTTGAAAAATATTTCAGAAGTATGACAAAAAGTGGTTCCCCCCCACCCCCCAGCATTTTGCTTTTGTTTGTTTCTTGCGGGAGGGAACAATTCAGAGAAGGTGGCAAATTCATTGTAAAACAAACGCGAAGTATGAAGGGCGAGTCAACGTTTCCAGAAAGAGCCACCAGAAGCAATAGGCAGTGACACGATTTCCACTAGTTGTGTTTAGAATATTATATATATATGCATGTGTATACACACACACACAGTGAATGAGAGAGAATTCCATTAAGTCTGACAGTCCGAGGCTAACAGAGCAGTCTAGAGCCATTGAAATACATAGGATGCTTGCCATAGGTCATGAATCCTAACCTAAACTGTTACTTTTTGGTTTCTTGCTTGAACACAAATATATGTCTTCCTTTGAAGTGCCTAATGGAAAACCCGCTTTCCCCCCACTTCCAGGTCACCCCAGCACTTGATGTCTTGGGTTGGGGAAATGCAACGCAGAAAAGCCCTAAGTTTACTACTACTACAGCCTCTACAACAACAAAACATATTATTATTACGTCTATACATGCATATATATAGTTCTATAGACTACTAGCACGTTCTATTTCATCTCCCATTACCGTGGTGGTGGGGAGTGGGGGGCGGGCAGAAAAAAAGGGGATCTGGGATTCAGGATTCCATCTTTGTTCAAGCTCATGCAGTCGCTTACCTGTATCCTAAAACTGTCCTCTTCGGTCAGAAATTGCGCGCTTTCAGCTTGGAAGATATATCCTTCCTCCTTTGTTCTGCAGACAATACACTCCTAAACCTGATCTTGCGGGTCTGCTCGAGCATTTCCATAGACCAGTATTCCCGGTAGAATATATTTTTTCAAGAGCAAGCCAAGATTGCAGCAGCTCCAATAAAAGAGGGCGAATGGATTCTGAGTTCGTTAGGTTTAATAATAATTTCGAAAATCCTTCACAATCAACCCCATGGAATAAAAAAATAAAGCCAGCTAGTCAAGCTTTTCGTTTTGTTTTGTTTGTAAATAACAAGCGATGAGGCCACATACGCATCATCTTTTCAATTATAGCGCTATATATATATATATTATCTTTTTTTAAAAAAAGAGCCGCCGAAGAAGCCTTCGGTAATAAGAAATAGAGGCGCTGCCTTAAAATATAAGCATATTTGTTCACGTGATCCTGAGAGAGGAGATGGTTCTGATTAAGGCTGGAACTTTCACTCGGGTTATCCTCTGTAAATCCTCCCCCATGTATCCTCGGTCTAGGTGGCTGCGGAGCTGGGGTGGGCTAACCCACAGGGCCAAAGGCACCCACAAACCTTCCTAGGTGGGGCGGGGAGCGAGTCGTAATAACCTGCTCTAGTCAAGGTGTCCATTCACCGTCCAAGTGCCCAGGGGCATCACACGCACAGCGTAGTTTTCAGAGCCCTCTTTAGAAATCCACATTGGCTTCACCACCTTAGCAAACTATTTCACAGAGTAGGTAGGGATGGTGATGAGGAGGATCGGGCGTGGGGGGCGGCGGCGGCGGGAGGGAGGGAGAGATTGGGGTTGAGGTTGGGGAGGGGGTTTGCAGACCTTGTCGGATATTTGCGGCAAGTTGAACCAACATCACAGCAAATTTGGCTCCAGGATCTCTATAGGGTTATAATAACCGGCGATCAAAACGAATTGCGGGGGGGGGGGGGCTCATGTTAATAGTAGGGGTGGGGCTTGTTCCCCATTGCTCCTCAAAATAATTATTATAGTTTCATAATGAAGGAAGATGTGTGGGCTTGCCTTGCTTTGCTATTTCTGTACAATCCACTGACGATAGAGGGTGGCTGTAACTCTGTCCTAGTTACCCTTGCATTGTATAGAATAATCTCGTTCTTTTCACCTTTTTTGTTGTTGTAGGGGACAAACAAATTCGGCAAAGTTGGGTTTGGTCTACGATGAAGGTTGAAGATCAACCTTGTCTTCATTGCTTAATAGAGAGCGCCTGGTGTTGGGGAAGCATCTTATCTCTGTCCTGCTCTGCCCTAACTCTCGCTTGTATTTATGTCTGTGTAGAAACCTTCTTCAGATACAACCATCTCGCGAGTTTGTCACACAAATAATGTCCGAAGCAAGTCAGATTATTGAGCAGCGTTGTTGTTGTTACTATGATGATGATGATGATGATGATGATTACTATTACAGCTCTTTTGTCTCTAAAAGTAACTTGGAGCTATAAAAGCGCCCAACCTAATCTAGAATCTCCTAAGATTTCATTACCATCCAAAGCATGGGGAACCTGACAGTAATGTATTACCTTACAATACGCACCATAAGTGTGTGGTAGCATTTATCTAAATTACTCTACTTTATCCTGACTTTGCAAACCAGTCTTTTTTTAAACACACACACACACACACACACACACACACACACACACACCACACACACACACACACCACACACCACACACACGGGGTGGGTGGGTGGTGGAAGAGAAGATAAATTGTAGTCCTGTTATCAAAGCTCAGGCAGAAACTCATATTCAAGAATCTGCTGTCACTTAAAACCTGCGGGCGCAGGATCCAGCCGCGTTTTTTTGCATTTCTGGAGTCTGACTACATGCATGCTTACAGGGGAGTAAGCTCCTGAATGTGAGACATAATTCCAGGTAAATCCCAGGTACTCAGGATTGCATCCCATTGTCTCCGATGGTTCCAGTGGGAACGAAGCATATGAGCTGAATTGGGAGCTCTCTACTCTTCCCTGTCAGATGTCTCTTCGTCTAGCTGTAAAACCTGACGGCGTCGGAAATAAAAGCTGGCTCCAAAAATAATTTACTCTGAGAAACACATACTAACAAAATCAAGCAGAGATAAAAGGAATAAGGATGCTGAAGAAGAAGCGGGAGAAGCGACTTCTAAATATTTTCAGGGGGGTGGGGTAGGGTGCAGATCGCACCTTCCAGAAGGGCCACCTATAAATTATGCGGCTAAAACAAACAAGCCAGCAACAACCCTACGAAATTAAGGCTGAAAACGCTGCAAGCCAAGTGTGAAGCTCACCGAGAGGGCGGGAGGTGAGGGGGACTCCCAGTTAGGCCGAGATGTGCTTCGGTAAAGGATCTAAGGCTTTTTCAGTCCAAGCATATGTTCATAGAGCAATAAAATGGAAAGATTTACAGTCCTTGCTGGGCCTCCTTCTTTCTCTTTCTCCCCCTTCCACGTCGTACCACCCCTCCATCACACACACACAAACGCAGGCGATCAGCATCGCACCCTTCCAGGAATTACTTACGATGATTTATAACAATAAACCCGGCAATTGTCAAACTGATAAAATATACTGGGCGATACGCAGGAATCAGCGTTATTATTAAAGGGCCTTTTCCGTTTAGGTTCGGAGTTTCTTTGCCTCTCTCCCTCTCTGTCTGTGTCTCTTGCTCTGTCTCTTGTGTAGTTTGGGGTTCTTTCTGGGACAAACCAGAAAGATATATATAAACTTTGCTCGTGTGTGTGTGCGTGCGCGCGCGGACGAATTCGGAAAGAGCAAATCTGATTCTTAAGTCACTATCCCAAACCAAAAGCATTTGTCATCTTTGAATAATTGAATTAATGTGTTATTGTTTGAATGTATAATTCATAACGCAGGAAACTCTGTCTTTGTCCTGACACATAGCGGAAGTAATAAAAATATGTATTATTATTATTATTATTATTATTATTATTATTATTATTATTATTATTATTACACAAGCTCTCCAAGTAACGCGTAAGAAAGACCACACCGCTTGCCAGAAACAAAACAAAGCATTTCCAAACAGCCAAAGGCTTAGGAAGATAGCTCTTGGCTTTGTGATATACACACCCATATATATATATGCATGTGTGCCTATGTATTAGCGTGTATAGTTCTATCTATGTGTACACACACAAATGCATAGACAGACACACGCACTGCAGATCAAAATTCCCATTTGCTGAAGCGAGTCTTTTCCCCGCCACCCAAAACAAAACAAAACCCAGACTGACTGGCTGGGTGTCTTCTACAAAATACTCAATGCCGACTCCAGTGGGACTGTCCCCATCTTCAGGTATCCCACCCCTCAATGGTTCCAGAACGCCATCCCTCCCCACAAATATATTGCCAAACGGAACATCTGAAATCACCCACGTCTTTGTGTGACGGCACCATAGTGTATAGCCTAACCGGGTCGGGAGGGTGGCAGCGGTGGAGTGCCCTTAGAATTCATTATCTCTTGGTTAAAGTCTGCCTTGGGTAAAATTTCAACTCCGTTTTATAGCCTTCTATTATGACGCAAAGGGGAAAAAAAATTTACGACCCTCGCTTGAAAAGAAGATCAGGGCCTTTTCTCACCATTTAAGAATGGGGCAGCAGATGCCCTGACAGCTATCATTGTTCCCAGTAAGATATAAACAACCAGTAAATCTTCACCCATTTCCCCACACAAGCAGCTTTTGGCCAGACCTCCCTCTCTCTCTCTCTCTCTCTCTCTCTCTCTCTCTCTCTCTCTCTCTCTCTTCTCTTCTCTTTCTCTTCTGCTGTGGAACATAGAAAGATCCTTTCTTTATTCAGTACCAGAATATCTCATAATAAAGAGTAAACATTGGGGTCTCTCTCCCCCCCCCAATATGCCTACTACAGCTTCTGACTAGGGCAGAGTTGCAAATCAGGAGGAGAAGGGCCCCTATTTGTCAAACATTTGACAGCTAAGTTCATTAAGGATTTCGAAATATAAAAGGAAAGAAAGAAAATGTGTACCTACCAAGCTCCGCTTTCTTTCTTTCTTTTATTATTGGTAATTTCCCCCCCTTCGGCTGTAGCCAAAGAGCTAGGTGTGCATAGAAAGAGCCTGCGCCCCTTTGTATATTATATTCTTGGGATCTCTTCAGTTTTCAAGTCTGATAGAGTCCTTTGCTTGGCAGATTAATGACGACTCCGTGTTTCTTAAGGGACGCGCTGAATTAATTATTTCGCCCATCACGTGGTCAGGACTTGGAGAAAAATCTATTCTTATCATCTTCCTTGCACTTTGAGAGGCTGTCTGCTGTGACTCTTCCCTAGCAAAAGATGATTTGGGTCTACATGGTTAGATTTAACCCTCTCCTCCTCCTCCTCCTCCTCCTCCTCCACCTCCTCCGCTACCACCATCTTCCTGACACACACACGTACGAAAGAAAATAAAAGAAATCGGGGGGGGGGGGAGCTTTGGCAAACATGGCCGATGGAAGCTACTTGAGGCGCTCCATTGAAAAGTCCCTGTTTACTATACTGTAGAGAGGATTTGTTCTGGATCCTGCCTCTCTCCCCCCCCCAGCCCCGCCCCGCTCCCGCACCATAAGGACTAGCGGCGAGGCAATATACAAACTGGAATTGATGGCAACGGGAGGAGCACAAGGCAGCTGAGAAGCCTTCAGCGTAAATTTGTGTCCTGAATCTTTACCACTCGTGGCTGTGGCGGTGCGCTGACAAACAAACACACAACAATCCCTCATCAGTCTCTCCTGTCTAAAGGGGGGGGGGGAATCATACTTCGCTCCAATACATGGATGGGGGTTCCTTGTTTTCATTCTTCCAGGCTGGATGATTTGGTTTTGGACTCCAGTTTTGGCTGCTCTTCCAAGAGAAGACAAGTCAACATGTATAAAAGGGGGAAGAAGGCGGGGGAGCGAGGGGGAAACAAATCAAAATATATCCGATAAAAATAGCGCCATCGACCTCCTAGACAGATAAATGCTTTATTGCTGTCAGGGGTGTTTATGTCGGAAGGAAGGAGGAGCCTTTCATGTTAGAAGTCTACAGGAACTTTCTGAGTGCTCAAGTCGTCTACAGATTGATTCCTAAGGAATATAAGATAATAGGTTCCTAGGGACAAAAAAAGGGGGAGGCCTGTTTCTATCTGCAGAGTGTGGACTTCAAGTTTGGGTGGTTATTCCTCCACAGAATGATTCTGATTCATATACAGCAGGCTTTCCCAAACTTGGGTCTCCAGCTGTTTTGGACTACAATTCCCATCATCCCAGACCACTGGTCCTGCTAGCTAGGGATGATGGGTGTTGTAGTCCAAAAGCAGCTGGAGACCCATGTTTGGGAAACCCTGCTATATAGTAATACCACCTATCACACAGAAACAAGTACGATGGGTCCAATTGACATTACCTTCTACCAGTTAACACAGCAGCAATAATGTGGGATAAGGCTATCAGTGGCTACTAGTCAAGATGGCCATGGGCTATGTACTATCATTGGTGTCAGAGCAGGTATGCCTCTGAATACTAGTTGCTGGGAATCTCAAGTGGGGAGAGTGCTGATGCAACCAGGTCCTATCAGTGGGCTTTCCATAAGCCTCTGGTTGGTCACTGTGAAACAGGACGCTGGACAAGGTGGGGCTTTGGTCTGATCAGCTATTATTGTGCTCTTAAGTACAACAGAAGGCAATTGATATCAATGTGTTGAAGGCCTCCATTTTTGATTGTGACTCCTGTGTTGCCAGCACATTATTAAGCCACATTAATTCTGGAACTACTCCATTCATCAACTGAGTGAGACTAATCCCAGCACCATTAAAACTGTTAAAACCATTAAAGCCAAGGTGAGTTCTGCCATACTTTTCAGAGACATGTAGGTTACATCTCAGTTTTGTGGATTCTTGTCTGAAGTTGCAGTCCAAAACAAAACAAAACAAAACAAAAAATCAGCTAGAGAATAAATTCCACTTATTAGTTAATTTTGCTGGAATTCTAATATCCAAATTCTGTGCATGTTTACTCTCAAGCAAGTGAGTTCAGTGGTGTTCAATTAAACATATGTCCCAAGTAAGCAGGCATTGGATTTTCAGATGGAAAAAAACACCTATTAAAATCCATTACTTATAACACATCCACTACCCAGTTACCTGGGAGTATGTACAAATGAACCCAGTGGAACTTACCTCTAAAAAGACATCTACAGTATAGGATTGCATTTCTGGGAAGCAATTCACCTGAGAGCAGGGAAGGCAAACTTTTTAAGTCTGAGGGAGTGTGTTTGCATCTTTTGCCAATCAAATATGAGATGTGGTGTGTAGAGCAATGTACCATAGTATTCAAAGCTTGTATCAGCCATGAGCTCATCAGGAGACCTTAGGGATACCATCACCTTTCATCCTCAGGTTCCCATCTGTGACATTTAATAATGATATTGGGCTACCCTTACAGCTACTTGTGTGCCTTACAGTATATCCATACCGAGAATACAACCACCCACCCACTATACTCAGAAGTAAGGTAAGTGAGTATGGGTTTTCAGACTGAGACTTGTCGCCCTAAAAATTGACTAAAAGGGTTTAGCAATAATTGGCACTCTAATCTTCAATACACTGGACCAGATCCAAAGAGCTTAATTAATCTCACCTAGGTGTTTTGTTGAGCTGGAGGGAAATTGCTGTTTTTAAGTTGGGAGAGTTTGCATACAAACACACACAAAATGCTTTCAAAATCCCTATCAGCTTGTTATGAGATTGGAGGAGGGCCTGCTGTCTGAGAAAGGCCACCCAAGCTGCATATGCACTTAAGGAATTAGTTACAAGTTTTTGGGGATCATGGCGAAAACTTGGAAGTAAGTCCCACTGAAATAAGTAGGATACTGTCAAATATATCTGATAATATTAAAGGCTTAGGAAAGAGAGTGAAAGGAGGCAAAGTCACAGCCTATTTTAACATGCTGTCACCTATTATATATTTTTATTTCCTCCCTTCCTTTCTCCTATTTTTGTAAACCATCCTGGGAGCTTGGCTGAAAGGCGGGATAGAAATATGTAAAATAAATACATTTAAATATAAATGGCGGTTGCAGCAGCTTTTGAAACACATGCCCCCCTTCCCTATCCACAATTAATCAGCCATAATCTCCACTGAAAACAGTAAGGTTTCCTTCCAAAACTGACTGTGTCCCTAAATAAATTTATTTGGAAGCAACTGCAGCTGGGATTAGTGAAATTTACTTCTGAGTCAATATGCTTGGGCTGAACTATAAAAGGTCCTATGCAAACATACTTGAAAGCAAGCCTGTGGAACCCATTGGGTTTAATATATACCTAATTGGGTTTCCAATGTAAGGCAGCAAGCCTTTGCACCCTTACTTGGAAATGAGCCCTATTGAAATCAGCGATACTTACTTCTCAATACAGGATAGGATAAGATAGGTTCTTCCTGCATACTTCATTAGTTACTGTTTGTAGAGTTCTACTATGAGATGGCAAACATGTCAAGGGAGGATATTAGAAGATAGCACGCCTGCTCTTGGGTCGCTATCAATTCAAAGCTTTTTTGATTGAGGTACAATAGAATACCAGTATTTATTTCGGTGTGTGCGTGTCAAACATGTATGCTTAGAAAGGACTTAGACGGAAAACAATTTGAATAAATAGTTCTTTAATCAGAGGCAGCAAAAAAACATTGGCAAAGTCTAGAAAACATCTCAGGGTCACAACTGCCGTAGAAACAACGCAGCTTAATCACAGAGGTCATGGTAATAATATACAACTTTGTATCTCCAAGGGGAAAAGAAAAGATTCCCCTACAATCTTCAGTGTGGTAGCAGGATGATCTCCGCATAGTTCAAAACAAGTACCATCATTATAATTACTTTCATCAACAACTTCACTCACCCCCAGAAAAGTGAGAAGAGTTTGTAGGAAATGAATGGGATGGTAAGGTTGTGTGCGTCGTTTTCTTTTAAAATCATTTTTGGCCAAATGTTTACATCAAGCAGAAACCCTTTGATATTCTCCCACTTCCATCATTCTCTTTCAAGAGTGGACCAACATCACTGCGACCAAGATTTAAGACTTCAAGAAGAAGAAGAAAGAGCTCAAAGGGGATTTTTCCCCCCTAACACAACTTTAAGAGTTTGAACCAAACATTTGTCCAGAGGACATTTACATTACAAAAGGACTTTGGCCGAGTTCTGCCCCCACCCCTTTCTTCTTCACACGTTCTTCAGTTCACGTCATTTGTGTTGGGGATGGATGAGTTACATTGTGAAGTCAAATTTGTCCTACTGACAGCCCCACTGGAAACATGTTTACTCGGAAGCAAGTTCCACTGGGTTTAATAGGGACTGTTTCCTTGCAAGCAGTGGAGCATTACTGCCTCTTCCCTTTTGCTAAACCAACCTTCAGCGGCAGCGTGGCCACACTTGCCATAGATTGAGCCCCATTGAAATCAGTGACACCTACTTCTGAGTAAATATACAAAGGATTCGCGAACGCAATCCTGAGCACGTTTAAGGAAGAAGACCAGGCCAATAAAGTCGATGGACCAGAACTTCCCATTGAAACGTGTTCAGGATGGAGAGACGCGCAGACACACAAAGGAAATCCATTTTCTCCTTCCCTTTCCCAGATTATCCCTACCACCAACAACCTTACTTACTTTCTAGGATATTACTCTGCGCGGTTACTAGAGAATACCCCACTGAACGCAGGATTTACTTCCGAATCAACGTGCCCAGGGACCAGACGCTTACTAAGCCCCGCGAAGCTCAGGCAGTCTTGCTTTGGGCTTTAGACTGCAAGGAAGCTGGGGTTGTTGACTTCTCTTTGCCAAACAACACGCTTCCATGGGACAAAACGACTCAACACAGGCCATATGTAAACAATGGTTGGTTTCCCTGTTTTTAAATCAATCTAACCTAGAGCTTCTGTTGAGAGGAGGATTTCGAAAGGGACTTGATGAAATCTGAGCACAGTGAAAATCTGGGGTTAGGGACGATGCTTCCCCCCTTTTTTAAAAAAATAAAAATGATTTTAGGGTTTAGATCTCCAAATTTGAGGCCAGGTCTTGACAACAAGCCCTGTTTTTCTCTTGGTACTTTTTTCGGTGCCAGCAGAAAAGGAAGGGGAACTCCAGGTCCAAGAGGTTAAGGGTTCAGAGGTCATTCCTCCCGGCTGAAATACGGCGAATCGAAGGGGGAAAACGTGTCCTCTGGATGAACCTGTTTCTACAATTTAGCCCGAACTTCAGTAAAATACCTTTTCAGCCTCTCAACGTGAAGGCGTCAGAAAAGAAGACGTCTCCACTATGTATGAACTGGGCGCTTTTTGTCATAGACAATGACGCGCAGTGAATGCAGGAATATCCATCTTTAATATCACGGACGGGCAGATATTCAAGGGGAGCCCCAGTAAGAGTCTGAGAAGTAGACTCAACTAAATAGAGAGAGGAGAGAGAGAGAGAACAAAGAAGGGGCCCCAGGACCCAACACAAAAGAACACAGCCTTCTAAGACCCCGATCCTAAATACCTCAAAGTAAGCCCTACTGATCGTCTAAGGACTGTCTTCCAAATAACCCTGCTGGCTTACTTTGGTGGGAAAAAAGCACAAAAGAAACTGCCGTTACTTCCATGATCCACTACATTAAATATGTGCCTCTCGTCCTATTATTTAGACACATCCATCTCTCTTCTTCTCTCCCCTCCCATCTCTTTTTCTAATCAAGGAAAGCCTTCAGAACTTGGGCTATGCGATTATAAGATGAACCCAATGTGGCTATTTGGCATGGAGAAAACAATACAGACCACGCTAAGATCCCATTCTAGAACCCAGAAATGTCAATTCTTAGGATTCAGAATTCTCTTGCAACACTCGGTAGGCTGAGTGGGTTGGCGATCCTATGCACCCTTACCTGAGAGTCAGTCTTATTGAATTCTGCGGGGCTTACTTCTGAGTAGGCAGGTCTAGGGTTGTGCTAGAATTCCCGTCGAAATCAACATGCCCGGGCAATGGCTGTTCATTTAAGGGGGATGCGAACTTAACAAACAAGCTCATCTACCTTTCTTCTTTTTCCAATTGTCCGAAACTTAGCATACTGATTGGGGGGGGGGGGCGTGTTATATTTACTTCGTTCCTATCCAAAGTTGTAATTGGAAGGGACGGCGGTTTTAGCATCGTTTATGTAAGGTTTGCATTGGTTCAGATACTTACAGCCAAATCTGGGTTGATCTACACAATAGTATAAAAGGCATGGATGCATGCCGAGCATCTTAGAGCATATTCTTCCCTCAGTAAGCCTACCCGCTTCCCCTGAAATTATATTAAAACAGATCCAATATTTCCTATTTGGGTGTGAATAAAAAAGAAACACAAGCATTTCCATTCGAAACATGCAGTTCATTCCTGGGCTTTTGTTTCGTCTGTTTTGCTTTGAAAAACCAACACGATGGTTTAATTCAAAACATTATAGTAATAGTAAGCACCATGCCACCTTGTTTGTTTGTTCCCCATATCACAAATCCCTTGGAATATTCACTTCATTTTTCCCGTTTTGCTTTCCTTTTGTTTATAATTTGCCCTGTCCCTCCTCCCACACAACACCCCTCCCTCCAACCCCGCCTTGGCTCAAAGTATAACGCGTGAACAAAAGGAAACGTTTTTAATCCATTTCATTTAAAAACGGTAATAATGCTTTGCTCCTCGTCTCTAAAAGCTAGAAAACATTTGCCTATATACAGAAGATTTTTTTTTTTAAAAAAAAACGGGGTCAGGGAGTGGGGGGGGGAGAGAAAGATCTCTATTTTTATGGGAGATAAAAACACTGAATAACATTGAAAGGCAGGGAGAGTACACGCTTGCGCTCTCTCTCTCTCTCTCTCTTTTTGGTTTGTCTCTCTAACTTTTTCTTTTTCCTAAACAAGAAATAAATAAATACGCTAATACAGTACAAAAAATAACAATAAAATAACCCGTTTCACATCATATTTGTATTAAATATTTCTGAAAAGTTAGAAGAATGGAAACGCTTTCCCCTCCCCTTAAGAAACAAACAAAAAAATTAACGGTAAAAGCGGAGATGAGCGGGGGACGAGGGGAAGAGTTCACAGGTTTTCAGAGACTTCGGTTTAGGATTTACCCAAATGCACAACCTGGAATGGCATTGGGGGGTGGGGAGGAAGAAATAACGAAATTAAGAGAATCAATTCCACCACCACCCCAAAAAAACCTCTCTCCTTGGAGATCCCAGACGAAACAACACAATACGATTCCGTTTGTAATGGTGCAATAGCTGTGTGTCGGCAGAGGAGTTTTATTTTAAAAATATTTTTATCTATCTTTCTCTCTCTCTTTCTGTATATATATATCTATATATATTTATAATTATCACTTTCTCACCACCTGGATGCAGAGTTTGTTTGAGTGTGAATGGTTGTGCTGTTTTGCATTATTCCTACGAAGTCCATAATATCGTTGGGTTTGTCTTCAGTACCTTAAAGCAGGATGAGGACAATTTGGGAGTTGTTGGCTGCTACGTGCAGGTTTCTGCTTTTAGCCGGCATGTGCGTTTGTTTGGGTGCTTGTTTGTATATTTGTTTGTTTGTGTATCCTGGACAGTTCAGTTCCGAATCAACCGGGTCTGAAACGGACCATCTTCCAAGTTCCCTACAAAGTTGTCAAGTCTGTCTGATGCTCCTTAGAGACAGTCTGTGAGTGTTGGCTGGGGGCCGAGGAAGAGCTAGAGGACCGGCCCTTGGTGTTGGGCAGTTTGTGGTCTTTTTTCCACTTCATCCTCCTGTTCTGGAACCAGATCTTGATCTGGCGTTCGGAGAGACACAACGTGTGGGCGATTTCGATCCGCCGGCGCCGAGTCAGGTACCGGTTGAAGTGGAATTCCTTCTCCAGTTCGAGGACTTGCTGCCTCGTGTAGGCTGTCCTGGAACGCTTCGGTTCTCCTCCGGTGTAATTAGGATTCACTGAGCGGGGAGAGACAAATCACAGGCACGACTTAACAACCAACCCTCCAAAACAACAACAACAGCAAACCCATAGCCTAATCTTGACTTTCTCATTAGGCGTTAAGGAAGAGAGAGAGAGAAAGGAGTCTCTGGTAACCATGTGGCCGTTATATACACCATTACATTTGCTAATAACAGATGGGCATGCTTTCTTCCTCTCTCTCTCTCTCTCTCTCTCTCTCTCTCTCTCTCTCTCACACACACACACACACACACACACACACACACACACACACACACACAAAAACACACTAACCCCCCTCCTTCCCTCATAGAAACAGCGGACCTTTAAATATCTCTAGCATCTTTCTGAAATGGAATATTCTCATGCCCACAACCACATGACCAAGAGGCCTATTTCCCCGGCCATAAAAATTTATGGCGAGTGTAATTGGCTACCTCGATTTCAACCCGCATCGCCAAGCCTGGAAAGGACTTTGGAGGGGTGGGGTGAGGTGGGGTAATGAATCAAGAAGGGGGAGGCGGAGTGGGGTGGGGTGGGCGAGGTGGGTAGCAGAAGGGGATGCTTACCTGAGTTAACGTGGACTTTCTTCATCCAAGGGTAAACCACCGCTGGCTGCTTCATTACTCCTGCTGCTGCTGTTGGTGGCGATGACCCGTTGGGGCTTTTGAGGCTGGGCTGCTGGTTGCAGGTCCTCGTGGCGGGCATTGGAGGCGGGGGACAGTGCTCAGCCTGCCCGGGGAAGTGGCTCGCTGGGCCGGATTGCTCCTGCCCGTGACCCCGCGGCTGCACTGCCGAGCCCTGGGCATTGCTACAACCGTAGGGCTGCTCGCTGTAGTTTGGCCGTGGATAGATTCCCTGGTGCTGGAAGTCAGAGCCTTGCGAGGCACCGTAATAGTCTGAGCTTTGCTCGGCAAGGTAGCTGTTCTGCAGATATTCCTCGCAAGGGGGGAATTTGGGGTCCACATACTTAGAGTTCACCATATACGAACTCATGGCCATTAATTTCGGAAGGTAGAAAATACTAATTTTTCTCGTGTTGTCTTTTTTTCTCCTTCCAGAGAGCCCTCCTACTTGCTGTCAACTGAATAAAGTTAGGCGCCCATGTGACCTGCTCAGCCAATCGGGAGGCAGAGAGGTTTATCACCGGATTTGTGTGTGCACCTCATAATTTCCACAAATTTCACTAAATAATATACGGGTAATCAAGTGGACCCACATGCTGTCTGATGATTCGCGTGGTTTCCCCCCCCCCTCTCCCTCCCTCCAAAAGGAGATATGAATACCATAAAACACGATTCATCAATAGATGGCCGTCTCCCTGACACCCACGCCCCAACCCCATCTGCCCTCTTCCCCCCCTCCCCCAGGTAAATCAAAGCCTTTTGTCTCATCTGACTTTCTTAACCTTTGATGCCCTTTAGTTTACAATTTCGGGGATCATATGAAAACATTAGTTGGTTACATTTCAGCAATCAAGACCCAAAGCGTTAAGTTCAGGCAAGGGGAGCGAAGGAAGCGTCGAAAACCAGGCAAAGGACAGAAAATCAGAAGAAGACATCAAACAAGAGGGCAATATGATGTACAATGGATCTCCTCTGCCTTTGTTTGGCAGGGGTCAACCAAAAGTTACCAGCATCTAGTTGGGCAGAACAAAATTAGGCAATAAGTAACTAGCTTCGAATTTACATTGCAAGTGTCGAAACAATCTGTTTTTGTAAACTCCATACAGATAACAAACTATCCTGAGACCTCTAAAGTTCAACCATATATATATATATATATATATATATATATATATATATATATATATAAATAAAATGGCTGTTTTTTTAAAAAAAAGCTTTAATAAGATAATTCCAATATTCAAATTGTTCATAGACTTCTTTCAGACTATAAGAAAACGAGGCGTCTGTTTCTATTGGCGTCCAACGTTAACATAAAAATCTGGAGAAAATTGGGGCATGGGAACGAATACAGAAATCGGTATTATCAAAGTTACTTTAGCCACCCTTTATTATTATCTGCAAGCACATATTAACTGGGCAATTAGCATTTTCACAAATTCTTTGCAGGCTAATTATATTAATACGAACAGGTTTATGGTGAGATATAAATAACTGTAAAAATTTTTTTAAAACATAAGCAACAAATATAGAACTATTTTTTTTAATGTCCTAGTATACCAGAGTGAGGCAATAGCATCCAACATGCATGTGTCTTTGAGCATCTTCTATGTTTATAACTTATAACCATTTGCAGAAAGGTGAAGTTTTTGCATCGACCATATATTCCCCTAGAATCGAATCTGTGACTATGTAAACACCACACAAATTCGGTTCTACAGGGTATATATAGACAACGTAATAACATTTTGCTTTCGTCTACAGAGGGTGGGTAACAAAGGCAGCGTCACTGTAGCGTCCTGATCCCTCTGACTCGATCGCGAGGAATTGATACTACTCTCTGTTGGTCTGAAATTATGGATTTGAAAAATATAATGATTTCATAGGAAAGCATACCAAAAAAGTGTCATTTTTGTGACTTTGGTCTTTTTCAAGATGTAACGAGTTCTCACGACGGGATTTTCAGATAATCTACGTGACAATCGCTCTGGATTCTTCAGCATTTAAAGCACTTGCACTTAAAAAAACACCATTCAAATAATAACTGTACACTTTCAATAAAAAGAAAGGCTGTCAGCTAATTTATTTTTTGTCAATAGCATGATGTTGATCTAAACAATTCGCCTTTCAATCCCATAATAAAAGTCTTGGTGCAAAGGGACCTTTATATAGGAGAAAGCTAACTATTCGTTTCTGAAAACAACTAAATGGAATTATTTCTATTTCTATTTCTATTTTTGTATTTTTACCTTGATGCCACTACCATCAAGCTGAATATTCTCCTAACTGCGGAGAGTATCTGAGCCTTATAAAAAGAAAAGAAAATCTCCACACCACTGTCCTTTGGTTTTCATGCAGTAGTGTTGATGGTGAAGGGCAGGGCAAGAGGTCATCTTAAATCATTTACAAACATACCCCAGCGTTTCATTATTTCTACTTTGTCGACGGCAACACACAGGATTCCAAAAGTTCATGCATTGTGGCTGACCCGGTTCCTCTGTGTTGTCTTGCGCTCAGCTCCCTTCCATTCTCCCTCTGTTGGGTATTCTAAGCAAACCAACTTGGGATAAATCAGAGCGAGAGTGCATGGGATTATATGTACGTGTCTGCGTGTGTGTGCATGTATGTATATGTATATGTTATGTGTGTGTACACACACATATATGTATCTATAGACATGTATGCATATATAGCATTAAGCATCTGTGAGCAAATGGCTTTTTAAGCAACGACCTGCTCCTTTTCATGGAATTAGGGGTGGCTTTTTCTTTCCAGAAGGTGGTCTCCTTGGGACAGAAATGGAAGAGCAAGTGGATCACTTTACGGATTTCTGAATCAGTACCTGCTCTCTGAGTTGGCTAAAGAGGCATTCTTATTTCTAATGAGAAGAATGCGTGGGTACTCCCCACTCTTGCTCCCTTTGATGAGTAAGTATTTAAGCAAGAAATGCAAAACGGTCCAATTCTACAGAATATACGTTTTCAAATGTTACTTCTCGGGGAAAGCGGAATTAAAGGGTGGCCTGGGACAGGACTAATCGGAGAAAGGGCTTTCTTTAATTTAAACAAAACAAAACATTTTAAAAAAAGAATCGTTCGAATATTTTGTGCAATAGCCCAGATTTTCATATTTGTTAGACGCTGTGACCTGCGTTTCACCTTATTGCGCGACTTGCTCAGACAGGTCAAAGCCAAAGGAGTTATTGATGAACAAAAGCGTTAAACATTCACCTCGTGCTCAACTGCCCGTACAAATTCTTTTGATCCACCAGGCCGTTTTTGTATTCTGGTTCATAATCAGTATGCTGCAGCTAAGTTTAAGGAATATTTTTTAAAAGAAGAAGAAGGAAGGAAGGAAGGAAGGAAGGAAGGAAGGAAGGAAGGAAGGAAGGATAGAAAATGAAAGGGTGGTGCTTATTTTCTTGTTAAGTTTTAAGGCTGGCCAAAGAAAACTGAGGCAAGGGCAAAGAAAGGGGGGATTTCAGTAGGAAGGAAGAAAATGTGGGAAATCCCAGTCACCCTCTTAGTGGTTTAAAGCCATCCAAAAGCCATACACAGCACAATATTATGATTTTAAAACAGGCAGATCGATGTATCAGGCTGGGATTTAAAATTAGCAAAGTAAATGGCTCAGAGCTAAGGAAGGAAAGCATAAAGGAGACAGAAAGATGTTGTGCCGAAAATAATCGCTTTTAGAGGTTGAGTAACATATGGTTATATTGGCTTCCCTTTTTTTCTAAATAGGGAGGTAATGTATTGTATCCCAGGACAGCAGGCTAGAACTCAAGCTCCACATATAATTATGCCACATATACTTGCAACCATTGAACTAATCATAGCCTTTCTTCCTTTCCCCTTTATTGAAATCCAGCCCTCCCTCTCGTATTATTTTTACCTCTTGTTTCCCCCAAGTTCAGACAGCAATATTATCTGTATCTGCTTTCTTCCAGTATTTCATATAAATGTCAACCACTCTATCTCGGGAACACTTCACTGACACCTAACAATAACGTCATTAACACAGCCTTGGTTGCGATCCTATGCGTATTGACTAGGAGTGCACCTTTCCATTGCAAGCAGCAGGCCTTTATGCCCAAAATAAAAGGGGAGGAGATACAACAGCATTTAGAGCATAACTCCTCGTTGGAGCATTAGTTCATCCTCAAAGGCTGCAATACCGAGAGGGCAAGCGCAATCCGTATTTTGGATCTCCACCAAAAGAGGAGCCAACCAGTAGAAGTGCTTGCCCTGGTACATGATAGATTCAACATTTGCACAGGGAAACACGGCATGACTTTATCATGTTAAAATGCTAATCCTGCTCGTTAGCTGGAAAGAGTTTAAGAGAGGCACAAGATGGGCACCTTCACCTGCAATTATCTCCCCAGAAACTGCACAATCAGCGTTTGCTGTGATCTGCAGCCACAGACCGCAGGAGGATGGGAGAGGGAGACAGAGAGAGAGAGAGCAAGCAAGCTTGAAGCCCCACGAGCCGTCCAGTACAAAACAGCCTTGCAGAAACAACCAGAAACACACCATCTCTGTTTACAAACTCAAACGTTTACAAGGCGATGTTTGGAAGCCCCAGCAAATTTTGCACACACGAAAAGGAGAGGGAAAAAAGTGCACTTACTGTAGACGCCCTTCCATTGTCCCGAACCTGTTGCAATGGGGGGGAAAGAGGAGAAAGAAAATAAACAAAACCATTTCGTATTGTTGTTTTTCCATGTATAGATGATACTGATCATAGTTGCGAGGGGGGGGGGAATGCACGCATTGCATCTCTATTTAGATATGAGAATGTTAAGGACACAGGCAGGCATTGCATGTAAAGGTGACAAATCAACACACTCCCCCCCTCCCAATTGCTGATTTGCCTCTTTTGTTAAATTCTTTTTGTAATAAAAGCCAGCGAAATTAAATATTTCAGTCAGAGTTATCATGTAATTGTATACGATCATCCTTACTGCTAGTTTCAACTATGTTTCTATAAAATGTTTTATCTGATAAAGATATAAAGGAGTCTTCCTCCAACTGAGTTAATCCCAAAGTGACAGAAATCTTACCAGCGTAGTGAATCCCTGAAGAGCCCTGGCCAGTATTTAGTCAGTAACCCGCTTGCTTAAAAATCCATACCATTTTCCCAACATGAACTTGTAAACATCATCATTATTATAGTAAATATATTTTACTGTTTACTTAAACAGATTTCCCTTTTTCTGTCTGTGTCTTTCTTCTCTTATTGTAACAAATAAATTCTACATTACCACCCACGTGGAGAGAGAGAGAGACTGTTTAAACAATGTTTTCAAAGAGAAACAACCAAGGTTGAGCTATTTTGAAAAACATCCCCTTCACTTTTGCCTGCGCTATCCCTGAGAAAGGCTGTATAGACACCCAGACCAGCTTAAAGCAGGGAGCAATCATTCCATCGATGTATCATCTTATCTCTCGTTCCGTTCCTCCCTTCACTCTCCTTCTAGAATAACAGCCAGAACGCAGTGCCCTTGAAATCTCTGCAAATTAAACACTTAATGAAGGATCTACCGGCTTAAACCGAGGTTGGTTTCTTTCACAAAATTAAAATTAAAACCGTCGACGTGCGATTCACTGACAGCTCTCTTAAAACTTGGAGCAAATCCGAAGGAAATGCTATTCCTATAATACTTCCGGGCTTCCCTGGATCTGCTCTTTTCATTCATATATACAGTTCCAGGGAACACTCAGACACACGGTCACTGGAGAGAGGGACTCGGTCACATATGGAGCGCAAGAAGAGACTTACTGTGAGCTTTGCCAAAGGGAAGAGGAAGGAGGGAGAAGCAGAGGTCCTGGGCGCTTGGTTTCAGGCAGAGGTCTCCTGCCTAACACTTTCCCTGTCACTGCTCCCAGGAACTAAAGCATCTGCACTTGTATGCTCTTAAACTAATTTATGGTGGGAATTATATTTTGGCTTGTCAACTCTCAAGCCATAAAACAAAGTTTATTGGAATCACGTGCTTCGAAAGAGCCACTCAGGACTTATCTCGACGGAACAATAAATAACCTCTAGCTTTAAACTTTTATTCACTTATATAAAGAGGGCCTGGAAGGAAGGGGGGGTTAAAGAGAAGGGGGGAAAGGGGGTAACCCCGCCACACATCCTGCGTTCTATGAAATTTAAAGTAGTCCAAAATAGCGAGGGCCAGGCACTGGAGGCCTTGCGTGGCTGTAGCGTTTAGGCCAGGCTCTTTTTTTATTAAAAATAATAATAATGAGTTGTGCCAGGACAGGCCCCAGTGGCAGTTTAGATCTCCCCTTTAAGGAGGAAAGGAACGTGTGAATTTCGCTGTGAGTACCGATTCAAAATTTATTTGAATGAATATGTATGTGGAGTGGTGGGAGGGAGGGAGGGAAGGAGGGACGATTTTAAGCAACACCAAAGGCCATCACGTTTGTGGGATCCTCCCAGCTAGCCCACGCCCAGCCTCCTCTCTATGGTCAGGCCCCAGGCACTCGGGTTACGCGACCATCCAGACGGCTGCGATGCACACACAACTTTGGAGCGAATGGTGCCGTTTTGCAGGATAAATGGTTCTGTTGTCTAGGGTTTGTCAGAGGAAGAACGTGTTTATCTATGTCTGTTTGCTAAGCAGCTACGGAAAGTGCTGGGTGTGTGTGTGTGTGTGTGTGGAATTGACCGATAGCAAAACCTCCATGTGCAGGAGCAGCGCAGCAGACGTTGGGTGGGCGCAAAAGAGAGAGGAAGGCCATCATTTTCAGCTCCTGTTTGGGAGCTTCCAAGAGGGATCTGGCTGGCCACCGTGAGATCCAGAATGGATCTAGCAACACAGTTCAGCAACTCTTTATCAGGCGGCCTCTTTTGGGCCCCTTCACACTAACCAAACTGTTTCACAGCGCAGGGAGATACACGGGACTTGTAAAAGTGACAAAACAGCTCAGCCTATTCGTGTCGTCGTCCCCCTCCGCCGCCTCCCGAAAACTTTGATAGCTGAAGCTTTAAGGAGGGGAGTCATAAAGCAATAAAAAGTAGTCTGGTGTGAAGGAAAGGTAGGAGGGAGCAGAGAGAGGTGGGGGGGGGGGAGAAGGAGCGGGTGAGTAAGTCAAATTGGATTTTAAAGAAACTAAAATTCTGAGACACCGGAAGTCAAATGTCCCTGGGAAGGTATAACCTTTTGAATGCAAAGTTGTGTGCGAGAAAGAATCTGTATAGATATATAGATATAAAACTAGGGGTGGCAGGGATAAATGCTTTTCCAGTTGTGTAGGTCAATGGACAAAAAAAAATTGGTAAACAATACTCCAAAATGAAACAAATAAGATAAAACGGCAAGGCAAGATAAAGGCAAGTACCTTCTGACATTTAAAATGAGTAGAGCAGAAATGTTTGAATGGAGAAGGCCCCGCCCGCCACTTGGCTCTCCTGCCATGTGAACTGATCTTATTATTACAGGGAAATGATTTATGAAAATGACTCCAAAGCATGGGTGTGCATGCGTCGCTGTAAGGCTGTAAGGTTCAGCCGAGGAGGAAGGTATCCGAAGTCATTTAGGTGAGCAGGACTTTTGTCATATCCTCCAGGGGAGGCCAGGATTCTTAGGAACAAATGCAACTGACGTTCACCTGCTGGAAAGGCTAGATTCTTTCGAAGGTTCTTCGGACCAGAATAACTTCCCTGCATCTAGTTCAGGCAAAGTGTTTGGAAGTTTACATACTATTTTAAACTAACGTTCTCTCACCCCCACCCCTTCGTATATACATTACTTTAAAATGGTAAATCTCCCAATGGGGGTGGGTGGGAATTAAGAGGGATTTTCATGTGTGGAGGAAGGGTGTTATTTTACTGCAATGTGTGCAGAGACTCAAAACATAAATTAGGTCTCTCGGTTTAACAGGCTTACCAACCACTTATGTTGAATAAGTAGCCACACTCAAATCCTAATTTTACTTTACGTGACACCTTCGGTAATACCGTGGGATGAGTGTTCAGAATTTCGGGCTCTCGTTGTTTTCTAAGATGTTGTGCAAATGGTATAAATATTTTTTAGGGGGAAAAAATAAAAAATATCGCTCCAATCCAAGCGAAAGTCTGGTCAGCTTTCCAGAGCTAATGAAGACTCAGATAAGCCAAATGGCACAAAATTATAGAAACTTTTTCCAAGGGACGGGGAACACAAAAAGAAAAAACACAAGCAAATATTTATGGGGCACGGATTCGGATCAGTAAGCCTCCACGAGGCTGCCTTGCAAATCAGGCCCCCTGTTACACTCAAATCCCCAAAATTGGTAATCTAGAATACTTGAACTGTAGACAGTTTAAACACAATCCATATGGATCATGTGCATTAACGGACTTTATTGATTGATTAGACTTTAATTTTGATGGAACTTGCCTTCAGAAAAGTGTGCTTAAAGGCTTGCGTCTGCTGTTTAGTTCAGCTGCTTTAGCTATCAAACTGAATTGAAGCTCCAATGACTTGCATTAGTATCCTAAGTACCTCTCTTGGGGTAGAGTCCTACAACTGGACTTAAGCAGCCCAACCGTGAGAAGGACTAACATTGTTCTCAGTGTGTCTGGTTTCAATGACACAAGTTTAGAACACAATTTCCATTCAAGTACTTCCTCTTACCTTGGTGATTGATTCTGTGTGCACTCCTGAAGATGAGGATTTGTTCTGAGAACATATTATTGACATTAGCACTAAGGTTTCTACTATTGGACATAGATTCTAAATGTTGGTCCCCTTTCCTGATCTTCATTTGGAGAGTGTGTCCCGACCACTTAACAAAATAGTATTTTGTCCCTTCTGCAAAAAATCCTTCTAGCTGTGATCCAAGTCCCATGACATCAAAGTTCCAAGCCAAGGTGCTCAAGGTGCTGCTCTCCATATATTTTGGGCTACCACTCCCATAAGTCCCAGCCAGCATGGCGAAGGGTCATAGATGATAGGAGTTCTCATTCATAACACATTGAGGACACCACGTTGGCCACCCCTGTTCTAAGTGGACACATGGACATCTGAGGCACTGGATTCCTGCTTAACTCAATAGGCCAAGTTCTTGCCACAATGCTCAACCTGTGTCTGGCCTGTACTACTTTAGAGTCCCAATCACATGGGGGCTCAAGTGATTGAACATGCCTCCATACCCTCCACCCAAAACCTGTGTAGAAACCTTCTCCAAAAAATCTAGTTTGTTTGTTTTTGTCTATTCCAATAATTTTGTTTGTAGGAAGAAGTATTGTGCCATGTGAATTCCTGCCTGCAGCCTGAAATGCTAGGACCCAAAAGAAAATTTGCTACTTTCTGTGATAAGTAGAACAGAGTCAAACGGTAGAGTAGAACTGTGATAGGTAGAAGAGTCAAATGATACAGTCTGTGAATACAGAGCCAGTAAGATTCATTATCTAATTAATACACAAGGCTAGCAGCTGGTTTGCCTCCCGTTTTTGCACAACACAGAGATTGGTCACTCAGTCTAGGTCTCCCATACAATGCACTGCAGAACACCTTAATTTAGGGATAGCCCAAGACATCTTCCTGCCTGGTGTGCACAGCAGCATTTTGCCAGTTCCCACTCCCCCCATCCCAGTGAAATTACTTAATACCCAAGACCAGCTATGGTCTTTTGGACCTGAATCAGGAAACCCCCTTGCAATAACACCCCCGTGCACACACACCCTTGCAATAACAGCAATAATGCAAATAATTTAAATAAGCAATTTGCTGCACCTTCATTACATCCAAAACCAGCTGCCTGAGGCTGCTGCATCATTGTCTCCCATGGCAGGCCGGTCCTACCTTCAATGCTAAAATTAGAGGCGCTGGGTTTCAAATCCCTTTGAAACTCACTCGCTGCCCTAGAATACCTCTTCCTAAACTCATACTTGTACTGGTTAGTTGTTCCTCGGTGATTAAACAAATGTGCTCTGCACATGTTGAGAGACACTCAGGTCTTCACATTTTCCTGGCTCATCCAAAAAGTTCTGTTTTCCAGCTCTGGAGACTGGCCTCAAATCAAATGCTTTGTGACTATAAAATAGCATTTAGACGTGTTTCTGTTTTCTCAAAGTTATAGGAAGCACATCACGATGCTAGTAAAAAGTTTTAATCCACAAAAAAAGAAGAAGAAGAAAAGAAACAGGAAAAAACATACATTTTACATTGAGTGCCACAACTAAGGAAATGACCTGCAATTTTTTAAGTGGTCATCAAAGATAACATAGGCTTCACTGGTGACGATATGCACCTAGAAGGGAAATGAGCATAGAAAATCAGATTAGGAACGGAGGGGTCCAGTTCACAGGTGCAAAGCCTTCTTTAACAGGCAGGAAGAAATACGGTCAGAAATAGATTCCCCCTTTCTTCTTCTTCTGTACAAACTTTGCACTAAATCAAAATAAACTCGTACTGGACCGTGATCAAAATGCCAGCACAGATTACTTGGTTATGTCTCAAAACGAGAAGTGCCTAAGAAGTCGGTTTCAGCTCCTTGGCGCTAGCCCATACAATTTAGGATAAATGCATCCACTGGAAATTGGCAAGGGGTTTAATGCCCCGAAACCACAGAAAGGAGGAAATAAGGCAAATGAGCTGTAGGAGGAGATGACGTGGCCTTTCATTAAATGTGGTCAAGGATACATCAGCAGAGAGGGAAAACGGGGAGCGTTCTCAGGTGAAAAATTAGAAGTTTGCAAAATGGCTCGGTTCAAAGCGGGTTAGTGCTATGCGGAGCCTTCAAAAGTCCTGGCCCCAGAGAAGGCGCGGGCAAAGGAGAGAATAACTTCGCTTTTATCCCGATTCTCCTCAAGGAAGCAGAACAGAAGCCCCTCACCCCCGTATATGAACACAGTAAGATCGAGTCAAACTCAAGCTAATAACTTGCATTTAATGTAAACAGGACTCAAAGTAAGAACTCTTATTCAAGAGATTGATGCATTTATTTACCATCCCGAATACATTTCACCTGGTAAACAAGTCCTTTGGTTTTAACTGCCGTCAGAAACCCGAAGTTTTGCACCTCAGAACCTTCTCTTCTTTTGCGAACGGTGGGTGGCAAACAGAGGTTGTAGCCAACTAAGTCATACTCCGAGTAGAACCACTGAAATCAATGCTCTTAACTGACTTGACTCTAATGATGTGGTTTCAACCCGTCTATTCTTGAGTAACGCCGGATATCACCCCAGATCCAAAGTGTGCATTCATAGCACCATAGAATTGTAGAATTGGAAGGGGCCACGAGGGTGATCTAGTAAAACAACCTGCAAAGCAGGAATTGTTTTTGCCCAACGTGGTGTTTAAACCCATGACTTTGAGATCCTTTGCTGCCTTCTGACGAACTTCTACAGCTGCAAAGAGGGATGGTTGAGTGAAAGTCCTACTGAAGCGTCTTTTGCTTTTTTTTGCCCTTTGTAGGACATGATTTCACCTCAGGTAGCCGTCATTCCTCTGATTTAAATTCTACAATCTGATTTCATCAGCTATACTCATTCGCCTCAGAAATGTGTGCTGCCACCCTAATCTTAGCTAACAAGAAGTAAACTCAATGGGTTTCAATTCTTAGGATGGTGACCCACGACAGGAATTATATGGGAATAGGTTCATTTGAGGCAGTTGGGTTAGCCTCTGACTGAACGTGCATGGATGATCTGGCAGGATTCTGTAGCCAGAAGAAGCACACAGTTAACCTTTCTTCATTGGAAAATATTAGGCAGGTTTGGGGCTTCACAGAGCTCTTTCTCATTCCAATAACTTTTGATAAGAAGGCAGCATAAGAGACAGAAGAACATAATGCAAGCCTGTTGGATCAGGTCAATTGGCCCATCTAGTCCGACATCCTGTTCTCAAGGTGGCCAACCAGATGCATGTGGGAAACCAGCAAACAGGATTAGAGCATGAGAGCACTTTGCCCACCTGCAATTCCAAGCAACTGATATTCAGAAGAACCCACATACATAAGCCCTGTACAGTATAGGGCAGGCATAGGCAAACTCGGGCCCTCCAGATGTTTGGGACTACAATTCCCATCATCCCTAGCTAACCGGACCCGTGATCAGGGATGATGGGAATTGTAGTCCCAAACATCTGGAGGGCCCGAGTTTGCCTATGCCTGGTATAGGGAAGCTTTTTAAGGTTTAATGCTTTACTATGCTTTTATATATGCTGGAAACCACCCAGAGTGGATGGGGCAAACCAGTCAGATGGGCGGGGTACAAAGAATAAATTATGATGATGATGCCTCTGACAGTGAAGGCAGTGACCAGTAACCGTTGACAGCCTTCTCCTTCATGAATTTGTCTAAGCCTCTTTTAACTTCATAACTTCAAAATGTACAGTGGTACCTCGGGTTAAGAACTTAATTCGTTCTGGAGGTCTGTTCTTAACCTGAAACTGTTCTTAACCTGAAGCACCACTTTAGCTAATGGGGCCTCCTCCTGCTGCTGCTGCTGCTGCTGCGCCACCACTGCATGATTTCCATTCTCATCCTGAAGCAAACTTCATCCTGAAGCAAAGTTCTTAACCCGAGGTGATATTTCTGGGTTAGCGGAGTCTGTAACCTGAAGGGTATGTAACCCGAGGTCCCACTGTAGTGTGTTTGACCAACAATAATTTGTTTTGATCACCCAGTCACATGGCAACGAACCTTGCATTTCTTCAGGATACTGTAGAATCATGTATTGACTGTGGTGGCCATTCATGTTGATCAAGACCACTTTCTGAGGAGAAATGAACTGCATTGCTCAATTAGACTAAGGCGTTCTGTCTCCAACAGTGACCAGGCTATGAAAACTCATAACCAAGGGATTAAAATTCTGGCATGTCTCATAGGCACCTGGTCCAATACCTGGTACTCGGAAGTATGCTGTCTGAACACAGAGAGTTTCACATAGCTAGGAAGATAGCTGTGCAATGCCTACCCAACTAAATGAAGAGAGAAAGCCAACTTAGTGTGAGATGTGACATTTTAAAGATCTAGGGGCTGCAGTCCCATCCATCCTGAAGTAAGCCCCATTGAACTCAGTCTAGCTTACTTCTGAGTAGACACAGGAATGCAGGAAGCTGCTTTATACTGAGTCATTCCAGTGATCCACCTAGCTCAGTATTGTGTACACCGCCTGGGAGTGGCAAGGAACATTCCTAGCCCTTCTTGGAGATGCCAAGGATCTTCTGCGTGCAAAGCAGATGTTCTGCCATTGAGACATAGCCTTTCCCTGTGTATAGTATTGTGTTGTATACGTTTGTGTTATGAAGGCAGGTGCTCTGACTCAGGAAAGAAGAAGATGGCACCATGGATGGAGACCACAAATGTGAAGAGGAGGGCAGTGCATATCTATTGCACATGCCAATAGGAGACAGGGAGACAGAGAAACAGAGGGGTGGGGGGAGATGGTTGTGTGGCACAGAAGGTCAATCTAGGCCAAGTACTTGTGTCATGACTGTGGAAGGTGAACCTTGAAAGAGTCCAGTGAATGAGGTTGGGAGTTGTGGGGGTAGCGAAGGCAGACAGAAAGAAAAAGCTAGACATGCAATTTGCTTTTATCACCTACAATTGGGAAGACTACAAGCCAATGGACTGGATGTTTTCAGCTCTGTTAGAAGTAAGAGACCTTTGAGAGGAATGGCTACCATTTTAGGGGCCATCAGAGATCAAAGGGAAAGCAAAGGAAGCAGGAGAAGAACAACATCAAAGATCAGACAGATGATGGTCCCCTGAAGTAACTAGCTGTGACCACTTGTTTACTATGGTACAAAAGGCTGTCTATACAGCCCCATAAACAGGGACTGCACTTGAGGGTGAGGAGGCTGGCTGATGGTATTTTAAATGGCACTGGTCTGTGGGAGACCCGGGGAGTGTAGTGAGATGATTATGGGCCATTTCAACTGTGGTTTTTAATAGGTAGCTGTAATATGTCTTTTGTCTGGTCTAAAGAGGTCTGGCTGACTGGCTGCACCCACAGGTATGTGCATAAGACTGAAAAGATGGGATGGAATATGAGCACTACTTGTGGGGCAGTGCTGTGCTCCCTTGAATTCATTGGGATTTACTTTCAACTGAACATAGTTAGGATCAGGCTGTGAAGTGCATGAAGGCCTAGCAGATGAACAAATATGTAGCTCTCCATTGACCTCAATAGCTTGCCTTGGTAGATCTACCCTTAAGATCTCAACTCTGACTGATCCTATCATAGTTACTCAAAAGTAACTTTCATTGGGATCTACTCTCAATGCAGTGTATGTAGGATTGTAGCCTTCCAGCTCAGTCTTGAAAACTCAGTGAGATTTAGGCTGCAATCCTATCCCCATTTACTTGAGAGTAAGACCCTCTGAGCTGACTATTACTCACTTCTGGATAAACATGTGTAAGATTGCCCTGTTAATAATACAAATTCCTTGAGTAGAGTGCAGCTGGCTTCCAGTTTCAAATGTTGGGCCAGAACTAGCCAATTGAAATTCAACAGAGATTAAAGTAAAGTCCTGTGTTTGTGTACCAAGAATGAAAGACACAAATACTGTATAGGATCAAAGCAGCCTGTTTTGGCAGCAGTACATAGGGAAAGGATCAATAAAGGATCAATAAGTTGATCATAAGCTAAACATAAGCAGTATGATGCAGTTGCTAAAAAAACCCCAAAACACCTAAATGCAATATTAGGATATTTAAAAAGAAGCATAATGTCCAGATAAAAAAAAGCAATAGTTCCACTATATTCCATGCTGATCAGGCTACAACTGGAGTACTGACAAAATTGCGCATGGCCAGAGGAAGGGGACCAGGATGGTGAGTAGCATGGTATCCAAGTCTCATGAGGAACCATAAGAGAAGTTGCCTAGTTTTAGTCCGGAGAAAAGAGAATTAATGATCACAGCCTTCAAATATCTAAAGGACTGTCATGCAGAACAAGATGGAGCAGGCCTGTCCTCTGTTGGTCCAGAGGGCCAGACTAGAACTCATGGGTGGAAATGGCAAGGAAGTAGTCTTTATCTAAACATTAAGAGAGAATGGCAAGGGCTGTTCAAGAGTGCAATGGGCTGCCTCCAGAGGTGGTAGCATCTGGGGTAGCCCCTGCTGGAGGTCTTTAAGTAGAGGGTGGACTGCCATCTGGCAGGGATCCCGTCACTGAATCCTGCACTGCAGATATGGCACTGACCATTAGACTGGACTGGATCACTTCAATATTCCATTCCAACACTATGGTTCTATCAGGGTCAAGAAATGTAGAGCTTGCCTTTCGGAAACTATTTAGGCTCCTCCCCTTCCCTAAAACGGTTGTAGCTTGCTTTCCAGAATGCTGAGAACCAAGAGTCCCTTAGCCTCTCATGAAATTACAACCTCCCAAATGTGAAATTGTTAAACGTGTAGTTTAAGCATAAGATTACATTAGCCAAGTAAAGGGACTGTTGTTGTTGTTGTTATTTCATTTGATCTCTTGTGACAATTGCTTGGGGAGGGCAAGAAAGTGTCGCAGAGAGCTAGAATTTCGTGATCACTTTCTTCCTCGAACCTGCTAGCGCGGGGTGGGTTAATAGAGGCTTTCTGGGCTGCCCTTGCAGACAGCGGGTCCCTGCCATGTAACAGATCAGCAGAGTCACTGCAGCCGCTCTCTGGCTGAGGGCAGGTCTTAAGATGCACAGGGCTGCGAGGCTTGTCCTACAGCGCCTTCTCCTGGACGAGCGGCCAGACGACAAAGTGACTCTTCACATCACAGGGGCTGGTGGGCGGGGAGGGGGAGGGAGAAGAGGGGCAGGGTCTCCATGTGACATCTGCTCCCAAATCAGATAGAAGAGGATTAGGGAGAGGGGGAGAGAAAAGGAAATTAGAAGGAGTAGGGAATCCCTTCTGGGAAATAACGACAAGGATGAACCGCACCTTTGTGGCACCCCTCGACTCAAATATCAGGTGTGCAGAAGGCCTTCTGATTCCTGTATAGATAGTGTCCCTTCAGACTCTGAAAGGTTCCTACCATCCTGAGCGTAGTCATGCGGGTGTGTGTGCGCTTGCACGGTTGCAGGCTTCACTCTCAAGGGATTTCCTTACATAAAGCACGTACTGTATACGTAATATTAAACAATGTTTTGATGTTGAAGAAGGGGAGGCATCCCGCCTTAAGTCAATATTAAAAGAGCTATTTATTTAACAGCTGAAACTGAAAGGCACGCCCGCCCCCACCGCCTCTGTATATGTTTGCTGGACAGGAAACGCGGAGCTGAGCTGTTTTGTTCTTGGCCCAGGCTGAGGGTCTGAGAAAAGCAGCTGAGAATATGTGGAGGTTGTTTAAAGGGACGGGAGAAAAGGAAGCTGGCAGTGTGGACGGAGATCGGAGGCTGCATGGGGGAGACTGCGCTAGCCAGGCTGTTCTGCGTCCAGCACAGGAATGCAGACGGACACAATAAGAAGGAACATAACGAGCGACTAGCAAACAGGAAGGCAGAGTAGGCTGGCAACGTTTCAAAGGCAAAAGGAGCCTCTGACACCACTCAAGGCGAGACCCCAGACTCTTAACATCCTTCCTGATCCTTGGCTGGTTCCTTGAGCAGAACCATTGGCCTCAATAGCAATGCGTCCAGGCACGGGCGGTGACTAACAATGTGGGAGTTCTCTGTCCTGCTCAGAGTGAAGAGAGGCCTGTCGCTTGGCCGATTTCAGAGCCAGTCGGCCAGACAGAGACAACAAACCAGTTGCCAAACAACCAACAAGCCAGCATTGATGGCCCATTTTCTCTTTCTAGCTAAAAATCTAGTAAAATCGGTCTGGCATCCAGGAGTTTTAACCCAGGCCTAGCCTTGTGCCGGATTGTGGCTAAGGGCTGCTCCATGAAACCCGGTGACTGCAGCCTGGAAGCCACATGGATTTAAAGGAACTGCGCCGACCTTATTCTTAACCCCACATAGCTCCTGCCTCCACGTCAGGTCTACGTATTCCTGGTGGTGCTTTGAAACAGTCCAACATTTAAAAAGGTCTCCGATTCTTCTTCTTCTTAAATCTCAAAGCTCGGTTGATTCATTCCCAAAGCGCAGTTTGCTGTCAGTTTGGAAGAACTGCTGACTATCCTAGGAGCCAACCCAAACCAGCAACCCTACCTTGATACAGCTACCTATCCACCGTTCAATTTTAAGTCTGCAAACAAGAGAAAACCGGAGGGCGATAATGTTCTCCATACAAAGCTTTAGCTATCGCTACAAAGAGCTCTAAAACAATGCGTTGCTTTTCCTTCTCCTTAAAGTGCTTGGCCCCTCCTCTCACTTCCACCTTTTTTTTTAAACGAAAGCCCCTCAACCCGTTTTTCCCCTTCCCATGCTGAGATCATGCAAGTGTTTGTGTCGTCCCCACGCACCCCCCCCCAAGCACTTTAACTCACACATGTTTCATGTTTGCTGCCCTCAGCTTCCTCCTTGGAAGATTTTGAAAGGGGAGATTTTCTCCCTCGCATCCAATTAAACTATACTCCCTCTTTAGGAAAAAGCAGGTTTTCAAAAGCCACTCGGCATAAGGATTTTTAGGGAGATATTTATCTCCAATGTGGTGTTATTTTCTGTCTTAAGCTCTGTCCCACTGACCAAATGAACTGTTTATGGCGATTCCTTTTTCCTCTCCCCCTCACCACCCCACACTCACTTCCTGTTTTTTAGCTCTTAACACTAGCAGTAGCAGCATTCAGTGCCGCAATGCAGTAGAGCTGTAAATACCTTTAACAGCTGCCTGCCAACCAAAGAGTGAAATACTGTCTTTGTTCGGATTCTCTCTCCCACCCCCAGCTCCAAGCACTCATACAGCAGCCCCTGAGAAATATAGTTCACTGGTGTGTGTGTGGGTGTGTGGGTGTGTGTGTACACACCACGAATAGCTTTTTAGAGCTTTGGGTGAATGGGTATTTAAGGGGACTGAACCCACCACCAATGTACAAAAGATCTAGGCAACATATGAACGGGTGGGTTCTTCTTCACTAAGGACGTGACCATTTCTGAGATTATTTTTCCTTACACAAATTGTTGCCTTGTTGTGCATTTTCAGCTAGAAGTGATTAAACTATCCACGTTTCACCACTGGATGAATTCTCCTTTCTTGAGAGGGTCGCAACGTGTCTATTTATGAACTCTCTCCTTTTTTAGGGGGAAATGAAATGAGCAGCCCCAAATACAATACCCCCCCAATCAATTTGATTTCAGTGAGCTTGGGGGCAAACTCTCATAAAATTCAGTGGAAATCACAATGGTAGGGTGGTCGAGCCTAAAGCTGTATGCCTAAAATTGCGGTTTAAGGTGGAAAAATGCGCTGAAATCAGTGCCCCTTTCTTCCAATGTATCGAATGCATTTAGAATCGAGTCTGGGTTTTTCAGCACCAAGCACTCTGGCACTTTAAGTCGAAGAACATGAATATTTTCTGTAAAAAGAACAGTCATCCAGCAAACATGATTTGGTTTTGTTTTATTTTATTTCTTTAAATCCACGTACTTTGCATTGGGTTACGAATCTACGATGGGTTAGATCTTATGGTTAAAAAAAAAAGATGCGGAAATTAAGATTTCAATAATGCAAAGGCAAACAAACCAATTAACAATGTGTCTCCAACTTAGCTATAATAAATGCAGTCTAACTGGGAGGGAGGGAAAGGGAGAAGCAATATACCAGAGGGGAAAGTGGGCGGACTTATATATGCACACATGGGTTTTTTTTTATTTAGGATGGTTTGCGACTTTCTGCTATAAACTGTAGCCATTAAAGTGTAATCAACAATCACCTTGCAAGATTGTGATGGTATTTTACTCCCACCCAGCCCAATAACTTTCCCTAGACTGATTGCTAGAAAACCAGAACTCCACATTCTGTAGACTTGATCGAAAAAAGAGGGGAAACCGGATTCGAGTGATTAAGTGTTGACTTCCAACAAGTCGCAAAAAGGATATACGAAGTAGTCATTCTTTACAGAATAAAATTTGAGTGCATTAGCAAGATTGAAATTTATTCCTATCACCTATAAGTTATTTTAAATTGTGGGGTGATCAAATATTTATGCATAGTAGTACGGCCTTTAAACAAAACTGATGTATAAGCAACATTACATTAATATATTTAATGCATGTATAAATCACATTATGCAAACCAGTTTTCAGGGAGGCCATAACATAATAAACATAACATAACATAATATAATAATATACATTCCGGAAGAGATAATCGACCTTTTTTTTAAAAAAAAAAAGATTTGTCTAGACCGGACAACAGCCCTGCTTTAAAAAATAAATAAATAAATGAGGTGATGATTCAGCGTAACATTTTAAATAGAAATAAAGACGCCTAAGGCTACATAGCAACAACAGCAAAGTTATAGGGGAAATATATTAGATATTTGTATCCAGTCTGCAATCTTATGCCATATTTACTTAACAATTAATTCCCACTGTAAGTAATTTATTCACTGCCAAGTAAACATGGATAAGATTGGACTGTCTTGAGCTATATGGATTATTCCCCTTCCCATAATTGTTGCTATGAAAATAAACGTATTGAATCCTCATGTCACCCCGCTCACAGCCAGAAAGACAGACAGATAATCTCCCTTGGTTCAATTAGGCCTGATCGATATAAAATATATTTTTGAAAACGTCTGAGCGCCACGGTGATGTCATCCTCCCTCTAGACCACAATAATCCGCAACGCCTTTACTCCAGAAGTCGTTGTCTTGCTACATAAGAGTAAGTACCTGCTATGTTGCAGCCATATTGGTGTCTGCTTAAACCTTCCACGCGTTAGCTACCGTGGAACACGCCACATGCGTCGTGCTCTTTATGACAATGCACACTAGGAAGTGTTTTGACCGCCCTAGAAAAAACCATCTAGCCGCTGCTCGATCCATTCCAAAACTGTTATATAAATCGGACAGTATGACACAAACATTCCTTGCCATCCCTCCCGCAAAGTACAGTTTTAACAATCCCCTGATGTTTTCACGACTGCAAACATTTGGCCTTCGCTTTGCAAGCAAAATCCTAAAACAGGGTCTTGTTTTCTGTTTAGGATTTCCCCCTCCTCCTCCTCCCCGCCCTCCCAGTCATCTTGGTAGGATTAATCGGATGAAAAGTCGGACTCCCCAGCACAGAAGAAACCACAGATCGTAAGCCAGTCTCCCTGCAGCAAATCTGGACGTAGGAGCGCTTAGCTTTGCTCATTATTAGTGACCCGGATGGGGACACACACACACACACACACACACACACACACCTGTTGATAATGAAAGGCATGCGGATGGAATCCTGCTGTTAAGAAAAACCACTAAAGGAGGGGAGGGGGGACGAGGCAACAGCGCACAAGTAGAAATTGCAGGACATCTCGGTCCAAATAATTTTTCTAGTAGTTTTTGTTTGGGGATTTTTTAAAATTCTGCTTCGGCAGTTTCTCTTGCTTCCAAACCTACTCTTGCCTCCCCAACCTCAGAGGCATTAAATTCCACTAGTGAACCACGCTAGTGGGGCGGGGAGTGCCTATCTCAGCCTTGTTCTTCGTGGCATGGAAGCCTCAAAAGCCAGGCAGGTGGCAGCAGAAGGCGGCGAAGCGCTTCCAAGCCTAACCCACCGCACCACCTCGCCTCTGTTGCCTCCGCTTGGGCGAAGAAAAAAACCACAGGCGCTTGCAGTGATGGTGGTGATGGGCACCCGCCTTGCCCACTTTCTTTTATGACTTACGGAGTCATTCTCCGGCGCCTGAGCGAAAGTAGGAAGCCCTGCAGCGATGCAGACGAGTCAGGAATAAAATGGGGGGAAGGAGGAGGAGGAGGTGGTGGTGGTGGTGGAAAACGAGAGCTGAAAAATCCCTTACCCGTTCGCTGCCCCGGTGGAAGGGCGTGGAGCCCAGCCGCATCCCTGTAATCCATTAGGGGTCGCGTTCGGTAGCAATCCGAGTCCCATCCCGATCGGAAAAGCCAAAGAAGGCAGGCAAGGCAGGCAGGCAGGCAGGTAGGGCTGGGAGGAAAGAGAGCTCGCTAGATAAACAAGCTGCCTTGCTGGCAAAGACAAGGGAGCTCTGCCCCCCCTCCCAGTCCCTCCCCGCCCACCCTAACCCTTCACCGCACTCCGCGTCTCTGCTAGGACTGGAAACTGGCAGGGTAGCAGCGGAGGAGGGTGGGCGTTTGCGTGTGTGCGCGCGTGTGTATGTGCGCGAGCGCGTGTTGTTTTTAAAACCCTTGGACCGGACTGGATCGGTACTCAAACATCATAGCGAGCGCAATGCACCTTATCGGAGACAAAGGTTAGAAAAAGAAGGGTTGAGGCTGTGGGAAAGACAGAATGCAAAAAAAGCGGGGGGGGGATTTGCCGGGGAAATCAGGAAGGGAAAAGGAGGGGGGAGGCCGTGAAAGCCATCAGCGCTCGCACATGACCAGGCGCAGCCAATGACGTGCCCAAATAGGTCATAAAAGGTCTATTACGAGTTGTAAATTCTCTTCAAACAAAAAGGAATTTACTGCAATTCCTTGCGGATTTTTCCCCCCAACCCAGGCTGCTACAAGCAGTGGGTTTTGTTTTCCTGGGTTCATTTCTTTCTGCCTTCTCTCTCTGCTGTTTGTCTTTACGCGCTACCAAGGCTCACCACCACCTTTCTGTTGCCTTGGCCCGTCTCAGGGAGCAGCAGAGCGGTGGGAATCTTCTGAATGATTGATTGACGCAGCCCAGTCCTCAGCCCCCTTACCCCGGAGGCCAAACGCTGCCGAGCAGAGGCCCTGATTCGATTCGGAAGCGTTTAGCCCAAACATAGGGGCCTGAACCCACACCCTACCACTTGCCTGTGAGCAACGCAACAGCGCGTAAAAGTCCATTTGCTGCGGGGGCGGGAGAAAGTCCAGCAGGCGAGGGCCCTTTTGCTAGGTCTACATTATGTCTAGGCCGCTGGGCTTTAGAATTGCACTGCCTCACTCCGACCTTCCTTGCCCTGCTCTGGGAAGGCTGAAGGGGTTGGGAATGGGGAACATCCCAATGAAACTCAGCTCCTGCAAATATCGAATCTGCTTTACTCCAAAGGCTCGTCACGTTCCGGAGCTCCTGAAAGCTCCGTTTGGAGTAGCAAATAAAAACCACCCGCTTGTGCGAATTAATGAGCGTCTCTTCCTTGTTGCAGGAAAAAGCCTCTCCAGAAGCTTTTCCGGCCCTGGCTGCGGATGGAACGTTGACGAGAGACAACAAAGCCTCCCTTGGCTGCCGATCCATTGATTTGTAACGTTCTAGAACGCGCTGGGAGTTCTGCGCTCTGGAGGAGTAACCAGGCGTTCTACCGGATCTGCAATGGCAAAAGAATTCGAGACGTGGAAGGAAGGGTGGACGAGGGAGACAAAGCATGCCTCCGGTGTTTAAAACGGCCTCCCCTTCTTGAACTTTAAATCTTAACCGACATAAATACACCCAGCATTTTGTCCACACACGCTACAGGGACGTTTATTCTGGTTCCGTTTTCTTTCATGCAGCAATTGGGACTGACTGACTGCACACTTAAGGGTACTCACTTAAGGCCCCCCTGGACTCAGTTGCGCACCTACAGCTGAACAAATGTGTGTACAAATTGCATTATTTGGATGTTCAGTGCGGTTCACTTTCTTCCGCTGGAGATAGGCTGGAAGTTGTGGAGAAATTTGCCGCTGTCTGTAGTGTGGGATCCAAACTCTGTTCACTTGAATTTTGTTGCTTCTCTCCGTAACCCAAAGGCCGGCTTTAATAACTGGCGAATTCATCCAATTATTTATGGTCATTTAGGTGGGATTAGGGTTTAAGCGCCTTCTATTGGAAAGCGACTTTCCGGGCGGCCTGACAGGTTCAGACTCACTTGAGATTTGCCTCCAAGTCAGCTATGTCACTGGGGCCGGTTTGAATATCTAAGATGTGGGTTTCTCGCCTTGAAGGACCGCATAGCGACTCCGCAAGCTTGATTTCCACCCAATTCCAAAATGGCCGCTTCCTCGTAAATAATCAGGATCGACAAACTCTAGGACATTGTTATGTTTGATGGTATTAATTAGATTCGTCATTCATGATGAATTGTGGATGTTAATATATTGATTAAATACATTATAAAGCATACTGCGTTGCAATGTGCACGTATATATAAATATATTCAGGAGAATGTGCGCAGCAAATATTCGGATTTCCCTCCTCCAGAATCAATTGTCTTCAGACATTTTTATCCAATTTTGGAATAAATATCGGATAATACTTTTTTCTAGTTGAAAGGGTTTATTGTTTAAGATGCTCAAAATGACTCTCCCTCCGCTAGGGCTCAATTGAACTAAGGCTTTGCCCTTCGTTGCAAAGGTATTGCTACTTTACCAATAATGTCTGCAAATATTTAACTTGTATATTTACATTTAAAGTAAAATAAAATCACCATCCCTTCTATATAGGTTTCTGAAAGTTCGCTTATCTTAGACCCGCATAACCAATCCCAGACTGACCACTGAGACGTTTTGCCGCATTTATGCAAATCAATGCACCAAATTGTTTTGCTTCACAGTTTTTGCCGCAGTTCCTCTACGTGAACGGGTTCCCAGCCCACTATGCTGCTTGTAGAGGAATGCGGTGGCCAAGGAAGGCGTTTCCGGCGGGGAGGGGCTATTTTCTGAATTCGAGAAGAGCCTCGAAAATTATAGGCGCTACTTTCTTCTTAGCTAGCTGATTTCACAGCTAACATAACTGCTGAAATGTACATATATACTAAGGAAATTATTAGACCAGAGCGAATGGTAACACACACATGCACAAAGCAAGCAAAACAAAATGAACAAGACCCTTTCTCTCTCACCCTCCGTGTGTGCGTATGTAGGTGTGTGTGTATGTCTATAGAGGAATCTTCTAGTTAAAGCTAAATCCTCCGGATTCTGGTTATATGAGAGCAGACTTTGACCTGGTATCTGTTCACTCATTTCGCCTTATTCCACTTCACCCTCTCTTTAAAGATTTAAAGTGAATTTGTTTCAGGGGCTTTGATATGGGCAAACAAGAAACTATTGACTGTCTCCAAGACTGATAATAAGAACAATGGGAGAGATTCAGCCACAGGACTTCAACACATTTCAGTTCTACTGGTCTCGCGTGCACGCGCGCGCACACACACACACACACACACACGGAGAAGCCCTTAGGACTTACAGCGACCTAATTTTGGCTGATAAAAGTGGCCCGAGTTAACACGCCTTGCAGCGAGAAAAAGGCTCGATGAACTGGTGGACAGGGTACCAAACGGTGATGGAGGATTGATGCAAATATAATGCTTCTCAGTTTTGAGAACTCTGTTGTTCTACATGTTACATATAAAATGAGCTACCAAGAGGTTGCTGATTTCCTGCCATTTGGGGTCTTTCCGGGTTTCTGTCTACAGTCACCCATCGAAAAGGATTTGGTCCCGTGGAAAAGCAACAGAACTGCGCTTAGCTGAATTAGCTGAAGTCGAATTCTTATCCTCCACTAATTTTTGATGAAGTGTGGCTTCTTCTGCATATATGGGCCACTTCATACACAATTCCACTTAGGCCTCTGTGTGTGGTTTCTGGGGGCTGCGCGGGGAGGGCTCCCCACACCATTTGAAGGCCATTATTTCCAGCGACAGACAATTTGAGGTTTCTTGCGCGAGAAGGCTCTACCTTTTAATTATCTGCATGATTTAAGATTGAGAAGCCACCTCTTTGAAATTGCCAGGAGAATTCTGGTGGTTTCCTTGCACTTTGATGTGGAGATATGATTACCTGATTCAAGCCAGCCCCCGTGTGAAAGTCCTTAATAAATCCCGTTGAAGTGAATGGGATCTGATAGCATTAAGGGCAGGCAGGTTCACCCAAAAGCCGAGAAATAAAATCACACACACACCCTCCTCAGTTTTCTCACCAACTAAGCGGTGTGTGTGTTATAATTTTATTTTTTTTTACTGGGGAGAAAATGTCGAAAATAAAGCTAATAAAGTTAATGTGTAAAAAAAAATATGTGTAAGCCAGTGGGAATCTCACGCGTTATTCAGAACCTGGGACAGTTTTTTGTTGTTTTGCTATCGCTCCATGAAGTGTTTTCAGTCATCTGCAGGACTTCCATGCTTTGATAGTCTTAAATTGCCCGTTTTCTGCTGAATAACACCTACAACAACAAACCTACCACAGACATTGGACAAAATCCATAGAACGCTGGCACGCCTGGACCCCACTGGAATCAATGGAGTTCTGATCGCAAGTGTACTGCACACGCGGACCACAATCCAGCGATGAATTAAGTACTCTTGCACAGGTGCCTTATTTATAGCGCTTAAGCACTCTGATCTTCATCCTGGGATTATAGGCATTAACAATGCATAGGCCCCTTATATCTTGGGATTCTATGAACTAATGAACCCAAATAGCGGTGTGTGTGTCCCCCTCTCGCAAGTTATATCCATCTGCAGCTATTTCAGAGTTGGCTTCTGGAGCGGCGCAGGGCTGAATCCTATCCCTGCCGTTAACTCAGACCTCGTTCCAGTCCCGTCGCAGCCACTAACACCTCTCAGTCTCATCTCCTTTTTACTGTGGGGATAACACGGACCTCCTGCCTTATAGTGCTGTTGCATGTATGGCACAGACAGCATGTGAAAGCCTACTTACTGCTCAGGGTGATTTTTATTACTCCTGTAAACACTAATTATCGCAACAGCTAAAGTCTGACCAAGATGAGGATGAGGAATTGCACCTCTCCAAATGGTGGGAAGAGCACTAAGACAGTCACTGCTGTACAAACGATTTAAAAAATAATAATAATTCAGCCATAGTGTTAGTAGTAAGAATGGCAAGTTTTTTTATATAAATATAGCACAGGCACCTCTGGGAAATCCTTAAAGTTTTAGATGGTCAATTGACAAAATAATGCTACTAATCAAACTTCCGCTTTACTTCCAACCCAGACTAGACATACGCAGGGATGTTGCACGAATGACATAGCATTGGGGGGGGGTCTTGCTGAATCCAGCTAGCCCGCCATGCTTTCTTCAGCAGCGGCCTGAGCAGCTTACATCAAGCAAGGCATGAAGAAATGGAGAGAGGCATCTCGTGCTGTTTATCTAGTAATATGGTAGACTGCTCCCTTATGACGGGGATGGGTGGGGAAGTTTTCTGCAACACCAGGCTAAGGCTTTCCATTAATTTTAAACCTCCTTGCTTTGATGGGTGTCACACTGTGCTCACTGCAGCTTCCTCGCAAGTGTCCATAGGACTGCAGCCTCTGGGACCAGTGGCGTAGCGTGGGGGGTGCAGGGGGGGCCGGCCGCACCGGGCGCAACATCTGGGGGTTAGGGTTAGGGGGCGCAAATCCACGGGTTAGGGGGCGCAAATCCACGGGTTAGGGGGCGCAAATTACTTGCTTTGCCCCGGGTGCTGACAACCCACGCTACGCCACTGTCTGGGACCCAGCGCAGAGAAAGCTGGTTGCCCCGTTAAGCCTCTCACTGAGACCAACATTGCTCCATTGCTTCGTATTGAATTTATTTACGATTAATTTTAAACTGGATTGGGACTGTGCCATATTCGGGATAGAAACATCATGTGCCTTTGGCACAATCCTAGGCATGTCTACTCAGAAGTAAGCCCCGTTGGATTGAGTGGGGTTTAATTCCAAGTCTAGGATTGTTGCCTGGACGACCTGATCCGGCCTTCTTCTTCTTCCTGTACTTGGCAATGCAACCACTTCCAAGGGTCAAGCCTAAAACATGCTTCCTTGAAAGAAACCCGGTTGAAAACCGAAACACACACGTCTGTGGAAGTAAGTGCGCTGAAAACAATAGGACTCCACTTCATGTGTACAGGGCAGGCGTTTTCCACAGAGAACCGAATCAGCCTCCTATAGCAGATAACTAAACGCTCGAATACTTTTCATTTTTCAGTAGCTACCATAAGGCTAATGCAACTCGGGGAATGCAGCAGCAAATGCGTAATGAAGCTGCCCGTTAGAGCTGTACCCAAATCCTGCCCGCTGAGCGCCGAAGGAAAAACCTTCGTGCAGTCAATGCAGAGAACAGCGAACGCTGTATCCTTGAACGCCTCGGCCTCATAGCTGTTGGACGGTTGGGCTATTCTCTCAGCAAAACCGCGAAAGTTTGCTTGGAGTAATTTGACCTACGTTTTCTAAGTCCCGCTGCACTTTTGGGCTCCGCAGAGAGGTGGTTGTTGTCGTTTTTATTAAAAACAAACCAACCAGCCAACAACAGGAACGTAGGAAGAAACCTGACCAGGGATATTACAGTGGAATCACCTTTGTTTTATTTCGATCAATTACCGATCATTCAGTATCAATGTGCCATTAAAATATCTCCTTCTTCTTCCCCCTTTCCCACACCCCCGCAAAAAAAAAATCATTATAATGTCTAAATTAATTTACTTTACAAGAAATAAGTTGGAAGGAAAGTTTTGAGATTACAAGTGCACTTGCTTGATTCGAGCATTTGGGTTGGGTTTTGTCTTTTCTGTGCTTGGGGACAGGAGAGGAGAGGAAGAAAGGAAGACAAAGACCGAGGAGGGGACGCGTAGAAAATTGCTATATAGTTTTCGGTATCAAATTCCACGTGAGGGCCGAAATGGAGAAAGATGCAGCAGCAGCAGCAGCAGTCAGCTGGGACTCGGCTTAGGGCGCCCCGGGTGCAGTAACAAATAAAATAAAACTCTCACCTAAGTACAGAAACATCATAAGGTAGCTTTAAAAAACAAACAGACTGACAAGGTCGGGCCCTTGTGAAAAAGGTGCCTGAGTAAGACCCGTGAAGGCCGGGAGGAGAGGCCGCTGGTGCCCTCGCGCGCCCGCTCTCCCAGGCATTGTCTTTGTCCAAGGAGAACCTTCAATTCGTCGGGCCTTCTGTTCCTTCTTCTAGAAGGTCCTCCTGGGCTTCTGTCTTGGCCTCCTCTCCTTCCTTCCCCTCCTGCCTGCCGGCCGGGAACTTGTCTTTGTTGTTCTCCTTTTTCCACTTCATCCTCCTGTTCTGAAACCAGATCTTGACCTGCCTCTCCGTGAGTCCGAGGGCATGGGAGACCTCGATTCTTCTTTTCCTGGTCAGGTAGGGGTTAAAAAGGAACTCCTTCTCCAGCTCGAGAGTCTGGAAGCGGCTGTAGGTCTGTCTCCCTCTCCGCCTACCAGGAGCTGCTATTTGAGACGAAACAAAAAAGCACAGCGTTTCTTTAAAACGAAACGAAACCCCACAAATAAACTGGAAACAAGTAGGACTCCCCCCACCCCGCGCGCACACGACGCGTGCTTAGAGATTTGGAGAACATCCTAAACTGGTTTACTGGGAAATAAGTCCCACGGGGGTCTTCGTGACGCCCTAGGGAATAAATGTCATCTAACTCCGTGGGATGTACTTTCTACTGCATGACCAGAGGCTGAGGCAAGTCTATTCGATCCAGCTGTATTCCAGCGAACAAATTTAGCGCAGGCACGTTTATCCAGAAATAAATCCCACTGCACTCAGCAGGGCTTTCTCTCCAGGGAGGAGGTTGAGGAATCCCCTTTAAATCAAAGTACTCCGAGTTATCTGGTCTAGGGTTGTTTGCCTCGCTTGCGCTTAACGCGCCACAGCAGCACCTCCCTGAAAGGAGACTACTTCTAAAGACTGGTCGAATTATTTGTTTGTTTGTTTCATCCCACGATTCATAACATTTGTGGCTTAACGGCTTCCAGTCCGTGGTGGGGCTGATTATCGAAGGGGGTGGAGGGAATCGTGGAAAGTGTGCTGGAAGCTGGAAGTTATAACAGCGCCGCAATAATTGCATGTCAATTATAGGTGAGAGAGAGAGAGAAAGAAAGAAAGAAAGAGAAAAGCGGGGATCTGAATTTAGGGATAGATGCTGGGTTGTGATTTGTTTTGGAGAGGAAAGGCTTGAGACGCACAGAGGGAAAATGGGGCCGCTGTGACAAAGGCAGGAGAGGAAAGTAAGAAAGAGAAGACAGAGAAGAAAGGAAGGAGGCAGCGACTGGGTTGCCGCGGCGCCAAAGGCAAAGGGAAGCGGGGGTTTCGCTCGCGTCCAACCTTGTGGTCTCATCCAGGGGAACATTGGAGAAGGAGACGCGCCCTGATTTAAGTGCTCTGGGTCCTCGCCAATATTAGCACTGGACGATTTACAGTCAGGATACTGGACCAGCTCGGCCTCTTGGTGTGTCGTAAAAATCGGCTGTCTCTGTAAGTTATCGTATCCGTAAAACTTGGCAGGCTCTCCCGGACAAGGCAGGCCGGCGCAGGGGCCCTGCGGGGCCAGAGGAGGCGGCGGCGGCGGCGGCTGGTGGTGGTGGTGGTGGTAGGCTGAGGGGCTTCCTCCAGCTAGGTGCCCGTGGTGCCCGTGGTGCTGCTGGTGATGGTGGTAGTATTCCGGGCCGCTGCCGCCCGAGCCAGGCCCAGGTGGGGGCTGCGGAGGGGAGAAGCCCGAGGCGGCGGCGGCGGCGGCGGCCGCCGCTGCAGCCGCGCTGTTCCCGTAGAGCAGGGCGGCCGCGGCCGCGGCGGGCGCAAAGTGACAGTCGTAGTAAGCGGGATTGATGTGCTGCTCGCCCCCTCCTCCTCCTGCAGCTCCTGCCGCCGCAGCTGCCGCCGCCGCCGCCGCTTTGTACTTGGAGTAGAGCGGATTGACGAAGTAGGAGCTCATCGGAGGGCGGCGGCAGGGGGGGCGGCGAGCGGAGGCGCCACCACCAGCAGCTGCAAGAGAAGGAGGAGCAGCAGCAGCAGCAGCTGGGCCAGCCGAAGCCCACGAACCACTGCCTCGCTACTCCTTCCTTACTCCTACTTTACTCAGCCGGCCCGCCGCCGCTGCCCCTGCCACCACTGCGGACGGCAGCGCTGGTGAGGTCCGGAGCTGGGATCTAATCGCTGCCCGACTGACTGACCTGCCTCACTGCTTTTACTATTTCCTATTAGGCACACACAGGCAGCTCCGCCGCCGCCGCCGCAGCCACACACTCACATGGGCCGGAGTTCAGGGCAAGGCAGGAGAGCCTGTTGGCTTCGGTTTACACTCACCTCCCGGAGGCAGAAAACGAGCCCCGGGAAATAAATAAATAACAGCGCAGCAGCCCCATGCAGCCATCCATGCAGCCGAAGCTTGCCCCACCGGCTGTTCAGGCAAGCGGCCTCTTTTTCTTTCTTTCTTTTTCTTTCTTCCTTTCTTCCTTTCTTCCTTCCTTCCTCCTTTCCTTTCTCTCCCCACCCCCACCCGCTTCAGCCTCCACACCCGCAGCCGTATGCATATTTTCTCGAAAACTCACCAAGCAGAAAGAAAGTAGGAGAGATCAGGGTGAGATAAAGCGCAAGCACTGGGCTGTTGGATGGAGAGGCCTAGCGGAGTCCAGCTTGGGGTGGAAGGGAGGGAGAAGAGGGGATTTGGCTGGCTTGGTGACAACCCCTGCTGTAAGTTCTACTTTTATTTTTATTTTTAAAATGAGACTATTTCTAGGCCAAGCCTTGAAGCATACCCTCCAAAATTTCTCCGATGAAAATAGGGACATCATTTTATTTTATTTTATTTTATTTTATTTTATTTTACCCTGCCCATCTGACTGCTACTCTGGGAGGCTTCCGCCATACATTATATAAAAACGTAATAAAACGTTGAACATTGAACAACTTCCCTATGCAGGGCTGTCTTCAGATGTCTTCTAAAAGTACTATAGTTATTTCTCTCCTTGGCTGGGGGAGGAGGGGGTGTCGCATAAGCCATCATTAGATCCTTAGAGCCCTGAGACATGAAAACATCATAAAGGAGGACACGTGTCTCTGGACGTGTACAGAGTTTTGACCCAACTTCCACACACACCAAGGGTGATAGGGGATCAGAGCTTCCACTTCCGGGATCAAAGGGCATGGCTTTTAGGCAGTGGTGCCGCTTCCTCACCCCCATAAACCCATTAACCACCGGCATTGGAGGAGTGGGTGTCCTTCCTGCGCTCAAATCCAATGGTATTGGTAAAGTCCAGGCCCAGAAGGTCATAAACCATCAAAGGCTGGAGGGGGCAAGGGCAGGGGGAGGCCCAGGCAAACGGCGGAGATGTGGGGTAGCAAAACTAGGCGAAATCAACGGGTGTTTTGCCATTGATCTCAATGGAATGTGGATTTCTATTAGATAAGCAAGTAAATAAGTAAATATAAGTAAAATAAATGAGGCTGCGGGGAGCGAGCTCAGGCCAGCAGGCCGATTTCAAACGCGGTGCCCATTTACCCTTGACGCACTGCGCGCCTGGCTGCAGATCCCGGATTAATTGATACTTAATGGAAGTCATGTCCATGAATATGCTTTCCATCATTTCACCCTTGGTGGACGTCATTAGCCAAGCCAAGCCGAGCGAGGGAGAGTGGCGGGTGGATGGCAGTGAGTGAGTGAGCGAGTATGGGGAGCAGTACCGGCGAGTGCTAGCATAGCTGGCGGGGCCGGAATCCCAAATAAATGAATGTTTTCCGAAGTGGAAGGGACGCAGAGAGGGAAGAGGCTGAGGAGGAGGAGGAGGACAGCAGCAGGATCGCGCAGTAGCCTTTCCCCAGCTCCCTGGACAGTACAGGCCGCTGCCCGCATTTAAGCGCCTTCCTTTCCAGAGCTGGAGGGCCGAAATTTTGGCCAAGGCTGGCTCCTCTTTTCTTGGTTTTGGGTAGCCAAACGAGAAGGGCGCATGGGACTTTCCTGTTTTCCCCTGATGCTTGGGGTGGACCGAGGAGTCTGGTGAAAGGGACGGGGGTGGTTCAGCCTGTTAGATCCGAGGCAGGAATTCGAATACATACGACCTTTCTTTTCGGGGCATTTTCCCTGTAGTTACAACCAAAGCGGCTGAACAGAGGTAGCCCCGTGTGGAATGCAATCGTGTGGACAGATTCCGAGATGCGGTAGCGTTTGCCCTCATTATTTGAGGAAGGGCGAAAGGGGCGGGGCGGAGGCTATTACTATTACTATTACTATTATTATTATTATTAACCACACACTTCTTTATCTCACAAAATAAATGCCATTCCGTTCTGGACTCACTGCAAAACTAAACTAAGAATAAATTATATGGGTGAAATAGTGCACAGAGCCAGACAGAGAAGCGGGAGAAGACAGAGACGACAATCTGGTGTGAGTTCAATAAAATTATTGTGGTTACATGACATGTCTCTTTGTCATTGTCCTTTCACGAAAAGTTGTCCTTTTCTTTTCTTTTTACAAATGCTAGCATCTATCCCCCGCCCGCCACGTTTATTCACGTAACCCAGCCGCATAAAATGTACGCTGTGTAGTTTCCATTTTGCGTTTCCCTTTTCTAGTTTTATGTTGTGATACCGCCCTGTGATCTTCGGGTGAAAGGCGGTATACACATTTAATTAATAATAATGATTAAAATGTACCGTCTTTAACTTTAATAACAAAAGACATGGGGTGGGGAAAAGAAAATTCCACAATAATTTAAGGAATCGAACATTGGAGTGTAACTTGGGAGACGCAGGGGAAGAAGAGCGTTTTGAGGAAGCTTCCCCATCCAGTTGTGTTGAGGAAAGAAGGTTGCAGTATTGCTGAATCACTGCTGTGGTGGAGCTTAGATCAACCAAACTCTGCTACTTACGCTGTGAAAATACGTTCCCGTCTATGCAATAAAACAGGCACCCTACTGATACAGATGGAATAATTTTTATCTGCAGAAATAGATCCTGGCCTTATAAGCTTTTCTCCAGCGTTGACAGTGTAGAGTTCGCTCGAGTGGAGTTACCTGGTCTCTTCAGCTGTTGCAACTATTTCAGATTCATCAGAGCGAATGTTGAAGCGCGGAATGAAAGACCAAATCCAGCGCTCTCTTAGCGTGGTCTCTTGGGATACCAAATTCTCCAGTGAATTCATTTTCTCCTATTGACTTTCTATAGTCTAAAGAAACCCCCTTTCTGTTTATTAAGCATATCTGATAACACCCTTTTGAGATGTTTTGTTAAGATGCATAACCGTGTGCGCATCTTTTTAGATTCTGAAATCCTACCTGGGGGGGTAGGACTCGGAGGGATGGATGTGTGCGTGTGAGGAAATCAAATACAAGTTTAATGGCAATGCAATGGAAAACCCTTTCGTCGCAGCTGAGTCTCTTTTAGAAAGAGAGAGGTCCCGTGTGCGTTTCCACGTCGAAAGAAAGGCCTCCTCATTGTTTTCTCTTCTTTCCTTCTGCAGTTCTTAAACCTAATCCGAATCTATATTTCCTGGGTTTGAAAAAGGAGGGTAAGAACAGACGAGAAATATACTAGAATACCTTCCTGGATTTAGAATACTTTCTGGTGGTAGTTAGAATAACAATCAGAAAACAAGCTGCGGCCGTAAGATGTTCGATCAGCATTAATTCTTCCTTTTTTTGTAAAACGTGCTTTCTATACGCATACATATCTATAATTGAAATGAGGTGTTCTCGTCGAACTTTTTGTAGAAATTCTAATCATAAAAAGAATGAATTGATTTCGCCTGTAGACACAAATAGCCCCCCGCGCGCTTTTATTTTACATGCCCATACTCTGCAGAAATTAAATTTGGTGTCACTGGCAAATTTATACGGGTGGATACTTTTTCAGGTGCTGACTGCGTACATCTCGCCTCTTAATTAGTTAGATCATAGCAAAGGACGGTCATGTTCGTTTATTTTTAGCTACAAACACAAAATTCATTGATTAAAAGAAACAGCTTGTACATATTTTAAATAAACAAATAATCCTGGCCGAATACAGAAAATTATCAGAATATGGAGCAACACCGCCCTCTAGTGGTGAGATGAAATCTTGTTCGGCAACCCGGGTTGACGCCACATGTTTATGCTTTTTCTACGATGAATGTGAAAGAAAGATATTTGCAAGGAACACTTGGTTGTTGTTTCTAATAAAATATTTCTTTTTCGCTGGCTAAAGACGATTAAAGTCATGCAAAAAAAAATTCAAAGGAGCGTGCAATTGTTACAAAGAATGAGAAATATCCTTCATATTTACAAGTGAGAAGGGGTATATGCCAAGTCCTATATCTTGAATGACGGGGAAATGTTTACAATGACTACACAATGCTGCCTTTTGTTATCAAGAGCACAGGATTTTAATCATAGGAATTTTGCTTAACCAAAGAAACGACTTCTTTATGCCTAATGAAGTCGGATTAAGTGAAAACACGAACGAGGAAGCACGTTGCTGTTCCAGTGCAGTTTGCATAAAACCAAACCTCCCGTTTCTGTTTTGTCTGTTTCTGTTCTATGCTTCGATTTCAAGCTCAGAAACCTTCCTGCCTTGAACTTGCCTATGTCATTTTATTTCTCCCTTTCCCCATCGGAGAGCTGGTCAGTTTCGGCTTGCGCACTTACACTTGGAATCATAACAACATCCACGTTTCTGCTTTATTGTGACACTCAACATATCCAAAAAAGAAACGGACTCTTAAGCAAATGTTACTCGGCTTATTGGAAGTGGAGGGCTAGTGGTTTGGGAATGGCAGCGTTTCCATGTTTCCAAGCACATCCAGCTACGTAGCTGGGCTGCAATGGCATTTTGAAATAAATAAACGTGGACTTGGGTTCAAACCTTGGCAAGTTTAGATTCGGTCCCGTTCCAGCCAAGGTGGACCTTCCCCAATGCTAAAGTCTCGCCTGTTTCAAGTTCTATGCATTGCCCTAACCTTTACGAGTGTTGTTGCTCTTGCACTTTTTGCACACCAAGCTCTTCGTCTTTTTTGTTTTTTGTTTTCAAAAGAACCCCTGACTTTCTAATATATGGCTACTTCCAGGTCCATTGGCATACCCAGCCGAATTGGTCTTAATCTCCTCACTTTTCAGACTTCAGCGGCGTCCAAACTGCTGTCTCGCCCAGCCGGGGTGACATATTGAAATTTATAGTACTGATTTTAAGACCTGGTTTTGTCTGCATCGGTGTTCTATCCTAACAAACGCAAACATCAAAATAAGATGGTCTCAAAGAGAGAAAAGCGCCATCGCATATCGTAAACTCATTAGGTCCAGACGTCTAGCCTTCTCAATGGTTTTATTACGCCTCGGTTCTTCCTGTTTTAAAAAGAATTATAGGTATAGGGTTGACAATGAATGGGGAAGCAAAGCAACACCTTTTCCTAGGCCTTAATCGCTGTGGGTCTTTCTGAGGGGAAGGGGGAAGTGATAGCATCTACAGACCCCCAGGTCTCGGTGCCTGTTTCCCTTCACCTTAAATCTTCTTTCAAATGGCTTGAGAGGCCATGTTTTCCTCGAGACGCTTAATTAAAATGGTGTCTCACATCAGAACAACGCTCCTCTCCTTCTCTAAAATATCCCAGAAACCTGCCGCCCACACCTCAATTGCATTGTGTGTGTGTGTTGGTGTTTTTAAATACAATGTACATACATGACTCAGCTAAAGTTTAACACTTGGACGTTCCATTTATTTCCATTGAGGAGTTATGCATGTGCTGAAATCTCTACATCAGGGTGGCTTCAAAGTCCTTATCAGAAATTCACATACGCACACACACACATATAACGCGCATATATCTGGTGATATGTACCGATAACCGTATGATCGAAAAGGACGTACATACTAAAGCAGCTCTTGACAAATACCGACAGAGCTGATCATCATGTCTATCAAGTGTCTTTAAGGTCCAATAATTTGAACGAGCGACATGGCGTCATAATTATGAACTAACTTCAGTCTTATTTGAGGACCTCTATGTTTTCCTTACAGATTCCCACACCCCAACCCTGAAATTGCTACATGAACCTTTCGGGGGTTTTGTGGGGTGGGGGGGGGGTTGGTTATGTTCCGGATTTATTTTTATAAGAAAGGGTACGAAGCTTGCGCCACGCACCGCCATCAAGTAGGTGCGTCCACCACTCACAATTGCAACCAGGAAATGTTCTCATAAAAGAAGGTCCTAGAGGCTATGAACCCGGGGCAAACGCTCTCGACCTGTCCTAGGATATATCTCCGCATATTTAGATCGTGGCTTAAAGACCAGTTCTTTTGCTCGGTTGCTGGCAGAGGTGGGGGGGAGGGAGAGATTTGGGAGCAAGTCAGGTTCAAATAGAAAAGATATCCAGGAGGAGTGGGGAAGGGAAGGAAGCAGGGCGGGCGGGGGTCATGCAGGCCTGCTCTGTACTAGCTGTTATACAGTTGACCTGCTGAAACCCTTCCTTCGTGTCCACGATTGGTATAATAATATTCAGGAGTGGAGAATGATGAACCGGTGTCGGTGGATACCTCCTGCCTCTCTAGGAACAGAGGAAGCGTCCCGTCGTCTGCAAATGGCTTCCTGCGGGTTATATGCAAGGCATCTTTATTACAGAGAGCGCAGAAAGACTGGGGTTTTCTTTTTTTCCTTCTCTCTCTCTCTCTCTCTCTCTCTCTCTCTCTCTCTCTCTCTCTCTCTCTCTCTCTCTCTCTTTGGAGGGGGCGGCGGTTTCGTTTATACTCCGGCGCTGTCTGTTTATTTCCACTTTGCAGAGAGAAGTCAAAGGCAAACCGCGGGCGCGTTTGCACGCACATTACATCTTATTCCCCAGCACACGCAAACCCCCATCTTCCCAGCCAATTTATTATTATTACTGTTATTTCACCAGCTCAGCCTTTATTATAATAACCTATGACAATTACATTATTATTATTTTAAAAATTAAGTCCTTAGGTAGAGTTCCAGGCCTCAGTCAATGGGGACGGGTGCTCAGAACTGTTAAGCCGCGGGGCCTGTGGAAGTTAATACTGTTTCAAGTACCGCTTTTAATACAGTGCACTGGAGAGGATGAAACGGGCAGCCAGGGGGGGAGATATTAAAAATATTTTATATATATATATTTTTTTAAAAAAACATTTCACAGCCTCGATCTGGCAAGACTCAGCAAGAGTCTGCATAACCTGCAGAAAAAAAGCGATGCGCAGGGTCTGGAGTCCTCCCCTCCCCCCTCTCCGCTTTTCCTTTTTGGAAAGTCCGAGGTAAACGCACTATTGCCATCAAGGTAATCCTGGCTGTCATTCAGTATTATCGTCTTCATCGCCGCCTTTGCCTTCAGTTTGGAAAAGCGACTGTCCCCCCATCTTACAACCCCTCCACTTTCTCTCTTTCTTTCTCTCTCTCTCTCTCTAGTCTAGGGTCACTTGGAAGTAGCATGTCAAACATTTAGTTAGTATTTAGATAAAGCCCCCCCCCAAAAAAAGAACAACCCTAACGTGCACTCACAATATCTTAAAACCAAACTGGAGGCGCGGGGAAAGAAGCAACTTTTACCAAATACATTCTCCACACCCAGCCCTTTCCTTTCCAAAATACCTGACATCGACCACATTACTGCTATCTAAAGAATAAACCCACCAGATCAATAGGAAGTTTTCGAGCCAGTGGACCTGGCAACATAATAATAATAATAATATTAATAATGACAATGACAATAATTAATATCGATACTTTTGTGTGTATCTTCATAGAAAGCCCAGCACATTTCCACAAACGCACGCACGCACACCCTCAAGGCGCTAGTCCCCTTTATTCCCTTTTTCCTTGTTCATCTTTTTCATTTTCATTCTTCGGTTCTGAAACCATATTTTAACCTGTCTCTCGGTCAGGTTTAAAATCCTAGCCACTTCGTAACGGCGGTCGCGGGTGAGGTACATATTAAAGAGGAATTCCTTTTCCAGTTCCAGAGTTTGGAATTTTGTGTAAGGGCAACGCTTTTTCCTGGTGGAACGAGCGTGAATCCAGTTCGCGGCGGGGTTATCTGGAGAAGGGAGAGCAAGAAGGGGGGGGGGAGAGAGAGAAGGTCAGGGTTCGGAGGGAGAAGAGGGGCAGGCATTGAAGTAGGGAGAGGGTTGGGGAGGGGAGAAAGGTCGTTAAATTAATTTAACGGAGGATGCCTGCTCTTTTCACAATTGAGGAGGAATTATCATAAAACCTTGAATGGCCCGGTCTGTTTACTGTACAAATGATGTCTTCTTGATGGCCGTAGGTGGTTATGGGGAGCCTTTTTTATGGCTGCTTGTTGCCGCTTGCGCTCGAGTAGGCGTCTAGACGTTTTTATAGGTTAGTAAAACTATCGGTTTTGCACATTGGAGCCTTACAGGTTGGGGTAATAAATCAAAGCGGGTGCAATTTCTTTTCTTTCTCTCTCTGGCTCGGATTTTTTTAAATTTTTTTTTTTAACTTACTTGGGTCAAGTTGCTGCTGAGGCTTCTCCTCCTTCAGATCGCTGCTGGGGCTAGGATTGCGGCTGCAACCAGACGCTGGCTTGGCCGGGGTGGCGGTACTGCCGTTGCTGCTGGTGGTGGTGGTGATATTGCTGGTGGCTGCAGCTACGGCGGCCGCAACCGGGTGAGAAGAACCGTTGCTCACTGTTGTTGCTGCCGCCGCCGCCGCCTTCTCGCGGGGCTCTGCCAGGAAGGAATTGCACGTGTACTCGGGCCCATTGACCCCCGAGGGCTCCCTAGACGGCGCGCACTCAGTTCTTTTGGAAGGAGACTCGGAGCTGCAAGACGAGGAGGAAGAGGAAGAGGAGACGGTGGCAGAGGAGGAGGAAGGAGAGGGCCCCACCGGACCGGCGGCGGCGGCGGCGGCGGCTGCCCCGCTCTCCGGCTTGACGATCCCGTAGTGGCGCGCGCTGGAGGAGCCACCGCCGGCGCCGTTGGAGGCGATGCTGGTCGTCGCCGCTGCAGCAGCAGCAGCGGCAGCAGCCGCGGCACTAGCGGCGGAGACGTTGCTGTTGCCTCCGCCGCCGTTGCCGGGGCTGCTGGGGAAAGAGGCGAAGGGCTCAATCCAGGAGCGCACGTATCTGCCTCCGCCGCCTCCGCCGCCCTCGCCCGGTCCGCCTAAGTGCGGCTGGGGCATGTAAGGGTGGTAAATACCGGGCATGGGCGCCGGAGGCTGAGGGTGCACGGCGGGCCACGAGGCTGGGAAGACGGCCGACTTGGGCGCGAAGCTGCAGGAGGAGAAATCCGAGCCCTCGGCCACCACACCTGAGGATGGCCTGGGGGTCGCATGGTGACCTCCCTGCAGGAACCGGGCAGCCCCTCCGACGCCGCCGACGCCTCCTCCTGCTCCTCCGACGCCGCCACCGTACACTTCCTCGCTGTCGTGGCCTATGAGGGAATCGACATAGTAGTTACTGAGGGTGCCGCCGGTCGACATTTTTTGGAGGCTCCCTCCGTAGCAGGGCATATGATGGGGGGAAGGCAAAAAAGGTTACTCTGTTAACTGTAGATGATCGCCTGGCCCGGAGAACAATCGTAGTATTTTGCAGGCGGCCAGGCTCAGCCATTGGTCCCTCCGCCCACGTGATCATATTTACCAATACTCCAAGTAAATCAATCCGCTAAACTGAAGGGGTTGCTGTGATTCAAGCGGAGGTGGTAGTTGGAAAAGAAGGGATACGAAAAGGAAAAAGCCAAGAAGGCAACAAGCTAAGACAACAACCTCCTCCCGCCTTAGAAAAAACTAAAAAAACCAACAAACAAAAAACCCTCATTCCCATCCTCTAAGGAAAACACTAGTCTCCAAAACGTGTAATTGTATACAGGCAGAGAGAGAGAGAAATCCTTCCACTCTCTTGCCTTAGGCTTAGCAGGACTCCAAGCGGGCGTGGCGCGCTACTAGCAGAAGCAAGTTCGGGGACTATTTGTTCGCCTCCTTTGAAAGGTTCCTGCCATTCATTCCGCTGCCATCAGCCTCAAGCACGGAAGTTCTGCGAAGGCTTGGCTTGTCCTTGTCTTTGGAAGCTGCCGAGGAAAACCCCCATTGAAATCATAATAAGAGAGAGAGAGAGAGAGAGGGAGAGAGATGGGAAGGGGGGAGCCCAGCGAGATCCCCGCCTGTGAAAACAAACCCTGCCAAAAACTGAGAGTGTGTAACGACTCCTCATAAAACAGGAAAATGTTACAGTAAAAAAAAAAGAAGCGCAACAATGCAGGAGAGGGCCGCTTTTCCAGAGCAGCTCTTGGTGTCGTTTCCTTTAAAAGGAAAAAAAAAGGAAAAACAGCAACACAGGGGCAGAATTGAATGATTGAAAAGAGAGAGAGAGAGAGAGAGAGAGAAAGGAAGGAAAGAGCTGCCCATTGTGTTGTTTTAAAACAGGTGGAGGACCTCTCCGCAATGATTTTATGCCTATCAATAAAAATTTTATGAGGTGCATTTGATTATAGATTAATGTGTCCCTCTAATAAAATGGACTGATGGCACACGAGGAAGAAAAAAAAATCTCAATCTCTCTCTCTTTCTTTCTCTCTCTCTCTCAACACCAGACTTTACTACAGTTTTCAAACTTTGGATTCAAACGGGGGCGTTGTCATTACTTCCAAGGTACTCCAGAGTTTGGGACCCTGAAATGTACGAAATGAATGAATGAGCCCCGAAACGCCGCAGCCCCTTGGACAAGATCTCCTTGTAAATCGAGCCCGCTTTGCAAACATTCTGCGAGAAAGACGAACTCGAGGCACCAGTGGCTAGAACTTATCCCCACTCCCCACCTCAACACCTTCCATTCCTTAATTTTATTTCCTGGATATTTTCTAGTAAGCACAAACTCCTCCTCCGCCAACCCCCACCCCACCCCCCGCACCATAGAAGTCAAGGAGATTCAATCTGGTTCAACCACCTTTATTATTTACTATCAGAGACCAAGTATCCAGAGTAGGTTTTGAACCTGAAGCAAACGCTTCGCCGAGGATTTCAAGCCAACTGAGCCATTTGTTATCATTCCTCCTTTTCCCCCTCCTGCTCCTTCTTCTTCTGTTTGATTCCGAGAAAGCCTAATATGATTGACTGAGGAGAGAACGTGCAAGGCTACTTCAAATCCAAATCTTTGCTTGGAACAAAACAAAGGAAGACAAGAAACGCATCGAGAGAAGCCGACAGGACTGCGTTACATATCTGGACGCTGGAACCAGATTTGTAGGAACCCATCTCTCTCACTGTTTGGTCTCTTTGCGTTTTATTTATTGTAACTTACTGTTTTCTTTATGTGTGATGGAACTCACGCCCACTTCCTTGCCTCTCTCTTTCTCTGTGTGTCTACATACACTCAATGTTCATGCTCACATACCAGTTCAAAACAACCTAAGTAAGCGGAAGCCATTGCCCTCGATTCCAGCTGAATTTACTTTCAAAGGAAAACGCGTTTGAATCATAGCCGTAAGTGCCATTTTCTCACGGCAACATCACGGAGTGTTTATTGAGAGCGAGTAAAAAGGAAAGGAAAAAAACACCAAATATCACTAGGTGTCTCAGTGAGGGAGAGACGCTTATATACTGAAGTTATGGATATTACAAAACACAAACACAAACCCAGAGCTCTGCATAACATCTCACAAATACCCAACGACCTGGTGTTAGCAAAGACAGAGAGAGTATACCTATCATCTGTGTACACGACTATATACAAATACATACACAGGTTTTGTGCGCGCGCGTGCATACATGACATCTTTTGTACGCCCTTTGAATTTAGATACACACAGTTTACTATTGATAAATCAGTACCCCCCAAAAAAGCATCCATCTATATAAGAATAACTTTATCAGATAATTAACCAAAACACTGGGGTCGGGTTGGAGAGATGTGATGTCACTCGTTCTTTCATGAACTGTCTGGGTGTCATTAGGTTAGCAAATATTTCCAACATGTTAGAGGCAATTTCCTGATTTGGAAGTCAAGGAGGGGCATTTGTTGTTAGTTACGAGCCCATTTCTCCAGAAGCTGAGCCGGCAGTTTCTCAAGCTCTCTCTCCCCCCCCTTCTTTCTTTCTTTCCTTCTTTCCTTCCTTCTTTCTTTCTTGAAGGTGAAAGCATTCCCAAGTATTTGGACTTCAGCCTGGAGTCATGTTCATTTGCAAACTCCTTTTAAGGGACTTTCTGCTTCGGATCTCCCCACCCCACCTCACCCGACCCCCCCACCCCGCCTTCCTAACCCCTTCCCCAAGATAAAGTGGCTGTGAGCAAGATTTCGCAGCGATGTCCGGGGAGGGCGTTGCGGAGAGTCGTGAACTTCATTATCCTGATGTGGGCTACAACGAAGGAACCACAGAAAACAAACACACGCACAAAGCAAAATAACCCAGGAGTGTCAGGAAACCAAAACGTGTGAGCGTTTGGAGACGAAGCGGGGAAAGGCCCTGTAGACAGAGACTAGGCAATATGGCTTCCTTTATTTTTTTACAACACTGCAAGTAGGAATCTAATAATAATAATAATAATAATAATAATAATAATAATAATAATAATAATAATAATAATAATAAGTGTCTAGGGTGCATGAAAAGCAAGGGAGGTGAAATGGAATAAAACAACTGCATTTATTTATCACGCTGTATTTGTAACGATATATACAAACTGCAGTAAGGATTTGCAATAAGAGCACATTTTGGCTGGCAATCGAGGCTCTGGGCGAAGGCTTGTTACGGCTTCCGTTTTCCTTCCTAAAAGTCAACTTACCGTTTATGATTGAATGGGATAAAGGTGTCCACTTTTCGGTCATAACATTTCACTAGCGTTTTGGCGCTCCCTTGTCAAGACTGTCTGTTCTCGACGCCCTAGGCCATTTCCTCGCGACCCTAGCAATTGCTAAAGGTATTATTAGGACTGACTGACACAGACAAATCTACCCCCCTTAAAAAAATAATAATCTACGAGCTCCCACACTAGTAGGAGGGTTTGGGTTGGGGGTGTGGGGTGATGGCGGGGTGCGCGGGGTGCGCGGGAGGGAGAGTCTTTGAGCGCAAGGGAATGGCAAGGAGAGGCTGCGAAATGGGCGAAATGGTAGCGTTTTCTGGTTCGGTTTGGATTTGGAAAGACCAACCAAAGGAGCCTCGTGAACTTTACAGAGTTTATTGCATTATACATGCGAATAGGACATGCACAAAGAAGAAGGCGTAGGAAAAAGAAGAAGAAGACATATTGCTTGTTATACCACTACGATTCCACGTATGCACCACAAGGGGAAGAGAGAGAAAAAAATGTCTACAGTTGAGGAAGAATGAAGGATTCCATTGCACGCACGAAGGACAAGTTTGACGCACACGGGAGAAAGGGGAGTGTTACATCTTAAAATGTGCTTTTAAAAATTCCTTTTCCTCTCACTCTCGCTCTCGCACTCTCACTCGCTTTGCCTCCCCCAGCCCCCCACCTCTCAAAGAAGAAAAAATGCTTATTTTTCTTTCTTTTAAATAATTATTAAAAGTATTGTCATCTACTCAAAATGGCATGGCCCGTGTAACAGCCGCCCCCCCCATAAATACCACGTGGTGAGTTTAAAAAAAACCATGGAAAAAGTCACATTATCTGGATGTCCAACAGCTCCAATAAGTTAAGACCAAATGATCATATTGAATCAGTGTTTACCCTGCATTACGATGAGAAAAATAATAATAAATTACACGTGCTAGGCTATATATATATATATATATATATATATATATATATATATATACACACATACATATATATATACACACATACATATATATATATACATATATATACTCGCCGTAGGAACATACATAAACACTTGCAGCACTAAAAAGAATGACAAAAGGTCACATTCTATCAGAAATTTAAAAAATGGAAAATGAAGGGGGTCTACTTTTGTCCCCCCTGTCTCTGTTCCCCCCAAAGTCTTTCCTACATATATATATTTATTATATATATATATTTATATATACCAACTGGTGGTAACTGAGCCCAGGTCTCAATCCTTTCAAGCCCCCAGTTGAACCGGTTTATGAGAAGGTCAGATTGGCGGTCAGTTCTCGGATCCGGTTCTCTCTGCTCATCTTCTTGAGCTTCATTCTGCGGTTTTGAAACCATATCTTGACCTGCCTGTCAGTGAGGTTTACGCTCTTACTGATCTCTAGGCGGCGCTCTCGAGTGAGATACATATTGAACAAGAACTCTTTCTCTAATTCCAGTGTTTGATGTTTAGTATAGGGACACCTCTTCTTTCTGCCACTCTTTGCAGTTAACCAATTGCTGGTTGGAGTATCAGACTTGATTTCCTCTAGCAACATCAAAGGAGAAGGAAAGAAGGAAGGAAGGGGAAATAAGAAAGAAAAAGAAAAAAGAAACACCTCAGTCTGTTATAGAGTACCCTTGGCCATGAACCTACTACATCCATTGTGTCTGGCAGATATGGTGGCTTGTGGGTATTAAACATTGCTAACGGAGGTGTGTACATTGGGGCAGGGCGGGGTTTTTTTAATATAATGATAATGATACAAAAAATGGTGTCCACATTCGAGTTAAACAATGCCAGCAGCAACACTATTTTCCACTCTCTGGGTTATTTCTGCAGCTTTCCCAAACATTATCTCTATGCATTCTCCCTGCTAATCCACATATTTCAAAATAGCCTGTGACATTGGGAGCAATATGAATACTGTCATCTTCCCAGTGGTTCGCATTTTAGTGGATGTGAACTGTGCAAACCAACCCCCGCCTTATAAAGCCACTTGTTTGGGAAATGCCTCAGTTAAAAACAGTACTATCCCCAATCATGTTGAAAGAGATTCATCTGCATCACTCATGAAATTAAGCAAACACCCAAGGCGGGGGGGGGGGAGGGAAGTGGCCTTTTTAGTCCCCAACTAACACCAATATGGAGGGGGGCGAATACCTAAAAATCAACTGTATTTATCGTTTTCACTTTTAATTCCCCATCTCTTATTAGATGCAAATGAAAGACCTGGGCTTAATAAACATGTATTGTTCTGCACTTACTACGAGTAACAAATGCACAGTAGAGATTGACAAGTTAATTTTTACTAAAGGCATGGTTTCTGAGGGGCCCCGCTCCGCTCTTCCACCATATTCTCCACTCTCCAAACGAAGCCCCTGCGGTCCTCCCCCATCTTGAAATAAACAATGCAGTTCCTTCCATTATTTCATAACAACCTTCAAAGCCTAGTGAAATTAGGAGACCCAAACTTGTCTTATCTATAGTACCTTATCCCAAATTTAGACTTCCTTCGAAGAAAGGGCCTTGCCTTATTCTCCTCATACTTTATATGGGCTCTGCGGCAACTCCCTGTTTTATTTTATCTCGTCAAAAGAAAAACAACAACCCCACAACTTTTTATTACCATGCTTAGCAATCGACTGTGCTCTTCACAGAGAAGATCCACAGGAAATATTTGATCCCAATTTGACCAAGGGGGGGGGAGAGAGTAACAGTGGGTGTAATTTAAGAACCTCTAATCTGAAGAAGCTGCTGGAGCAGTTATAATGCAGAAGCCTTGGCAAGAGAGAAACGAAAACACCCTTTTCCTGGCTGAATCTCTGGGATTCAAAAGGCATAAAACGATGGGTGTCACCAGCATCGTGGCCAGGTCCTAAGGCATCCATGCCCTTCTATTTCCTTTTTGTTTTTCCAATTGCAAAAACAACACATACCTAGCACCTGCAGCAGCAGAAAGAGGTGACGGGGGGACCCTGTCTGCTGAGCAGTTATGGCTGAGCTTAAAGCATTAAATGCTCCTGTGGTTTACGAGACTGGCGTGCCCAAGTTAGTCTGCCACCACGTTCGGGTATCTGCCCCCCACAGCCGCCAACTTCTGCGATCATACCGACCTTTGCTTTCCTTCTCTTGGGTTTCTGGGCTGGAAACGGAGGCTTCAGCCAGGCAGCTCCTGTCGTCTTGCAGCGTGGACTTAGACTCGGGACTTTCCACTTGAGAGACTTTGGCAGAGTTGTCTGAATGGTGGCTGCTGGTGCTGCTGGTGGTGTTGGTGGCGGCGGCGGTGGCGGCGCTGCCGCTGTTGGGGTTTTCATTCATTTTCTTCTCCATCGGAAGTTGCGAAGCTATCTGCGGTTTGGAAGCGCCGCGAGGGTTTAACTGCAACATGACAGTTGAACTCGTTTCGGGGCTGTTATGGTACTCTTGGGTTTTCCCAGTGGCGTAGGTCTGGCTCAGCCTGAAATATCCTGGGACGGGGACCTCGGGGTTTTCAATGGAGCACGACTCAGAGACCAGCCTCTGGTATGAAGGGACGTCGGACGAAGACACAAGCTTGGAGCGCTTATCAGAATACATGCAGCAATTGGTTTCTTCCTTAATATTTGTCGTGAAGGAGCAGGTGGGGACCTGCTGAGTAACAGGTTGCTCTATTCGGCAGGACCTGTTCGGATCAGTCCAGTTGTCTACTTGAGGTATATAAGGGTGTACATTCATACCCATATTTTGATGGTTGACTTCTCTCTTGGCCAGAGACGGTAGAAGTCCACAGGTTTGCATCCCATAAGTCCCAATGTCTGTGCTAGGTGGCATGTACATACTGGCGCTGTTGGAATAGAAACTATCGCTCCTGCAGGCACTGATCAAGGAATCGACTAGGAAAGTGTTGGCGGCAGGAGAGCTGTTGGGAAAGGACATTTTGGGGAGGAATTTGAAGAAGAGAGATTGTGTCCTTTGTAGGCTGACATCTCTACGAAAACATTCCCTGTGTAATTGTGGATGCCTCTGCACAACCACATGACAGCTAAGCCAATGAGATTTGAAAATGGCCTTGAGCCGCTACCTCCCCGCCGGTCACGTGCTCCGCGGGACACTCCGGGCTGCGGCGCAAAGGTGGTCAACAGCGACATCTAGAACGTCGAGGAGAAAGTGCGCGCGCTCCTCCAAGCCAGGGAGCTCCAGCGGCGGCAGCAATATTAGTAGCAACCTTTTTCCCTGCTTTTTTTTTTTTTTTTTTTTGGTCCTTTTGCAAAGGCAGCCCTGGCGCACTGCGCTGATTTAAAACAAGGAAATGCGTTGAACTGATCTGACCCCCATACCCCCCATCTCGCAACTCTTTCGTTGTTGCTGCTGGGTTGTTGTTGTTTTGTTTTGCGTTCTGTGTGTGTTTTTTAACACCACAAAGGAGTTACTGTCCGAATTCAGGCTGATCCTGAGCCATGCCCCTTTGCTCCAATATCAATATATATATACATATATATGAGACAGGTACTTCAGGAAAATCCCTGGCTGGCTTAAACAGAGGCAAGGGGGGTGGGAGATGGACGCAGAGGCGCGCGCAGACACAGAGAGAGATGGGGGGAGTGGGAAGGGGAGACGCATGCAATCCTACAAGGCAAAATATGTGGGTCTTCTTCTCATTCTCCCCACCTGTGAATAGTAATGGTGATGATAATATTGATAAAAGTGGTTTCGACCATCTCCAGTCCTCATGGTTGCCCAACATCTCCTTCAAGTTACATGAATTGGCGGCAACTGACGTCCTCAGAAGAGACGTCCCTAAGTCTCAGCCCTGGACAACACATCCTTCTCTTCTCCACTACTTCCTCCTTTCACTTCATAATCAAACACTTTCTAAAACAAAAGCCACAACATATAATAAAGGTCCCAAAAAGTTGTGTGTGTTGTTTGTTTTTTGAGGGTGGACAGCTGACTATGTCTGAAGTGTAGGCGATCTCCCAACGTGTCATAATTTGGGGAAGATACAAAGGGGTGGTGGTAGCGGTGGAAATAATGTTACCTTTTATGGATTTTGTAAAAGCATTGGTTCCTGACAAGTGCAAGGTACAAAAGGTTGTGGAATTTATTAATACAGATTAAGAAGAATCAGAGCGATCAATAAAATTCTCATCTACATTCTTGAGCCACTTGGTAATTTTCTTGCTTCTGAAGCTTTTTCAAGAGTTATACCCTCTGTTGCCACACACGGGAAGATATTTTATTAACAAATCAATCGAGACTTTGTAAAGGATAAGATTAATAGTTAAGATTTAGCATAATGGTGTTCGTGTTATGAATTATTGAAAATTATACTATTGATTTTTCCTCTTCGCTGCTAACCAAGAAGGTCAATTTTTGTTTTAATACAAATCGTCAAATATTAAAAGCTAGGAAAAAAATTTGGTCATAAGTTTGGTTTTATAGCTACAGCAGATTCCTAAAATAAAATAATTAATAAATAAGATGAGGGTCCTTTCTCATAGTACATATGTGAAGAAATTCTCTTTGCCCACGAAAATGGCACCAGAGAAAAGGTAAAGTTTTCGTAGACGATGTTGCTGAACTTCACACAAAAAACCCCCCACATATGCACTCACAACGCGGTAGCCCGCATCCCACAACGGAATCTGCTGGCTTCTTACATTATTTCATTACCCAACTTCATATCTATTAAAAAGGGAGATAATAAACACCTGAATCCACCCCTCCCTAGTTCTTGACCACAGGAATCGTGGGCAACTCTACCTATAGAGAAATTTGGACGCTTCTTTCAAAATAGATTTCCCCACTTCGATGTTCATCCTTTCTTTTCCTTATATTTATACCCGCATCACTCCCTTTTCTTGAAACACAAGGGGACACATATCCTTGAAATTAAGGACTGTTCTCCCCACCCCTCACCTTCGGGACTTTAAAAACATTCATATTTTCCCTCTCCTCCCCGCTTGTTTGGCAGTGTGTTTTTACTCCAAAGGTGTCTCTTTTATTCATAAAATGTCACACGCCGCACGCCACACAGGAACCATCTACTTGAGGTTAAATGTTGCCTTGAGTCCATCTATTTATTCCAGGCCTTGAGCTCATTCCTATCAGCAAACCTTCCTTCTCTCCTTTGAAATAAGAACCTCGGGGAAACCAAAACAGACCCTTTGAAATGGCACCCACGGCCTCTCCAATGACTGCAAGAAGCTTAATTTTCCGTCCTGGTTTTTTCACCCTTACGTCTCTGGCACTTTGGGGGGCTTGCTTCACTTTCCCCCCTCTTCTTCTTCTTCTTCCTCCCCTATCCATTTGCCGAAAACAACCCCCTCACCCCAGTTTGAAATCTCGCTGTGGCAATGAGACAGACCCTTTTTGAAAAAGCTTATCACAGCTGTTCAAATACAACATCATTGTCAGGTTAAGAGCCGGTGGGTTTTACGGCTCCAGCCGCCTCTCTTCTCTCCCTCTGTCTCGCTCTCTCTCTCTATGGCTTCTGTGTTTGTCGGAGAATCTCCAGCTTACCTTCGTAAAATAAGCTACATTCCACCATCACCACCCCAGATAAACATTTTCTCTCTTTCTTCATGGACCCCTTTAAATTGCGGGTCCATAAGCCATGCCCTTGTCCTGGATAGGGTCTTAGAAATAAGGGACACAGCACCGCAAGGAAGCGGTGGTGGTCCCAGTGTAGGAGAGAGGATTTTTGTCCCCCCTCCTTTTCTCCAATTTGAGATCATTATCAGAGCCATTGCTAAGATTTTGTCTGAGCTGGGGAACAAACAAAAGTGGAGGTCACTATGCTCCCTCTTTGGGGGCCGGCTTTTTATGTGCTTTCCAGCAATTTCCCTTCCTCCCCCCCCCCTTTCCCTCTCCCCTCAAAACAAGACGCCAGACAACCCACCGAGTTTAAAGCAACCCAATACTATTTTCTGGTCTGCATTTTAAGACTTGACTGTGAAATCTAATCAGTTTTTTAAAAAATAATAATGATAAGAACAATTCCCCTTCAAACGGCCTTCCGTAATTCTTACTTACACTTTAAGAAGTGCCCTAGAAATCTCCCAATGGCCACATCCTCTTTATTTTATTTTATTTTGGCTATATGTTGCCCAGTTGTAACATTAAAGCAAGCCAGACTTTCCCCCCTGTTTTCCATCTCAGGGGTGTGTGTTGTTTAATGAACTGACTCCGAGTCTTCCCTTTAGAGTTAGGACATTTCGCTAGATTTGAGGCGCAAGATACTAATGCCGCCATCTAATGACCTCCAATTATTTTGTTAGATAAACCATGTGTACGGTTAAGGCTCTCCAGTTCTGAAGCAATCCATTGATCATCACCAATTACTACTTTTAATAAAAAAGAGTAAGGGTGGGGACAGAATTTGAGCAGGCTTGGGCAAATATATTAAAGTGTGTGGGGTGGGGTGGGGAATGGCACTGAAAACCGAAAACCTTAAAATTTGTGTGACACATCTAAAGGTTGAATAAACATCTCATTGGGAAATGGGTTACTCAGACCTTGTGTGTTTAACGCCACTTCAGTTTTAAATCATATTAAGATGGAATTGTAGTAATTAACATTAATAAATAAATCAATATTGTGCCATAAATGAGATATACAATCTACATTAATGCAAAGGTTTTCCTCTTTTACTGTCCCATATTTTTTCTTCAAAGGGGGTGAAACCCCCCGAAAAAAGCTCCATTTATAACTCGATTACTATTTGCAGTAAAATATATGTTGACACCCCCCTTTTCTGTCTTAATAAATAATAGAAAATAAAACCCAAGAGGAAAAGTCGATACTTTAAACTTTAATTTTAATCCTTCAGATTTATTCGACATTTTGTGCCTGGCCGTTTGATGCCCTTTTTGGGCTTTGTTTTGGAATGTATGTAGGGACGTATTCAAAGATATTCCTCCTACCTTTTCCTCTTCTAACTGCAATTTGTTTTATTCTCTTCTCATTATTAAAGGGATGGGGGAGGGGAAGGAGCCTACCCAAAAGTGGGGGGCAGATATTTTGCAGCTGTGGACTCTGAACTGGACTGACAAATATTGTTCAAAAGATTGGCATTCAGACGGGCTCCCTGGAAGCCTATCTAAATGTTCCCTTCCTCCTTTCATCTAAGTATTATTTAATCTGGAGGCGTTTACACATTGATTCAGTTTATTTCATTCCACACCACTGCAGAGCAGAGGCGCTGAAAGGTATTCCTTTTAATTAAGAAAGGAAATTAGTGCCATACAATATCGTGGATTTTCGTCCCATCATAACACAGCAATTAAATGATTCTGCTTTCTGAGCCTCACGTTGTTATGCGGAGCAGAGACAACGTCCCAAATATTTGGATTAAAAAGACGAGGGAGATGTGTGATGAGACCATCGCTCTTGGTAATGCACAGAACATAATTAACTAATATTAACCATACTACATGAGATATGAGGGAAAAGTCAACACCACGCCCTCCCTTATTTTTTGCTCTGCAGATATTATATGCATCTCTATAGCTATATAGGTATCTAGGTCTATAGATATCTATAGATGTACCAACTGATACACGTCATAAACGAATCTCCCCTGAAGAGGATTCACGTTTTGTCCATTGTTTATCATAAGCCTTTTGTACACAAAAGCACGAGTTCAATTTCAGACTCTCGCAGCCTTTACTAGAAGGGTCTGGCCAGGTTAATGTCTTTACAGCATACATCCTCTACTCTCTCAATTAATTAGAAGCTCCGGAGAGACTTAGTACTGTATACAATAGCATTGGCCGTAGTCTTGAGTTACAGTTATTTAAAACATGGAAGTATCAATGCGGCATAAGCTTTAGCAGATTTGGCAACCTTGGATGGAGGGATAGATAGATAGATAGACAGACAGACAGACAAACAGACAGACAGACAGACAGATAGATAAATAGATAGATAGACAGAGAGACTTTTGTATTTTTAAATTGCCAACGTTTTCTGCGCCATCTTAACACTCTCAGATCAAAAAGGCTTTGGGAAATTGCTGAAAATCATAACCAAAATGAACTCCCATCCCCACACCTCCCCAGGTCCATCACACGTGCGTGAAGGTTCCACAAAGAACAAAGGCGAGATTTTAAATATCCAACTAATTTAATGAGCAGAGTATATATAATACGCATATAGCCCCAACCACAATGTTACATTTTTTTAATTTTCAAAACAAGGTCTTAATATAAATGGGAGGGGAGGGGTGAGGGAGAATTCTAACCGTGTAGTTTAGTCTTCATGCGGTGTCTGACAAGGCGTGCGTTAATTTAACAGTCGGGCGAAAGCCCCACACCAAACATTAACCTTTTCTACATTATTCTTTCCCAAAATAGATTCATCTTACACCATCCCGTTTATTATGGATCTTAAATGGCAAATATCAATTTCATTTGCGTTTCAACATAATGGTGTGTTGTTGTTTTTTTTAAAAAAAACATTTCATTTTATTTCAGAACACTTCCGTTTATTTCAGGTGGAAAGGCTATTCTAGGTAACTGGCGTAACAATGAACTCCTTTTTATAAAAAAAATATTTTAAAAATCCACTGGAAAACAATGCGCCCAACATTCATTTGGTAGGGATGACTTTGAATGTGTCTAGTTTATTGGATTACACAATGCCAAATTTCGAATCCATATCATGCAGAGAAGGAGAAAGGCGGAGGAAACCAACTCTGATCTTTGGTGTTTTTACCTAAAAGTGCGTTTTCGGAGACAACTAAGATCTCCCAAATCAGATGCTCTTTTTGTGGAAGGGGTTCCGTTTTTGTTTTAAACATTTTAGGGGTCCTTGAAATACATAATTCTCTTTCCGTTTGTATCCTTTCTGTGGAGAATGAAAATTAGTTTCACAATATCGGGTCAAGGTGACGAAATGATATCCACCATACGCAAAATGCCCGACTCTTCTCTGGTAAATAAAGCTATCTCTAGAGAAAAGGCACCCCCCCCCAAAAAAAAATTGAATACTCAGCAGCCCATTTTCCCAGTGATTAAAAGTACACATTCTTTTTAACATTGAACTATCTGCCTGCGTTGGTCTTCTAATGAAAAAATCTCGACCTAAATATAAACTGGCTTTGATCACATTGGTATTCTTGGGGCGCTATGATTGCGCTGAAAGAGAAACAATTAGAATTTCGTTCTGTTGAGGAAATCCAGGAGATAAACTACCCCGTCCTAAAAAATTACTAGTTTTAAAAAAATTCTTATGCATCATATTGTAAAAGATTATGACCCAAAATAATTTTTTTAAATGAAATACGTCTTGTTCGTGTCATGGTCATGAGTTACTTGTTTAATAAATCCTGTTTATGCTCTATTTTCTCATTTCCCAAGCCCTGAAAACTTATCGTTGCTTATATATTAGATATTTTATTAGTAGCAGGGTGATTGGGGACGGGGGGGGGGAGTACACTTGAACATCAGGACAATTAGACATTCTGGAATATTAGCGCGCCCTCTTGTGGAATTTAGCAGTCCGGCATGCAGGGAATTTTTTATTTGAAAAAAACACTGCATGCTTTCTTCTTGCATTTCTGAGACATTATTCTGTTGGGTTTTTTCTTCGGAAAAAAGCTTTTATATTTCTATTCCTATATATTAAAGCTTTTTTCGAAGAAAAAACCCAACGGAGTTGTCTTAGGACAACTGTTGTTGGTGAATTTGAATTGATTCGCCGTTTTGGTACATTCCTGACTGAAGAGTAAATGATAGGGAAAGTCACCCCCTTTTTAATAAAACATTTTAAGGCATCAGGAAAGCACACAATATTTTCCTATAACGTTAAGGGGATATTTTTTTCAGGCGCCTTGAGACTATAAGTCGAATTATTTGGACGTCCTATGGGTTCCAAATCACAAGTCAGTTCTTTTTCGGATAATCTGCGTCACATTGAATTCCATGAACGAATTCTCATTTATTTTAGTGGCACTGATTTGCAACTGTTGTTTTTGACTTTATTTATTTATCTATTGGGATTTTTTAAAAAAAAAAAAAAATTGTATTGACCTGACTTCTGTATGTATATCACTACCAAACAGTAAAAGAAAAATTTGAGAAGAAATGGTGGCTTATGCCTTGCGGGGCGGGAGGGTGGCTAGGGACAGAATTCTAAATATGGTTTCAGGAGGAATTAGAAGAGATTTCACAGCAAATAAGCTGTTAGTCTGGAGAAACTGCAATGGAGTTAGTCTGGAGAATTCTGCAAATGCCCCTGGTAAGAACTGATGAAATGAACTATTTCCTGGTGGAAGTCGAAGCGCTCCAAAGACCTACATGGTGGATTCGCGGGTGTGGATAGCTATGCAGTAAGAAGTGTGTTTGTGCGTGTGTGTGTGCGTGTGTGTGTGTGTGTGCGCGTGTGTGGTGGGTGGGTGGGTGTGCGAGAGAGAGAAAAGCCAGAGAGCGGGGGGAGGAAGTAAGAAATGGGGGAAAGAGGCACACAGAGAGAGTGGGTGGTGGTTGAAAATAAGAGAGGAACCTTTAAGGCTCCTAATTATTCAGAAAGGTTAAAGGTGATGACCTTGACATTTTGGAAGTTCAAAGGCAGACACTTACTGTTTTCCTTGCTTAAGAGTTTCAAGTTTTAATTTTTGGCCATGCCTACCTGAAGCCTCGACGCTTAACGTTTGTTTTATATGTTTCGCTCTCATTTTATCCGTCCAGTTTGGCCTTTAATTGATGCAAAATGGACCCACCGCTTCTCCCTCCCCCGCCCTGCTCTCCTTCTTTTTTTAAGCCAAATTCTTTTCTCACTCGTCCCCTTTATTGCTCGTTGCGGAAATCTCTTTTTCTGCCACCAGAAGGTGTACAATATAACCCAATTAAGCTGTTTAGACCCCGAGCTTTTATGGTGTTGTCTAGACAGTTCAAGGTTTTGTAAACAGCCTAGCTAGGTCGCGCAATATAAAAGTAGAGGCGAGGACCTCCACCAAACCCTTCTCGGAAAAACAGTAATAATTATAAGAATAATAATGATAATGAAGAATGGGCAGCTTGGTGGCTAATTAGATTATTTCTCCCGTTCCTTTGTGTGTGTGTGTGAATATAGGGTGGAATATCAGGAGGCACCTTTTAAAAGATTTGTCCTCCTTATTCCAGTACCAGTCACCCATCCGTAATTAAGTTCAAGTTTTGGAGTGGGAAGTTTCGTTTCGACTGGAACTCTAAGTCGCTATGCTAGTTCGCTTCGCCTCCCCAAAGTTCATTAGAACTTTGTACTACAGTGGATCTGTTATCCACTATAAGTCGGATCAGGATGTGCTTTACAATATAGCGCATTTTTAAAATACAGGATATGTTCCAGACAGAGTTTTAAAAGCAACACCTTTTAACTCCCACTTATTCAAATGGCATAGATTTACATACATATTTTTCCCCCAGGCTGACATGTTGAGTTTTCCCCTTAAAATAACAAAACCTGGGTAAGCCCGCCGGGGACGTTGCTCCTGTTTTGGGGTTTTTTTTAAAAAAAATTATTCTCATTATAGCGGAGAAAGAGAGAACGAACAGGTTTTTTTTCCTTTGAAATGTAGGGGCAGGAGGGGAGCACATAACGGTGGGTCGGACCACACTCTCAGCTATTAGTCGATTTCACTTGACACCAGCAGGGAGCCGACTATGGACCTTCAGAGATGGCACTGCTCATAACGCACGCGGAAAAGGCAACTTCAACCTTACTAGGAACCATTTGTTCACATGAGCAAGACAGTGTCCCGTGCTGCTTCTTTTTAAAAACAACCCCCCCCCCAAAAAAAAAGGCAATGCCAGATATATCTCTCTATACTGGCGTGCGTAAAGGTAGCTACCGAATTCACAGGGCCACCTTTTCGACAACGACAACGAAAGGAGGAAGTTGAGAGGAGTCACTCTCTCCTATCTCAGACCCGACAGAAAGCGGGCCCAACACGGCTGTTCCATAACGCGCTTCTTTCTTAACTACCATCTACATTCGAGGTCTAGTAGCGGCCTCCGCCAGGAACTAAGGAGAAGTGGGTGGGTGGGAATTAAAGCAACACGGTGGGTAGTTTCACCAAAGAAAAAGAGAGAGGATGGAAAGGGAGTGGAAATCCAGACAAAACGACAACCCCCAAACCCAAAACTCCAACGACACACAACAAGGTTAGAATGGACTATTGGATTTACCCTCTCGGTTTCTGGTCCCCCTTTAGAGGATTCCTCTCCGCCAAGCGCCCCAAGACCTCTCGTGGACACAAGGGCTGTTTGGAAGAACCAGATCTGTTGAGCATGGGTGAAATAAAAACAATAAAAATAACAATAAAGGGAACTTGTCCGCAGGGTGGATGTCGTGTAAACCTCTTGATTATTATTTTTTTGAAAATTATTATTCTTTTTTTGCACTCAGGTGGCAGGTTGGACCAGGGAGAGGGTCTTCTTCGCCTCTCCTTCTCCTCCCCGCTTAGTCCTCTCAAAACAAGGGGTTCCCCGTGAAATACTGCAGTCGATCTCTGTTCAGTTTCTTTTCTTTCATCCGTCGATTTTGGAACCATATTTTGACTTGTCGATCCGTGAGGTTTAGCATCCTAGACAGCTGGAGTCTTTTCTCTTTGTTTATGTACACGTTGAAGAAAAACTCCCGTTCCAGTTCTCTTATCTGGTATTTCGTGTAAGGACATCTTTTTTTCCGGGATCGCTGGGGAAGTGCTGGACATTCAGGAAAGGAAGAAAAAAAACACAACCCAATAATGATGATGATAATAATAATAATGAGGGAAGCGGGGTGGGAGACAGAAGGGGGAAATTAGGAACGAAGAAATTAAGAAGCTGACATATGTTGTCCCACTCAGAACACTTTCAAGCAGAGCTACACTTCCTAAGGACTTACTGTAACTATTCCCTTACTCCCTGAGAAACCGACCACTGAAACATCCAGGGAGTTTTCTGCCTCACGCTAGTCAACTTTGTCAAAGTGGTTTTTGGGAGGTGTGGGTGGAAGAAGAAAAGATGGAAATAATAATAATAATCGACGTAATCCCAAGCTTATACTACCCAACTCCATTTACAGGACTGAGAGAAGGGCATAAGTGGAATTGTTTGAAACTGACTTTGCAAAGTACACCTCTACCCGTTCGGTTGGGACCCTGGTTTTTCCCCCTCCCCTTCCACAGTAGAATGGTTTGCCGAAAAGAATCCTGCCTCTCTCAAATGTCAGTCCCAAGTCCTGCCCAGACAAGATCCCCACTGAATTTATATATATATATATATATATATATATATATATATATATATATATATGCTTTCGTAGATTTTCACGGGTACAGGAATGTAGGTTTTGGTGTCTTCGGGTGTCTTCCCGTGTAAGAGTTGGGGTGTCTAGGCGACGTTTCGACGAGGTCTCACTCGTCATCTTCAGGCTGGTGCACCAGCCTGAAGATGACGAGTGAGACCTCGTCGAAACGTCGCCTAGACACCCCAACTCTTACACGGGAAGACACCCGAAGACACCAAAACCTATATATATATATATATACACACACACACACACACACACACACACACACATACATACATATACGTATATACACTATATATATATATATATATATATATCTCACATACCAGTATATGTCTGAACACCCCACCCCAAAACTTTGGGAGCTCTCAGCCTCCCAATCAACAGTTTCGTCACAATTAACATCCTCCTCCAAGAACATCTATAAGTTACCCTCAATGGGTTTCCTATCGTAAACACGCTTTACAACGGTGAGGGAAACCTTATAGGATATATAAAAGCCCTTCGGATGCTTATAAAATCTCACATAAAAAAGACCTCGGGCTTGACAAAGTGGTGGCCTCGTGCTCCCTCCCTCCCTCTCTCTCTCCCACCCACCTACCCACCCATCCTCCCTCCACCCACCCCACCCCTCTCAATTTTTGGCTTTCCTCTCGCTCCCCGCCTCCCCAACTTAGCAAATAAATAAATAATCAACAGCTCGGGAAAGCGGGGCTGGTCGTGTGGCTCTGCCGACTGGGCGCCTCTCCTTACCTGAAGTGCTGCTGCTGTTGCTGCTGCTGCTGCTGCTGCTGCTGCTCTTGTCCGGTCTGGCCTCCCCCGACGGCGACTCGGCGCTGCCCTCGCTTGTCACTTTCTTCTCCTGGCCGGGCAGCGGGGAAGCTTTGCCACAAGTGTTGCTGGCGAGCTTGAGGTCGCCCTTGTCGCCCTCTGGCTCCGGGTAGGGGGTGCCTCCTCCGCCTCCGCCGCCTCCGCCATGCGCCGCCTCGTAAAACTGGTCGAAGCCCTGCGGGAGGATCCCGTTCCTGCCCACTGCGCTGTAGAAGTTGGCGGCGGCGGCGGCGGCCGCAGCAGCTGCGGAAGCGGCGGCGGCGGCCGCCCCGTGGTGGTGGTGGTGGGCTCCGCACACGGGATCTGCCTTGAAGAGCACGTCTGTCCTGCGGGCGGCCGGCTGCAGAAAGTCCCTGCCGTGCATCACCTCCTCGTAGTAGCTGCTGGGCGCGTAGCTGCCGCCTCGGTAGGGCCACTTGCCGCCGCCGCCTGCGCCGCCGCCACCTCCGCCGCCTCCCGCGTAGTCCCTGAACGCCGCCGCCGCTTCGCGCACCGGTTGCACATGGGGAGGCAGGTTGGAGGCGTAAGGGAAAGTCATTTGACAGGAGGGCGACTGGGACAGGAACGGGGGCTTGCCGGAGAAATCCGAGGAGGAGACGTAATAGGCGGCGGCGGCGGCGGCGGCGCACCCGGGGAGGTACATGCTGGATGCCCCGTGGCTGCCGCAGTCGTCAAAGTCACTCATGTCTTCTCCTCCTCCAGCTGCTGCTGCCTCTGGGCGAAGGCGAGCAGGCAGCGGCAGCAGCAGCAGCCGAGCCAGCGCGTGGGAGCCGGAGGAGCCCCATCTATCTGCGCGCGAGGCTTTGGGCAGGAGCAGCCACCACCAAGGGGGGAAAAATCCCACCGTGTGCTGACGTGCAATTCATCTTGATTGATTCGAGTGGTAATTATGTCACGTGACGGCAGGCGATGGTAGAAATGTCCTTATATCTAGGAACGGCTCCCCTTTTCGCCCGCCTGCCTTCGCCAGAGGTTCCTTCTCTCCAAGAATGCCCTTCTTCCGAGAGCTTCCCAGATCTCTCGCTCACACACACGCGCGCGCGCGCTCTCTCTCTCTCTCACGCGCAAAACAGGCACAGGTTTGGACAAATAGGACCTTTTCCAGCTCTTTCTCTCTCCCCCCCACCTCCCCAAACTCCACACACACACACTCTCTCCCCTTCCCCTCCTCCTCCTCCCCCCCGTTTCACCCCCCTTTCCCCAACCAGGAGTCTCGATAAGCTATAGGTAGGGCAGCAAATCACCTGGGAATGCCATCCTTTGCCCAGATTCCTGCGCGCATACATCTCACATGCACAGCCCAGACCTATATATCCTAGCATAATCCTCCACAGAACTGGAAAAGAGTCAGGCACACAAAGCCTACGACACCATGTCCTGGTTTGAGACACAAACAGGAATAGTTTGTATTTCTATAAAAAGAACAAGAACAAACAGTCACCGGAAATGCAGTCAGGAAATGCTTAAGGGCCAAGAAGGTGTTTAGGGAGAATATCTCTCGCTTTCCAGACTTTGCAAAGCATCTGCCAATATTTACCCTGATTGGAGCATCCTTTCTCCTTATTAGAAAAAATCATGTAGCTTGTTGCTTCTCTCTCTCTCTCTCTCTCTCTCTCTCTCTCTCTCTCTCTCACACACACACACACACACACACACACACACACACAAATGCTTGATAGCTAGCTAGCCAGCCAGGGTGTCTTGTAGCAAAACCAGGACGTTTCCCCTGTTTCATTTAATATAACGCAGTTTTTCCAACTCGAAATTCTGTTGCTTGCTTCCCTTCCCTACTTCACGATGTCATTTTGTACCGGACAGAAAGAAAGAAAGAAAGAGCGAGAGAGGGAGGGAGGGAGGGAGGTAATATGGAATGGGGACTAGGTCTATCTGTCTATCTGTCTAATCGATGCAGAGTCTTATATATAGGCATCCACTTCCACCGCCACCCGTGTTTCATCGAAGTGTGAGCCTCGTTTCCGAGCGCCTGTTGGACTGACAGAACCCTCGGCTGCATCAGACATCTTAGGGTGGGGCAACTGCCCCAGCACAGTCGCTTCCTTCTGAAAAGCAACACTCAGATCCACGCAGAAACACACCGCAGCTTCAATGTCACTTGAAGGGGGTAGGGACGGGGGAAAGACACAGTATTTGAGAATTAAATTCCGAAACACAGAACCGCACAAAGCACCTTCAACTCGCGGTTGTGCGGTTGGAATCGCTCCCTCGCCCTTCTCCCTTTCCTTCTCCTTCTACACATTCAAGGCGCATGAAATGAGCGAGGGCACATTAAATCAGATACACACCGAGAATCCCCACGGAAGAAGAGGCACATTTCTTCTGACAACAGGTAATAACAGAAGACCGGTTCTTTCCTCCCGGTTCTTTCCTTTGGCTGTAGTACAATGTCAAGTTTAACCCCACAACTTTGTTTCTCCTCCTGGTCGAAACAGTACCAGAACACCGTCGCTTTACTAAAGACAACAAGCTGGAAATCCATGTCTATTTCCCGTCCTTTCCCACTCCCCAACTTCTGAGGGCTATTAATAAAATAAGATAAAGAGGACATCTAAGATTATTATCCAAGATACTGATAGTAAAATGAGATGGAATTTATTTTCTCTTATGAACCGTAGCCAGGAGCACGAAAAAGAAACCAAAAAACCTCGAAAGAAATTGGATTTCAAGGCCATCTAATATGACTTTCTGAAGGGGGGGAGAGAATGATTTTTTTTAATTATTATTTTAAAAAAACACGCATTCCGGTCTCAACCTTGTAACGTCCTATGCATTCAATCCTTTAGAAGCACGAAGGAGAATTAAAACAACGAGGCTAATCGTAGTCAGACGGGTTTAAAAGCCTTAGTTCAGTGTGGGCTTTCGAGCTGGCTAAATAGGTGTAGGATTGGAGCAGTGTGTGTGTGTGTGTGTGAAGATTTGTGTGTAACACACACACAAATACACCTCCCAAACAGGAAGAGAATACGAGATATTATTATTATATACTTTGTTATATTGTTTTACATCAATGAGAGGCTTATATGGATATATAACGACACATATTCGTTTGATGTCCTCGATAAATCCCAAAATGACCAAGTATCTTGGACAAGGGTGCCTCCTGATTGACATCCGCAGTGACTCACAAGTCCTAAGCCCTCTTTTGCACTTAGCTCTAGGAAGGAAGCTGAGAAGGTAGGAGAAATACCTTCATCTCTAAAGCCTAACCAAGCCAAGTCCCAGCTTCCCCATATATGAACCTCGTTCCTAATTAAAAAATAGAAAACAAAAGGGGTGGGGAAGTAGAAGGAAGGGGAAGATCATATGCCCAAATGGTATCCAGATCTCCTTCGAGTGTCCACCATTTAACCATGGTTGCTTTGCTTGTATGACGCCCATCCACGAATCCCCACCACAAGCTCACACCAAACCTGCGCAACAGATCCGGGCATAAACCAGCCGCACCACCCAATGTCCATTTAGCCAGACACAGTTCCACCTCCTTTCTTTCGAATGCTCACGCTTGCTTTTAGGTTTTGCTGCAATGAATGGGCTCCCCTCCCCTCCCAAATGTTGACTGCGCAGCTAAAATGGCCCCTGCGTCTCCTATCGCAATGGAGCGAGGCAAAGGCTTTCTCGCTTGCGCGGTTGTCTCCAATATATCCTCCAGACCAAGCGCCTCAGGATCATGCGGAAAAAGCAGACGATTCGATTCCAAAAGCAGACGATTCCCCCCCTTATTCGCCCCCACCCATCTACGCACCCTCCAGTAACCACACCACAGGAAATCAACATAAAGCTAATAACCGGCATCCTGTCGACCCCCACCCCCACCTCACCTCTCCTTTTCAAAAACCCTTGAATCAGCTACATATCTGGATAGGAGGCAACTAGTTTCCACCATTCCAAGTTCAAGGACACGGTGGTCGTTTGTTAATAAGGAAAAGGAAACGAGCGGCTGGGGGGGGGAAGGAGAAAAAGACGCCCTCCACGATTCTTGCAAAAGACCACTTACAGTCTGGAAATGCCTATTAAACAAACCACAGCAAAAGAGAAGAATCTGGTGTCCTTGAGTCGCTCAAGGATTCCTACCCTGATTAAGACGCGAAGAGAAATCTGGGACTTTTCCACAGACGCGTCTTCAAAATGGGTCGCCCTTGTTCTATCCGGCGCGGTAGCATTTCAAACCCGGGAACTAGCAAACCAACACCCCAACCCCGCCGCGCCCGCCTGCAACGCGCAACATAGCACAGAAGGGTGGCTTTACCGTTCGGCGTCTTGCAAGGTCTGTCGTCGTTGCCTCCTGGAACTAGCCGGTTTTCCACTGCGAGTGACATCTCCAAAGAAGCCTCCGTGAAAAATTAGGACGGCTGGCATAACGGTGTCGGAGCGAGGGGGGTGGGGGCGGAAGAGAGAGAAGCAAAATATGCCTGGTCCGCCCGGAGAGAAGGTGCTGTATATTTGTGCCACCCAAGATAAGACACTAACTTGACCTTAACTTTGTTATGGCGCCCCTAGTATCTGGAGAACGTGAACAGACACTGTCTGGCAGCTCTCGTAAAAACTGACTGGAGAAGCGATTCTGAGTCATTTCATTTATGGCCACTACAGTTCTGCAAGAAAGCTTTTCCTCCCTGCCAAACTTTAATTATTTATGCTCTTTTAGGAAACACAAAAGCGCCCAGAGCCATTTAAAACAATCAGAGGGACGTTCCTTTTGCCTTATCAAACTCCCAGGCATTGCAAAAAGCACCCCCGGCTTAGCCTATCAGAGCGAAGGACTCGTCCCCGCGACGCCAACAAGATGCGGATTTGGGGATTGACTCCAGGAGGAAGATGTATGTGGACATGTGTGTCGCTAATGAAGCCATACAATCGTGTTGGGGATGTGTGTGTGTGTGTGTGAAGGGGAGGGAGGGAGAGAGAGAGAGAACCTTATTTTCTGCACACCCCACCCTCCAAATCGCATCACACTACATACACACCACACCGCCACACACACACACACGTACATACACACCCCAACGCTGAATGCGGGTCATTTACAGCAGCACCATTTCTTTCTGTGTACGATAAACAGAAAGAGAACAGCAGTCCTCTATCCTTCCAGTCAAGGATGGAGCTTTAACTGAGATGCCCCTCACAAAGCATTTAAATAAATAAATGCAAGATTAAGCTCTAGGCCAAGTAATGCTGCAATCCTACGCACATTTACCTCCGAGGAAGCCGTCCTGATGCCAACGGGAGCTCACACGCCTCCATGAGCATTGATTCCTGCTGTAAGAGGACTTGCTTCCCAGAAAACGTGCTTAGGATCGGAACCGGGTGCAAACCCCATTCGGAATCCACCATGGGCAATTTGCCTATGGAGTCCGACAGCGTGTAAATTGCAGTTGATCGGCATGTGAGGATGCGCAGATACAAAGCTAACTCATGTGTGGTTATCGCCATTTTCAGATTTTTATCCACAGCAGCTATAACTGTTCCGAATTTAATGTCTAGTACCCTGTTTCTCTCTCTCTATATATAGATACCTCAAAGATAGCCCCCCAACCTACCCCGTCCCTATGATCTTTTCCCTAGCTACAGTCACATATACAGGCATATATGGTGTCGACCTACCTAGAGCGGCCATGACACCGAGCGAACAGTATCTGTCGCAATGCGCTTCTCCAGTGATATGCATTTTTGGAGCAGTTTACCGACCATTGTGTGTCTTGAGTGCTTGTACGCCTCGGAACCAACAGTTGTTGTTTTTTTGAACACGTAAATATCAGGAATATTTATTTCGGTGGCTTAATTAAAAAATACATGGACACACTACATATCATGTGCGTATACTGATACTGCTTCTTTCTCTCACTCATTTTATTTCACTTCTCGCAGACTAATTGCAAGTCCATAATCATCCACAACTGGAAACCAAATGAACTTCATAAAGAACGCATCGTCATTTCTATATTTTCCGCCGCTAATGGTGCGATCTTGCACAACCGTTGAGCCTGGTGTTTGCAAGGAGTTAGTGAAAGAGAGAGTAAAATAATAATTATAATAAAAAGAGGTCAGATGTGCTATTTGCGAGGTAAATCGCCTGTAGATGCTAGCAAAAATAATCTCAACATGGAAGGAAGTTGGTTGTATTCGTAGGATTGATTTTCGTTAATTCAGTCTGTATTTTATAAACATTTATTTAGCGACTTAGAAAACTAAACAAGACCTTGATTACCTAATCAGCTCTGTTGTGCCATCCGTTGTCTAACGGGAAAAAATTGGGAATAGAGATGGAAAGGATTCGACCATATAATTGAAAAAAGAATCATTAGCTCCCAGTCATTCCATAACCATCATTGTTATTCTGAGGCATCATTAAATATTTGTCTTATTATATATATATATATATATATATATATATATATATATATATATATATATATATATGTTATCTGTTAGCTTTTTCTCTATAGCAGTATTCAGATATTTAAAAATATCGATTCCTTCTTAACCATGCTTATTGCTTAGACTTCTTTAAAAAGGGGGGGAATTGTAGATAATCATTTTTAAGACAACAATGCACTGTAAATACCGCATTTCCCCCCCTTGCAAAGTGGAAATTGTTTAACACATCTGATAAACTGCTACGGCCATCTACAGTTAAATAACATCTCCGCTCAAAACCATGCCTGGCTGGGAAACATCTGAAGGAGGTAAAGTGCAAACATTTAGTTAATACTAAAAATGTAGATAATAAGCATGAACTTCGTTTTAATTCCTCATTTGCGGGGTGGGTGTGAATGAATGAATGCCCGGCTTTTAGCTCTGGAGAGATCTGGAAACGTGAAGGATCAAAACAAATCACTGATCAAGGGTTTAATTTGAAGATCAGGGAAAACAAATTTCATTTTATCCTTTGTGGCAAAATATATTTCTTTCCGCATTCGAGGCGTCTGAATTGTGAACTACTCTCTCGCTCTTAGAAAACTATTATTACACACAGTTATCAGATGAACATGAAATTATACCACAACCTCCACTCATATAAGCTTCATTAGTTTCCTTGTGTGCCTATAGAATCACGGTGTAAAGGAAAAACAGCCCCCAAGGTAGATCCCTGGCCAGTTGTGCTTAAAAACTTGCTGGCTTGGCGAGGAGTTTTGTTTTGTGATGTGTGGTGTGAGTGTTTGTGAAAGCAGGGGCTGGAAACAGGCGACCGAGATGGAGCAGAGATATTCGGAATGAGTCGCATCCTTGATTCCTTTGTGTCTTCCCTCCCTTTATTTTGCGCGCAGCCTTTGGACAAGGCCAAAGTCAAGCTAAAGAGGAAGGAAGGCTGCAAGCAGCCGAGACAGAGCGCTAAGCCAAGGGCAGCCGGGGCGAGGGGCAGTTTGGGGGGGGGGGGAGGCAGAACAAAACAGAAACAAACCGCAAATGGCAGACAGAGTGTCGGAGGGTGGACGGTAGGGAAAGGAAGCGAAGATGTTTGGATAAGCCTTTGGAGGCGCGGGCCTAAGTTGTGTTCAGACTTAGGCCAGAAAGAAAGAAAGAAAGAAAGAATACTAGAAGGAGACTGGGTGCCAAAGGTGCGCCTCAGGCATGGCGGGAGGCACACGGAGAACAAAGAGACCTGTGGCACCGTCAAGACGACAATCCAGACTATTTGGCAAGACAGAAGTTTCTGTGAAGTGCGGTCTACTTTGCCCAATGTCCTACATAACGATGGTGGTGAAATCTCCTGGGATTCAGGATCCCATTTGGTGTTGTATGTGGCGAACGGTTAAGAATGTGGACTGCCTTAAGAAAAGGTGGTCAAAGAATAGAATTGAAGAGCGGGAGGGACCCCGACGATCATCTAGCCCAACCCGCGGCAACGCAGGAATCTCAGCTAAAGCATACAGAGCAGATGGCCGTTTTCAAGGTGTCACTCTGTTTCCCCTCCTCCCCGCGACAGACTAGCAGGGCTGCCCCTCTGGAAGCGACTGCAACGGGAGGCGCGTGGACGTTGGTTATTAGCGCACACACGCGTGCACAAGTTTGCACTCCGTTTGCTTGTGGCGTTCCAGCGCAGCAATCGTGGGGTGAGACCAAGCGACAATGCCTGCGTCTGGAAACCGAAGCAATAAGGCAAGAATAGTCGTGAAGCCACTCCACGCTGTCAAGGGACAAAGAACCCTGAACGGGATCCTCTAGGAAAGGCGGTTTCCTCCGCCCTCCCCACTGCGGCGCAGGCCCCACCGCCACGCGCAAAACAAGACCCCGGTAACATCTTCACTGCTCCCCACCAAAATCTGCATGAGAAATACTAACAATCCAGGGAGCCTAACAGCCTATCACCCCTCGAGCATTTTCAATTCACACAGATTTTTGCTTCAGGGCAAGCAGACAACAGCCGCGGTTTTGTCACCTCCATCTTCCTTCCATTCCTGGGAGAAACGCGAAGATCTTTCCATCTTCTGCTCCCAAACACCTCCCATCTCTCTCTGTCTGCTCTCTTCCCCCCTCCCCACTTTTATCTAACAATCAGGGCTCCAGAAGTGGGGGGAGGGGTTGCTCAAGCAATCTAGAGACCACGGAGGGGGCTCAGGCAACGAGGCCAAAACGCCGGAACGCCTTGCGAAGTAACCGAGGAAGATGACAGCCAAGCCTTGACTGCGAGGTCACGTGCCTTTGTCGCAATAAATACATGTGTGCGCATATGTGTGCGTGTCTGTGTGTAGCTATTTCAAAAAATATACATTTTATTGCGAACCACTTAAAAAAATATATGTTCCAACGCTTCCTTGTTCTGTGGTTTTGGTAAAACAACCCCCCCCCCACGCACACTCCGCATCCTACTGCAAAGTAGCTGGAGCCATACACGGATTACCTGCCAATGCAACAATTTTAGGGCCTTTCCCATTCATCCAGAGTCACACACAATATTCTCCCTTTGCTTTCACGCAGATCCAGGAGGCGGGCGGGCGGGCGCTCGACGCGTTTCTTCCCCCCAACTGAAGTCTTGGTGAGGGTGGAATGAATGTTAAAGAACATAACAAAAGAAAGAAACAGACGAAGGGGTGGGGTGGGGAGAGCTGACCCCACACATTTCCTTTATTATAGTTACAGTGGTACGTCGGGTTACGTCCGTTCTTAACCTGAAACTGTTCTTAACCCGAAGCACCACTTTAGCTAATGGGGCCTCCCACTGCTGCGCCACCGGAGCACGATTTCTATTCTCATCCTGAAGCAAAGTTCTTAACCCAAGGTACTATTTCTGGGTTAGCGGAGGCTGTAACCTGAATGTAACCCGAGGTACCACTATACTTCCTTTCCCCTTCAGCCAAGAAGTGAGGCTTTTGCCGATTTACAAAGCCAAGCAGGTTGATTGGGGTGGGGGGAGAGAATCTGACTGCTTGGGCTAGACCCCTGTCAACGCTCCCCTCCAGATTTTGCCTGCGTTTTCGCCTGGAATCCTTAGTGGTTTCGCTTCGCTTCGTTTCGCGTCGCTTTGTTGTCCCTCTGCTGAGCCGCGAGACAGCCGCTCCAGAGGCAAGTTCATGATTAACAGGGAGGAAGAGAGCCAGCCCCAAGACGCCCCCCTCCCTGGGCGGCGTCTCTAGTAGAGCGAGAGCGCCTGCTCGCGCATCACCACGCGCTTCTTCTTCATCCGCCGGTTCTGGAACCAAATCTTCACTTGCTGGTCGCTCAGATTCAGTCTGTTGGACAGCTCTTTCCGCTTTTGCCGGTTGATGAACTCGCTGAGGAGGAACTCGCTCTCCAGCTCGGTGATCTGTTGCTTCGTGTAAGGCTTCCGTTTCTTCCTCGACCTCCCTGGCGTGGGGCACCAGGGCAAACCTGCAACAGAACAAGACACATCGAGAAGGGGTTTGTGTTTGGTTCGTTCTTGCTTGGCGCGCTTGTTCTGACCGAGCCCGGTCCCCGGTGCTCTGGGTGGTCTCACGCAAGCGCGGAGGAAGCCGCGCCTATGGCAAGGAGGTGGGGAAGCCTATTTCAAGAAAGCAAGGCAGTTTTTAATCCTCTAGGATTTAAGCCTGTAGGATTATGCGCTTTGGGGTGGGATGGAAGTGATGCGCTGCAGTCCGAATTTGCACAAGTCCCATGCGGAGCAAGCGCCACTGAACCCAGAGGGACTTACTCCCGACGCAGGAGCAGGCCTAGGGTGTTGGTGGCTGCGATCCTACCCAGATTTTCATGGAAATGAAATCGGTGAGGCAGATAGGCCTAACAGCTTCACCGAGTATACAGGAGTTTGGGTGCAACATTTGTGAAGGCTCAGGGACTGGGGTTTTATTGGCTGGGGAGGGTTGGGTTGGGGGGGGGAGGATTCTCTCCTCTAGCAGCGAGAAGGCACATACCGTCCTGCAGAGGAGGCCTGAGGTTTGGCTGGGCTGCTGCGGGCGGGAGTGTCAGGTTCAAGTTGATGGCGTGCTTGAGGTCCTCCTTAATAAAGCCCGAGGCGGAAGAATCCGCGTTCAAAAGAGACGCTGATGCGCTGGGCAGGCTTCTCGGCTCATACCTGAGCCCTTTGGCCTGAGTCGCCGCTGCCGCCGCCGCCGCCGCCATCCTCACCATTCTCCCGCAACCCGAGTCGTCGGTCAGAGCTTCCCGGCTCTGCCTGCCTCTCTCGTCCTGCTTGGGAGCGGTTTCGTGGGCGGAGTACTTGGGGTGGTGGCCGCCCAAGGCGGCTTTGCTGCCGCTGGGGTTGAGGCTGACGCCGGTGAGGGAGCCAGTGGCCGCGGCGAGGTAAGACGGAGGCTGCGTCGAGCCGCTGCGTACGTGGCTGGAGGGCTGCGCTGGGCAGGAGCTGGCGCAAGTCCACGCGATGGGGCTCCTCGGGTAGGAGAGCGCGGGCAACGAGGCGGCCAGCTGGTGGCTTCCATTAGCTCGCAGGTTGGGGAAGTAAAAGGAGTCGGCGGCAGAGGGCAAGTTCAGGAGGGAGCCCACGTAGCCCGGCCGGCAGAGGCTCCGATCGCACATTTTCCAACGCGAAGGACGTGCGATTCCTCCGTCTTCATTCAGGGCGGTGTGCGTGCAACTGTCGGAAGAGGACTCCTTCTTCGCTCGGGGGTGCTCCCAAGCCGGGCATTTCCAGCGCCTCTAGCAGACGAGCCTCCTTCGCGAAAAGTTGCAGGAGAACTTCTCGAAAGAAGGTGATGGACCCCCAGTGCATCGGAGGAGGAGGAGGAGAGGAGGAGGAAGAGGGCGGGGGCGGAGGGGGGAAGAGATGGTAGACTCCAGTCATGGGACGCCCGAGGGCAAGTGGACGGGGATTGCCCTGGTGGCAAAGTTTTAGAAGACCCCCCTCCCCCGTTTTAGGGCTTCAACCTGCAGGAACCCGCCGTGCTCTGCTCCCTCCCCGGCAGGCGCAAATTAGTCGGGTTCTGCGTTTTAACCTCCATCATGGCTTCCCTCACCATCATTTATTCTTCCAAGAGTTAATTAAGACCGTGTGTGTGTGTGTGTGTGTGTGTGTGTGTGTGTGTGTGTGTGTGTGTAATATTACACGCACGCACTTGCATATTTGTTCTTTGCATAAGTAATATACAAACCTTGCCTTGATGAACTTTTTCTAAGTACAGTACTTCAATCTATATACAAAGGTGAGGACGTGCTGCTTCGGCAAGGAAATTGTTTTGTTGTTTTATACGCTCATATTCCGCACATATTTTGCCTCCTGTCTATTGTGAGATAGCAGGAAGTGGAATGAGCCGCAGTCCCTCACGGATACATGAGGATTTGAACTTGACACACCGCGTGACTCTAAGGTATTTCTGTAAACATAAATGTGCGGTGCAATCTTTACTCAGAAGTAAGGCTTACCGAGGTTTGCTCCTGGGTAAGCATCCGTTGGGTCACAGGCGCAATGCAATTTCGGCAGTTCTGAATTCTGAATTAACAGTTCCCATTACTGATATATTATGTACAATATTAATACGTTCTACCTGTATACTGAATGCACGGACAAGTGTCCTATTTATCTGTGAAATCGAATGAACACATTGGGGGGGGAGAGATCTGTTTATTTTATACTTATCCCTTCATACCTAGTGGAGATTGCTTGTCAGTATAAGTTCCCGCCATTTTAAAATTACAACTTTTGGCGTCTTTCTACCAGGATTTCCATTAAAAGCGAGTTTTTGCTCCTTCTCATACGTCATTCTTTACAACAAACTGCATATATATGATATAATGTACAAATTATATAAAGTATATAATGTATAAAATGGATATACATTTTTTTTAAAAAATCACAATTCCTGGAAAAAAAATATTGTGCTGAAAGGGAATGGAGCTCAATTTTTCCTCTGCTCTCGTGGAACCTTACCTAACTCGCTTCCAAACCTTCTGCGTGGTAAGGTGCTTCTGGAAGTTTCTCCCACCGATTTCCTTGGGACTGACTTTGGCTTACCGATAAAGTAACTCCCCGCAAAGGAGCGGGCCTGCTAAGGAAGGTCTTCCGCGGAGATCGAGGCCTGCTTGCTTTGAAATCAACGCTTCGCTTCGCAGGAAGGAAAAGGAGGAACCTGCTAAGGGTTCGGCAGAGCAGAGGGCGCGGATATGCGTAATAGTGGCTATGGCGAGCCTTTTAAGTAATGACCGCCTAATGGACAGTGCTAATTTGCATGGCAATTACACACACACACACACACACACACACACACACACACACACACACAGGCACCTTGGTTAGAAGTAGTGAAGCTGGAAGGGGCCTTCCAACCTATCTTCCTTTGGGAGGCAGGAACAACAACAACAAATGACTGGGGGACTTCCGCGTTTGAGGCTGAATCTCCACCTCACCTACCCCGAAGCAGATCCGCTTTGTTGGCTATTTGGACCGTACCGTCAATGGACCAGAAAGGAAGGACACTCAGAGAGTGCCTTACCCATTAGCCATTTGAGGCAGGTATATTTTTACTTAAGAAAACTTTTTGACCGGCTCTATAACGGAGACCCGACGCTGTTTTTGGGAGACGCCTTTTGAAAAAATCGTCCCCAAGTCGTCCGCAGCAGCCATTTGTCACCAGACCGGTCTCATTTAAACTCAGCGCGTTTTAAAAACGGGATGCGAGGGTTACCCTTAAGAAGTGTCAGAAATAGATTCGCAAGGAATACCGGGCTGGCTTTGTCCCCTGTCCGCGGAGGCCCTGATTCTGCGCGGCTGGAATCGACCGAGCCGTCGAGGACGCAGACGCTCTCCAGCTTCGTGGCTGCGGCCGGTGGCCTGCGAATGATAGCCCCTTCCTGACCGAGGGATCTGGAGTCCAGGAGGGCCCTATCTGGAGGCTGACTGAACACTTGGGGGAAATACCGGTAATTCAAATCTGGGACAATTCGAACTTTTCGCCTCAGGCACCAAAACAGGCATCAAAATAGTGTAAGACCGGTTACAGACATCAGTTCGGCCTCCAAGATGCATTTCTGAACTGCGTAAGGATCTCACCCTGCGATATTCTGAATTTCAAACTTTTAGCGTATTCAGCTTCTATCCAATCTTTTGGAAAGCAAGAGAGAGCATTGGTTCCTCCTCGTCCTGTTGTTGTTCGCTTGCTTGTCTGATTGTTTTAATTTTTAATTTTTTAAAAAAAAACCCTGGAAGATTTAATTCCTTATGTTGTATTATCTTATTGGTCCAAGTTCTCTTGGATTTTCCCTTGGAGATCACAGGCGCGGCTCTTTCTGCTTTGATGGCGAGGCACCCCCAGCCTAAGAGCACCCCCGCCAGAGAGCAGCAAAACAAAACAAAATCCCTCGGCTTTGAAATAAATCTTTAAATCATTATTCCCCACATGATGCTGCAGACCACACCAGACCACACAGGCACCGCCGGAGGATATTGCTCACCACTCACATTTAATTTTTATTGTTTGACTTATGTCTACCAATTGAGTTTCTCTTATTAACTTGGGGGTTTTGGCTTTCTCCAGCAGGTCTCATCCAACGGGGAACAGAGCTCAGAAGTTTCTGGCAAAAAAACTTACTCTAAAAGACAACTTGTTACTGTTCTGCTACTTAAGAAAATGTGCGTTTGTTTGTGTCTCTCTCTCTGTGTGTGTATTTTAGTTCCTCTCTCTCTCTAATGCTAGGTAGATAGAGCAACAGATAACCCTCTGGTGCAAAGAGGGGGTGCAATCAATCACAGAAATTTATTTTAAACGGCAGAACAGATATAACATATAATATAATGCTCTCAGTTTTTCATATAGATGTACACAAATGACGGCACATTTAAAACTATGGCTATGCAGCCCGGCTTTTTCAGTATGTTCTTGAAAATAAATCCCACTTTATTCGTTTTTTAAAATGCTTTGTTTATGCGTTATTGCAACTTGTATATACATAATACAATATCCACCCTTTATCCCTTATCCTCGGACTTCCCACTCTATCTTCTCCATAGCATTCTAGGTAAACCTTTGTCGGCTGCATATTGTATTATTCCACCCATTTCTGTCACAAATCTTCCTTTATTTAGTATTATCTGCTGCTCTTAGGTTCATTCCTACTTGTAGGTTAAGTTGACTATTGTGCCCTCTAAGATATTCTCCAAAACGCTTCCACTCATCTCTTATCCGTGACTAAATCCCACTTCATTCCATCGGAACTTACGCCAAAGCCATTACTGCCTTGCGCTTCTGCCTCCTTCACATCGGAGAAGCCTGGAGCAGAGAGGGCTCGCTGTCCAAGACAGGATGAGTCCCTGAAACCCGTCGAAGATATTGCCACAATAGCAAGTGGTCCGTGTTGCTTAGCTATGAAACTTCAGGAATTGATAGTGCAAGCCTATACAGTACGTGTTTTCTCAGTAGCAACCCCTCACGGTTTTCAAGAAGTGTGTAGGGTTACAGCCTTAATAGACAGTAATTCTTCCACCCCTCGTTACGCTTACAGAAATGGGAAATTTCCACCTATGCCGTAAATACACAGGTACAAAAAAGCGTGCTTACCCCTGCCTTACATACTCTATCAACATCCTATCCCATCCTCTATAATTGCTCAAAACAAAGGAGGCCAAATCGATGGAACGGCGCAGTTCCTCGCAGGTCTACAGAGAAGTAATACCCGTTGAGTTCCATAGTAGGGGAGCAAAGGGGTGCAGCCTTAATTCTTCTATCTAAACTTCATGTCTATGTGTGTTATATTTTGGTACCGAACTGACCAAATTTTGCTTCCTTTGACTCCCATGAATAACCGCGGGAGTTACTCGTGGGAATCACCTAGGGCGATAGTCGGAAGGCACGCGAGAGGCACTCAGTTTGCTGGGTAGCTCTGGTCTATGCCGGGCTGGGAGACCTCCTGGCAACCTCACGTCTTCCAGTTTGGGCTCACGGCGGAAGGACGGTGGGCTACAGAACGGCATGGAAATGAGCCAATGGACTGAGTGATAAAATGGGAGAGCCGAGAAAGTCCTTAGCAGTGCTGAAGTCTCGAATAAGTGTGCGTAAGGCTGTCACCACCAAGCCTTTCCCATTGAAATCAATTAGGAGGTTTGACTTTGGGTGCGTCGTGTCGGTGGCCTCTAGACTGGAAATGCCGATGAGAAAATACTGATGAACTCGTAATTAAAACAAGTTAATTACACTCTCGAGAAATCGCGAAGCAAGAGAGACTATTACCATACACTCACAGTGCAATGTTGAACGTATTCAGAGGTAGTCATGGTTCAGTCCCAAGAGATACGTGTGTTTATTAGATAGATAGAGCCACTCTATCAGAAGGGAAACAGAAAGGGCTGGGTGTTAAGATGCGGTGAAATGATGTCACTATTAAGAGCTCCCATAACATTACCCTCAAAATGTGGATCATTCTAGCAGAAAGGACAATGAAAATAGAAATAATAAAACCTTATACTTGAATATATACCGGTACAGCAGTGAGGATGCAGCTAAAAGATAAGTATCAAACCAAATTATATACCTTGCAGCAAGTCTATTTGTGTTGGAAGTCTAGATGTAACTCAGATTTACAGAAGACAAGTTTGTTTTTATTCACAGGACATTTATTTATGCAGTGATCAATTGCACCACGTGCAAAACACCCTTACCCTGTCGCTGAGACTGCCTGCTTGCAGCCTCCTCATAATCTGAGGTCCTAAACTGTAGGTTACTTAACTTGCGCATAAATCCAGCTCTGGGACTACAAATAGTATATAAACTGACTCAACGTGTAAGCTGAAAATTAATTCTGGTTTTGCATTACGAAGAGTTCTGTATAACTGGCAAGCTTACACAGTCCGGCAGAAGTTCTTACATCAAAAACATGCCGCCTGATCTGGCCAATAATCTGATCCTGATCACGTTTACCAGGAAATAAATCACATTGATTTGAATGTTACTTACTTCCAAGATGTAGTGCATGCGCAAAAAGGGACAGAATAACAGATCCAGAGCAACTTGTTGGATGTCTGACTCAAATTGTTTAACAGCAAAAACTAAAAAGTTTGCACCCACCCACCCAATAATAGGCTGCTGAGAAAGAACGCTTGCGTGGTGCTCCGAGTTGGTTTATATGTGAAATGTGGGGCTTAAACTCGGTTCTGAAATGCACCGCAAAATTATGAGCAAAACACATGCCCAGAGGCACTCCGTTCCATATTCCTCCAGTCTAACTCTTGGACTTTTTTGGGGGGGGCACACAAAATAAATCCCACAAATGCGGCCCCCTTTATTGAACAGAAATCACAGCCACACAATGTGACCCTCTACATTGTTTTATGATAAATAAATTCCACTGACATTTAGAGGACCTTATGTCCCAGGATGTAAATGTTAGGATGGAGATAGTAAGGTTGCAATCCTAACCCTATTTATCTAGGAGTAACTGCTATTGACTTCTAAGTAGACATGGATAGGATTCAGCAGGGCTTACTTCCTGTAAACAGTAAACCTGTAAACTTGACAATCCTAAAGGTATGGTCTCAGAATCAGTGGGAAATAACAGCCATTTCCAGTGTAGCTGGACAATGCAGTCCTACTCCTGTCTCCTCAGAAATAAGTCCCATGGAAAGGATGTATAAGATTGCAGTCTTCCTTCCACTTTTTTAGTTTCCGAGTTCAGTGAACTAGCAATCAAACTGAGCCAAAGGGGTGGGTGAAGGAGGTTCTTTATTCCCCCCCTTTTTTGTACACACACACACACACACACACACACACACACACACACACAAACATTCATGGAAGAGGAAAGGACAGAGGGTGAAGAAAGAGCTGTTGTTCAGGCATGGCCAAACTTGGCCCTCCAGATGTTCTGGGACTACAACTCCCATCATCCCTAGCTAACAGGACCAGTGGTCAGGGGTGATGGGAATTGTAGTCTTGAAACATCTGGAGGGCCATGTTTGGCCATGCCTGCTGTAGTTAGAGGGGGCCCTTTCCCCATGCTTTGGACCCCTCCCCTCTGGGAAACTCAACAAACCTGCTACACCTGGAACTAGGTGTGGAGAGTACAGATGAATGGGACACATCTATGGGCAGATTGAGGGAGCCCCATCAACTCTGGGGCTGCCCATAAATACCAAGTAAGATAGTAGAGTGAGGTCTGCAGTCTCCAGGAACTTTTCTCATGAGACTTTTGTGGGTGAGCTAATAGTTTGTATGGACCCTGGGTGAGAACCCGGGAGCTGAGAGGGAGGAGATGTGTCAGAAGGAAAATGAATTGATATTCATGTGCATGTATTAGTATTATTAAGGTAACGTTTTTATATGTAGCTGTGCATTTTTGTAATATTTTGTTGCCTGTTGTTGCTTCAGTTTTTTTGTACACCGCTTAGATGCATTTTTAATATATTTAGCAGTATAGAAATTAAATTATCAAAGCCAAATAAAAACTCCCCCCCCCAGTGCACATACCAATGAACTACCCAGTCCGCTGCCAGAAAGAAAAGTGACTCACTCTTCAAACTATTTTTATAGGTCTGAAAAAGCACAACCCTTAAGGAATCAGTAAACTCTTAGCTAACCAATTCAGACATAATATGTGAAGGAAATATAGGCTGATCCAAGGACTTGGGTGAAATAACACTATTAGTGAAATGTTAACTATAGTTGTAAGCAAACCATAAAACCTACTCCCGCAGGTTGCAAAATTAGGCTGACACTCACGGGAAAAACAGCATGCACCAGAGTAAAGCTATTTTATTTCCTAACCTGGTTAGGATCATGGCCCGGCCATATTCCTGACCATATTCGGAAGTAATTCTCAATGAATCAAACGGGCCAATTACAGAGCCTCAGTTATCTAAGCTGAGGCTTCAGAATGAAGAGTCTCATAATTGGGCCGTTTGGAGTGTTTATTTTAATATTACAGTTTAAAATGTGTTGGCTATCCAGGAAACCAAGCGCGAACATTCCACAGGAATCCATCTTTCCCCTTTTCCCGCTTTCATTTTACGGGCATATCCTTTCAATTACGACATGAAAGTTGTGTTCATACATTGCTTGGAGTGTTGCGAATGGAGTTTCTCCTCGGCTCCCCAGGGCTATGCCGCAATTCGTCCAGCAGATGGCAGTGTTGTTCTACACATTGAACGGTCTCGCTTAGCCGCTGCAGGAAACCAGCGACCAACCCCACGCAGCCGCAATGGCGGTCTTTGTGTAATTTGCCCTACAAAATATGGTCCACAATTCCCGATTACAAGCACACGACCGTGCATTTTCGGACGGCTCCCACCCTCCCTCCCCGCCGCCTCCGCTTAGGCGCTAGTTTCCCACACACTTAACACAAAAGACGTTACTCCAGATAGTTAAGACTTCAGCCAATTTTTAAAGAACTGGAAACGAGGTCAAGAGCTGCTAGATTTGGCGGCCCTGGATAATCCCGAATTACACTTGAGCGCTGCAGTCCACGCTTAAACTCGCGAGTAGACCTATTCAAGTCAAAGGAATTTCTCTGGGGTAAAGCACGCTGTGTGTCTCTTTGCAGCAGAAGCACAATGTTCGGAGAGAGGCCTTAATTTTGTACAGTACTTTACTAGCTTTCGTGTGGGGGTGGGGAATAGAGATTATATATATATATGATTTAACCCGTTAGCGTCCCCCGCCTCCAGCTCTCTCCCGCCAGCCTTTCTAATTAAATTTGGCATTTGGTACACTTTCGGTTCCTTTATGAGCAAAGAGGGTGCGGGTAGCCCTTTCGACGCTGTCGATTCAGCAGCCAGTTCAAAGTTCACTCCCCAGGGTTCCCTCCGCGTTTGCGCAGCACAAGGCAGCGATGCCCACATTTGCTCTGGACTGAGTTGTCCCGGGGCTTCCTGCGCGATGATTCTGAGACGAGGGCAACCTTATACATGCCCACTCAGAAGCGAGCCTCGCCGAATTGAATGGCACTCATTAATTCCTGCAGCCTAAAGTGAGAGCCAGTGTGGTGCAGTGGTTAAGAGCGGTAGTCTTGTAATCTGGGGAACTGGGTTCGCATCTCCACTCCTCCACATGCAGCTGCTGGGTGACTTTGGGCCAGTCACACTTCTCTGAAGTCTCTCAGCCCCACTCACCTCACAGAGTGTTTGTTGTGGGGGAGGAAGGGAAAGGAGATTGTTAGCCGCTTTGAGACTCCTTAAAGGGAGTGAAAGGCGGGATATCAAATCCAAACTCTTCTTCAAACTCTTCTTAAAGTGATTTTAGGACCCCAGCTACGGCTTGCATTTACAGTAGCGCATGGCACGAGTAGAGAGCGAATCACTTTAGCACCCCAAAAGTTGTTTGAAAGTCAGTTTGACCACTGACCTCAATGGAGCTTCTTCCCACAGAATTGCAACTCAATTCTGGATGTTAAAGAAGTGAGTTAGCGCAGTACGGAAACAGGTCTGGATTTATTGATGTTTTCAGTAACAATAAGGCGGCAGAGTTAACACTATCTTTTGCATAAGAGGGGATTTCAAAACTCAGCACGCCGAGCAGGGATTTCATTTGTGTATGAGTATTTTGTGTGTGTGTGTGCGAGTGAAAATGTTACGAAAATTTGTTTTGTACACCCTCCAAAGGAGGAGATACCAGAAATTTTAAAAAACAACACTATATACTATATACACTACGAATACCTAACCCTTCCCAGACTAACCTCCACCAACTGCTGCTACATAACATGGACGGTATCCAGTCAACGTAAGAACGTCCGGATCATATGGTACGGAGAGTAGATTCAAGAAGCATGACAGAGTTGGAAACGTCTTAAGGACCACAGTGGAGGAGTTGCCGGGTTACAATTTAAGGTGCATCGGCCTAATATAATTTTCTATTGCAACTTTTGTTACGTATGTTCGTATACAATGTAATATAGCACAACACATATTTATTCCATCAGTATAATCTTTTGCAGAAACTTATTTCAGGAGTATGTTTACCTGTCTGCATTAACATTAAAAAAAACATTTGTTCATGCCTTGGGAAACTTTTCATCTGCTCTAGTTGAGTGTGCTATTATTTTGTGTGGGATTTAAATCGAGAGAGGGGGCAGAATCTAGGGAGGAAAGGAAAAGATGATCATAGAAATATGCTCTTCCTTCTCTTCTCTTCTCTTCTCTTCTCTTCTCTTCTCTTCTCTTCTTCTTTTCTTTTCTTTTTTTAAAAAAGGAGGAGCTATTTGCGTCCAGCGCCAAACCTCAGATCCCAAGGAAAGGCGTCCAAAACGGGGTGCGGGGAAGGAAGTGGGGCAGCGCACACGTTGAAGATTTCCAAAGACCCAAGTCTTTGTAGTGAACTGAAATACACGGACACGGCCCTTGAAATATAATACTTGCATTTCAAGTGTTCCACATATGGGCTCGGAGTCATCTATTACTTCAGCATAAGCCGAAGGATAAGACATATTACACTGGCATGGCTTTAGATACTTAAAAACAGAACAAAACCCCAACATCACACCCGCTCACTGTTTGAAAACAGACCCTTTTCTTTTCTTTTTAGGCCCTTTCTGACAAACACGCACACACACGTCGTTTTCTTTCCCTCTGGGCATCGAAAATAAATAAATCCGTTTATTCGGGGTAGTGTAGGAGGAACATGTCTAACAGCTTGGGAGATCAAGCCTTTTAACCAAGTAAAAACGAAAGTTAGCCGTAGAGCAAGAGTTTGAGAGCAGGATGGGAAACGATTTTGAAACGCAAGGGCCAAAGTTCAATACTTCCTTTTCCCCGCCCCGCCCACTGGATTCAATGATCCTTTATCATTAAATGAGTTCAGGGGCTTCTCCCCAAAGGGCTGTGTAGCTTTAAGTCCCTTGAAGTCCATTCGAGAAACAGATCACTCTCTCCCTGCCCCTGGCGCTTTCCTCAACGACGCTATCAGCCCGTGAGTTAAAGAGCTGCATGTATCCCAAAGCAAAGTAGAACGAAGCACAAGTATGGGAGCAGCAGGAAGGAGTGCGGGTCGCAGGGCTTTGGTTTCCTACTCGAACCTAAAGAAAGGAGAGCGACAACAGGGAGTCGGATTCAGATTCACTCCACAGCAAACTTTTCGCCTCTAACCAGGCGGGCGCCAAACGAGTTTCCCTTTTTGAGGTTTTGCGCAAATGTGCTAAGACGCAACAACGCACTTGGAAAAAGAGATACTTCGCCATTGTATCTCCTCCGCGGCGCCTGGAATTTTTGCTCGATTATGTGCACTCTCTTGTTGCAACCGGGAGAGGAAATCAAACACCAAACTCTTGGGACTACTTAACGTACTAGGACTCTTTAAAAAAAACCCCATAACCTATTTTTTGTCATTTATTGCTTCTTTCACTAACACCCGTTTCATGTACTGTAGTTAACAAAAGCTACCACCGAGCTCCCACTCCTCTGAGCAGAAGCCTGTCCATTCCCAGGAAGGGTTAAAAGCGAATGCTTTTTTGTGATTGTGGAGGAGGAGACAAAACAGAAGAGTTAACAGAACGTTCCGATATTTATATAAAAATACGCATCGATTTATACACACCTTTATACAAACTAAACATATTAGGCACAGTCGGTTTAAAAACCCCGGAACTCCAGGCCACTGTACTAAGTTGAGAATTCAACCCAGCGCCTGAGGTGCCCTAGCTCTTAGTACGACAATAATAGAAAAGAGCTTACGTGTTAAGCCTCGCTTGCAGACTGCGTGCGAGTGCAACAGCGAGCAACCCAACATCACTTCCACTTCACACGCGCGCACGCACGCACCCCCTAAAAAATTGCAGGCAGGATCCGGCCAAAATTTAAAGCACTTAAAAAACCACGTTTTGTTCCAATAACCCAGCATACATGGTAGCAAACCGACACAAGACTTAGTGGAACTAACTTTACCGTGCGCAAAGTAGGTTTCCTTTCGGTCGGATCTTGCCTTTCACTACTGCAGGAAATCTGACTCCATTGACTGTACATAAAGCAACCGATTTATTTCCCCCGACTACCCGCAGCAAACGTGTGGGAGGCGGGCTACCGAATCACAATGCATTTTGGGGTTTGTTTGTTTCAAAAAGATTATTTATAAACCTAACAACCGCCCCATTCTAAACAGGTGGACTTGGGACGAATTTCGAACTCGTTTCTACAGTGTATACTCCCCTAAATGGACTTTGCTTAAGCCTGAAACGGCAGGTCTTCAAAACTGGGACCCACTGACTCCGGTTTAAGCTCAATGGGGATCGGTTTCGAAGAAGACGGAAGGAAAAACGCAGTCCTCTTTTTTAAAAAGTAATTTCACATTAAGGTCAGAGGTCAGTGGCGACCCTCGACTTCATTTACCTTGGCGCTGACGTCATCATCACAACTCCCTTGCACATAATTATTGTCTTCTGGTCCATTATGAAAATTCGGGAGATTGATGATAAGGATAGACTATATATATAGATAGATTATATATATCTATCTATAATCACACCAGCTCCTTTTAGCACTTGGCATATTCTTAAGGCTAGTTTAGCGGTTTTTCAGGAAGGCCTCGTGGGAAGGGGAAGGGAACAGAACCTACCAAAATACAATGAAGGAAAATGACTTTTTTTTTAGGGGGGAGGGGAAGAGGAAATCTAACACTTGCAAGTAAATCCGAAAAAGAAATTGCGAACCTTTTTCCTATAAGTACTTCAACAAGGTTCCTCCCCCCCCCCCCGGGGGAAATATTAAATATATTTCAAGTCTTTCCAAAAGTCTTTTTGAGCCGATAGTGGATGGTTTGCAATTAATATATATTTATATATATATTTATAGATAGAGATAGACCCCCCCCAAAAAAAACAATTTGGGCCCGGATCAGGAGACATTGTCCTTCAGCTTGGAGACTATCTTCTTGTCCTTGACCCTGCGGTTCTGAAACCAAATAGTGACTTGTCTCTCGGAGAGGTTGGTGGCCGCGGATATCCTCCGTCTCTTGTCCTTGTTTATGAACTTGTTCACGGCGTACTCGCTCTCTAGTTCCTTGAGCTGCAGTTTCGTGTAAGGCACGCGCTTCTTCCTCCCTCGTCGGTAGACACACATATCCGGCTGGTTTATTGCAACGTCCCCTACGGAAAGAGGAGACCAAGGGGCAAGTTTAAAAAAAAACCACAATTTATTTATTTATTTTGCCATTACAGTACTACTTATGCCTTAACTTAAGGGCCGACAACTCTCTTTGGAGACAATGCAAGGCAAGAGCTGGTTTGCAGCTATTTGGGTGAAGATTTCTTATTTTGTTTACTCTAACTCCTCAAGTGCATGTGGTTCAAAAGGGTAAGGCACACTTGCGCTCACAAGCAAGCAAGCAAGCGCGTACACACACAGGTCCCTAAGTTGCAACTTCGAAATATCTTCCTTGCTTGACTTGCATGTGGCTGGATACGCGATACTCCGCGCCCCCCGCGGCTTGAGGGCTCTGGGGCAAGTTTGCAGCAGCCAACAATAGTAAAACGATCACGGCCAGCCTAGGAGAGGCCCGTCTTCATTAAGGCCAGAAGTCGTCCCGTCCCCCCCGCCGCCCTCCCTCAAATCCTCAACTCATTTCCTCTCCGGCTTTCAGTCCCTCCGATTACTTTCCAGCGGATCTGATTTTATTTTAAAGCTGAAGGCTGCAAGAAGCCCGCGAGGGACTTTCTGAGAGAGTAACGTAAAGGGTGAGGGGCGGCTTTACATCCGAGAAAAGACGCCTCGGGTCAGGCTGCAGGGCTGAGATCCTCACCCAGTCTGCTCAGAAATAAATGGCGAGAAATAAATAGTGGAACTCGTTCCGATGCCTTTTCTGGAAGTTAAAACACACACACAACACACACCCCAATGCAAGCCAAGGGGACTTTCCTGGATTTGGGTTTTAGGTCTGGGGTGTTTGGGGGAAGGAAATGCTTTCACCCCGACATATTGCCGTGTGGCTTTTGTACGGACAGTGTCTACATAATGACAATGATTGCACTAATAGTACAATCCTACCCAGAAGTAAATCGCATTGAGCTCAATGGGTCTGCTATTCTCCCTGGAAAGTGGGTAGGAGAATTGCAGACCAAGTCCCATAGATTTCAGAGGACCCTAGGGTCGAACAGGCTTACTGGGAAGATAATGCCCACTGAGTTCAACAGAACTCTCTGCAACCAAAGTCTAAGTTACTGGGCAGGAAGTTCTTTTGAAAGTCAAGGCGATTACAGGCTAGACGTGCCGGAGACCTCTGCAGCCCAGGAGCAAAGACGTGAGAACATGGAGAGCTCAGACGCTTAAGGCAGCCGCTCCACGGCTTTCTGTGGGGCTTCCTTGAGGGTCTCTGGGAGCTGCAAAAGAGAGCAGGCCGTTCTCTGGCTGCTGGTAGGTCTAGCGTGTAGCTAACCAACTTTCCCCTCCTCTCCTCCTTCCCCTCCCCTCCCTGTGGTTTTAGGTGGGCAGCTACTTCTCCCAGATGTCAGCTTCCTGTCCGGTTGACCTCCTCCTCCTCCTGCTGCTGCTGCTGCTGCGATCACCACCTGGCCGTGCCGTACCTGGGAAGGAGGACTTCCAAAAGTGGGAGCCCTGGGCCTGGTCTTTGGCGCAGTACACCTGGCCGTTCCACCCGTTGGCCAAAGTCCACGACTGGTAGCCCTCCATGGAGATGTACGTCTCGTGCCTGGGCTCGCCGCCCGCCGCCGAGCCGAAGGTGGAGACCATGTCCAGGTAGCCGGCGGGCACGTGCTGGTAAGGGCCGGCGGCGGCGGCGGCAGCGGCGTAGCCCTGGTAGAAAGAGACCTCCTTGGCTCGCGAGGAGACGTCGCTGCCCGACGGGACGCTGGTGCTGGCCAGGCCGGCCACGTCCATGTACTTCTCCACGGGGAAGGCGGCGTGCGGGGAGGCTTTGAGCGCGGCGTTCTGCTGCAGGCAACTGTAGTAGCCGTTGCCGAAGGGGTGGTAGCCCGGGTGGTAGCCGAGCGCGGCGGCCGCGGCTGCCGCGGCCGTGGCCGTCGGGGGCCCACCGCTGGAGCAGTCCTTGGAAGCGGCCGCCTCGGACGACGACGACGACGAGCGCGCCCCGGCCGACGAGCCCGAGCGCTCGTAGGGGAAGCCCGAGGAGGCGGCGGGACCCGCGGCTCGACCCGACGGCGGCGGCGCCGCTCCGAAGACAGGCGGCGAAAGGAAATTGCGGCACTGGCCCCGGCCGCTGCTGCTCCCGCCGCTCCCGCCGCCGCCGGCGTCTGCCCGCAGCGCCTCCATCTCCCAGCCGCTGCCTGCGCGGCTCATGCTGCCTGCGCCCGAGAGCCTCGCTGAAGGCGGGCGCGCCGCCGATGCTGCTGCTGCTGTTCCTTCTCCTCTTCCCGGCCTCCCTCCTCCTCGCCTCGGCCCAGCGGCGGCGGAGGCCCCCAGCAGCTCATGGCGCGCCAAGCCACCGTAGCCGGGGCGACTGATGCCTGGGACGGAGCGCTGGACGGGGCGGCCTCGCTCGCCCCCAGCTCGGGATGGTTTATAAAAACTAAGGCCACGCTGGGAGGGGGGACGCGGCGCCTGGCTTCGCAGGGAGGGCCAGCAGGGAGCCCCCATTGGCTCCTCACGCCCACGTGATGGTAACCGGCCACCGGGAAACTGAGCCTGAGAGAGAGAGAGAGAGAGAGAGAGAGAGAGAGAGAGAGAGAGAGAGAGAGAGAGAGAGACCTCACCCCTCCCTCCCACCTCCTCTCTTCTCCCTCTCTAAACTTTGTTTCCCTAGGTAGTTGCGGTTCTCAGATAAGGGGTTTTGTTCTATTTTTGGGAGGCGGGGGTGGAGAAGAGGAGGATTAATAGGAGGGGGCAGTGAAAGAGGGGCTTGAATAAGACTGAAATATTAATAAATGCCGACCACCCTCCCCCTCCGTCCTTCTCTTTGACAACCCCGGGCGAGGGGGGCGGGGTCTGACATCAATTTCGAACCAGTTCACAAGGAGAAATTCCAGTTTGGGATCCTGTTTACAGAATATCAGAAGGCACACGCGCGCACATTTCGGCCCTGGATAGGACCTCTGTAGAATTATCTATTCCTAGATAAAGGAGGAGATTGAGGCGGGAAATATATACCCTATCTACGCTGCCTTTAAATGTTATGTGGACATAGTTCTCAGCTCCAGGTCGCCCAGGCCAGGCGGTGAATTTGAGGGGGGAAATGTTCTCAACAACAGCTCATCTGTCCTAGTTCGGCTTTCCTCTGATGCCTCGACCCAAACTGTACTCTTCAATGGGGTTTTAATGGTAGAGGTGCTTACCAGAGTTTCCTGAAGCGTAACTTGTCCGAAATGCACCGGTGGCGCCACGATTTGAAGCTGAACACCGATACTAATCCAGTTTGCACCTAAGTAAGTCGCACTGGTTTCATTAATTCCCCGTCCCCCAATTTGTTTCACTGAGTACTTTCGAGCTGCAGCCTAACTTAACTGTTTAAGAGCACGAGAACGTGTATGGGCGTGAGAGGACATTATGCATTATTTCGTATAACATTATACATGTATTTTGTATGATAGTCATATATTTGCACAGCAACACTGTATTGCACAGGCACAAACGGCAGCAGGTCTACCTCTCAGCCCGCTGTATCCCCGCATCAGGCTTGGCATTGGATTCGGGCTTTGCATTTGAACCACTGGGCTCTAAGGAACCGGTGAGTTTGCTTAACCCAGATGGGTTCAGCCCTGGGTCTCTTGGAGCTAAAAGCAACAAAAGAGTTGTCTTTTGGGTGTCACAAGTCTCTTCGTCGGGCTTCTTTAGTGCAGCTTTCAAGAGGGTGAAGATTAAGGAGACTCTTCCTGCTGCTGAGCAGAAGCTGGAGCTCAGAAAAGTTAAAACGCGAGGGTGCGCACCGGTTTCATACACTGAAAACAGTGCCAGAGCTCTCTATTTATTTATGCGGTTTAAGGGCGAGGTAGGGCTCTGTTTACGCCTTCCTTACACCTCGATTCTCAGAAAGCTACCTGGGAGCAAGCCCCGTTGAACTCAGTATCAGCTTCTACGCAGTCGACCTACGTGGCTGCAAATCTCCCCGGGACTTTACTCCAGAGACAAAATTCGTAGGATCGAGCCGCTGTGCTTCAGCTGTGATCCTAGGCATGGTTGCCCGCGAGTAAATCCCGGTAAATGTAACCTTAGCAGCCTTACTTCGTCCCCTTGGCTTTCCGGAGTTGCCGGGGATCTTCCTAAAGCCCGCTCTTTAAGGTGCAGTTCCCACGAGCATCGCGCAGATATGCGGGTCTGGGGTGTTAGATGCGCACAGAATCGAATAAACCCCCTCGCTTATTTTACCCTCCCTGGTCGATGGACTTTCTGGTTGTAGGAACTTATCAGCAGGCTATAGAATAGGAAAGAAGGAAGGTAGGAAGGTAGGAAGAAAGAGGAAGAAAGGAAGAAAGGAAGAAAGGAAGAAAGGAAGAAAGGAAGAAAGAGAAATCCCCGGAATATGGCAAAATGCTTTTAAAGAACACTCAAGTCTTAAAACATGTCTTAAAAGTGCTTAAACCATTGTAAGGAAAAGGGGGGTGACTCCTTTCCCCCTGAGTGGAAAGAGATATTTATATCCAAGCAGAAAGGCTAAAATAGGACTGCGAAAAGACTCGGGCAAAGGGTGTGGGTGGACAGGCGCTTGGTTCGGCTTTCGGTCCGAAAAGAATTCGCGACGAGGGAAAGAGGCCGCCTTGTGCAACAGGAGAAGAAAGAAACCTGCAGCCGCGGCTTCTGAGAATCACTCGGCAAATGGAAGCAGCAACCGGCCGGGCGGGTCATGAGAGGTCTATTCGCCATGGTTTGCAGCACTCCTAATAACTCTTGGCAGTTTCCGAGGCAAGAGCGAGGAATGACAAAGCCGTGCCAATAACGACAGCAGCAACCGGCTGGGAGCAAACACAAGTTCACGTTCATTAAGTCTCGATTGCTTAACTTCACTGACTGCCGATCCTCCTAATCAACGGAGCCCGCCAGTAAGTGAAACTGACAAAGGTCACGAAGTTCACTCCTGTCTAAACCCGATTTCTGTTTGTTTCCAGGACGTGTAAAGGAGTCGGTAATTAGGAAGTGGTTACTAAGGGCACGACGTATTTTTTTAAAAAAAATTAAATCTACTCAGCTGAACTCCACCCCCCCCTTTTCTTTCTTAATTGCATACAGTTAAGGAAACATTTATATTCCGAAATAATAGAAATATCGGAACAGAATAAGGTTGCCACCAAATTCAAGTGGAGCCTTTCTACGGCTTGTCTGAATGTACGCGCTTAGGATAAAGGTGTTTATGTAACACAGTTGCAATCCTGCTCAACATTTGAGTCAGAAGTAGGATAAATACATTCCGGACACGATGCAGCCAGAGGTAGGCCTTTGAAAAGGATTCAGCCGGCTTACTCGGTGGCAATATTTACTAGGACTTAAATATTTCCCATTGTGTTCAATGGTGTTTCGTCCTAGGGACATAAGGACTGCAGTCTTCCTTGCAGAGGGTTACTTTCCTCCAATGGGATCATTAGGCTTCCCAGAGCGTTAAATTGTGTCTGGATCGTGTCTTATCATTTTGCTATACGTTCTTCAGTGTTTTTCATTGCAGGAGAGATCGTTGCTGCCAGCTGTCGTGGTTGGGGGAGCTTTTCGCCGCACCCGCACTTTTTTGGGGAACCATCCATTCCACAATCCCCGAACACGGCTTGACCTCATCCATTCCAGCGAGGTGATAAGGTAGTTTTATGAGGTGTGGGGAGAACTGAGGGTCTGACCACGCGGGTGTGGGAGACCGCGAATGGGAATCAAAACAATGAGGTCAACCAGGCAAAGGAACTTTGTAAGGTAGGTAGGAAAAGCACCCTAACCCGCAATACTCATTTGAGCAAAACCTGTTGCTCCGACTGGGGCTGAGGCTCATTCCAGAGGAGTCAACAGCCGCTGCAATGATCCACAGGTTACTGCTGTAGAATGACAGGCCGGGTCGTGCTGACCTATGGTTCTGCGTTCGCAAAGAATGGGGATGGCTGGCTGAGATTACGAGGCGGCGGCAATGCTCGGAAAACAACTTGTCTAACAAGACTGGCATATTTGAAGAGGCACCAGGGCATACTGGCGGAGCTTTATTCCGTTTGCAACACCCCCTTTCGGGAATCCCTTTCCGTTCCCTCCCTCTCCCCCTTGGCATTAAGTCAACGTGTGTGCAGCTGACATCATATCTGCCTTACATTTTCCATTTGCAAATGGCGCAGGCATCAGAAGGAACGATTTTGTTGGGGACGCGGTGAAAGGAACGAGGGGCTTCCTAGGAAAGGAGAAACGCACACACACACCCGCGAAGAAGCTGTGATTTGTGCTTCGAGGAGAAATTACCTCATTTTCCCTCCCTAATATCTGCAGCGATCTAATCCAATCGCTATGCAGAGCCATTTCCTAATTAAAGGCTGTTTTAAGTCTTTCGGCGACCCACCCCAACTACATCCCTCGGCTTTTATCTCCTAAGCACAAGTTCCCAATGGCTCCATTTAAATTGACCCGTTTCCAAGTGAGTGGACCCGGAAGCGCAGCCTCTTGCTGGGACACGCAACAAAAACCCGAGCCAGATAACCTCGTGCGCAAGAGAGGATCGAATGTCCTCCCCGCTGGCAATTCATCTTCTTTATGAAAAGTCTTGACCTTAATTTCGATCACCCGCGTCTTAAAATGCACTGCGGATAAGTTAGTTTAGAAATTATGTCAATGGGACTTTTAAAATATATTTATTACTTCGGTGCAAGTGGTTATCATCACCAGCGCAGGAAGGTCATTCCGTTTATTCAGCAAATCTGATTCAGGGATTCCACCCTGACCAAATTTTGTGTCCTACTTGCGCAAAACGGCTGAGTCCCCCCCCCCCCAACTCCTGTATGAGAAAGGATGGATTGCCCTCCATAATGTAGTAAGCAAGGGAAAGGAAGGGGGTGGAGGGGGAAGAACTATTGTAAATATATGGTTGCTTTACCCCACTCATGTGTTTGTTTGTTTGCTTGCTTGCTTGCTTGCTTGCTTGTTTATTTATTTATTTATTTATTTATTTGTTTGTTTGTTTGTTTGTTTGTTTGTTTGCTTATTTGCAATCCAGTGCAGAATTCTCCCTCTGAAGTGGTTAGGATTTTCACTACCTCTATTTCCATAAACTTCCAGTCCGCTGAGATGTAACTGAATTGTACTACAGTGGTTCCTCGGGTTGCAGACGCTTCGGGTTACAAACTCCGCTAACCAGGAAGTGGTTGCTCCAGGTTAAGAACTTTGCCCCAGGATAAGAACGGAAATTGCGCGATAGCGGCTGCAGGAGGCCTCATTAGCGAAAGCGCGCCTCAGGTTAAGAACAGTTTCAGGTTTAGAACGGACCTCTGGAACGAATAAAGTTCTTAACCCGAGGTACCACTGCATATTGGACAGGCAACTGTAAAGAAGAAAAGAGGAAAAGCGAGCGGTCCAGCTCCTACATATCTTGTGTCACTGATATATTGCCGCCACATACATATTACAATGTTTGAATTATGACTTACGGCGCGATCCTATACATCCCTGCTAAGGATAAGGCTGCGGTGACTTCAGTAAGGCTTGTGCCCAAGCAAGTGGCTGTAGGCTGACATCAGCAATCCTGATTTTTAAAGAAAGGAATAACGATGTTTTGTTTTGTTTTTTAAAAAAAGGCAGGCGCGTTCACACCGACCGTTTCTAGGTGTACCACCAGATTACGCGTGCATGGCAAAACTGACGGTGTAAAACGGTGCAAGACGCATTGGTGTCAAGACCCGCTGGTTTTTAATGGGAAAGCCTCTCAAGTGTTTTTTATCTCTCTCAGCTGAATTCAAGGGAACTTAGGAATGGTTTCCAAAATTAAAGCCGCCTAACTTCACAAATCCCATTTTACTTGTTGGGGTTGTGCCATACCAACAGTGGATCAACCCAGGTTACTGTCCAGCCAAAGGGCCGCTTCATTTCGAGGGGAGAAGTCAGCGCCCTCTTCAGCCTCTCTTAAAAACGGCTTTGGGTGGACCGTGTCCTTATTGTGACCTCAAAAGTTCGCCTGCAAATCATGAAGTTAGCAGTTAAGGTAGGTAACTCAGACTGAACTGGGTGAAGTGACGTAAAGCGATAGAGATTGGCAATACCCCTGTTCCATGCATGCTCACTTCATAAGTTTGTCCGACTGAGTACCATGGGGCTTGTTCCCAAGTGCACCCACGTGTACGCATTCACCTGGGAACTTTGGGCAACATTCCATACACCTGATGAAACGGACTCTGGTCCAGAACGCTGGTGCCATTTAACGAGGCAGCATTATTCTGAATATCAGCAGAAGAGTCAGAGAGGAGAGCGCTTCGCATAGGTATCTGGTGGTCACTGTGAGAACGCAGGATGCCGGGCCTGATCCTGCAGGGCTCTTCTTTAACGTTTTAGTTCTTAAAGGGTTTGTGTGTGCGTGTGTGTGTGTATAGGATCTCAGCTTTCTACCCCGCCATACAGTTATTCCCACCTCAATATAATTCAGCTAAAATGTTTGCTGATTAAGACCGGTTTCCATCTGTAAGCATTGCAAGATATATTAGAACCCTCTTTGGCACGTACCCGAAGCGCATTAGACCCCTCGCTGATGTGCAGTTCCCAGTTCAGTGCGAGCCCCGTCCTACAGAAGTCAACACGAAAACCTCCCATGGATATGGATCTGAATGTTTGCGGATCGCACGCAACCCAAGGATAATGCCTGCTATTGCAGAACGCATTAATAGAGAAGCGTAATCGTGCAGCCCCATATACGTCTACTTAGAAGTAAACTTAACTGAGTTTAGCGGGGCTTTCTCACAGGTAACTGTGTATCGGATTCATAGGAGCCAACTCCCAAGGGCCAAATAAAATATTTAAGAGGGGCCAGGGCCCCCCAAAGTTGATCGGCATTGGCATTCAAATGGGGTGTGCGATCGATTATGTGGGGCGGGGCTTACCTGTGTGTCCCCCCCCCCCCAATGTTTTATTCAAGTTGGCACCCCTGATCGGATTGCAGTTTTAAGTTTCCGCAGAAGTCCTGTAAACTCCTCGGCATCAGTTCTTCAACACACGCTCTGCGTCTCTCTTTCTCTGTGTCTGTGTACATGCACGCCCGCACAAATACATATCCACGGCTTATTTCCTTAAACTGAGGTCGAAGACTCTTATTTGAAGTTGGACCTTCTTCCAACCATTCCATTAGAAGCCGGAAGTACCCAAACCTGACCACTAGATGGCCCTACAAGTTCTCCTGTGAGGGTTCGGAATGTTGGTGGACGCCGGTTTGTGCTCGACTGTCCTGCTAGCAGGAAACGTGAAGCCTCAAAGTTTACCTCGGTTACTGCAAGAGGAAGAAGAGGAAGAGGGCTGGGGAGAGAGATGCTAGAAATTCTTCTCTATCCTTTGTCTTCCAATAAGTCAACCAAACCTCAACCTCTCCTCCAGGCATTGCAGGATAGATAATCGCGTGTGCGTCGACAACTAACGCTTACCTCTAATTAGACGAGAGAAAAGGACAGGGAATCAACTGGATTACCTTGGCCTTCCACTTGGAGTCTTTGCTTTTGCAATATTATTGGGTGTTGCTGTTTTTTGTATTGTACTATCAGAGTGTTGAAGGAAGCAAAAGCCGCTTCAGAAATTTCATGGTGGCTTTCCTTGGCAGGGCAGAATTCTCCATCAGATGCACGAAGTGGACAGAGAAATAAGAGGGGGGTGTATATGTGTGTGTGTGGAGAAAGCCAGGGGAAGGGTGCCAGACAGGCCGAGTGGCTGGAGAGGCGGTGGGAGAGGTTTGCGTGTGGTCCTTGTCCCAGATGCGAATGATATTTATTCTACTTATTCTACTGTGGTGTAGTGGTTAAGAGCGGTGGACTCCTAATCTGGTGAACCAGGTTCGATTCCCCGCTCCTCCACATGCAGCTGCTGGGTGACCTTGGGCTAGTCACGCTTCTCTGAAGTCTCTCAGCCCCACTCACCTCACAGAGTGTTTGCTGTGGGGGAGGAAAGGAAAGGAGACTGTTAGCCGCTTTGAGGCTCCTTCGGGTAGTGATATAGCGGGATATCAAATCCAAACTCTTCTTCTACTACTGGTTTCTGGATTCCCTATATTTATCATATTTTTAATATATCTCATCTACTTCTCTCACTCATACACACGCACATATGCATATGCAAACATAAATAAATATGATACTTGTGGGCGTGTGTTTTATATGTTTATTTATTTAAACAAGTGGGCTGCTCCGGTGTTCCCCATATACCAGCGTCCTTCGTAACCGTTGCGCAGTCTTTGCGCCTATACTTTGTGAGCGTGCCGTGGTTGGCGCGGGTGTGTGCGCCTACACATCCCCACGGGCGCTCCTGTACGCGCAGCCCCTGGCGAATAAATTGAGAATTGAAGCCCCGGTGGTGAAACGAGAAAGCAGAAACATAATCTGAACGCTATCGGGACCCTGGAAGGGTGAATGTTAAAAATCCTACGAGCGAAGAGCGCCCTATAATACCTCGGAGAAGGCGCGGGTTTCTCCTCTTGGGGCGGGGGCAGCCCCTGACCTATCGCCCTCCTCCCGAGGTTGAGAGAAACCCAAGCGAGCTTGACCCCCTGTTTGACCCGTCCTGTTCTTGCTGACACTCGCCGTGAAACCAAGTTCATCCCAGACGGTCTGGCATTGGAGGGTCTAGACAGATGTAAACATAGCCAGAACTTCCAAGACAGGCTTCTGTGTGGAGACTCCGCTGCGGGGACGCCCCTGTTTATTACCTGCTCCAGAAGCAACGCTATGCAGTTCACCTCAAAGGACCCGCAGTAAAGACGGGAAACAAATATTTACTCAGCCTCCCTTCCTATGAACACTTCGACTCTTTAAAAGCTGCCGGGGCTTTCGGTCCCACTTGAAACCTGCGCTCCATTTCAATTAAGTCGGATGAGACCTCCTCAATTAAAAGTTAACAAACAAGGGTCGCTTATTCTTTGATGTCTCAGGGCTCAGTTTTTGAGAGGGGGTTATTTTAAAGCTTGGCTTCAGGCCGTAGCAGCTACATAAAACTTATAAGGACAACTGAGTCAACACGGTGCAAGCAAAACCAGCCCTGCACATTTGTCTGCTAACATTCCCCATTTCTAAAATGTCTTTAAACACACACACACACACAACAAGAGCAACAACTTTAAACCCCCAGAAATAGTTTCCTAAACGAAGAATAGTTCTATAGAGCCTTCGAACCCATTAATCGAGTTGTCTAGGAATATAAAACATCAAATAACGACTTTATTAGTATTATTTTGCTTTCTTTCTGGAGAGTAATGACCAGCTGCCATTGGCTGCGGTCGGCGTCGTTACGCAATATCTACTTAGCTGATGATTATTAAACTGCCTTTTACGGCGCGCACTAAACTTTCCCCTCTCACGAGAAGAGAGCCAAACTTTGAAAGAGGTCTCACATAAACTCGAGGACTGCTATTCTTTAAAAGGTGCAAAATATAAAATAACACTAATAAAGGGGAGTTGGGGAGTCCAGACGACTGCAGCCCTCCTTCGGCTGAAGGGTCTCAGTTCGAAACGCGCGCTCGGCACCGCAGCTCTTTTCCTCGAAAGGAGAAGGGGCCAGAAGACGGCTGGGTTGGAAATCAATTCGGAGGTGGGGGGGGGCTTCGTGATTCTAGGAGTGGGTGCGGAAGATGTCGGTTTTCTGAAGATTTTAGGCTGGCGAAGGAAAGGGGCTGCAGGAGAAGAAGCAAAATAATTATATCGCGCGTGTTAACGCCGCTGAGAAAACGGATGGGGGCGCCAAACGACAGCAATAAAGCCGCCCGCAGATTTCCGCTTCCCATTTTATAACTGGTTGGTTACTCACTCCCACGCGGTGGCTAAAGCTTCCTCGGAAATCGATATGCATGTCTTCTCCAACCCAGAGCCAAACGGAGTTTCTTGTCTGTTTAGAGAGAACAGCATCGCTCTTATAGTATTTTTTATTATTATTATTATTATTATTATTATTATTATTATTATTATTATTATTAGGGTTTCTTTTGCTGGCGATCCTCTGATATGCAAAACTCGGAGGCCTAGTCTACAGTCAAGAGCGTTCACGCGGAAATCTGGCGGATTCCAAGTTCTGTGGAATTTTTATAGGATCCCAGCAAAAGAGAGAGAGGAACGGAGGGAGGGAGGGAGAGTTGTGTGGACTCAGAAAAACAACAACTCGGAACTGGTTTCTGCTCCAGTTTAAAACGGGAGAGTGACTGCCAGAGAGCAGAAGGCTGCTGTCGTCGTAGTTTAGTCACCGGGTGGGCTCTGGGACGCTTGTCAGGATAGGGGCATTTGGTCAATCAGACAGGAAGAGGTTAATTCCTAACCGCACCGTTATCCGCTTCTACTTCCTTGTGTGTTTTTGAGAAAGGGAGGGGTTTGTAATAGTAGCAATAGAGGATCGCACAGAAATGTAATTTTTGCACCTTGAATGTTGCTCAGTAATAGGAGATCCTGTTCTCAAATGCCTCCACGGACAAGCGCATGCTCTGTTTCCAATTTGTTTGCCATTTTCATGCTTTCCTGTTGTAATACGCACCCAGGCTTCTACAGCGAAATTCGCACTTCGGGGAACCACCGAAGGCTCGCCTTAATTGGTTGGATGGGGTTTAATGAACAACAGACCCCCTTAGAGAGTCTCAACCGATCTCGAACAGTTGACCTGGGAAGGGGGTGAAACCCAACAAGAGCAACGAAGATAGCTCCGTCAGTAACTGAGCAAGAGACTCTTAATTTTAGGGTCGTGGGTTCGAGCCCCATATTGGGCACTGCAGGGAGTTAGACTAGATGACCCTGGTGGCCCCTTGCAACTCTACAATTCTATGGTTAAGAGTCTTGACTAACACACTGGTTGTGGCGGAAGTTTTCATGGCTTAGAGTCCTCTGGCTTCTCGAGTCCAGGAAAGCTTATGACGTAATAAACGTTAAGGCGCCGCTGGGCTCTCGGAATGCCTGCGCACCACATATTTAAAGAACACACCCCTCCCCCCAAATAATCATCATGGGAACTGTAGTTTGCCCACCACAGAGCTGACATTCCTAGCACCCTTAGCAAACTACAGTTCCCAGGATTCTTTGTGAGATGGGAGGAATGTGCTTTAAATATGTGTTTTGAAGGTACGGTGCTGCTTTTGCAACAACAGCCTTAACACAGAGCTGGGGGTTTGGATTTTTTAAAATCTGACTATTATGTGTAGGATCAATTTAATGTTAATATTCCATGAAGTCTTTAAGAGGATCTTGGACCAAACTATTCTCTCTTTTTCTCACACACAAACACTTCTGAGTCACTTTAGGGGAAATTATTACGTAGGATCCAGGTGTTCTTCAGAAATCCGTGGCAACACCATCCTAAGCACACTGAGAGTGGATCTTATCATGAGAGCACCAATGCCCTTTACTTGCCCTCTGGCTAAAGAGCCCTGGACTTTATCCAGGGTACACCCAACATCTGGGAGAAATGGGTCAACACCATGCACTTTAAAAGCACGTCTAAGTCAGAAATTAAACACATTTTAATGGCGGACCTGCTTAGCTCTGCACTGTTGGAATCAACGGGATTTGAAAGCGCTTCAGAGCGCAAGCTTCTGCGCATCTACTCGGAAGTAAAGCCCCTGACAGTCCTATGGGGCTTGACCCTAGGTGAGTATGCAGAAGGGCTGCAGCCTCGTTTAGTTCGGATCGGGCCCCAACATTGGCGTTCCCTGTTTCTTTTCAAAGGAAGCTTTTTTCGTATCAGATCAAGCACCAGGCATTCCTCTGCTTGAAAGAAGAGTGCATTTTTCTAGGTGTGTGTGGCGGAGGTGTTACCGTATCGCGGGAGAGGCATTTCCATCGGATTCCACCCCAGCCAGAAATATAAACTTTAGCAGAATCTCACAGGGGGTGGGGAGAGAAGGGAAACCCCCGACAGCAAGGCTTTCCTCGGGTGGAAAAAAAGGTTGGGCGCTGTACCTCTCGAGGAGGTGCTCCCAGGATGCTAATGACAGCCGGCTTTATCTTCGTTTGCCCTCGGCATCATTATATTACCATCAAAGTTCTCGCCGGAGAGAGAGTTTCCGAGAGGAAGGGCCGGCGCATCGCGGCCCCCCGCGTCCCGCTGGGCGCCCAGAGAGATTGGCTGCTCCCCGGAATCTCTCCGAACCGAGAGGGAAAGAGAGAGGGGAGGAAACGGAGAGGCAGGTAACTTTACACAAGGGAAGGAGGTTGGCTGGAAGGGGAGTTGGAAGAGGGCGAGGAGAATGGCGGCTCTCGCTATTTGCCTTTGCAGCCCAGGCCTTTTATATATATGTATATATATATACGAAAAGCGTTATATATATATATATATATATCAATATCTATATCAGGGCTTCGTTTTAAAAGGGGTGGAGGAGGTTGGAGAGAAAAATCTAGGCAGAGAATGACTGAACGAATATATTAAGGATTTTTTTATTTTTAAATTTTTCTTTTTACTCCTCTCTGGTGCTTTGAATCATGTCTTTAAGATTCCGCCGAACTTTTCTTTCCTTTTGTTTTTGCTTCCCGTCATTCCACCAGGGAGAGGATTTTGAGCCAGAGGCGAAGGAAGGACTTTAGACTAGTTCCGTCAATAAACAGGATTATGGAAAGAAAGAAAAAAACCACCCCCCGCACGCCTGCCCACTACCACCACACATAGACACAAATATATATGGTTTGTGGATGAGTTAAGGAAATAACACTGAGATCCCCTCGGATTACTCTTAATGGTTGCGCGCACAGGCTGTAGCTCGCGATAGATGCTCTTTTTGGGCTGGTATGTATCTGCAGAAATAGTTATTTAAGTCTGGAAGTCCGTGTGTGTGTGTGTGTGTGTGTGTGTGTGTGTGTGTTTGTCCCCGTGGAAAGGGCGAGTCGATTTCTTCCTGGGACGTCTTGGATGCCTGCTTTCTTAAATAGGAAGGAAAGGTGATTAAAAGAATGGGGGATCTCTCTCTCTTGCACCCGCACACACACACACCTTGGCAGCTTTTCTCTCTTTAAGGGAGAGAGCGAGAGAAACCCTCCTCCCTAGAAATCAAAGCCTCCCCTGTCATTTAGCCCCCGTGTTTCTGTCCGAGGAGGACAAACGAGAAAGAAGCTTGCATCGTTAGGAGCTAAGAAGCCAAGAGGCGCGCGCGCGCTCACACACACGCACACGCTCTCTCACTCACTCACACACACACAAAAGCAAAAAGGGGGAAAGGAAAGAAAGGGGGGAATCAGAGCATAATGATGCACCTAAATGAAGGGGGAAATGTTGCTCAGCTCGTTTTATTAATCAGACTGTCAATTTCACCCCAGAGGCCAAACCCCAGAGCAATCCATGCAAGATCTGATCGAGCAAAGGACAAGCGCCTCTCTTCTCTTCACTCCGGGTCTCTCTCTCTCTCTCTTTCTCTCCCTCTGCCTCCCTACCTGGATCTATTTGTCTGCTCCGAAGCCGCCTTCATTATCCGTTGACAGGAGCTTGTATTTATTTGCTTATAAACCTGTTACAATAAATGATTATTCGACCAGCGTCATCCGTACCTTAATGACGAGCGCTCCCTATTCGTGATGAATGACATTTCGGGGCTAGGAAGGATGTATGGGTCATTTTGACCAGTCATTCCCTTCGCTTTTGCATCTCGCCTTTTTTTTTTTTTTTTTACGCCTCCCCTTCCAAAAGAGGTAATAATAATATTTAGAGACACTCGCCGGGCTGAATGCGAATTAGCCCCTGCTGCACGGCTCATCATTAGGAGGACGAACCCTTTGCAACCTTGACATATATATATTTATATATATATATATACTTTTTTTCCCAAGGAGGGGGGAAAAAGAGCTGAGAGATGATGGAAAGAATAAGAAAAGAGATGATCCTGATGGAACGAGGGCTGCACAGCCCCACGGCTGGCAAAAGGCTGGCGAATTTGTCCGACTCGGCTGGCAACGTGGTATTGGAGGCCCTCGAAAATTCGCCCCACGGCGGCCGCCTGAGCCCGAGACTGACTTCCGCTTCTCTGCACACCTCTTTAGGGGACATCCCTGCCAAAGGGAAATTCGAAATAGACACTTTATTCAACCTTCAGCACCAGAGCGGCGAAAGCGGCGTCGGCGTCGCCACCTCGGAGCTGCCTCCCTCGGAAGGGAGGAAGAAGATTAGCCATTACTCAGAAGTTGCTCAAGAGGCAGATATGAACAGCGACGTGGAGGTGGGCTGCTCTGCGCTCCGCTCCCCCGCCAGCCTCACTTCCTCCCAGCTGAAGGAAAACAATAACAAAGGTAACTCTCTCCCTCTCTCTCCCTCTCTCTCCCTCTCTCTCCCTCTCTCCCCGTCTACCCCGGCGCCACCACCCCACCCCAATCCAAAGCGGGCGTTTACTGGGGTAAGAACTTGGGTGGGGTGGGGGGAGATGGGGAGAAATCCAAGGCACCCTGACACCCCCTCCAGCTTTTCCTGGAGAAGATCAGGATTTTAAGCAGCGCATTAAATACCAAGGGTTCGTCAGCTGGTCCTTTATGGAACAGGCAGGTACAATATGGATATTCAAATGTGGAAGCCTCTTTGGCGTGTTATGGTGCTTCTCAAGACCAGGCAGTCTATCCAGGGTGCTAAAGGGATTTCCAGTCTTATCTGCACACTCCCGCACGCTGAGTTTCTATAATCTATACCGAAGTGAACAGGGCTGTCATGGTGTATTTGTGACCACCAAACGTTGCACACCTTCTGAGTATATCTGGGCATATCTTCCACAAGATTTCTCCTGTTTGTTTTGGAGAACGAAGTGCCACTTACGCCGGTTTTTTTTTTTTATTTAAAAAAACACCAGACTGTTTCTCTACGGAGTGTGTAGACAGGTGTTTCTTGCGCAATTTTGGTACTGTGTAATTATAAAATACAGCTCATAACGGGGATTCTTCAAGACGGCAATTAGAGGCTGCATTCAGAGTCCAGTGCGTGTTTCTATTGCTAGGAAGATTCTTTTGTGTGTCTGTCTGACTTTCTGTTTGATGCTTTCACTAAAAATGCAGTTATGTATTATCGTTATTTTTAATGCATTAGGTGTTTCTCCTTCCCGCTATGTCCGCCCCACCCCCAAGCCAAAATAGTATTTCTCTGGGCATTGTTAACTTCGATCCTACAGTTAATACAGCGTAATCTCTCAAAGCTCTGTAGCAACTTTTTCGAAGCGTCCGTTAGGTAATAGATCCTAACTGGAGGCAACTTGCAAATTTATAATCACAGATCAATCTTTCTAGGACGCGGGTGCTATTTACCTTTCGCCCAAAGGTATCCTGCGAGGAAATTCACTTACAGTGCGAACTGGCACGCCGTTGGGTTTTAAGGGACACCATTTGGTTCCCACAAAATAAAAAGTAAAGGGAAGCAGGGACAGGAAAAGACGAGCGAAGTCTCCGCTGGAGGGACGCTTTTAGGAAAACGCCTGCCTTAACTTTGTTCCTCGGTTAATTTCTTCCGCAGAACAGAGAGAGTTGCATTTATTTATTTCACAAGAAGGCGTCTAGTTTGCTTATGAAGCTGTGTTTAAAAAAAGAAAAGAGAAAAGAAAAGAAAGAAAAGAAAAGAAACTTTTATTGATTCTATTAACAGCGGCAATTTGTATCCATGACAGCCAGCATTAATTATCAGGGAGAGCCCAGATTGCCAGCGGCGCCTGCCGCTTGGTTGAAACCCGCCCGCCAGCTCATCCCTTCTTCTCCTGGAGAAGAGCCATCGCTCTTTGATGCTTTCTCACTGCTGTCATTGTTGTTGCTCCGTAGGATATTCGGAGAGCAGCTCCACGCCCAGCACCACCACCTCGTCCTCGGGTTCCAGTTTAAGCAGCCTGCACGGCGGCAGCGCCTTGGGGAACTCCAGCTCCGGAGCGGATCAAGTGCGGAGGTACCGCACCGCCTTCACCCGGGAGCAGATCGCTCGGCTGGAGAAGGAGTTCTACCGGGAGAACTATGTCTCTCGGCCCAGGAGGTGCGAGCTGGCCGCGGCTCTCAACCTGCCGGAGACTACCATCAAGGTACAGTAGTGTCTTAGGGCAAGCCGGGGCTGCGGGAGGCGAGGGAGGCTGCCGGCTGGCTCCTGGCTTGGCGCGCTCGCCGCTCCCTGTTTTTCTTTCGGGTTCTTAAACCACGAGAGCTCCAGCCTCGGTCCAGCTGCGCCTTGCTGGCAGCGAAAGAGGCCGCGTTTGACTCCTCCGCTTCTTCATGGCCAAGGAGAATAGGAAAAAGGCACCAGATAAATGAGCAGAGAATTCCACTCTTCCCACCAGATTGTTTAGCTATTTTTAACCTCGTCTCTCTCTCCCCGCCCCCTGTGGGATAGACAGTCTTTTTCCATTGTTTCTCGCATTTTCAAAAGGTTTACTAAAAAATAAAAAATAGGAGAAAGGCAGTTAATATGAAACATTTGTTTTTTAATAACTCGAGTCGATTTAGAAATGGATCACACGCCGTTATTCCTTCAGATGGTTTCTGTTCCATTTGCCGATTCTTCTCTACCTCATCTGAGAGGAAGATAGAGGCAAATGGCTGCGCTCTATCCTTGGACGAGTTTAATTGGAAGTAAGTCGCACTATGTTCCACTGGGCTTACTCGCGGGTAAACGTGCCTAGGATCGCAGTATGAGGTGAGAAGGCCCTACCTTCGACACCGTAAAGAATCGGGAGAAATGGAAGCCTTAATAGTTTTGCAGTAATCAAACCGTGTTTGGCTTTTACGGTTTTTGAAAAAAACACACGAACATTTGGTTTCTGTAGCCGGACCAAATCGTTTCCGAATGAATGGTTTCGAATCACGTGCTATATAGTGCGCTATGGGAAAAACAGAAAGGGAGCCAAGGTAAACCGGAAGACCAGAAACATCCATATATTTCGTTGCAAAGGGTATTTTCCGTGGGCAGAACTCTCAGCTTTTTCAATAAGCAGATATGGAGACTTATTGCCTGTTTTGGTCGTTGAAAATAAATGGAGCGTTGATAAGGGTTTGCAACTTGATCTGCAATCTTGGTCATTTATTTATTTTTTTAAAGGTTTATTAAAAAAGGTTTGTTAAAAATGAATAACTTTGAAAAAACAGCAACCCAGTGCTCCCACTGAATTCAGTTAGGCTCAATTGAAATAAGAGAGGGCTGACATCCCTGATTATATTTTAATACGGAATGGGAGCGGGGGAACGGTTTCATTTTTGAGATCGAAGACAGCACAGCCACGGTAGTTTCTCAGAGATGGTTGCTCGGCAGGGGAAAGTTTCCCGACCCCGGCGGCGCGCAAAGAAGGGGCAAAGAACCATTTTCATATCTCTGCGGCCTAAAAGTTTAAACGGAAGAAGCGCGGAGCCCGGCGAAGAGCCTGAATCGAGCGGGCCAGCCAAGTTGGGGAGGTTTAAGGCTGGTTCGAAAACCTAACTTAGGCCATGTGGGGCAAGCAATGTCCCTGGCGAGGAGGCGGCTTAGCACTGCCAGCTGCGCCTCGTGGCGCAAGGGCTGCGCCAGGCGTCGCATCTGACCCCGCGGCAGAGGGAGGGGGCGTGGCGCGCTGCTGTGGATCTGCTGCCGTTTCTAAGCCGTCCTATCCTCTGTGTGTCCCCCCCACCTCCCTATTCGCTGCCCCACATCTCCCCCTCTCTCTCCCCCCCTTCCCCCGCACTCCACCAGGTGTGGTTCCAGAACCGACGGATGAAGGACAAGAGGCAGCGGCTGGCCATGTCGTGGCCCCACCCGGCGGACCCCAGCTTCTACACGTACATGATGACCCACGCGGCGGCCACGGGGAGCCTGCCTTACCCGTTCCATTCCCACGTGCCCCTGCACTACTACCCGCACGTCGGGGTGACGGCGGCCGCGGCCGCTGCTGCGGCGTCGGGGGCCACCGCCTCACCTTTCGCCACCTCCATCCGCCCTCTGGACACCTTCCGCGCCCTCTCGCACCCTTACTCCCGGCCCGAGCTGCTGTGCAGCTTCAGACACCCGGGCCTGTACCAGTCGCCCGCCGCAGCCGCCGCAGCCGGCCTCAACAGCAGCGCCGCCGCCTCGGCCGCTGCAGCGGCAGCCGCGGCCGCAGCCGCCGCAGCCTCGACGGCTCCTCCGGCCGGCTCCGCGCCCTGCTCCTGCCTCAGCTGCCACAGTAGCCAGTCGGCGGCGGCCGCAGCCGCGGCAGCCCTGGGATCGCGCGCCTCCGGCTCGGATTTCACCTGCACCGCGGCCGGAGCGGCGGCGGCGGCCGCCTCGCAGCGCTCGGAGAGCGGCTTCCTGCCTTACTCGGCCGCCGTGCTCAGCAAGACCGCCGTCCCTTCCCCAGACCAGAGGGAGGAGGCCGCCTTGACCAGATAACTAGCCAGCCCCCCCACCCCGGCGGCCAGTGGGAGGCGCTGTTGAGCCGGGGTGGCCGAGGGCAGAAGAGAACCGTTTTGTACAACGGAGGGGAGGGGAGGGCGGGCTTACACTGGAACTCTAGCAAAAAGGTGGTTTTTAAAAAAAGTACTATAATTAATAATTGTTGTTTTGCTGTTGTTCTCACGGCCCTGATTTAAAAAGATGGCCGCTGGGAGAGGGTGGTTGGAGGAGGAAGGTGTGGGGAGCAAACCCCAAACATACTGGCCTTTTAACATTCTGTGCTTCCTCTCTCCCCCGCCCCCTCCTCACACCCAACAAGCACCCCTAGTTGTTAGGACTGGCGAATGATGGTTTCTAGACATTCTGCACTCAATGCAGCCGTCCAAGCTCCGGAGGGTGCTGTCTCGCTCCCCCTGCTGGCAGCAATGGGAACTGCTCTTGAGCGCCTCTGACCTGCCGCCGACGGTTGTTAGCACGGCTGGATACCTAAGCAGCACCTTATCCTTGGTCCTCTGCAGAAAGGATGGCTGACCTGTGGCCAGCGCGAGATGTTGCTGAGCGGCGGGTTAAGCCAGCATGGCCAATGGTTGCTCTAGTAGCAGCCATCTCGAAGGCCGGCGCTTGTGCCAGCTGCGCAACCCAAACGCATTGTTTGGGCATCTTTTAAAACAAACCTATATATATATATATACATACATACAGTATATATATATATCAAAGGCAAACCCCAATTCCTGCATTTAGTGGGGATCTGGTTGAGGACGAAGCACACAAACCCAGCAGAAATTTGCCACAGAGATGCCTGTGGCGACTGATGGGCAAAGAAACCGGGTGCTTTATAGGAGAAGAGGAAGGGGGAAACGCGATTCTTATTACGGTTTCCTTCTGCTCCTGCCCTCTTGAACTGGAAGAGGCTGGCTACTTTCTTCTTATTCTTTTGGAGGGAGGGCGGTAAAAGCTGAGGGTGGGCCAGTAAAAAGAGAAGGGAGTGTGAGACTGACAGCAATACTCGTCCAGGAAACAGGGCGAGGGATTTACGTTCTATTTTTTATTATTATTTTTTAGCTTCCTGCTTTCCGAGCACCATAGTCCACAATTTATCTGGGAAATACTTGAAACTTTATTGGCAGGTGAGGCATTGTCTCGAATCACTGACCTTCCGGGTACTTTAGTTTAAAAACAAACAAACGAACGTGTCTTTTTTTTTTATGAAACTTTAATTTGCAAAGAAAGGACTCAATCCAAAGGAGGGCGGAAATAATGTTTCTCGGCATTATTTCGTCACACGCCTTTGGCTCTGACAAACCACCACTGGGGTAAGGGAGGGAGAGACCCAACCCCCTTTTGCTACTTCCTGGAGGGACTTCCGTGAACTTGAAGAAAGGCACATTTAAAAAAACACACCCGGTGTTACTGCCGTGTCAATTTTGATGCTAATAATGTGCAGATTATGACGAAAATTGCCAATCATGTTCTCTGATGGACCTCCTTTGAATGTGGAATGGGGGGGGGGAGTTCCCCGCGCGGAGACCTGCTGTCAAGTACTAACAACCCGCTAAGGGAAGTCATTAGAAGAGACAGATAAGAGACTTGGAACATAAAACATTGTTCTTGTTGCAAAGAATGTATGTTATTTAATGTTATATCTGTTACCTTGGAAGTGATTCTGCACAAGGAAACCGCGGTTCTTATCATCTCAATTGCCAATTTTCATTTTGGTAACGCGGGCGCCCCGGGTAGACTTTTCCTCTGTTCCGTTGATATTCCACCAATGTGAAGAG